>NC_081788.1:24185909-24867159 GCF_963082965.1 Carassius carassius | reverse complement strand
ATTCTTAAATGACCTTTAATTTGTTAAACTTCTACATAAAAACTGCCCCATTTGACAGACATACAATGTCGACTTTTACAATATGAATGATCTGATAACTAAAATAAAACTCAACTCAATGTCTACTATACTGGTTAGCATTTGCAAAAAGTCACAAGCCTCTCACACTTGATTTGGCAGTTTTATGTTCATGAGGTCTTCAAAGGAAGGGATCCAGCAAGTCAAAATCACAATATACAGAAAAACAGCCATTTCAGCTCTGCAGTAGTGTTTCTTTATGAATGGATGTGACAGTATTTGTCATGTTCAGAACCTATTATTGAAGAGCAGCTCAAAACTATGCTGAATGAGGTAAATACTTGTGTTTAACATCAAAAATGAAATCAGAATGATACTGACAGGGTCCAAAATTAACCAGCTATACATATTTCTTATGCACTAACAAACTCTATTTTGTGATATTTTTTATTCAACATACATGACAGTTTAATTATGTAAGATGTTCTTCCCCACTGTATTTTATATTGGTAGAAAGTGCAGGTAAAAACTAAAACGAGCATTTTTTTTTTTTTTTTTACAGTATTTTGGTGCAAGAAATATAAGACATACAGTTCCAGAAGAAAATAAAAATCTTGTTAATAGTGTTATATATTTAAGCATTTTGTCTTTGAATGACAAATAAATCACTTAAAACCAGCAGGTTTTATAGACCTAACCCATTTATTGTCACATTTCTTAATAGTTACAAGCCAGCTGGCAAGTTACATTTTATTTTACTCACCAAAGACATTTTTTTTACTTGGTTACTGTTAATCTTGGACCCTGGATTGCAATCATTCAGAGAGATTTAACAAAATAATCTAAAACAATGTAAAACAATTGAAAAGAATAACTTAGGGGGATGTGTAGACGCAAGACCATGCATATATTTTCCAAAAGAAATAAAACACTCAAGAAGATAAAAGTAGAGAAGAAAAAACAGGCACAAACACAATTGAAAAAGCTTAAGTTCAACCATCAGAAACCGAAGGCTTGAACTTTATGGAGAACTGGACCCCTTAAGACTGGCACACACACAGAGACAGGGCAAGCATGCATGCGTCCAAACACAGCACTAGCTGAGGACCACCATCAACATCTATTGCACCACTACAGCTACACCATACACAGCCACATCCACCGCGCTGAGAGAGAGAGAGAGACAGAGAGAGAGGCTGAAGCCTAAATGCTAATTAAGTTGCATCTATTAATAGAGGACGTCTGGGATTTCATCAGCTGATTATGATGGAGTCCAATTCTATGAGTATGCAACAGATGGTTGCAGCCCTCTAATCTGATTGGCTGAGAGACATTCAAAAATAAAATAGCAGTGAGACTCAAGAGTTTTTCATGTTTGTCTGTTTGCAGGCTTTCAGCAGGGCCACAACCGCCATAGACAAGTTTTCCTGCCCAATAATTAGAAATGGCCAATATATGATATTGACGCTGCTGTTTGTTGTTAGCATGACAAAAGCCTTAAAATGTAAATGTTTAGGCCAGTCAACCTCAGCAGTCTAACAGCACTCATCGATGTCAAAATGAGTGAGCTGGCCAATTAAATCAAAGAAGACGGGCTTTACTGCTCACAGTACACCAGCACAATGTTTTATTGATTTTATTTCACAACTGTTTCACAATAGAAATGCAAAATGACCAGCAGCAATATCCTGCGATGCAAACTACTTGAATTGTGTTTGTCAAATTTCAAACGTCAAATTTCCAAGTTTCATAGCTGAATGTGACGAAACAAGAAATGTTTTGCCGTTTTGCATTATCAACATTACGCACACATTTATTCTTATGTGTATTCTAAAATACAAATATTAGTTACAAATAATTACGCTTACTGTGAATTATATTTTTTGTACTGTTCTTCTTTCCCCTTACATCAGTTTTAATTCAATCCTTAATTCCTTTAATACGGAGCCCCGCACATACTGTAACATGCAAGAAAACAAATTCTCTCGATTTACTATTGCATTACCTCGATTTGCTAAATCGTGCGCACAATTTGGCAAATCGAGGGAACAAATTAGTAAATTGTGTGCACAAAGTAAACAAAATAGTAAATCAAGGGAACGCTATAGTAATCATGTTGTGTGCACGTTTTAGTACATTGAGGGAACGAATTAATAAATTGTACACACGATTTAGCCTACTATTTTAAATGAATCTGTGAAATACTAATATACTTGACTAACTCCGGTAAAACCAGCCTGACACAACAGGGCAGACACAGAAAAACAGCTCAAGAGAAAAAAGCAGAGGAGAAAGAGAAAATCTGCCTGAGAGCGCCGAGGGGAAAAGCGAGAGTTTGAGACAGCGAGAGTGAGAGAAACAGAAGAGGAGGTGAGAAAGAGAGCGAGAGGAAGAAGGGAGTAGCTGTGCGCACATTGCAGGAAGAAAGTGTGAATGAGTGAGTGAGGTGACACTTCTTTCTTCACTGGGAGGAAAGAGTAAGAGAGCCAGAAAAGATGCTTACCGCTTCACCTGCCATAGAGAACTATACATCTACAACAGCACCTCACACAAAATGTAGGGGATGATTATGCATTCATCATCATATTAATAATAATCGCTAGATTTGCATTTCCTGATGGAAATATCAGTGCTTGCAAGACAGCAAAAGTGTTAAGGCAAAATTATAGCTTGAAAGGAAAGAATTCAGTATGCAGATATTACAATGACTGTCTGTTATTATAACACTGTCTGTTCATTTTTATAAAACAGTCAGTTTAAAGATCTTATTATTAATGTTGAAAACTTTTTTTTTGTGGAAACCATGGTACTTTTTTTCGGGATTCTTAAACTCCAAAAGAACAACATTTATTATTTTGTCGTAACTGTCCCTTTTTTGATCAATTTGAAGCATTGCCTTAATGCCTGCTGTGTAAAGTATTATTTTTATTTATTTATTCAATCTTACTGACCCCGAACTTTTGAAAAGTAGTGTACCTAAGGGCAAAAAGACAAAGCTTTTAATATGTCCATCCCTGACTTTAATAGGAGACACATAATCATAGGAAAGAAAACTGTATTCATCAGTCCATTTAAAAAAAAAAAAAAAAAAAGCTTAATCTTAAATTTCCATGAACTAATCATGAACTTCAGAAAATTGGGCAGAAGATTAAAATAAACTGCCGCCTTGCAAACACTGTATTAATAACTGTAAAAACAACTCTAGTATATAATGTATAAAATGAGTCCCATATATCCCCCACATTTTTATAGTTTTCACATAACTAAACATTCTGCACTGACAAATATTCATCAAGTCTAATGTCTTCATGAGAAACTCCTCTTGGCTCTGAAGCAAGCCAGGCAATAAGACATGAACACGGCACTTACTCTGTGCCTCAGCAAACAAACCTAAAGGCTCGGCTCTGACGGCAAGCAGCTACAGCACAAGGCTAAATACTCTAGGTCCATACGAGAAGCAAGCTTTTGCAAATAATCAGCACGCTAGTCATGAAAAAGATCAGTTTGCGTTCTTATGGCCGACGAGAGGGTTCAGTGAAAGAGGTTGCGTTAAATGGAATATCCTTTCAGTTAGTCCCCCATTTGCCAGCTCTCTGACTACAGTTACAAGAGGAGGACGTTTCACGCAAGGACGCTTGCCCTGCCACTCCTGTGCCAGCCAAACACTTTTAGGGATCTGCAAAGAAAGGAACAGAAACAAAAAGCAAAAAACAAACAAACAAAACAAAAAACAAAATCACACAAGACATGTTAGAACAAGAACTCCTGTACAATCGTTGATTCACAGACAGCAATGGGTTAAAAACATTCAATAAACCTTGGAAGCTCGACTTCAGAGTGCAACCCCACTATGAAGTGTGAATTAAAGACAGGAACAGTATAAAACCATACAAAATGCGACACTTTCAAGCCTATTTAACAGCTGCTGATAAAGCTATGGACAAATTAATTATTAAAGCATTTTATTAAGCAGCAATTAATAGTCTTTCTGGTTTTAAAGCATGCACATAGAGCGGTATTCCTCACACACGGCGATGACCTTCTGGAAAAATGTCTGTTTAACTTCATGTTAACTGTTAGTTTTCCATGCTGGTCAGTGTACGAATAACATGCATCTTTTCAATTATTGCTTCAACGCTCACAACACCGAAAGGCGTCGCGTTAACTATGGGTCCATGAGTATATATCTTTTATCTTTTTTTTTTTTGTACAGCAGTAAATGCAAAGCTAGCAAAAGTCTCACGGATGCATGCATTAACTACTTAAGATCTTCACATTTAACGATATGCTTTTAACAGAGCTGGGTAGAAATGGATTACATGTAATCTGGATTACGTAATCATATTACAAAACTCAAGTACTTACTAGAGTAAACTACTTTTTAAAAAACTCGTAATCAGACTACAGTTACTTTTGTATGGATCACATGATTACATTTTATTTACACAATTGTAATAAGTTGTTCACAATTCATAGATTCTCCTAAATTTCCTTTTTTCCCCTTCCTTTTTTAGTCTTTTCAAAAATTGTTTTTCATTCATACATTCATATGCACTTCTAGTGTTTTATTAGATTACATATTTAACCTGGCAGTGATATTGCTGTGAATTTCATGTTTTTCAATATTGTTTTTTGTAGTGTAGCTGTTTTCCAAATTTACTTAATTATAAGTAATTAATTATAAGTTTTATTCAGTGTTACTAGCAAACACTAACAGCAAGGCACATTAATGTTAGTATTTTGTAAGTATTAACTGTCCACACATTGCACTTGAAAAAGAAGCAATTGTGGCTCTTGTTGGTGAATTAAATATATTTTTTCTTTGTATATGTCAAAATAGTACAAGATTAGGCTAATTCAATATATGTGCTATCAAATGAGGGTTAGCACAAATGTAATCTAAATGTAATCCAATCTAAGAGATTATATTACAGACTACAAATTTTGTCATGTAATCTGTAATTAGTAACTGATTACAATTCATAAGTAATCTACCCAGCTCTGGCTTTTAAATAGAATGTGATTTGCCAATGGAGAAAGAAAAAAATCCCGTACATTCCGGATTTTTTGAGGTACAAGGATGTACACCAAAGTAAACACCTGAGAAAATATTCTATTCCATCTCTCAAGGCAGATATTTTTGACGTCTTAAAAAATTATTCTAATTAAAAACACAGTTTGACTATAGTTAAAATGCAGGATTGCTGCATATCAGTAAATAATTATCTTTATTGCCAGAAGGATTCAGAATATTTGCTTTTGACATTTTCTAATAATTTAATTCTTACTTAAAGTATCTGATTGCTTGCAGTTCATTAAAAATATGAACATGTACACGAGTATCTACATATCTTGGTTATAGCTTTAAACCACCATAATGCCAAGCTATAAAGCTAAATATGAAAATGATATGTTGGTAAAGCAGCCATTTCCATCAATTATGTCAAAATTACACAGCAGCTGTGTCTTTATTGCCTAATCTCACTACTCTTATGGCTCTGCTGTCTGCTCCTCTGTTCAATAAGAACACTTTCATGATGTTTTACTGTATGTACAGTTAAACAGCGTTCAGTTATGGCGCTTTCCGGGGGATTATATGTATGTCATAGCACCTTTGGCATTCGTGTCCAAAAAGAGTTTGATATAGGATGTGGGCACGTATCCTTCCTCGTCCTCGTTTCTGCGGACACGGGTCCATCCGTCCCCCTTATCCTCCTCGATTACGTACAGCATCTCACCCTCGGCCATGGATATGGTACCTTCGTTCTGACCTAAAGACACAAAAACACACAATGTGAGTTTGATTCCAAAACAAGCATGACAACTTAATAATAATAATAATAATACAAAATAATAATAATAATAATTTTTACATTTTATTATTATATCAGTCTCGTCTAATAACCAATTTGACTCCATTTTTTAATTTTGAGTACATTTAATAATTTAGCAGATATTTCATGGTAAATGAAGTAAATAATAACAGTGTGAATTTTTTTTTATTGATTTTTAGTAATTTGTTTAGATTTTTACTTTTGATTGTGAAGTTGAATTAATTTATTATTGCCAATTAAATGTTATATATTAATTAATTTTTCTTTCTTTTTTTTTGTTTACAATTTTATTCATTCCATTTTCAGTTTTATCAGGATTTTTGGCATTTATTCATTATAAAATCATTATATAACTTTAGCACCAATCAAAAGGTTAAGATACACTTGACTAAATATATTTCTCAAGTTAGTTTTGTAAACAAATCGAACTGAAAACCCCATTTTGATTGATAGTAGTTAAAACGTCTGATTGCAAAAACTGCAAATAGGCTCTGTAACTATTTTATAATCATAATTATTAACACATTTTCCTTCTGGAAGATGATCCAGTTAGTGTTTTCCTGATACCTTCAAATGGATAAAGTGCTTTGCATGTTCCAATGGTGGGTAAAGGCTCCTCCTCGTCAAATTCCTCATCAAACTCAGTGCTGCGAGATTTGATCTGCATGGTGGACTCTGTGCTGGGGTCTTCCGTGTAGCTGCCATCCGGACTATGTGCAGAAGACATGCAATACGTAAAACAGACCAAATTACCTTTGACGTTATAGTCAGACTATACAGTTAATCTTAAAGCGTCTCATATGAGGGTGTCAAAATAAGATCAAGTATTAATAGCATTAAACGCCATGAACAGCATTAAACATCAAGTTTGTTTTTTTATTTTTGCCACAAGTCCACTTGTAATGTTAGTTGTTGTTTTTTTTGCGCTAATGTCAAAAAGTTCAGAAATGCATCCATATCCATTCTGAACTGGGCTGGAAGTTAAGCTTTCATAATCAACATAAATGATCTTTTCATTAATGTCTATTATAAAAATGTCTATTATATTTATCTAATCTCATTCAGTGCATCATGCTTGGTAGCCCTGCTGTCTAGAGACTGAAGTACCTCTCTCGGCTTTGACCGTAGTTGTTTGTAAGTGGCGTGTTGCCCTGCGAGTCAAAATGACTGCTCTGTCTTCTCTGAGACTCAGATCCCTTTTCAAGTAGCTTCCTCTCCACCTCTGTCAGCCAGCCCTGAAAAGACACAAACCACAGGTCTTTTCGTTTTTTTTTTGTAATCGTTAATCACTCCACTGACTGAATAGCATAATTTACTTTCATTGTAAGACTCCTGGATCTCGATATCTATATTTTAAACCAACTTTTGAAGGTATCTGAGGACTGAACTTGTGAGGGCCTCACCTCAAATTTCTGTGCCTCAAGCTGCAGTTTTTCCAAGCTTTGTGTGATTTCCTCTAACCGTGGATCTATACTATCTGGATCCCCCAAGTGAGGATTCTTAATGTAAACATCTTTCATTTTAGTCAGGGCATCCCTGCAAACAATTTTAAGCAGAAGAGTTAGCAAAACCAAGAAGCGTGTGCATATGAACTGAATATGACAGTGTGTTGCATCATGTCTGGTCATGTATATTACATAAAGTGCACTATCATTCTAAAGTTTGGGGATAGTACGTGTTTTTTGTAAATGTTTTTGAAAATTATCTTATGCTTGCCAAAGTTTCATTTATTTGATCAGAAATACAGTAAAAACAGAAATATATTGTGAAATATTATTACAATTTGAAATAACCATTTTCTATCTTCATATATTTTCAAATGTATTTTATTCCTGTGATCAAATCTGAATCTTCAGCAGCTGATTCTCCAGCCTTCAGTGTCACATGATCCTTCAGAAATCATTCTATTATGTGACCCTGGACCACAAAACCAGTCTTAAGTGTCAATTTTTCAAAATTATGATTTATACAACATCTGAAAGCTGAATAAATAGGCTTTCCATTTATGTGTGGTGTATTAGGATAGGATAATGTTTGGTTGAGATACAACTATTTGAAAATCTGGAATCTGAAGGTGCAAAAAAATTACCTTTAATTTTAATGATTTGGTGCACAGAAGCATTCCTTCTTATTATTATTATTATCGATGTTAAAAACACTTTTGTTATAATCATTATACAATGTTTCAGCGGGATTTTTTTAATAGAAAGTTCGGTAACACTTTATTTTAAGGTCCAGTTCTTACTATTAACTAATTATTAACTATCAACTTTAGCCTCAATAAGATGCTAATTTGCTACTTATTAATAGTAAGGTAGTTGGGTATTAGGTAGGATTAGGGATGTAGAATATTGTCATGCAGAAAATGTGCTTAATAAGTACTAATTAACAGTCAATATGCTAGTAATATGCACGCTAATAAGCAACTAGATAATAGTGAGAATTGGTCCATATACTAAATTGTTACCGAAAGTTTAAAATAACAGTTTGTATATGAAATTGCAATCATATAAATCTTGTAAAATTTGAAATGTCTTTACTGTCACTTTTGATCAATTTAAGGCATCCTTGCTGAATAAAGGTAAAAAAAAGTATTGCCCCCAAACTTTTGAGCTGTAAAGTCGTGGCCAAAAGTTTTGAGAATTACATAAAAATTGGAAATTGGAAAAGTTGCTGCTTAAGTTTTATAATAGCAATTTGCATATACTCCAGAATGTTATGAAGAGTGATCAGATGAATTGCATAGTCCTTCTTTGCCATGAAAATTAACTTAATCCCAAAAAAACCTTTCCACTGCATTTCATTGCAGTCATTAAAGGACCTGCTGAGATCATTTCAGTAATCGTCTTGTTAACTCAGGTGAGAATGTTGACGAGCACAAGGCTGGAGATCATTATGTCAGGCTGATTGGGTTAGAATGGCAGACTTGACATGTTAAAAGGAGAGGGATGCTTGAAATCATTGTTCTTCCATTGTTAACCATGGTGACCTGCAAAGAAACGCGTGCAGCCATCATTGTGTTGCATAAAAATGGCTTCACAGGCAAGGATATTGTGGCTACTAAGATTGCACCTAAATCAACAATTTATAGGATCATCAAGAACTTCAAGGAAAGAGGTTCAATTCTTGTAAAGAAGGCTTCAGGGCGTCCAAGAAAGTCCAGCAAGCGCCAGGATCGTCTCCTAAAGAGGATTCAGCTGCGGGATCGGAGTGCCACCAGTGCAGAGCTTGCTCAGGAATGGCAGCAGGCAGGTGTGAGCGCATCTGCACGCACAGTGAGGCCAAGACTTTTGGAAGATGGCCTGGTGTCAAGAAGGGCAGCAAAGAAGCCACTTCTCTCCAAAAAAAACATCAGGGACAGATTGATCTTCTGCAGAAAGTATAGTGAATGGACTGCTGAGGACTGGGGCAAAGTCATATTCTCCGATGAAGCCCCTTTCCGATTGTTTGGGGCATCTGGAAAAAGGCTTGTCCGGAGTAGAAAAGGTGAGCGCTACCAACAGTCCTGTGTCATGCCAACAGTAAAGCATCCTGACACCATTCATGTGTGGGGTTGTTTCTCATCCAAGGGAGTGGGCTCACTCACAATTCTGCCCAAAAACACAGCCATGAATAAAGAATGGTACCAAAACACCCTCCAACAGCAACTTCTTCCAACAATCCAACAACAGTTTGGTGAAGAACAATGCATTTTCCAGCACGATGGAGCACCGTGCCGTAAGGCAAAAGTGATAACTAAGTGGCTCGGGGACCAGAATGTTGACATTTTGGGTCCATGGCCTGGAAACTCCCCAGATCTTAATCCCATTGAGAACTTGTGGTCAATCCTCAAGAGGCGGGTTGACAAACAAAAACCCACTAATTCTGACAAACTGCAAGAAGTGATTATGAAAGAATGGGTTGCTATCAGTCAGGATTTGGCCCAGAAGTTGATTGAGAGCATGCCCAGTCGAATTGCAGAGGTCCTGAAAAAGAAGGGCCAACACTGCAAATACTGACTCTTTGCATAAATGTCATGTAATTGTTGATAAAAGCCTTTGAAACGTATGAAGTGCTTGTAATTATATTTCAGTACATCACAGAAACAACTGAAACAAATATCTAAAAGCAGTTTAGCAGCAAACTTTTTGAAAACTAATATTTATGTAATTCTCAAAACTTTTGGCCACGACTGTAGTACTTCTTATGAACAGTTTGTTACATGATGATTAGGAATTTGGCTGATATTATAACCAGCATGGCAGCTATTGGATGATTTACCTCTGATCCATCTCTTTCTGGATGTCCTTGTTGATGTCATTGAGCTTAGCTTGTAGTTTCTTCCTCCTCTGCTCGGGGGGCAGATGACTGTAGTCCTCCTGACCTGTTCCCTGCAGAGAGACAGAAAGTTAATAACTAACAAAAAACAAATAGATTCAAACACTGCATAAACAAGATAAATAAGAACCTAGTCTCAGACCTAGAAAACACATCCACTGACCGCCCAGGACATACTGCATTTAAAAAAATGGAAAATTGGCAGGCTTCATGCCAAAAGTTTGTCTCTCGTACCTAATTTGCTTATTTTTATAACTTATGAAAGCAGTTAAAGCCAAAGTTTTGGGGATTTTATAGCAAGTTAGACTTACCAGCTTTAGAGAAAGCTGTGAAAGTTAAGACAAGAAAAAAGTGTTAATACACACACTTATGTAGCTGTTAAGACAGATATGTTTAGGATGGTGCATGAGAATGAGACATGTTACACATCCACACATCACTTGATAACCAAACTGAGCTGATGGTGCTTTAGTCTTTGGAGTCGTCCAATCAGATCCAATCGGTAGACACAGAGGTGACGTGGCGGCTCGTGAACTTACCCCACGTTTCAGGCTCCGCAGGCAGTGCATTTTGTGTTTGGTGCCCATGAAGTCGTTGAGGCGCTGACTGAGGGGCTCCTTGGGCTGCTGTGGGGACTGGGGGCCGTTGGGGAGGCCGTCCGGGGACGGGGATGTGGGGGGAGGGGGAGGGGGCTGGCGGGGTGACGCTAACAAAGACATAAGCTACAGATGAAGGTGTGATGGAGCACATTGAGAAATGGAATGGAGGAAGACAGAAAGAGAAAGTATGAGGGGAGAGAAACTTTCAAGGGCAAAGCAAATGTTCAGAACTTCTCACGTTGCGACAAACTTGCCGCAGACTTTATTAAAGGGGATGCATGTCAGAAATATGTTCTCTAATCCAATCATAACATTTATACATTTAAAAACTAGTGCCATAAAAAAATAAGTTAATATACTTTTTCCTATCTCATTAATATTATCAAAATTTAAATACAATTGCACTATTAAAATGCATAAACAGATAATACGTCTTGTTAATCATCAGAACTACAAGATTCCAATATAACAAACTGCATGAAACTAGTTGTGTAAAATAACCACTGCAAACGTTCTTAAATGGCATTAAATTTACTTGAATATGAATAGCACAAATCATTTATTCAGCTTTTCTCGGACATAAAATCATATTTTGCATCTCAATTGACCATTAATGAGCAGCATAGTTTTCTGCTCTTTTATTTGCTTATTTAGGCTTCAGAAGATGTTGTCTGATGCCGCACCTTATTCCTCTTGAGTAAAGGCCACAGTTTGCTCCTGCTCCGGCGTCTGCTCTCTCCACGAGCGTTCAGGAAGCTGGATTCAGACACCGCCCTCTTCATCGACACGCTGTAGTCCTCGAACTCCACATCACCCGGCGGCTCAAAGCCCGACTTATACGATTCTACAACTTGCTTGCTGTCCTGAGATTAAAAACAGCAATACAAAAAAATGTCAGGCTTTGTGCCATAACCAAATAAGAGATAGATTAGGTTGAAATCTAGCCCTACTTTTTGTAGTCATTGTTAGTTACACTTAAATCTCTTTTCTAAGTCTATTCAAATTAGTAGTAGACACATCATGTGTGTGTGTACATATAATTAAATTAATAATATTACTATTTTCTAATTATTTATAAAAAATAAAATCTTTATTAATAAAATGATTAGATCTATTTAGGTATTCAACTACTTCCAAAGTGTAAATATTAATGTGAAAATGAAGACCGTACCTTCAAACTGACATCATAATTGCAGCAATTATATACTACAGACTATGAGATGCACATCCACCATAGAAATAAGACAAATCCCCTCCATATAATCCCTCTAGTGCTGTTCAGCTCAGAACAAGAGACTATTTTTAGCATTTATATGAGGCATCCACAACCCTACTATGTAAACAAATAACTTTCTACAGGAGGATGTTTTTATGGAGGTCTGCTTCAAATGGCCAGCACACTATTTCTGAAAGGACACACACACACACACACACACACACACACACTCACACACACACACACACACACACACACACACACACACACACACACGCGCGCAGTACAGAAGTCACAGGGAAGCTTAAGTCTTTTTTACTAAATCTGCTGCAAAACCCAGCTTGTATGAGTCAATTAGTGCTGCTGTGGAAATTAGACTCCCCATCTGCCCTATTAGGACAGGATGGCGACGGCCACATGAGCGCTGGAACAGCATTTAGCAGATGAGACAAACAAAGAGCACATCAGCCCCGTTAGCTGCCAGAGATCCCCCCGCAGCTGTAAATTATTAATGATAAATGATGCTCCGTGACGATCACTACTCGTTAGCATTTTGAACTGCTATATTATTCATCTGTTGGCTTCATTTGGAAAAAATAATCAAGAAAACTCTGCTTTTACAAATCATAGTCCTATCTGTGACGCAGTAAATCAATATGTCATTGTATTGAATCTTTATTATTTTCCCCGTTTCACTTTTATTTTTGCTCTTATTGGTTATCTTTTTTTTCAGTGTTGAGCTGAATTTTACATATACTACTGTTGAAAAGTTTACTTTATTTGATAGAAATTATCACTTTTATTCAGCAAAACTGCATTAAAAATCATAAGTGATGGTAAAGACATTTACAATTTTACAAAAGATTTCTTTTCAATTTAGCATTTTATTCAGAAAAGAATGTATCATGGTTTCAGCAAAAATAGCAGCACAACTAATAGAATGATTTCTGAAGGATCATGTGACTCTGAAGACTGGAGTGATGATGCTGAAAATTCAGCTTTGCATCACAGGAATAAATTACATTTTCAAATATATTCAAATAGAAAACAGTTATTTTAAATTCTTGCAATATTTCACAGCATTACTGTATTTTTGATCAAGTAAACTCAGCCTTGGTGTGCATAAAATATTAAAAAACATTTTACTGACCGCACATTTTGAACAGTAGTGACTGAAAAAGTCCAATTAAAATAGTTTATTACACGTTCCAAGAAACAGCAGATTTTTATTCGATTTTTTATTTTTTATAGATTTTTTATTTTTTATATTATTTATTTTTATAGATTTAAGTAGTACCGTATTTTTCACATTATAAGTCGCACGTAAGTATAAGTCGCATCAGTCCAAAAATACGTCATGACGAGGAAAAAAACATATATAAATCGCACTGGACTATAAAGGCCCGTTCACACCAAGCACGATAACTATAAAGATAACGATAAAGATATAGTTCTAAAAATCGTTCTCAATATTAAAGAATAGCAGAGTCCACACTACAACTATAACGATAAAGGCATAGAGAAACGGTATCGTTGGAATCATTTTCAGAACGATTTTTTTCCAGCTGATGAACCATACAAACATTGACATCCAATCAGAATTCACCCTGCTATAAACGAGCTCGAGGATTTAAAGCGGCAGACGCACGTGCGCTCAGAATAAACAGACGATATCGTTCGCTGGTGTGGACGCTAATATCGTTATCTTTATAGTTATCTTTATAGTTATCATTCTTGGTGTGAATGGGGCTTTAGTAGCATTTATTTAGAACCAAGAACCAAGAGAAAACATTACCGTCTACAGCCGCAAGAGGGCGCTCTATGTTTTCAGTATAGACTACAGGAGCACGGAGCAGCATTAGAGTGCTCTCTCGCGGCTGTAGACGGTAATGTTTTCTCTTGGTTCATTTCTCTCGATTCATGTTAAATTAGTTTTGATAAGTCGCACCTGACTTTAAGTCGCAGGACCAGCCAAACTATGAAAAAAAAGTGCGACTTATAGTCCAGAAAATACGGTAGATCTGAGTCTACAATCTTATTGACTGGTTCATTAAAAGAATTGACTCAGAAGAGTAATTAGTTCTTGAAACAAACAATCACGGATTGGGCACTGTGTAAGTGTGTGTGTGTGTTTTTATAAATAAAAAACAATTCTAAACAAGAACCTTCATTCTCAAACACTGATAAAAAAAAGTATTGTATGGCTTAATAAAAGACTTTCACTGAATGGGATTTTCCAGCAGTAGGCTGATCAACAGATGGCTATGTAATCCGGAACCATGCTGCATTTTCAGCACAAAGCAGTCGCAGCACTTAACATACCATTTTAGGCTCGATGGATTCAGCTGCTTTGGTCATGCCGTCCAGACACTTGCTGACGATGGGCAATACTTTACGCTCGACCTCCGTGTACACCCGCATGCTCTCCCTCACCCTGCCCACCCGCCTCTCCTCCATCTCCTGTATCCTCTGCAAGACAGAAAACACTACGTTATGAACACTCAATATGCCATTCATGGTTCATCTGGCATAAAAATAAACACATCTGTCATTTATCAGAGAGAGATTCTCACCTGAAAGATATGTGGTATAAGCGTGTAGTAGTGCTCATGTTGGTCCTTGTTGAACTTCTGCAGGTAGGTCAGGTACTCGTTTTTACTGTCCTCTGCTACCTGATGCCTCATCTGAGCTTGCTGTTTCGCCTAGATAGACAGAAAACACAAAACAGACAGAGAGCAGAAAAGACATTAAGATCCTTTCTACAAGGATGACATCAGAACGTAAAGGGCAAGGACTGACAAATAAAACGATCACCTTTATGACATGACAAGTCAACAAACACTGAGAGTCAATTAGCAGATTACAGAAAGATTGGTCAACTTCAGATCGATAGTCAGTGATCTACACACTTAATCAAACGCTCTGTGCAAGAGTGAGAGAGGACAAACAACGCAAACATCACAAATCAAACATAGAAATATAATCAAGTGATGTACTCTGGGAAAATAACACAGCTTAAAGATCTGAGTTTATCAGTAATTCATTCAGCAGATTTGTGGGTCATAGTATCTTTTATAGAGTTTAATTGATATATGAATGATTTTTTTAGTAGACAATTCCACAGAGATGTATGAGATGTAAATAATTTACTTGACATAATATTCACGGAGCGTCCACTCAGAAAATGTGCATTATCCAAAAACAAGGCTGTTAGTTCATTTACAACTGAACTGATACATGGTGCCATTAGTACATTTATTCCGTTGAGCAGAAACTGTTGAATACTTATAAAAGACTATATAAAAGACATTTATACTGTGATAAAAATAAGAAAATAATTAGTCTAATAATCTTGTCTAATCTCGTTTTCATGAACCCAGTCTCGTGGGATAAGTCTCATCACAACCCTAGAAGGAACATATTCTTAAATATATAATATATATATTTTGACCTCATCTCATATGTGGAGCTCTGTAGAAATGGAAGGTCAAGCTCATTATGCTCTGCTTGTACTGTATACAGCACATTTTGGGAACTGTACTGTAGGTTGAGTACTCTATTACACATAAACATATACCAGAAGTAGTATGAGTAGTGTGGTAGTGTGTTATTGATGAAGAAGACTTTGACAAGAAGAACATGATGGCGAACCAACAGTGAATGAGGAAACAAATACACATAAACACACACACACACACACACACACACACACACACAAATGACAATGAATGTTTGAAAACAAAATGTCGAAGTGCTCCAAATGAACCGCACCAGACATCCATTCATCATGCTTACTAACTAAACCCATACAGCAGACCAAAAAAGCATTTTGACACTTAAGTCACCCAAACAAATTTGTGAGTATCATTGCGGTAAACAAAATATAGTCCAAATTCAAGTTGCATATGCAAAACAATTAAGCTACCATTTTTGCTTTCAGTCAACTGGTGCTTTTTTTTTTTTTTACTGAAAGTCCTAGCTTAACCACAGAGACAGCTAATTATGAAAATGTTCTGCTAAACTTTTACATCCACAAAGTGTCACACAATTTTTTAATTGTAAACAATATTTATATAGTTAATTATATAAATCTTAATAAACTGAAACCTTTTGCTTGAAAAAAATTTTTCTGCAACTGAAAACTAATGCAATGAAATTCATTCAGTTTTAAGTGTCTAAATGATTTTTGGGGCCACTGTACATAAACAACTGCATGTACATGAACCAGACAGTGTGCACAGACTCTCAGACTCAGGACTTTTTGTAGTCGACAGTAAATTGTGCAGTAAATAGCTATTGATTTTGTGAAATCGGTCTCTGCTGTAACCCTTACAACGTAGCCCATTTTCGCAAATCGAAATCCATTTTAACGTCTTCCATGACAAGCCTTATTCTGTACATTTGTTCAAGGTGAATACAGGAAAGATTCTCTGTAATCATACACGTGAATGTAACAAAAGCTAAAACTGAAAAAACAACAAAAATTACGACAAACACTCTTTGCTGATAATACACCGAACAAGTTAACAAACTCCTCACTGACAAAGACGACTCTTGGATCAAACCTACCTTGAGAGAACACCGCTTTAAGACATGTTAAAAAACAAAGACAGAGTCGATTAGTGTCACAGACACACTAATAACAGAAGGTACTTAAGAAGACATCTACACATGGGCAAAACCAAATCCAAATCAACCAAATGTTAATTAAGTCTTACTGTGTGTTCACACCAGACATGACTTGCGCGAATAATATAATATATAATATTATATTATAAATATAATAATACTCGCTATTCGCGTGTAGTTGGACGCTTAAACATTTTTAGTTCATTCGCTTCAGACGCAAATTCGCATCATGGGGGGCTTCTTTGAGTTCACGCAGAATTGTGATTTCAACCACCATTTTTATTCGGATAATTCTCAAAATATTACTATTATCGTGTCATGAAGTTTTAAAAGTATTTCAGGTGAGAATGTAGTTGTTGTAAACTCAAAATATGTGGTTTATTTATAAAGACAGCGTCTTTTTAAAAATGTGTTTCGCCGATTTTCGGAGACAAGCTCCATGCGATCATGTATCTGCCTACAGCATTCTCAACTCGGCTAGACCTTCTGAAATTTGCCGCTGGCACTGATGTCTCTTTAGTGGTTCAAGATAAAATATAATTTGTTTGGGGTAAATCAAATTTTTGGTCTTTATTCAATTAATCTATTAATATGTTATATATAGAAGCAAGATACTTTTTATTCCTGTTTCTGTAAAAGTATGAAGAATAATCATACAGCTCCGGGTATCCACTTACAGCGATGATGACTTTGTCCTCCATTGTTGTTTTGTCACGTCACTACTAAGAGCAAGCTCCAGATTGGTTAATGCGGCACGAAATTTCGCCAAAGTTCAGATTTTTCAACTCGCGCGTTTCACCAGATCACGCGTTTCACGCGGCAAAACGGCCGAAACGCTCAATTCGCGCCACATCACTCTCGCTAGACACTCTATTCGCATCTGTTGTGAACGCACCATTAGATTCAAAACAAACAGGCCTCTGCCATATTAGTTGTCTTTGTTTCTTATCGTTAAAACTACCTTCTTTTTTGCGGCATGTGAGCTTATTTTCATTATTGAACATTTAAATATAAATTTCCTAATGTTGTTGATTTTGAAATAGCATTTTTAGATACATTTTTTAATTGTCATTGAAATAGTTTTAAAAAATTAGTCAATTTTAGGTGGTTGAAAATCGATTCAAACATTTATATAATATTACAATTTTGTTTTTTAGTAGACGCTTTTATTTGTCTTAAATCTCATTTTGTAAAAAAAATTGTGAATCAAATCGAATTGTGAGTCAAACTGAATCGTGAGTTGAGGGAATCGTTACATCCCTATTCACAGTGTTACTTAATTTTATTAATTAAATTCAGCACTGATGTTCATACTAAAGCTTCAGTTAATAATTTTGCGCATGTATTTCAGTAGAAAAGATGGTACACTGTTTGCATTTTAAAAACCTGGAATTTAACTAGATATTATTTGGTTTGTTTAAATTGGAAAAAAATACATATGATCTGTTTTAAATCACCCAATGCCAAAAAAACTAAAAAACTAAAAAAAAAACACAAAAACCTTTAAATGTTAGCAGGTACTAATATGGTCACAGGTTTATTGTGCTTACTGTCCCTTTGAGAAAAAGGTAATTTTCTGCAATTTCAGGCAAGGTACAAGGTAGCAGTAGGTGAGGAATAAGGTATGAGCAGGCCAGATTCACTCTAACTTTCAGAAAGTTGAACTTGACATCAGTTTTATCAGCATCCATCACCACCGCCCCATTTCAAAGAGGGATCATTCACACAGACTCACAGAAAAGCATGAAAGCAGTCATGGAGAATGAGGGGCTTGTGACAGGATCTATCTCTTCTCACGCACACACGTGATCCACATACCTTTTCCACATCTGCTTTAGTCACGTTAATGTCTGCGTCCATCTTGTCGAAGTAATGCTGGGCGCGATCCGCTTCCTTACAGTCTCTCTCAAATCTTCTCTTACTCTGAAAGAGACAAAAAGAAAAAAATTTACATTAAAATGAGAAATTAATATTTTAGATTATAGCACTACTCAATGCTGAAACAAAATGTATGCCACTGTCATGTGACTGGAAAATGTAGTCCAGCTTTTAATTAGGTACTCTTTATGTACCATTAGTTTTATATTTTATGTATTAAAACCTGTAGCTGTAGGTTATAGTTTATTTTGAAAGATATTTTTTTACAGGCACCTGTGGCTGATTTCACACAAGTGTTAATTGTGCAAGGCGGCCCAGCTCTAGCTCATATCTTAGACAGGTGATGACAGAGAGACCAGTATCAGGACAAATTTGAATATTCAAACTATGTTCTGTTTAGTTAAACTGACTCACCGATTCCAGCTGCTTCCAGGAATTCTCAATGTGTTGCTGCGCTCTGCGGCCATCATGGAAATGCTTGAGGAAAGAAAAGACAAGAAATTGATCTAAAATTAAGAATACTACTGTTCAAAAGTTTGAAGTTGGATTTTTTTGTTTGCATGTCTCTTATGCTCACCAAGGCTGTATTTATTTTATATACAAATATAGTGATATTGTAAAACATTGTTACGATTTAAAATGTTTTCTATTTGAATGTATGATAAAATATAATTTATTCCTGTGATGCTAAGCTGAATTGTCAGCATCATTACTCCAGTCTTCAGTGTCACATGAACATGATCCTTCAGAAATCATTTTAATATACTGATTTGCTGCATTATTATCTATGTTGAAAACAGCTGTGCTGCTTAATATCTTTGTGAAAACTAATACATTTTAGGATTCTTTGATGGATAGAAAATTGAAAAGAACAGCATTTTTTTACATTTACATTTCTCTGAAGAAAATGCAATGAAAATGTGCAAAACTCACTGCCACAGTTCTGTAAAAAGAAAAATAGCACATAAAACAAAGTTGCAGTGAAGTGTGAACCTATAATAATAAAAACAGTACAGGATAATAAAATCAGTGCAGAACATTAGATAAATTAGGATAATATTAGTTATAACACAGTTACTGCTCGAAACTTTGATCCAATGAGATGCATTCAAAGCCAATATATACATATTTGACAGCAATTATATTAACAGCTCATCCAAAAATTACAATTTTCATGAACTCTTAAAGGAGATACAAAGCAAAGCAGTTCTTTACCACACAAATTGGACAGTGAAGTGTCATAAAAGTAGCTTGTACACTATATTCCAAAATGTCAATTTTTTAGGTAAACTGATTTTTGTTCCTTTAAAGCACCAAGTAGATTAATTAACTGTATTACCTGGAAATAAAATAGTTTAATCTGATTATTATAAATATGTACAAAATATCAATATTGCCGTTAAATATTTGCCTAGTCATATTGGAAACCAACCGTGAGAGACTGTATTTTTAACAAATAAGGCACTCCATTTTAGGTAAAAAAAAAAAAAAAGAAGATATTTCGGTTCTTGCACAGTCATGACAACTACCTCATTATTGTGTTACTGACATCTCCTTTTAAAATATTATCCTGAAAAGACATTTAATTGGAATTTAAGCTGATTAAATGAAATATGACACATTCAGCCAGACAGCAGCTGCTAGGAAGATTATATTCCAGAGCTCTTGCTGAATCCAAATCCCTCGTCATTCCATAAAGAATTTAATTACGGAAGCAAAGATATACTCATGTACAGTAAATGGAACACAAATAGTTTATTTAGGGGCTCTCATTATCATAAACGTCGCTGACAAACCAGCACAGGCCATGGCTTGTGTCACGGCGCACCACGACTCTCTATATAAAAAATACATAAAGACCACTTTCTCTCGGCATGACATTTGAACACAAAAGGAAGACAAAATGCATCAACGGAGCCTCCCTCAGCTCGAGTGTGGTGGTGTTTTACTCCACTGTCATATTACTTCCAGCAAGTAGCCTCAGACAGAGGCCTTCTGAACCTGTAGACAAGAGAGGCCGAGAGCGGGGGGTGTTCGACCCTCTCAACTCTACTGACCTGAATACATGACCCACATGGGTCCTGGCTTCACTCCAAAGAGCTGGGAGAAATCATAAACAAAATAATACTATATTCCTATGTGATTAACCCTGAGAGCAGAGAAGGAATTACTTTTGTGGTTTCACGCGTCTTCAACTGGTGATTTACATTATTGAGGGATTTGATTCTTTTTAAACGATCTCTAGAAAGCTGAAATCTGGATTTTGTTGCCGTCGTCATAAGAAAAGCGAAGAAAAGTCCTGTTCTTACCGATTTTCGCTCAGCCTTCAGTTCTTGAGTGTAGCGGCTCAACTCTGCGATTATCTGAGTGGACAGGTTTTCGGCGATGACCTCGTGTTGACCCGAGTAGTCGTTCAGCTCATTTAAGGTCATCAGAAATGCTCTACTTGTGGTGTACCTGATGGTAAATGTGAAAAATGTATACATTAATACATCATCAAGAAACAAGATGAAGTAGTGTAGTTTCTTTTGATTCATTTGAAAAGTAAAATAAATTCTAAAGCAAAATCAACACAATAGTGGTCAACTTAATTCAAGTTTTTTAATGTCTGGTACTGGTGTTGATATGAATGCTGGCCGATATAATTACAAAATACATAGTGGCCCCAAAATATGAACATCTTTGGACCCTCAAGTCTCATTAAAAATGTCTGATGGTAAAATGATCACTTTTACCCAATTAGTGTCAACTCGTAACATAATAGATTTCTTTTTGTGAAAGATTTGTCTCGAAAAGGGTGTTATTTTTCTTTTAAATAATATTTTTAAAAGTTTGATATTTTGATAAGAGCCTTCGCTCAAAAACACTGGAATCCTACCCCAAACTTTTCAACAGTAGTAAGGCATAAACTGTTTTGTGTAAGTAAATCCGAAACATCATTAGTAAATAGCTACGTTAACATTTCAATGGATGTGAATGATTTATGTATGCCAAACTGTTCTCACTCACTTGAATTCTTCCTCCTCTTTGGAATTCTTCTTGAGCTGATACTTTTTGGACAGATTCCTATAAGAAGACAGATTAAAGTAGGTCTTCTTAACAGACAGTTGGTCAAAATGTTAAAAACACTTTATTCTTTAAAGCAACTATAAACAAGAAATTTGTACATTATGCCTGTTTGAACCAACCTGATATTGGCTCAACCAATGGTGTGAGATTTAGGGTGAGACTATCTGTTTGTGTTTACTCCTTATCTTTGCAATCAAGTTTGGTGAAGCTAGTGGTGCATAAATTGCACATTTTAAATAGTAATTAAAAAATAATAATTTGTTTCTTAACTTGCATACTCCCAGTTACCCTAAAATTAAAAACAGCAATTTAGCATTTCTTCCACTAAAAAAATATCTGTTTTGCAGCAAGCAATGCAAACCAAGACATTTCACTGATTTCAAAGGTGTCTTTGTCTCCCAGAAATTTGAATGAGTGCAATTGTGCACGTCAATGACAAATAAGGTCTAATGGTGCATGTGGGGCAATGCGAGGCTGCGGCGCAAACAAAAGCTAATATTGTCCTCATTAAAATAATTGAACGAGGCGTCCGACTCACGAGGCTGACCTTTGTCAATCAGAGTGGAAATCTGAGCACAGGAAAACGACAAATGATACACTGAAAACGTGAAAATCACTGCTTTATACATATTATGTGATCAATTTCAAGAGGGCCTATAAATGGCTTAAAATCAATTATGATGGTGAGAGCGCATGCTGATGGTGCCGCCCCCTCGATGCTTTTTCCTCTCCCTCTCTCCGCACACACCCAACAGTACCTCCCAGGAGTCTGACGTGTTGCTAGGCAGATCACCATCTTGCAGTTTCTTGACAAGACCAGACTGATGCAGTTGCTTTTTTTGTCTGCTAGTTTCCCCGCGGTCGGCCTAAATGGGCCGCCCTATGCGTCAATATGCAACTGCAAATGGTAAAAAGGTTGACAAAGCCATAAATAAATCCTCATTAGAATAACCCAACCCAGCGGTTTTTATAGGACTATTATTCTTCAGCCAGACAGATCCATGTCGATGCCGTTTATCTGCTAACATGTGCTTAGCGCTTAATAAATCTTTTACCCATGGCTGCGATTTAAAAAAAAAAAAAAAAAGCCTCTGGGAGATGTTGTGAATTAAAGACTCTTTCTTGAGAGCAGAATACAGTATGACACGGTTCTCAAAAATAACAACAATGCACGGATTGAGCGAACGGCTGCAAAAAGAGGATTTTCTCTTATTTGATCAGAAAATACAAACAGGAAGGAGCTGTTTGTTGTACGTCTGGTCATATCGGCGAGTGGTGCCGATGTGAGCTCCAGCTGTGGGGTTTATTAATAAATGCGGAGGTTTCTCTGCATATGTCTTTGAGCAGGAGCGCAGATGACGCTGGTTAGTCATCCGGTGTCATCGGGGTCAACATCTCCAGTGGAAACTGCTGTTCAATAAACTTCCAAAATGCAACCAGCAAGAAATATTACAGAAGCAGTGGTAGATAATAAAATGTGAGTCAGAGCCGTGGAAACCCGGTATCCATGGTAATACATGTTGGACATGTGACCTGTTTTATGTTTGTTTTTCACTGACATTTTTATGAACATTTGTATGCTACAATTATCATTTACTGTGAATCATAAGTTATGCAGGTATTTTGGTATATTCAGACTTAAAAAATACTTTCTGAATGTCTGAGAAAATATTTTCTCTGCTTTAAAACAATCTATACTGAATAAAGTGCTACTGACTATAGACTTCAAATGACAAAATATGAGCATCTAATTCATCATGACTTCATCCTATCCTTATAAGAAAATAAAAAATACATATTTGAGACATCAAATCTGTCTTTATCTTACCTGATCTGTTTAGCATAGCTCTGTTCAATTTCAGACCGTTCCTTCACAAACTTGGTGTAGCGCTCCAAAAACTCAATGCCCCACTGAGTGTGTTTCTCTAGATTATCAAACTGATCCTGCAAAGGACAGAAAAACATCAGACTGAAAGTTAACCAATGAAGGACTAACCATTTAGTGTGTCTCATGTTCATATAACATTGACAAAAAAATGAACCAGCAAAGAAGGTACAGTGCCAACAGAACACTTTAGGAGATCAAAACTATAGATTTTGCTTTGATGGATTTGATATAACTGTGAAAGAGGGCCCAAAGGAGAGATATCAAAATACCATCAGAATGAAAGTCATCCCATATAATTTGATGAGTTTGTAGTATTCTCTGACATTGGCAATGTGTCAGATCCATTATTCAGCACTGCTGGCCCTGCAGCCGTAACATGCCTAATGCTTATCGCTATATACACAGTACAAACTTCATCCATCACAGAGCATTTAACTTGTTCTGAAACCTATTAACCACTAAGTTACTGTTACAAAACATATTGATCTGAATCTCCTGGTTTTCAGTAGCTTTTAGAGTATCTGCCCATTTAAATAGTCAATTTGAATAATGCCCTATTACTTATTAACTGATGTCTTTTTACCCACAGCAACAGTTTCAGTGTCTATAATTTGGTGCACAATATGTCTTAAAAGTTAATACAATATCTCCATATTTGTTTGCTACAGATTAAAGTATTTTTAAAATAACTTGAATTCTTGTCAACTACAAGGAGCATTGTTGTCTTAACCTACTAATGGATGAATGCATTAATTTACTGTGGTTGTCAAATGTACATGTTCAAATAACTTTAACCCTTCTCTTACCAACCCTGATATATATTTTAAACACTTTGATGGAAGGCTTTTGATTAAATTAAATTAAAACGTGCTGATTCGGATGATATGAGTTCTGTCACTTAATATCCGTTAACATGACCACAAATCAAATTATAAACTTGGTTTTAGTTCTATAAGTACTTTTAAAATATTTAAGTCTTACTTCTGTCACCAGAAGAGGGTGGTTGCCCTGTAGGCAAGGCAAGGCAAGGCAAGGCAAGGCAAGGCAAGGCAAGGCAAGTTTATTTATATAGCACTTTTCATACACAATGGTAATTAAAATAAATGAAGAAAAATAATACAAAAATAAAAACAAGCAATTTTAAAACTTTGGAAATGATTTAAAATTGACTTATTTAAAATGAATTTAAAATAGTTAAAAAAATAAAAAATGATTTTACATAAAATGTAAGATGATTTCACCCCATAACTAATTTCTAATTGGTTGAACTGATGATGTTACCCCATGTTTCCACGTTCCCTGGTCTCATCCACACTTAGAACAACAAATTGAGATTAAGTGGAACCTTGCCAGGTTTAAACTTTTTGGTTAGCAGCCTGGATGTTTAACCACAGGCTACACAACCATTTATTTTATCCTACATTATGGTGTTGTTTCTAGGTTAAGGTTGTAATGTTACAGCAAAAAAGGGACAGTCTTGAAAATTAAGTATTTTAAATCATAATAGAAGCTGTAACGTGTGGAGCAACAATATTAGACAGTTACTTTATTACATACACATTGCAACATCAAAGCTGAAAAGGACATGCATGGGAATAACCTGTGCACCTGCTCCAGCCTCGTTCACTTTCATGTGGTTAACGACAGCATTAGGCCAGGATTATTGCCATCCAGGGTACTTAGTCAATGCTGATGGCTAATAACTGCATTAAATGAGCTTTAGTGAGCATGCATTTGCTTGCATTAAAATAAAAAAATAAAAACTCTGGACGTGCATGCATAAAATCCAGGGCTAAAATCGTGAAAGGAAAGATTCCTGTAACAGTAGCTAGAATTTGCGGTCGGCAACACTCAAAATGGGCGGTGCGGTGGGCTACTTATCCGTCACTAATGGGCAAATGCATGTTACTAATAGAGATCTTAATTATTTTGTGCATTATATTGCATAATATCTTGCCGATAGATTCGCCTCAGTGTCTCGCAGCTGTACTCACCCACAGCTCCGTCCCCCAACTGCAGCTCATGGTGTCGAGGCAGTTCCTCCGCGATAATCCTCTGTTTGAATGCATGCGTGATATTCTCTCCCAGGATCGGCTTCCAGACAATAAATATAATACTAACTGGTGTGATACAAAAGTATACCGTCAAGGATTTGTACCTCGATCGGCGAGTGCGGCCGTTTTCACCTCTGCATTCTGTAAATTGCCGATGAAACTGGAAATGAAGATAATGCCTATGCACTCGTGCATTCACGCGCCTCAGACAGAACTAGACGGCCACGCGCAGAGCAGCACGCAGCGCCACATCCACCTCACGAATATACAGTCCATATGCATTGCTCACAACACCAGTTACTCACCAGTTAGTGGAATCAGTGAAAGATACGGACTCAAAGGAAAATTAGTGGAAAATGATTTTTTTTCTTTTTTTCGTTCTTTCTTATTTTGTCCCATTCCAGCTGTGAAAAATACTTAAGTTATTAAGTTATTTACTAGTTGTTCTCTAGTTAGTTTATCTAGTGGCTCTATAAAGTGTATAAAAGTTCAAGAAAAAATGAAAGAAAATATTTTAAACAGTATTTAGATTCCAGATTAAAAAATAATTTCACAACATAGTTATATGATAATGTGTAACCTATAACAAGTAAATAGTAATCATTTTATAACGTAGTTTTATTATAATGTGTAATTTATAACATGTAAATAATAATAATAATAACAACGTACAATTATTATTATATAATTATATTATTAATAATGATGATGATGCTAAAAATTGGGATAACATAAAAAAGATAGCTTTCCTCTATAGGGCCACCTTATTAATAAAAACGTTAACATTTTAAAATCATAGTATACAATATGCAGATCAGATCATGTAGTGTTCATTTGAAATTAGAAATGTCATATATATATATACATATATAATCTTCTCCACGGCCGCCTGAAGTACAGATCCCTAACTAAAAACCCTGGTTCTAAATAAAATATTTTAAATACTACCTGGCATGCCATTGCAGGTATTTAGTTATAAGTTATGTCTTTGTAAACCAAGTTTGCTTAGTAATCATTGGGTATTTGGCAACTTAATAAAATAACACCCTATATAAAATTAAATAAAATGCATAACTATTCACTGACAAATTCCTGTCACTCACAGAGATTGATAGTATATATCACCTTTATCCAATAATTGATTTGTGTATCTAGTAATTATCTTTATTTTTTGTCAACCAATTACTAAACGGAATTTTAATTATATATATATATATATATATATATATATATATATATATATATATATATATATATAAATTCCGTTTAGTAATTGGTTGTTTATTATTTTTATATTATTATTATATTAATAAATAATTAATATAATAATAATAATAATTATTATTATTATTTATTTATTTTTTGCAGTGCAGAAACCATTGAAAGTCTTTTAAAGAGACTTTTATTTTAAAAGACAATAAATCTCTTTAGATGACCAACTTCCTGTTAGCAACCAGGCCTGTGTGGCAACCATAGACATGTATAGAAAGGCTAGATAGCTTACCGGCGCTGAGAGCCAATGGGACCCGACGACGTCACACGGCGGCCATCTTAGGACAGGACCGCTCGTCCAGTTATAACATTAAAGTCTATTGTGCATGTAGTGCTGAAATAACTATATTTTCAACCGATTTTCAAACGGCTTGGTGTGTCATAAACTTCAGGGATGCGGCTATTTAACTGCATACTTGTGAAAAATTATAGCCACGGAGTTTATTAAGAAAATAGTATATTAAGTAGAGTAGACAGGTAAAGTACTAGGTATACCCATACACACACACAGTAATGATGTCAATATTTATAAGGTACATGAAACATGAAATAGTGCAATTTAGTTTATTACTAATATTTACATTATTAAATACATGTGTAAATTTATGTATAATATAAATCTGTCTCAAGTTGCCATTCTGTAAAATAAAGAGAAAAGAGATGGGTCTTTGTTTTTTGTTTTTTTACTTAGGTCCAAAGGCACACAATTAGAAAAAACTTACAAAAAAAAAATACAAAATATACAAAAAAAAAAAAAAACATTAAGACACAATTGGACACAAAACTCTTTCCATCAATACAATATAATCAATACAGCTCCCTCCCTCTCCTCCTCTCATTTTCCACAAGCGTAATCAGAAGTTCTGTAAACAAAAAACCAACAAAGCAATCCAAATGTAAAGATGTGTTTAAGAAACCAAACCACTTGGAAATCATGTGTAACTCAAAGCTATGTTGAAACGAAAGACTAACCCTGCCTCTCCCACCAATTTACAATTGCTTGGTGACTCACTTACGACCTCTTCACTGCTAGCCAGCAAATAAATACAACCACATCCACAAAATGACATTTAGACAAAAGATTAGGTTGTCAAGAAACGTTGTTGGTCTCAGGAAACCTGTTAATAATTGAAAATGTCGACTGTGGGATCACTTTAGAGTAGAGGGCAGCCATGAAACACACAGCTACGCTGCAATGTTAAGCGTTTCTCAAAACGTGAAGCTACAATTTAAACATCGGCATCAGCACAAATCATAGCCACGTTAATAAGGTTTGTAATAAACCAAACCGTTTGTAAATCCGTCAAGAATTCAGCAAGTTACGAGCATTTTAGTTGGCGTATGTCACTCACCTTCCGTCCACAGCAGCAGGGAGCAGCAGCGCAGTTTCCTGACCTAAGATGGCCGCCAAGTGACGACACAGCTGACTCCGCCTTGAGCCATCTAGCCTTTCTATACATGTCTATGGTGGCAACGGTTCCCAGGCAGAATTTGTTTATGTGTTCGCGGTACACGCAGTTACATAACGTATCCCGGTTATTTATCATTTTCCTTTAGCTAAAATCTAATTAAAAAAATTCTGCGACAGAGAACCGTTCTCCGATTATCAGCTCGACAATTAGCTAACGTTAAGTTAGTTGGAAAAAAGTATTTTTCAAAGCATCGCAAACTAGTGAGATTTTTTTTCTTTGGTTTGAAACCCACAAAGCCTTAAAGATGAGCGAACAGCTGAAATTTTTCGTTGAACAGCTAAACAGGGAGCCTTTTAAGAAAAACTTCAATCTCATAACATTCGACTCTCTGGAGCCGATGCAGTTACTGCAGACTTTAAACGATGTTCTGGCTGAAATCGATCCAAAGGTAAGTCAGAAATCGTCTTTATTATTAACTTATTGGTGCACAATATCAGTTAATTAACATAACAGTATATAACTGTATTCTTTGTGTCGGCATCTGTCATCTGCTTTTTATAATCTATATTATATTTGAGAGGCTGGTTTGCTATACAGACCTTATCTGTCAGTTTTATTTGTACTGTATATTGTAAGTGTGTTCCCACTAATAGGCTGTTTTTAACACTTTATCTTGTCTCTTTATCTATCCATGCATTTTTTGTTTCAGCAAGTCATTGATATACGTGAGGAAATGCCTGAGCAGACAGCTAAGAGAATGTTTACTCTTCTGGGGATGCTGAAATACTATAAAGGTAAATCAGTAGCAAAACTCGAGAGGTTGAAGATCTGAATGTGAGAACTTGTCATATTAATATTTGTATTTGTAAGTTAAAATTTACACTCATGGCTCTGATGTGAAGAGTTGAATCTTTCAATTTGCACACACAGACAATGATCAAAACACCCGTGTTTTGAATTGGAAGTTGTAGATTAATAGTTACAAATGTGTAGAATGACATTCACACAAAGAAAATGACATACACACATGTTTACGACATATTTACTTTTGCACTTTACTTCAGTTTCGCTGCACAACGTCAAGTCGGCACTTACAACCTCTCAGATCTGGAAGTACAAGTTCAAATCCTAGCGCTCTGACTTTTGCTACTCTTTTTGCGGTATTCTGTTGCAAAACTCACTTGTGCACTTGTATATGCAGATGTGAGAGAGGAGAGCTGGGGGCGAGGCTTTGGTGCGAATGAGAACATTTTATTGGTCGATGCCCGACCAATGAACAACGCCAATTGTTTTCACTGAATATCCTTAGCTTTGACAGGATTTTAAGACACTGCATTCATTTTGCCATTCAGGTATTATCTGGTAGACAAATAATGCAACATATTTTATATGTATATCCCACTGCATATCACTGTACCAGAGTTGCAATATAATGCTGTTTTTATTATTTTTATGTTTTGTAAAAATAATTTAACATCTTCATTGAGTTAAATCCCTAATTTTCTTGTCAGTGATGAATCTTTTTAAATGCAACATTATTATTATAAATTTTTTTAAAATAAAAATCGAGTGTTTAATAATGTCTAAATGTACATTAAACAGCAAAACCTAAAAAATAAGCACTTATGACCAGAAATACTGTTTTGAGCAACTAGTAGAGCTAAATACATGTATTTATTAAACATCAACAAGGCCATCTAGTGTTTAAGCAATGGAATTGCATATGAATATTATCTTTCTGGCCACCAAATGCCTCTAATTTAAAGCGTGCCTCTTTGCACTGGAATTTAAACCTAAATACTAGTTATTGTAGTATAAATTATAACCATATTACAAAATGTTATATTTCAAATGGTCATTCATGGATCATAATTATTGCGCATATTATTTAGTACCATGATCTCTTCAAATTAACTAAACAGGACTGAGTTAACATGTAGTACAGTTATTTTATTGGTTAAAAGTTACACTTAATTGTTTAGTCACATTTAACTGCTAAGGAGGAGTATGAGAACATAATGCTGTTACATTTTCCAGTATAAAATGCTATTGTAACGCAAGTCATTAGTCAACGTAGTTATCCATGCATAATCAATGCACTTTAAGTGTTACAAATTACTAGAAAATCGCTGCAAATATAATGAAACTACTGTCTGTCCCAATTAATACATTTCAAGCATATTGACAAAACGTTTAGTTTAGTACTATTGATAGCTCCATGAACCACGTGACCGCGTGCCGGTGAGATCAAAGCAAAGCAAAGTACAGCGAGTTTACTCTGCAATATGCAGTGGGATATACATATAAAATATGTTGCATTATGTTGCAATATGTTGCATTTGTCTACTAGATAATACCTGAATGGCAAAATGAATGCAGTGTCTTAAAATCCTGTCAAAGCTAAGGATATTCAGTGAAAACAATTGGCGTTGTTCATTGGTCGGGCATCGACCAATAAAATGTTCTCATTCGCACCAAAGCCCCGCCCCCAGCTCTCCTCTCTCACATCTGCATATACAAGTGCACAAGTGAGTTTTGCAACAGAATACCGCAAAAAGAGTAGCAAAAGTCAGAGCGCTAGGATTTAGTGATGGGATTTATGGCTCTTTGAGGGGATCAGGTGTTCTGACAAATAATGCTACCTATCAGATTATGCTACCAACACTGTATTTATCATACTGTAAGGGTAGGTTTAGGGTTGGGGTAGGTGTACATGTTAATAAAGCCTCACACCTTATTAATATCATGCATGAAGCAAAATCTGATAGGTAACACTTTTCGCTATCGAATTATGCTACCATTGGTTTTAATGGGAGGTAGCATTTTTCGACAAGGCAGCACAAATCGACAGAACACCGGATCTTCGCGATCCGTTCCTTTCAAAGAGCCGTTCAAAAGAACGGCTCTTTTGGCTCTTTTAAATATTTAGTCAGTTTTAAGAAGCCAGCTTGGAGGCATCTCAGTTTATCCTGGAAATAATCACTGGGAGGAATGATGAGGTGAGATTTGTAGCCAAATAATTAAAACTCAGATATCACACACCAATATCTGAGTTTGAATTATTCTGAAATATTGATTATTACCTCATTTGTCATGTGTGGACTATATTCCATAGGGTTGCACAAATCCCTCTGCTTAGACAGTGACATCACTATTTTGGATTTACCTTTAGTACAAAGTGTGTGTGTGTAAAGCTACGTTGACTTATGTTATTCATACAATACCTACTCACGAATAAACATCAAAAACAAAGCCAGCTGCAATGAATTTCTGTGCAAAACAGCTTTTACTACAAACACTTCCACACAAGAACATTGTTATCACACAAGAACATTTTGATAGAAAACATAAAATTAGAATAAATAAAATGGAAATGTCTACATACTACTGTAAACTTTGCAAATAGGACATCAGCCACTTCAAGTCAATGAACAATAACAAAGTGGGCTGCAATGAATGTCTGTGCAAAACAGCTTTTTTTCAACGCTCCTACCCAATGACAGAGGCATGCAGGTTTTTTTTCCACTGGAGTAGTCACGTGAAGGATGCGTGCACAACTAATAACTAATATCATCACGCTATAAAGGGTTGGCCTGCGCTGGGTGCGCCCCTCCCCCTATAACTGTTCTGTCTCGCGGAGGAGCTCATTTGTGTGCATCTGTGTGAAACGCATAGGATAAAAGAACGACAGAAAGAACGGCTCCCTTCCAGCCGCGACTCGGCTCCCATCGTTCATGTTTATGAGCCGTTCAAAAGAATCGGTTCGTTCGCGAACGTCACAACTCTACTAGGATTTGAACTTGTACTTCCAGATCTGAGAGGTTGTAAGTGCCGACTTGACGTTGTGCAGCGAAACTGAAGTAAAGTGCAAAAGTAAATATGTCGTAAACATGTGTGTATGTCATTTTCTTTGTGTGAATGTCATTCTACACATTTGTGACTATTAATCTACAACTTCCAATTCAAAACACGGGTGTTTTGATCATTGTCTGTGTGTGCAAATTGAAAGATTCAGCTTTTCACATCAGAGCTGTGAGTGTAAATTTTAACTTACAAATACAAATATTAATATGACAAGTTCTCACATTCAGATCTTCAACCTCTCGAGTTTAGCTACTGATTTATCTCCATAAAATACAAACCTCCTGGAGGAATGTCTGAAGCGTAAGACAGAATCAGTGCAAAATCTTATATGGTTGCCATATATATGGGAGCCAAGTTTGTTTTCTGCTATCCTAACAGAAAGATTAAATTGATTAAAAAGTTTTACTTTTGTACATTTAAGTGTTTCAGATATGTTTGAAATGTGTATTTATCGACAGAAGCAGTTTTCGTCAGGGTTTGGTGATGGGCAGTAAGCCTGTGGTGCACCCCATCTTGCACTGGCTGTTACAGAGGATTCCTGAGCTGAAGAAGAGAGCGTACCTGGCCAGGTTCCTCGTCAAACTAGAGATTCCTGCTGAGTTTCTCCAAGATGATATAATTGCTGAGACCTACCACCAGGTATGACTACTGAACATATGGCTTAAAGTAATAGTTCACCCAAAAATGAAAACTGACACAACCTCAAGCAACTAAGAAATAACGAGTTTGTTGCTTCATCGGAACAGATTTGGAAGAAAGTCCAAACAGCTGATAAAAACATCACAATAATCCACAACACAAATTCAGACTCAATTAACATCTTGTGTAGTGAAAAGCTGTTTAAACTATCATTCTCATGGCACACATTCACTGCAGTGGATCCATTGGTGTGCAAGTGAAACATTTATCCAAATCTGTTCTGATGAAGAAACATGCTCGTCTACATCTTGGATGGCCTGAGGGTGAGCCTTGTAAACATTAACAACAAAATGTTTTTAGATTCTATTCTATTCTATCTGTTTCTTTTCTTTAGCACACTAAATAAACATTATTTTTGTAATTTATCAGAAATTAAATGAAAAACATTTAATTTGTACATTTATTGCTGGCAAATAATTAAATTATGCAAATCAGTTTCCCAAATTTGTATGATAAGCTTGCAAAAAATTGTAAAAAAAGCTGATATAATATTTAGAGTTATTAAAAAAAACATATTTTAAATGATATATTATGTATAAATATGTATGAATAATTATGTATATTTTGTATTAATTATGGATTATTCTGTATAAATGATGATTGCTTACTTAAAAAAGCCCATCACCAAACCTCCGGCAGAGCTTCGACCGGATCCCGAGGCAGGCTGGAGATATTGAGTCCGAGTGGACCATGTTCTCCACCTCCATTGTCGAAGCGGCCGCTCGGAGCTGTGGCCGTAAGGTTTCCGGTGCCTGTCGAGGCGGCAATCCCCGAACCCGGTGGTGGACACCGGAAGTAAGGGATGCCGTCAAGCTGAAGAAGGAGTCCTATCGGGCCTGGTTGGCTTGTGGGACTCCAGAGGCAGCTGACAGGTACCGGCAGGCCAAGCGGACTACAGCCCGGGTGGTTGTGGAGGCAAAAACTCGGGCCTGGGAGGAGTTCGGTGAGGCCATGGAGAAGGACTATCGGTCAGCCTCGAAGAGATTCTGGCAAACCGTCCGGCGCCTCAGGAGAGGGAAGCAGTGCCCTACCAACGCTGTTTACAGTAGAGGTGGGGAGCTGTTGACCTCAACTGGGGATGTCGTTGGACGGTGGAAGGAATACTTCGAGGATCTCCTCAATCCCGCTGTCACGTCTTCCATTGAGGAAGCAGAGGCTGAGGGCTCAGATGTGGACTCGTCCATAACCCAAGCTGAAGTCACCGAGGTAGTCAAGAAACTCCTCGGTGGCAAGGCACCGGGGGTGGATGAGATCCGCCCTGAGTACCTCAAGTCTCTGGATGTTGTGGGGCTGTCTTGGCTGACACGCCTCTGCAGCATCGCGTGGCAGTCGGGGACGGTGCCTCTGGGATGGCAGACCGGGGTGGTGGTCCCTCTTTTTAAGAAGGGGGACCGGAGGGTGTGTTCCAACTACAGGGGGATCACACTTCTCAGCCTCCCTGGGAAAGCCTATGCCAGAGTACTGGAGAGGAGAATCCGGCCGATAGTAGAACCTCGGATTCAGGAGGAACAGTGTGGTTTTCGTCCAGGCCGTGGAACACTGGACCAGCTCTATACCCTCTACAGGGTGCTGGAGGGTTCATGGGAGTATGCCCAACCAGTCCACATGTGCTTTGTGGATTTGGAGAAGGCATTCGACTGTGTCCCTCGCGGCGGCCTGTGGAGGGTTCTCCGGGAGTATGGGGTCCGGGGCCCTTTGATAAGGGCTATCCGGTCCCTGTACGAACGGAGCAGGAGCTTGGTTCGTATTGCCAGCTGTAAGTCAGACTTGTTCCCGGTGCGTGTTGGACTCCGGCAGGGCTGCCCTTTGTCGTCGGTTCTGTTCATGATTTTTATGGACAGAATTTCTAGGCGCAGCCAGGGGCCGGAGGGGGTCAGGTTTGGTGACAACACGATTTCGTCTCTGCTCTTTGCGGATGATGTTGTCGTGTTGGCCTCATCAGGCCAGGACCTTCAGCATGCACTGGGACGGTTTGCAGCCGAGTGTGAAGCGGCTGGGATGAGAATCAGCACCTCCAAATCCGAGGCCATGGTCCTCAGTCGGAAAAGGGTGGCTTGCCCACTTCAGGTTGGTGGAGAGTTCCTGCCTCAAGTGGAGGAGTTTAAGTATCTTGGGGTCTTGTTCACGAGTGAGGGAAGGATGGAACGGGAGATTGACAGACGGATCGGTGCAGCTTCTGCAGTAATGCGGTCGATGTACCGGTCTGTCGTGGTGAAGAAAGAGCTGAGCCGCAAGGCGAAGCTCTCGATTTACCGGTCAATCTACGTTCCTACTCTCACCTATGGTCATGAGCTTTGGGTCATGACCGAAAGGACAAGATCCCGGATACAGGCGGCCGAAATGTGCTTTCTCCGCAGGGTGGCTGGGAGATCCCTTAGAGATAGGGTGAGAAGCTCAGTCACCCGGGAGGAGCTCAGAGTAGAGCCGCTGCTCCTCCACATCGAGAGGGGTCAGCTGAGGTGGCTCGGGCATCTGTTCCGGATGCCTCCTGGACGCCTTCCCGGGAAGGTGTTCCGGGCACATCCCACTGGGAGGAGACCCCGGGGGAGACCTAGGACACGCTGGAGAGACTATGTCTCCCGGCTGGCCTGGGAACGCCTCGGTGTCCCCCCAGAAGAGCTGGAGGAAGTGTCTAGGGAGAGGGAAGTCTGGGGTTCTCTGCTTAGACTGCTGCCCCCGCGACCCGGCCCCGGATAAGCGGTAGAAGATGGATGGATGGATGGATGGCTTACTTAAAAAAAATATTTTGTCATTTGTTGAGAATGCTAAAGCCTCTTTTGTACCATTTTTATACGGCCTTTAGATTCTGTTTGTATATTTTTGCCTGATTTTAGATTGACAGATGTTTCTTTTTTGTGCTTTATTCTGATGTTTTTCATTCTGCTGTTTTTATAGTATGAGGAGCTGGTGGAGGGATTCAAGAACATCCACAGAGAGTGTGAACAGCTGAAGAGCTCAGGTTTCTCCACCCCTGAGATTCGACGGGTAAGAAAGCCAGTCTTGCCGAAGTCCCATCTGGTCATGTAGAGTTTCACATTATATACAGAATAATAATGTGTCGCTGCAGGACATTGTAGCAATGGAGGAGGAGAAGGACCAACTCATAAAAAGGGTGGAGCGGCTTAAAAAGAGGGTAAGAAAGACAGAGTGCTACTGAATCTGCTTATGAAACTAAATAAAATTATGGAATCGCACCTGCAAATGCACACGTTTGCTGAGAAGTATCAAAGTAAACTGCGGAGGTCATTGTTTAAAAGGCTTGATTGGAAAAATGAACAGTTTTAAATCCACACAAAATAAAGGACCACCAATGCATTCTGAAATAAAAACAGAGGGTTTAGGTTTACTAATTATTTATATATATAAAATTAAAATTCAATTTATGCATTTAGCAGACGCTTTTATCCAAAGCGACTTACAGTGCATTCAGGCTATCAACTTTTACTTATCATGTGTTCCCGGGGAATCGAACCCCCAACCTTGCGTTTGACATCACAGTGCTTTACCATTTGAGCTACAGGAACACTCATATATATAAATTCTGAAATAAATGTTCATTGCCACAGAAGTTCTGAAGCTCAAATCCCAAAAATACTATATATATTCAAAACCATGTTCTCGTCCACTAGGTGGAAGCAGTGTCAAACCACCAACGCATGCTGGAACTGGCCAGACAGCTAAGAGTGGAAAAAGAAAGAGAAGAATCTCTTGCTCATCAGAAACAGGAGCAAAAAAACCAGGTACAGACAGTCTTAATATTTGCACGAATATGTCAGTTCGTATGTTTATGTCTGAAGATACTCATTGGAGCTCCATGACCTATTTTCAATCAGTTATTGTCTACTGTACATTCTGATAGCTCAGGCTGTGTTTTGTCTCTGTTGTAGCTCTTCCAGGCAGAGCAGAGACTGCAGAGATGTCAGATCCAACTCAAAGACTTGCAGCAAGCTGGTGCAGATGAAAAGCCAGAGAGTAAGTTGCTATACTTAAGGACTCCTGTCTCAGAATGACTCGGTGTTCAAGCGTAGGTCATGGGTTCGATTCCCAGTTCACACCCATACTAAAAAATGTATGTGAGTGATTCCTCAAATAAGATTATTTAAAAGTAAAAAAAGATATTTTTGAATATTGCCTTTCATGCACTGTGTAATGTCATTGTATGTGAATGTAAACAATCTGCAAATTTATAAAGCCAAAAGTTCACAATAAATATGGTTATTGTCTCCCAAAAGAAAGAACTGACTAAAGTTGGCAGTAATTTGAATTCCACTACCGTGATTGCTACACTTCACAGGCTAACAGATTTGCATAATGTTCTACGATGGCCGGCCACGAACACTGTAGCTCGTTCAAGTCGAGAAGATATGCTATGAAAGTAAATTTGTTTTATTTTCACTTCTGAAAGACTTGGCTGCAAATAATCAGCGGTTAAAAATAATTTTCTCTGCTGTACCACAGCAGCACAATCCCAATCTTTTTTTTGTGCTCGCATCATTTTACTGACAACTGCTTCTCTAATCTCAGGGAGTTCAACGCTGGATTTACAAAATGCTTGCTCTTGAAAGATGCCCAGTACCCAGTTTATTTGGACCAGCTGGCTCCACTAATACACAACCTCTATGTATGATAAATAAAATAAAAGATGTTTATATTTTCTATAGAGCATTCAAAATACAGAACTATGGCAATGGGCATATCATTTTTGACATGGGCTATACGCAGTAGAACAATCACAACAGACTGGGCCATCTGACCAATCAGAGCAGAGTAGGCTCACAGGTAGGAGGGATTTAGAGAGACTGAATCTGAGAACTGCTTAGAACTAATTGTTTGAGAGTCGTTGGAAAATAAGGTGATATTGTCACAGTGTCTGGGTTGTGTCCCTGGGTTTCCACTAGATGTCCTCCTTTCTCACGGTGTCTGTCACCTTATCACTTCCTGTCTCCTTATTTGGTCACCTTCCTCCTTGTTTAGGTAATTGATTGTTCCCCACCTGTCTCCTGTTTCCCCATCATCCTTTTGTGTATTTATACCTGGTCTGTCTGAGTCTTAGTCACGGAGTCCTTGTTTAATGTTGATGTTTATTCATGTCCGTCATCTTGCCTTGCCTTGCCTTGTCTTCGTGTTTTGTTTATGTTTGGATTTGTTGGATATCGACCCCTGCCTGGACTGTTTATTCTTTGGATTGCCCCTTTAATAAATACATACCCGCAATTGGTTCTCTCTCCTGTGTGTTCTCTGTAACACCGAACGTGACAGAAGGACTCCGTCGCACTGAGATCCAGCGGTATGTTTTTTTCCCGTTCCCCAGCCAAGATGGCGGAGCGGAGAGCTAAGTATCTCCGGCTGATCGCTCTCCGCCAAGAGGGCAATGAGGTGGGTGCCCTGGCACAAGTGTTCTGGTCCCTGGCCGAGGGTATGGGATACAACGATGCGGCCTTGAAGGACTACTTCAACGGCGGGCTGGATGATCCAGTGTCTCAGGAGGAGATGGTACATTTAGAGACACTGGACTACTGGGAGTTTGTGTACTATGTGCAGCATCGGCTTCTGTGGAATGCCCCAGCCACTCCGGTCTCTTCCGGTGGGGCGGTCCCCAGCCCAGCACCACTGCTCAAGATGGCCGCCAATCCAGGGCCACAGCACAAGATGGCCGCCAGCCCAGAGCCACAGCACAAGATGGCCGCCAGCCCAGCGCCACAGCACAAGATGGCCGCCAGCCCAGCGCCACAGCACAAGGTGGCCGCCAGCTTGGGGCCACAGCACAAGATGGCCGACTCAACGCCTGAGTCTCCAGATAAGGTGTCACCGGCTCGCCAACATAGAGGACGGAGGAGGAGGAGACAGGCGTCTACCGTTCCTCAAGGCCCAGAGGACGTTCCCGAGGCGGTGCCCGATGCTGTTCCGGAGACCGAGGCGGTGCCCGATGCTGTTCCGGAGGCCGAGGCGGGGCCCGATGCTGTTCCGGAGGCCGAGGCGGTGCCCGATGCCGAGGCGGTGCCCGATGCTGTTCCGGAGGCCGAGGCGGGGCCCGATGCTGTTCCGGAGGCCGAGGCGGTGCCCGATGCCGAGGCGGTGCCCGATGCCGAGGCGGTGCCCGATGCCGAGGCGGTGCCCGAGGCGGTGCCCGATGCCGAGGCGGTGCCCGATGCTGTTCCGGAGACCGAGGCGGTGCCCGATGCTGTTCCGGAGGCTGAGGCGGTGCCCGAAGCCGAGGCGGTGCCCGATGCTGTTCCGGAGGCCGAGGCGGTGCCCGATGCTGTCCCGGAGGCCGAGGCGGTGCCCGATGCTGTCCCGGAGGCCGAGGCGGTGCCCGATGCCGAGGCGGTGCCCGATGCTGTTCCGGAGGCCGAGGCGGTGCCCGATGCCGAGGCGGTGCCCGATGCTGTTCCGGAGGCCGAGGCGGTGCCCGATGCCGAGGCGGTGCCCGATGCTGTTCCGGAGGCCGAGGCGGTGCCCGATGCCGAGGCGGTGCCCGATGCTGTTCCGGAGGCCGAGGCGGTGCCCGATGCCGAGGCGGTGCCCGATGCTGTTCCGGAGGCCGAGGCGGTTCCGGAGGGCAAGGCGGTGCCCGATGCCGTTCCCGAGGCCGAGGCGGTGCCCGATGCCGTTCCCGATTCGGTGCCCAAGACCGGTCTAGAGTCAGGGCTAGTTCCTGTTGACCGTCCAGAGTCGAGTCAGGTCCCAGTGGACTCTCCAGAGTCAGGGCCAGTCACTGATGACCTTCCAGAGTCAGGGCGGGTCACCGTTGGACGTTCAGAGTCAAGTCAAGTCACTGGGTGGGCTGCTGCTCGGGCCTGTTGGACTCCGGCATCGACCACAGGGGGGTGGTGGTCATCCGCTCCGCCCTGGGGGACTCTGGCATCGACCACGAGGACGTGGTGGTCCTCCGCTCCACCCTGGGGGACTCTGGCATCGACCACGAGGACGTGGTGGTCCTCCGCTCCACCCTGGGGGGCTTCCGCTCTGACCACGAGGACGTGGTGGTCCTCCGCTCCGCCCTGGGGGGCTTCCGCTCTGACCACGAGGACGTGGTGGTCCTCTGCTCCGCCCTGGGGGGCTTCCGTTCTGACCACACGGACGTGGTGGTCTTCCATTCCGCCCTGGGGGGCGTCCGCTCTGACCACGAGGACGTGGTGGTCTTCTGCTCCACCCTGGGGGGCTTCTGCTCTGACCACACGGACATGGTGGTCTTCTGCTCCGCCCTGGGGGGCGCTTGCCCTGACTACACGGTTGTGGTGGTCTTCTGCCCCGCCCTGGAGGACTCTGGCCTCGACCACAAGGACGTGGTGGTCTTCTGCCCCGCCCTGGGGGGCTTCATGTTGTTTTTTGTTTGTTGTTTTTGTATTTACTCCTGTCCCTGTTCCTCTCTGTAGTCTGGCCCTCCATCCCTCCCCCTGAACCTCCTCCAGTCCTCCTCCCTCCTGGTCTTCCTGTTTTGTGGTTACTTTCTGGTGCCTGTTTCCAATGTCTTTCTTTTCTGGCCCTCCATCCCTCCCCCTGAGCCTCCACCTGTCCGCCTCCCTCCTGGTCTGTTTTGTGTCTGTCGTGGAGCGTCTGGGAGCCGCTCCGTAGAGGGGGGGTTCTGTCACAGTGTCTGGGTTGTGTCCCTGGGTTTCCACTAGATGTCCTCCTTTCTCACGGTGTCTGTCACCTTATCACTTCCTGTCTCCTTATTTGGTCACCTTCCTCCTTGTTTAGGTAATTGATTGTTCCCCACCTGTCTCCTGTTTCCCCATCATCCTTTTGTGTATTTATACCTGGTCTGTCTGAGTCTTAGTCACGGAGTCCTTGTTTAATGTTGATGTTTATTCATGTCCGTCATCTTGCCTTGCCTTGCCTTGTCTTCGTGTTTTGTTTATGTTTGGATTTGTTGGATATCGACCCCTGCCTGGACTGTTTATTCTTTGGATTGCCCCTTTAATAAATACATACCCGCAATTGGTTCTCTCTCCTGTGTGTTCTCTGTAACACCGAACGTGACAGATATTAAATGCATATTCTGCGAAAAGGAAAGTATTTTTTGACGTTGCATGCATGTAAACCTATTGTAGGAAACTCCTTAAAAATGGCATAATAAGGCAACTTTAAATGAAAACGTATTATTAAAGTATATTTTATGTATACATAATGGTGATTTTGCTTTTGATTTATTCACTGTACATTTATTTGTTACTTTGTAAATATATATTGTGCTCTCACATTGTTTCAGAACTCCACAACAGTTTCTTTACAATGTTCACTGATTCTTATTACACTCTCACTGCAATAGACAAGTGTTATGGCACATAGCGAGAACACTTTTTGTACTTTTATTTATAAAGGTAACATGCATGTGATCTTAAACCACAGGCCTCATGAAGAGACTCGAAGAGGACATCAAGTTCAACTCCTACATGGTGTCTTCGAAGCTGCCCAGAGAGCTGGAGAACATGAGAAAGGTGGTGCAGTATTTACAGAAGGTGGCGTCTGAGCCTGCTATGGGCCAAGCAGAACTGAGGGAGCTGGAGGACAAGGTCAGTCAGTGCGCATGGATTTGAATCTTAATGTTAAAGTCTGAACACAGAATGTTATAAAAACACGTAGATGTGATACTTCAGAAATCCTTTTAATATGCTGATCTGGTGCTCAAAAACATTTCTTATTATCAATATTGAAAACCATTGTGGTGCTTAAAGGAAGTGTGGAACACAGTTTTTTCAGGGTTCTCTTATGAATAAGAACAGCATTTATTTGGAATATAAATATTTTGTAACATTATAGATGTCTTTTACTGTCATGTATATATGTCATATGTTTTGATCTATTTAATGAACCTTGCTTTTGAATGTAGTGTATATACAGTAATGAAATGTCTTTTGTTCAATAGATCAGAGAAACCAACACAGAGATCAACCAACTGATTGAGAAGAGGATGATGCGTAATGACCCAATGGATGATAAACTCTCTTTGTTCAGACAGCAGGTTAGCCATTATATCTTTTCCCCTCTTTCATCACCTACTTGAGGTAGGGTTTATTTTTGGTAGGGAGATTTCTGCCCATACTTTATTCATGCAGGGTTGAGAAATATGTGATTTAGTGTTTGCCCCTTAAGCCTTTGAAGCCCATCGTGCCCAGAATGGAACACAGGGTATAGGTAACCATGTGGCCATCATACCTGTATGGAGAGATGATGCCCTTGTCCTGCATGTCTTTGAACTTGAAAGAATGTTTGATGTTCTCTGATTTGCTAATACAACAATATGCATTTGTTTCATATGTAGTTGCCAGATGTCCATTCATCATAGCCTATTACACGGCTCTCTTGATTCTGATTGGTCAGTGGCGGCATTCTGATGTCAAATATTTTTGTATAACAACTAGACTGTATAATAGACCTTTGTCCCAGTCAACTGATCATAGTGTTGTGTTTTTTTTTTTCAAATAGGCAGACTTTTCTTACTTCCTGTGTTTTTCAATCACGTCCATTCATTACGTTTACATATAAAAACAATGTAAAAGCATTGCAGTATAATGCAAAACCATATTCTAAAACCACCACTAGTGAGAATTCTTCTATTTTGCATTACATTTGTTTATCAGCATAGTCTTGAGTTTGTCCGATTTTTTTCTTGAATGTGCTCCGGCATGATTTTAGATGTATATATATATATATAGTAAAAATAGCTTAACTTACTAAAACTAAACTCTAATATTCAAAATTAAATTAAGAAAATGTGAGCGTCAATAAACCACCAAATATTTATTAAAATACATTTAAAACACATTTTAAATATAATTAATTTGTGTGTTTAGGCTGCTATTATAGTCCGTAAGAAGGAGGCCAAGGTGGAGGAGTTGCAGGAGGCCCGTGAGGAGTTGGCGGCTGTGGAGAGAGAACTGAACATGAAGAGCAGTCAGGCACGAGAGCAGGGCGGAGTGGAGCTGATCCGTGGAGATGAGGTTCTGAAAACAAACACACACTATCCACAACACATAGAAACAGCTGCAAGTGCTTTAGGGTAGACACACAAACTAAAAATATTACAACATTAATTGTTTTAAAGCTTTATTGTGTTACATTAATATACTTTTGCAGTGTATATACCTTCATCACCAGAATTGGCTTGTTTCATGTGTAATAGAAAACCAAATTTGCAAAGAATAAAAACATATAGTATGTACACTTAAAGAATACAGTGGCAGCTGTGTATGTAAATGAGCAGTGTGTACTTCTCTTTGTTATTTGTGCCATTTATTTGTTAGGAAAATTCTGCCAGATGCACATTTGCACCATCAGGATCAAGCATTTTGTTTACTCCTTTCCATATCAACAGAAGAATGGCACCAAAATCAAAAGTTTTTGGCAAAAGAGAACACTACTGCCTATTTTCTCTTTTTTTTCTAGTCATGTAGAACCTATTTCAAACCATTTTTTTCACGTTTCTACTGCATAGACACGCAAGTTTGATTAAAAGCCCATCTTGAGAGCAGTGAATTAGCCCTTTAAGCAGCACTGCTCCAATAGTGCAGGTGACAGTTATGTCATCTGTCTCGAACTTTCTCACACTGGCCCAAGTGCAAGAGCTGACATGTTTTTTTCCCAGGATATTTCCCGGAGTAACTGTCAGTGATGAACAGGCATGTGTCTGTTTCTGAGACCTGTGAACTATCCTGTCCTCACTTTTTGCTGCCTGTCTGCATTTTTTTTTTTAACAAGCAGACATTCCACTCTCTGGCTGGCCTTGGGCAGAGATATTTGCAGGCCGAACAGATAGAGCATCTCCCTTGCTAAAATAGCCACCACATCCCTCCCCCAATTCTGGACTTCCTACAATTTTATCAGCCTCTCCATGATAACACTAACTTCTGTCCATGGCTCATCCAACCGTGAACAGCAGCAGCCAAGTGATGGATAGCTGAAACTATGGAGAGAGTATGTGTCTATACATGTGATAGGGATGTGCAAGTCTGAGCCACTGAAATAGGCAATAACCAAGTATGGTCAACTTGAGGCACAATGTAGAAGGAAACGGAAGGAAAGAATGGCTTTTGGAGCAGTGGGAGACCCAGCTATGACTCAGATTAAATAATCACAGGTAGATAATGGCAAAAAAGAAAGAAAGAAAGAAAGAAAGAAAGAAAAAGAAAGAAAGAAAGAAAGAAAGAAAGAAACAGTTCCATGTTCCCGGGGTTAGGGTTATGATTTCTAAATGTGATTTCCAAATTTTTCTGCTTATTTCTAAACTTAATAAAAATAAGATTAATTGTGAGTTAACAAACATTTTTAAAAGGTATTCAAAAGTTGATTAATTTAAGATTTAAAAAAAAAAATTACAATACTAAAAGCAGTGGTTCTCAACTGGTTTGGCCTTGGGACCCACATTTTCCCATGGTCATCAAGCCCTGGTCCTATTTGTTTATGTATATACAGTACAGACCAAAAGTTTGGATACACCTTCTCATTCAAAGTGTTTTCTTTATTTTCATGACTATGAAAATTGTAGAGTCACACTGAAGGCATCAAGGGCTATTTGACCAAGAAGGAGAGTGATGGGGTGCTGCGCCAGATGACCTGGCCTCCACAGTCACCGGACCTGAACCCAATCGAGATGGTTTAGGGGTGAGCTGGACCGCAGACTGAAGGCAAAAGGGCCAACAAGTGCTAAGCATCTCTTGGGGAACTCCTTCAAGACTGTTGGAAGACCATTTCAGGTGACTACCTCTTGAAGCTCATCAAGAGAATGCCAAGAGTGTGCAAAGCAGTAATCAAAGCCAAAGGTGGCTACTTTGAAGAACCTAGAATATGACATATTTTCAGTTGTTTCACACTTTTTTGTTATGTATATAATTCCATATATAATTCCACATGTGTTAATTCATAGTTTTGATGCCTTCAGTGTGAATCTACAATTTTCATAGTCATAAAACTAAGGAAAACTCTTTGAATGAGAAGGTGTGTCCAAACTTTTGGTCTGTACTGTATATTTGTTTAAAAAACAAAACAAAAAAGCTAAGCAAATTTCTTTCACAAAAATTGTTGACACACATGCAAAGACTAACGTCTCAAATCAAAAGATATATTCTTTATCAAAGTTAAGACTCTGCCACGCCCCCATAAAATGGCTCATTCAAACACGCCCCCACATCTCTACATCACTATGTGGCAATATTTGCATAATGCCTTCCAAATGTTCACGCAAAGAAAGAAGGCGTGGTTTCAGTAACCACAGTTAGTGTTGAAGCAGCCATGTCAGGGAGATGCTATGTGTATCCACGCGATTATGGAAAGGGGCATTACATTTCCGATGAGTGCTTGCGGTGTTCGACCAATCACAATGCACTTGGTCAGTTTGCCAATTAGAGCAGATTGCGCTTTTAAGAGGGAGGGACTAGAGGCGGGGAATTTCTACCCAGAACCTAAACATTCTTAACAACTACCTTACTAACTATTAATAAGCAGCAAATAAGGAAGTTTTTTGAAAAGTCATAGTTAAAAGGGAATAAGTGTTCCCTATTCTAAAGTGTCACCATTTTTCTATATACAATTAAGTTGGTATGAGCCACCACAGTCATTTAAACATATTCAAAATAACACAAAGTGAAAATAACATGGCGTTTTTGGGTTATGGAAATGGTGAAAACACAATATTAACACGAACTATTAATGAAACATGAAAACTGCTTCTGAATAGAATAGAATGAATATCATACCTTTATGCAAAGCCTTCCCAGCTAACACACAAAATATCAGTTATGCGATTTATACTTTACTTTTAATTCACACGGTGCAAGCTCGTAGTTTCCTTTGCGCTTTAGTGAAATGATATACAGCGTGCCACACCGCATTTGCGTGTGCAATTGAAAAGTGTGTGCTACAATATATAATATATAAAATAAAAGTCACATCAGAAAAACATTTAGAATTAATTTTTGTGTTGTTTCTTTGACTGTGACCCACCAGATGAGAAACAATGTATGAAAGCAAAGTTAGATAAGAGAATATAGATTTGTTTGCATTTTAGTAAAAAAAAAGATTAAATCCTGATCCACACTCCTTGGTGGCAGTAATGCACCTTATGATGTATAAAAAATGCAAAAAAATCTCTAATAAGAAGAAGGACCTTGCGAACATACATAGATGGATCTGTAGGTCTGTCTTGTGTTTTTCCACACACACACCCTCGTGTTTCCCTTACATGAATACCGTAATTCCTCAAATAAAAGCCGGGGCCTTTATTTACCTGAACTGCAGAAGGTAACAGGCTTTTATTTGAAGCAGGCTTTTATTAGAGGCATGCCTTTATCTCTAATTCCATCTGTTTGATAAGTAATTAAATTAAAAGCGATAGCGTTCCAGTGGACAGAGATCATAACATTAGCACAGAATCAGTTCAGAATCAATGACCTAAAGAATCAGTTCCGTTCAGACGCGCAGTGTGTCAGTCTGCTTCATGCTGAATCACGCATGCGCAGTATCATCAGCTCCTCGGTTCTCAAATTTGTTTATTTGACTACCGGTTTTTATTTGAGGAATTACGGTATTCCAAGTTCAATACAAATTCAACTCAGTCAACAGCAGTTGTAGGTATAATGGCAATTACTAAAAAAATTATTTTCTACTAATCCTCTTTTTTCTTCAAAAAAGCAAAAATCCTATTGTGAGACACTTAAGGTTCAGGTATACTTTTTGTCATGTCCCGCTCCATCTCACAAACAGTTGCACACACAGTTCTTTCATAATGTTTTCTTATTACAATGAGCATGGATGGAATCGGCTTGTTCTTTTAAAATGCTCCGAGTATCACTGTTGTCAGCTAGGATACAAAAACCGGCCTGCTTGGGAGACGGAGCAAAACGTGGACAAGAATTATACTTTTGGCTTTAAAGTACAATGCAATTGATTCAGGCCAGAGTTCACCAAATGTGAACTTTGTAACATTCATGTTTGGTGAACTCTGACCTATGAATTTGAATTTCATGAAGACGTGATCAATAGACATTAGACAAGAAGAACAATACATCACAGTGTGACAGACTTTAAAGATACAGATTTGCAGTGGTGCAGAAAGTTTAGTAGATTGTATATTTTAGGGTTTTTTATATTTATGTTGAATTTATACTTTTAAAAAAGATGCCACAGCACAGAGTGTAACATCATATAAAATGGTGCAGTATCGAAAAAGACTAGTGTGTCTGCTGCTTAAAAACTCTAAATTGACTCAAATATCAACTGAATAATTAATATAAGATAAAAAGTGAAATTATTTTTGTGGTAATCAGCATTATGCGACAAATGCTGTTGGTTAAGTTTAACTTATATTAAACCTGCAATAAAGCATTTAAATGCTCACGTGTTTCAGTTGTTTGCAATGAGGGAACTGAGAACACAGAAAGGTATTATTGTTGCTCCCCTCCCAAACCGCACCAACCTTGTCTGCCCTTGCTGTCCCAAAATACACAAAGCATAAACTCTCTCACACAATCTCTGCATGCCCCAAGTGACATACGGCGCATTGTGTGATTTCTGAGTTTGCTCTCTGGTGCCTCTCAACATTTATAGCCATTGGCAGTACAGACAGTAGAATAGCCTGAGTGAATGAGCTGCCAGATGAAGATGTTTTTTGTCACTCTGGCTGCATGCCTGCAGGCTCAGGTTTCTTTTGTTGAGATCCACTGAGAAGTCCCAGCGGCACACTGGTTTGCTCCTTCTTCACACCCACTCATTCCTCAGAGCTGATTTCTCCTAGAGATTCTTACTTTACCGGAAACAGAGCCACAATGTTCCCCTGACTTTGCCTCAATGCATCCCTTAACCCCGCACATGTACCTGCATGTTATTACCATTTTCCTATTTGAGACGGTGGCTTTGCTTTGCTTGTAGTCATTAGTGAGACACAGTCACTCAACCAGGGCTCATTGTGTGTTGTGATCTGTGTTTATCCCTTCTGAAATATCCTATGTCACATTTTCTCATTGCACAGAAGATTAAACTGACACTGATTCTTCGGATTTTAAACAGCATTTCACTTTTCCTTTTTTTAAATTTTTAAAAAAATAATTATTATGCATACGGATTTGATGACCTAAAATTAAACTATGCTTAATTGTGAAACTACATGAGTGCTTAGGTCTTTAAAAACTCATTTTTCACACCACAGGAGCATTTACAATTAACTAGTGAAGGCAAAAGGGAGATTAAAAACAGTGAAAACTTGCATGAAATGCAGAACAGTTAAACAGTTTTTTTCTTGTCCATTTTCTCCTTATTTTCTTTTTTCTTATTTTTCTTTTTTCCTTTTTTGTCCTTTTCATTTTATTAATGATTTTTGTCATGGATTCGTTTTTGCATGTCTTAATTAAGATTTCAATATGTTGTTTTTTTTTTATCCTGTTTTTTAGTTTAAGCGTTATGTGGCCAAGATGCGTGGCAAGAGCAGTGCTTATAAGAAGAAACGTCAGAAGATCGCTGAGCTGAAGGTGGAGTATGGTGTCCTACAGAGGACTGAAGAGATCCTGAGAGAACGACACACAGCTGGACAACAGCAGCTGGTAAACACATATTTATTCGTCATTCTGTCGTTCTTTCCATCCGCAAGGTCTATAAATGTTCATATTTTGTGAGCTTTCAAAGAAGTGTTTTTTTTAAGCTAAACTTCAAATTACCTCAAATTACAATCATCTGTATTTCTTTAACTTCAATTTATTTTAATTCCACCTCCTTACATTCAAATCCAGATTGCAATTCTGCATCCTGTTTGGTAAATTAATTCAAATCGAATTCAAATTCAGGATCTGAAATTGAAAATAGCAGCCTGCTTAAAGTCCACGTTTGTTCAGCTTACATCACTGGTGTTTTATCTTGTGTCTATCAGCATATCATTTCAACATTTTATACGCACTGGTATATGATCTACCTTCCCTGTACCCGTCCCTGTCTATTCAAATTGCATTAACGGTAAAGTTACAGCACCTTCCTGGAAATGACTTCACACCTCTGAACCCTCCCTGTCTCGGACTCTATCAGCAAGCCCATTTGACGCAGAAAGGCTGAGCTCGGGCTATTTATGATCCTGGCATTTGCTCCCTGTCTGCGTCCCATGCTGTTGTTTTTTGAGTAGGGGAATTTTCGTCCTCCGTTTTGCGGTTGGTTCCACGAGCCTGGGCCAAAACGGTATTCACTGTTGTTTCATATTTTAGAATATCAGAATATAATCATTACTTTCTAATCCAATAATCAGAATATTCATTAGCATATAATGTAAGACGGTACTTGTTTTTATCAGCTGCCTGTAATATCCTTGGTCACAAAAGCAAACATGAAGAGTAATTTTAAGAGGCAGAGACCGTTATTACATTTTGATGAAATATATATAATGAAAAGATTTTATTTTACAATGTTCTGATGTATCATGCACATTGACATTTATTATGTAGGTAAATAGGGTCGATTTTGATTTCATTATAAGATTGTTTTGCGAGAAAGCTTGGCTAATATGTTTCAGATCTTGTTTGTTCTGTGGGCTGAAATTATACAGCTCACAGTTCTAATGTTTTTCAGTAACATTGATTGTTTACGATATGCAAATAATCAAACTGAGAAACATTTCAGTTAGTAATCTAATTGACAAGGCAAATAAACAGTTGTTTTATTTATGCTTTCTTGTGTTCTGGCGTTCAGCAATCTCTGGAGGCTCAGCAGGGGATCTCGGGCTACAGCGATACTCAGGAAGAGCTGGAGAGAGTCTCCGCTATCAAGAGCGAGCTGGACGAGATGAAGGGACGAACGCTGGACGATATGTCTGAAATGGTCAGCTGGGCCAGGCGGATTGGATAATGATGCACAGCTCTCAGCTTGAAATGTGTTGTTTCCTCCAAATGTTCTGCTCGGTGTTTCGGGAGACTGTCAGTATGCATATTACATTGGGGAACGTTAAAGCTAATTAGATTTTTAATCATTATCTATACTATGAGATACACTACCGTTCAAAAGTTTGGGGTCAATAAGCTTAAAATAATAATAATAATACTTTCATTAAGCAAGAATGTGTTAAGTTGACCAGAGGTGACAGTAAAGCCTCTTGAAATAAATTCTGTTCTTTTGGAAGTTTTAGTCATCAAATAAGTCTGAAAAAATGTGTCACGGTTTGCATAAAATTAAAGAAGCACAACTGTTTTCAACATTAATAATAATTATAATAATAATAATAATAAGAAGAAGAACTGTTGTTTACGTTTTTTAAGGTTAAAATTAGTATATTGGTCAGTTCTTCTTCAATATATATACAATTTTACATTATTTTTGATAGATAACATTGGTAATTTTAGTTTTAACATTTTGTTTATTCTCACTCGGGTCATCATCTGTCATGAAGATGTGTGTTTATTTCAGGTAAAGAAGCTGAATTCAGTGATAGCACAGAAGAAGTCTGCTCTGTCTCCTCTGATAAAGGACCTGAGAGCTCTGAGACAGGAACACGCGGTGAGTGACTGTTTAGCGTCAAGTGAGACACTGAAGATACAAAGCCATTTGTTTCTCTCCCCCATACTGAGATTCATTATCAACTACAAAGAGCGAATCAGCATATCAGCTCTGTCAGAATTGCATTCTCTTTTGTTTTTGCTTGTTAAAACAGGAGCTCGCTCCAGAGTATGAGCGAAAGAAGGCTCAGTATGACACCTGTGCTGTAGGACTGGAGAGCAACAGGTCCAAGCTGGAACAGGTATGATGGGGCTCAACCAGGGCTGTGAAGCATTCATAATGTAATGACAGTTTCATTTAATTTAAACAAAGATTGAACTGTATGTAAAAAAACTGTAGATGTAAATTCAAATATTTATAAATTAAATCTGATTTGAACTGCAATTATTCTTCCTCTTAGTCCAGTTCAGATTTAAGTTCAACATTCTGTGGATGTTCAAATTCCAACTCATAAATTCAAAGATAGTCAACCTTGGTGTCAACTTGACTGTTTAGCATCTCATGAAACAAAATTGAATATACATGAGCAGGCAATGATTTAATGTTCTGATGTTATACAGGAAGTGAGGGTACTTAGGGAAGAGACGGCACAGAAAGAAAGCCGATATCATCACATTAACTGCATAAGAGAGGTAAAATCCATCTTCCTCTCAGACATCAGAGATTTCTAGTCCTGTGGTTTTCTTTCACTCTCTCCTCCCCGGCCTCTCTGTCACAGATTTTTGAGAGTCAAATGCAAAGAGCGGCAGATCAGAGTAAGATCAATCAGTCAATGGACTTACAGGTGCGGAGGACAGCTCTCAGGTGAGAAACTGGAGATATATCTGCTATAGATAAATCTAAAAGCTCCAGTGAAAAGACAGGCGTGCACACAACACAGAACTGACAATCAAATTATCCCAGAGAGACTCTTTTGAGCTGGCAGCTCTCAGCACGCCTGCCTGCCTACTGCTCAGAACCGTTGTTGTTTTTCTTCATGTCTTTTGTTTCAGTTATGCTTCAAGTATCTATTCACCCATTTCTGATCCATGCAGCCTACACATTTGAAAACTTTAGCAGATTTTCTGCTGAACATGGAGGCGGGCGATAGCCTTGTGGTTAAGGATTTAAGCTGTTAACACAAAGGTTGCAGGTTCAATCCTAAGTAGGAGTGACTCAGGAATTGGCAAATTGCTGTAATCATAAGTCATGAGTTCTTTTACCATTGTCAGGTTAGATTTGTTTTCTTTCCAAGCATTAACATTAACAGAAATGTAAAAAAAAAATAGCTATAAATTCAACTTAAATTAAATAAGAACATTTGTCTTTGCAGCCAATGAAAATAAATGTTGGTGTGTTAAACAAACTAATAATAAGTTTTTTTTCAAAGATAATAATTTATTTCCTGCTATAGATCAAATTTTCATGTGCACATAACATAAGGCTTTGAAAGACTTGAGAAATAGTGCACAAAGCATGTGGATTTTTTCTTAAAGGCAAGTATTATATTAAGAAATCACTGTATATCCTTCCCTTACAGAGAGAAGTACATTGCGAACACAGCAGAGCAGGAGTCCTTGGGCAAGGTGAGGATCTGTCAAATCTCTCAGACTCATAACTTAGTTCCATCAGGCCATTTACTGGTCATTATCTCATCTGTCAGGGTCAACTTGATGTTAGGGTCAACTTGGGTGGGGGGCCTGGCCTCTGTGATATTTCTGCCGAACTGTGCATGTGATCATGCTAGTGTTTGAACAAAGCTTGTGTAATCATTGCCCTGATGAACAACCAGTGGACCACCCTCTCAGCATGGGGGAAGGAGGGACGACTGCATGCCAAACTCTTCCATAACTGCCCATCCTGCCCTTTAACTTGTTTATAACTGCTACTTTACAAGCTTTCTGAATCCATGAATTATGCCAACATTGACTGCCGGCACATGGGTACACTAAATGTAATGTCTCAGCAAGAATTTGAGATTCGGATAAGGTATCATGGGTAATTTTTTCAGTAGCCCCTCACTTCAGAACACAAGATCCAGGGGGCGTGGTTGGATCCACATCTAACGGGTGGAGATTGGTAAGTTTAGGGGTGGAGATGGGTGGGTTTAGGTACATTATATATACAGTAAGGTGGGAGGAGTTGGATCTGAATACACCTTCACATTCAAAGAGTTTTCTTTATTTTCATGACTATGAAAATTGTAGAGTCACACTGAAGGCATCAAGGGCTATTTGACCAAGAAGGACAGTGATTGGGTGCTGCGCCAGATGACCTGGCCTCCACAGTCACTGGACCTGAACCCAATCGAGATGGTTTAAGGGTGAGCTGGACTGTAGACAGAAGGCAAAAGGGCCAACAAGTGCTAAGCATCTCTCGGGGAACTCCTTCAAGACTGTTGGAAGACCATTTCAGGTGACTACCTCTTGAAGCTCATCAAGAGAATGCCAAGAGTGTGCAAAGCAGTAATCAAAGCCAAAGGTGGCTACTTTGAAGAACCTAGAATATGACATATTTTCAGTTGTTTCACACTTTTTTGTTGTGTATATAATTCCATATATAATTCCACATGTGTTAATTCATAGTTTTGAAGCCTTCAGTGTGAATCTACAATTTTCATAGTCATGAAAATAAAGAAAACTCTTTGAATGAGAAGGTGTGTCCAAACTTTTGGTCTGTACTGTATGTAAATGATTGATTTTATCTCCAATGGGAGTCGGAACATGTAGCACTAGGCAGGTTTTTAAAGCCGATGAACATTGTGTCTCTGGGTTTGCAGGCTCTACGTCAGCAGGTAAAGCAGGTGCGAGAGAACCAGGAGACCAATATGAGACAGATGAAGATGTGGAAGGACCTGCAGACGCTGTTGGAGTGCAAGAAGCAGTGCTACCTCAAGGCTCAGAGTCAGGCACCTATTGGGCACATCATCCAGGATGTTGGCAAGGATATGCTGGTTCTGTGATGCCCTCGTAAAACTTGACTTTCTGGTCATTGATATATGAATTACATAAATCATTGCATACATTATTGTATATGTACAATTGTATATATATATATATTCATTTGTATGTTAAAGGAATAGTTCAAACATAAATAAAAATTTGCTGAAACATTACTCACCCAGGCCATCCAAGAAGTAAATGAGTTTGTTTCTTCATCTGAACAGATGCAGAGAAAATTTGCATAACATCTTATCTCATAACTTGCTAACCAACAGTTAATGGGTGCCGTCAGAATGAGCATCCAAACAGCTGATAAAAAAACATCACAATAATCCAAAATAGAAGTCCATAATAACACTTCCTTCAGTGAAAAAGTCCCCTACCTGTTGTCCTCTTACATCAAAATCCAGCAACATATTTGTTTAAAACTATTTTAACTATTTTAGCTTTGATCTGTGCATATTTTTATTCTCTCCAGACAACATGACTTTTTCACTGGAGCAAGCAGTATTATTGATTAGAGGACTAGTATTTTAGTCAGAGACAACGGATTGACGTTAGAATGTTGTATTTGTTTTAAACAAATGTGTTATTGATTGTATTTGTTACAAACACATCTTTTCACTTCACAAGACACTAATTAATAAACTGGAGTCATGTGAATCATGTGGTTTTTATCAGCTGTTTGGATTGTCATTCTGATGGCACCCATTCACTGCAGATCCATTGCTGAGAGAAATTTCTCCAAATCTGTTCCAATGAAGAGACCAACTCATCTACGCCTTGGATGGCCTAAGGGTGAGTAAATTTTTTAGCAAATTTCAATTTTGGGTGAACTATTCTTTTAAAACTGTATATTAGTACATATAAATGCTTTCTGAAGTGAAAAGAACTCCTATAATGAGGGTCGTCTGGATAAGAGGGTTCAAAACTCTGACAAACTGACTTCCAACAAGTCCTTAGTCTTGGTTTTGACACGTTTTCAAGAACAGAGCTCCTGTCTATGTGTCCAAAGATAATGCCCTACAAAGTGCTATACTTTGGATGCTTCCACGCTCCAGGTTATTTTGGGATACAGCAGCCATGACCTTGGATAGAAGAGCTGTCCAATTTAGGAATTCAGTTGGATCTCCTTTTGTTGCTCTGTCAGGGTAGTGCTACAGTAGTAAACAGACTGACCTGTCCAATCATCATGCGCGAGTAACTTATTTACCAAATGTTAATTTTGTTTTTCTGTCTTTTACACTATAAGGACAAGTGAGAAGACTAGTTCAATTTGTATCATAAAGTCACACACATTGTAAATTAAAGATTTATACAATTATGCAGTTATTGTATCTATTTTTTTTACTTTCTAATGTAGAATATTCAGCAGTTCTGATCCTCTATATAGACCCTACAGCTACAGGTGATACTTTTTTATAATATTCAGTAAAACTTTCTCTTTTTCGTTCTCTGTCTGGTGCATCCATCCATCCAGAATGTCATTGTTTGGATGAGAATCAGTATCACCACAGCATACCCATAAGCATACATAAATGGATCCTTTCTATAAAAATGGATATGCTAGAGATCCAGGGTGGTAATTCATTTATTTATCCATATATTATAATAATATGCATAGGTCACCCTGAGTAGGTGAAAGCACTGTATCCTGGCGTATATGGATGCATATTCATGTGTCTGCAGTATAATGGACATCTGGCTGCTTAAATGATTTAATACTGAGTCAGTCTCATTCAAATTGGCCACATCATAATCACAATTAGATTTTAGATCTATAATCACTTAGATTTTCTAATTCTAAAACAATTAGAATAGAATAGCTAATGTTTTATTACTTTTACATTGCAAAAGAGTGTATGTGATAAAAATGATTTTTTTAAAATTGGGTAGTTAAAAATTAAATATTTGTATCCACGCTGATTTCATTTTTTTTATACAATTTTCTTCTTATAATTAAAAAGTACTAAAATGCTTTAGTTTAACCTTTAATACATGTGAGTGAACATTAATCATTTTTTCAAAAAACATGCACGATTTCTAAAAAGCTGAACAAAAATGCAATAAAATGTGAACATTTGTGATATTTTTATTGACGCACTGTGCAAAAGGTATAAATGGGTCCTTTCTATTTGGGGTTATTTCTTTCTAATGATTTTTAAGAACGACTTATTTCTTATGAAATAATAAAATATAGAAATGTTGTGTGTGTGTGTGTATATATATATATATATATAGAGAGAGAGAGAGAGAGAAAGAGAGAGAGAGAGTAAAATACTAAAGATGTAAAAAAGAAACACACGTACAGACAGCTTTCTAAGAACACAGATTACTTGTGAGTTCAAGCATCCACCTGCGTTGAAGAGGCGGGGCAAAGTGATGCCAGCAGCTTTGAGTGGCAATCTGTTAAACCAATAAACAAACGCCTCCTCAATCTACGTCAGTGCTGCTCGAGCCAGAGACAATTGATTGGATGTCGATGGGCTCCCTGTACATTCGCTTACCAATCATCGTCCTCCACATGCGGCAGAGAGGCAGTAGTGAGGCTCCTGCGATAAAACAAGAGTAAACGCCGCTTCCATCACCACTTAACGGGAGAGAAAGACGGCGAAAGGGGTCGACCGTCACATTTCCAGGCAGGCAGAGGCTTGGACGGGGGGTGAATGTGATGTTCTAAGCAAGGCTCTTTTCTTTTGGCTTCCACTGACTCCCAGATCTTTAGGGAACACGAAGAAGATAGAATAACTCATCTGTTTGGATAAAACTCTTGGAAGGTGGATTTGCCAGTCACAACTTTCTACATATGTTCTAAATTGGATGTCAATGCATGTGTCACTCATTGGTATATTCGTATCTATTTTTCTGACCAAGGCAGATTTCTTGAGACGGATTCTCTTCCCGTCTAACTATGGAGAATGCTCACGCCAGTAGTGTGGAAGAAGTTTATAGTTATTTCAGCGTCAACGAGAGCACGGGACTGACTTTAGACCAGGTGAAACGGCAGAAAGAAAAATGGGGTCCCAACGGTACGTCTGATACTTTGTGTTCTTCACGGCAAGCGACGCGCCACAGACAATTTGAAGTTGACATGAAAATGTTACATGTGTAGCAGTCAGCCGGCTGGAGCGTTCGAAACAGCTGACTTCATCAAACACGTTTTTATGGCAAGCCGTTGACACATTGATTTTTTTATTATTGTTATTTTAAAATCAAACTAGTATCGGTTTTTATGCTACTAGTACTTATTTAAAGTACTAGTAAACAATTCTGTAGTGACTAGTATATTGTCCCCTTCTGTAGATAGGTACTAGTACATATTTTTAGTAACTTTCACCCTTGTACTTACAGTTTTCCTAAATTAATAGACACTAGTTATTAATTCCAATTGTTACCTCCAGCGTCTTTAAGTTTATTGGTAAGATAGTTAATATTAGTCATCCTGACTAGTCATTGACAAGTAAAGTAGTAACTGTAGCTAGTGAGATGCCAGTAACATCTGGGATTTGTTATATACTACAATCTAATGCAATCTTGAATATGTTTAGAAGCAACTAAAGGAATAGAAAAAAGTACTAGTACTACCTAATAAATCGTTACTAGTAAAACTAGAATAGGTTCCAGCAACATCTAGACTTCAGACTAGTAGGAACCACGGATTTCCATAGAAATCAATGGCATTTTTTTTTTCTTTAAATAGTTACCAATTACAATGGAATAAACACTTGTCTGTACAGCCATAGTGATATATAGCCAAGGAATCTGTACTAGTGAAACTGAAAAATATTATTCTAAAATATTGTATTTTCTACAAGTGATTGATAAGTGCTGATGGGATGCTACTTCGGAAAAGGTTAAAATGGCTTGCCATGCTCATTTTCGTTGACTTTGACGAGGTGGAAAACAGACACACACAGGCCAGAAATAAGCTGAAAGAGATGTTTAACTCCCAACCATTTATGTCGCAGGACAATCAAAGCCAGCAAAGATAGGCCGGTCTCCAGTCTTTCTCTTTCATCCTTTATACAGAATCATGCTTTTATGAAGATATGGATGAAAATAGTCCTGTCAGCACCCAGCTCAGAAACCGCTTGTAAATGTTTCACAGCATGTGCTCAAAGAGGGGCCAAATATTCACTCGTTTGGATTTAAACCAAATTATGACAGTGCTTATGACAGTTAATCTCTTCTGAAATATTACATTACATCTTGGGAGTAGTGTTCATCAATGTTGTTTTTTTTAAAATCTTTTTTTATTTTTCAATTTAATCTTTAATTAAATTTTAAAGTTTTAATACGTTCTAATAAAGCCAAAGGTCTTAATGTAATTAACAATTATGTTTTAGTCAATGTCAAATCGATATCTGTTTTGGAATGTATTCAGGGTGTGAATTTGTAACTTTATACTTTGTCTTTTTCATATCCTTCAATAAATCACACAGAGTTGCCAGCTGAGGAAGGTAAGATTACATTTTAAACCATAACATGATGTTGTCATTGTACTCCTCACATGATTCTGATCAATTTAATTTTGTTGTTTGACAGGAAAATCTATATGGGACCTTGTCATCGAGCAATTTGAAGATTTACTTGTGCGGATTCTTCTACTGGCAGCTTGTATATCTTTTGTAAGTACATTTTGGTTACCTGTCCTCACAGATTTCTGCACTTTATTGTTATTCTGTAAATTATGAGTGCAAATAGGTTCAGTACAGCCATTTCTCAGATGTGATTCAGCACAGATTTATGTCAGGTGTTGATTGCTTTACACTAGAAACAAACCACAGTGATACATGCACTGAAATAAACACCGACTGCTATCAGAGCTGTAAATGTGAAGATGTCTTGTTAGCTCTTGGAGTCTTGCACGCCTTGTCTTGGGTTACTCGCAGATCAGAAGGGCTAAATGGCTGAGGGAGCGGAACTCTTTAGGAATGGTGACAACAGCATTCAGTGAGATTGAGTGTCTGTCACTAGCTGCCAAACAAGATGTCTTAGTAGTGCACTGCTATTTACAGCCGTGGTTTAAGCACTTCTTGATTTATTAGCCTGGATAGTTTACCACCGAATGAAGACATGTGGCAGTTTGCTTGGAGACTTGAAAGTGTTCTGTAGTTAGCTTGTCAATCAAATTTATGTATGGTACCAGTGCTTAATATAGTGGTGGTGTAGCCTAGTGCGCAAATGGGTTAATATCCTATATGAAAGATAGAAGATATTAATTTAGATATGTTTGTTAATTATGTATTCATTATTTAAAATGACTAGTAGAATTTACTGTAAAATAATTTAAATATTAAGAAATTTCATATTAAATAGAATAACTGTTTTATTCAGTATTTAATTATATAGTGTGTGTGTGGATCTGGTGAGGCCATTTGAGTAAAGTGAACTCATTGTCATGTTCAAGAAACCAGTCTGAGATGATTTGAGCGTTGTGACATGGTGCATTTTCCTGCTGGGAGTAGTCCTAAAGGGATGGACATGGTCAGCAAAACAATGCTACGGTAGACTGTGGCATTTAAATGATGGGGCCCAATTTGTGCCAACAAAATATCCTCCACACCATTAAACCACCACCACCAGCCTGAACCATTGAGAAAAGGCAGGATCGATCATGCTTTCATGCTCTTTACACCAAATTCTGACCCTACCATCTAAATGTCACAGAAATCGAGACTCATCAGACCAGGCAATGTTTTTCCCATCTTCTATTGTCCAATTTTGGTGATCCTGTGTGAATTGTAGCCTCCGTTTCCTGTTCTTAGCTGACAGGAGCGGCACCCATAGGTGGAGCGTGTGTAAGACTTCGCCCTCCCCTGGCCATGGGGACCTAGGGCAAAAATGTCACTTAATTGGACAAAAATGCCCCTGCAAAAACAAATATAATCCGTTACGTCTTTGCTAACAAAGTGAATATGAATAGACGGTGACGATTGCGGGATTAAATTAAGATCATCTCATGTTGCACCGTATTTCATTTTAGGCGTTTTTACAGTAATAGCGCATTTTAACCAATCATACACAATTCTGTTGAGCTTAGAAAGCAATGGCAAAACGTAACACTTCAGATGAGTCATCGCTGAAGACTCCTGCAAATTCCCTCATCATAAACATCAAACTGCAGATGTATGTACAGATAGATTCATTTCACAGTGTATACAGCTTCAGTGATTATTCAATTCAATTCAAGTTTATTTGTATAGCGCTTTTTACAATACAAATCGTTACAAAGCAACTTTACAGAAAATTATGTTTCTACAATATTTAGTAGTAGCTAGTAGTTTGTGCACGTTTGACAGGATTTTAGAAAATAAAAATAATAATAATAATACAAGACGTAGTCAGCTAGATGATGAACTATCAATATTATTAATTAATAGTAATTATATGATGCAGTCACACATGTAGCAATAATTGTTAGTTCTGTTTGTTGATTCAAGGTTAGCATCATCTGGGGTCCTCTGAGGGTCAGCATCATCTCTTCTCAGGTGTTCTGGATCCAGACTGGAGCTTGTGTAAATCCTAGTTACCACGGGATGTAAATCCCGTGGCAAAACATAGAAACAAAATAGAGACATCATTAGCATAGCTGCTGATCCAACAAAGTAAAATTAGTTTATAAAGATAGTTTTGTTTTTTTGAGAGTGCTTAAATTTGCGATAGATCAATGTTAGTGATGTTAAGGAAGCGTTGTATAATTGTACATTTCTGGTGTTTTTATTAAATTGAAATAATGTTAAATACAAATTCGGTCCCAGTAATATTTTTTTTTTGCCTACATGACACCCATGTCTGGTTCTTGCCTAAAAAGACAGGTTTATGATGTTAGCTGCTTTTAGCCTTATGCTGCTTTTAGAGTCGCTGCCATGTGATTGGCTGATTAGCAATTTGTGTTACCAAGCAATTGAACAGTGTACCAAATAAAGTGGCCTGTGAGTGTGTGTATATTTCAACAAAAAAATAACACAGCTGTTAAATTCAATACTATTCAATATTCAACACCACAATTAATGTTGAATTATTTTGAATCTTTGTAGATTATAGAACTGTATCTGTTTTATATAATTAAAATTTTGCAATAATTGTGCTTTAATGTATTAAAATATAAATAAGTAAGGGATGATGAACAAACGCAAAGCTTCCACCAAGAAAAACTGTTCCTTAGCAAGAGTACGGCGCCAACTTCAGTTACCCAGATGAGCCTGTGTTATCAGCCTTTACCGGTTGTTATCGAGGGATAACATGCCTCGGAATATCGCAACTGGCCAAGCAGAATCAAGTATTCCACATAGCCGTTTAATAACTACAAATAACATAGTCATAAATTATTGCAATATTGCGCCGTTTTATTTATATTTTTATGTAATGTATTGCTCTTTCTCGCTCTATTTCTGTCTCTCTCTGTATCTGTTTTTTTTATTTTTATAATATAACTAAGAAAGTAAGGATCTTTGTGTTGGCTGGCCAAAATCATTAGTTACCATCCATCTGCATAGCTGATGAGATTAAACTGGCTGGTTGGATGGAAGGAGAGAGGTATGCCAGCGTAGTGATACTGAGGTGTTGGAGTCTATGGTTTGACAGCTGTCTCGTAGTTGGCTGTGTAAGAGGGCATCTCTGCAGGCCAAATTAGGCCTCTGACCTTCAGTTGCAGGCTTCTCATTACCACAGACAGACCAGCAACTCCACTGTCTCGTGAGAACACCACCAAGATGTTGATTGGAGAGCTTCTGTCTCAGCATATGACCTTGATGCTATGCATCTAAGGACTCTCTGTCTGAGAAAGATCATGCAAATCCATTTTTAAAGGTGCAAATCAAAGCTGCTCTTCAAGTTGCTATTATTCTATAAAGTTGATATAAGGTCTATGATATAAAGGAAAGTAAATGTTGGTGCTACTTATTTTAGGAGGAGTCCATATGTAATAACGCATTTAATGAGAGAGTTAACAGATGTCGTGCTCTGGCTGCAGTGAGCTGAAGGAGTTTTATTTCCAGTCATTAAAATATACTGCTGCGTTTGGCTTTCTTCATGCTGATTCGTCACGTTTTTTGTATTTATTTTTTCCTGTGTTTAAACTTTTTGTTTAAAATCATGCAGATTATGCAATCTAAACAATCTAATTTGCAAACTGGTTGTGTTGAATCCGTTGTGAAAAGGCAAATGTCACGGCGTGTCTTGATCTACCTGTCTTAAAATATCCACAGGTTATTCTGAATGTAAAATATTTAATTAGATTTAATGGGATGTTTTGACATGACTTTTTTATTGCAGGTATTAGCCTGGTTCGAGGAGGGAGAAGAAACAATCACTGCATTTGTGGAGCCTTTTGTAATCTTACTTATTCTTATAGCTAACGCCATTGTAGGTGTTTGGCAGGTCAGTAGAGCATGAGAAGACTCATACATTTAAGTGTGTTATTTCTGCACAATTGGAACACATAATGACTGTTATCAAATGGGAAGTCCCATCCCAACACAAATGCTGAATCTGCCAGTGAATACAATCTTCTTTTTTCTCATTTGATTCTCTCCATCTCAGGAACGAAATGCAGAAAATGCCATTGAAGCCCTTAAGGAGTACGAGCCAGAGATCGGCAAGGTGTACCGTCAGGACAGAAAGACTGTCCAACGGATCAAAGCCAAAGACATTGTGCCTGGAGACATTGTGGAGGTCGCTGGTAAGAGCTGCCTTTTATATCATAAATCGCAGTGTCATGCACTCATTTCTCTGAATTCATTGCACTTATGGGTTGTTATATGAAGTAATTACAGCCTCTCAGCTCTCCGGTCTCTGTATGGACCCTGTACAGCTCCACTATAGTAGTATAGGTATTTTTGGTTGCACCTGTTGATTCTCAATGGACTGTGTGCGTCAGTCCTCATCACATGTTCATCAGCTCTCATGCTCTTCCTAGAAGCTTATCTATATCCGTTGTTGGCTCTTTTGGTTTGCTTCTCATAGTTTGCTTTAGATTCATTTGGAGATCACTTTCAGATTTCTCAGCTATTGCAAATAACTAATATAGTTTGTAAAGCATAGCTTAGTTTTCTTGATGTACTTGAAACTTCATTCATAAAAATATATAGAAAAAAAAAAACCTATGATAATTTCCCAAATGTTCGTGCAGACGATGCATAAAACGCGCATTGCTAAATGCATCCTGCTTTATGAATCACCAATTTATTTAAATCATAATTTAATTAAAAATTCATTCACTGATCAAATGGAGTTTTGCACGTCGCGTGTGTGTGACAGGGTCACATCTCAGTGGAGTCAGCTGTCTTAACTGTCCGTGGCTTGTGTACTGCTGCAAACACATACGAGCTTCATCACTGTGTCTGTCACGCCACTCTGTTCCCCTTTTGGGCTTGAACTGATGGTAAAACTAAGGACATTATTAACTGTCTTTACATTTATTTTGAAAGCTGAAGCTCGCGATTATGGAAAGGGGCATTGCATTTCAGACGAGTGCTTGCGGTCCTTGGCCAATGACAATGCACTGGGTCAGTTGGCCAATCAGAGCAGACAGTGCTTGTCAGAAGGAGGTACTTTGTAGAAAATGATGCGTTTGAGAGAGGCGGGGCATAGAGGACCTATAATAATATACAGTATTTGAAAAATAATGTGTTTTTTGTACATTAAAGCATGTCAACATTCACCAAATACACAAAATAATGATCTTTAAAAAAAGCATCATATGACCCCTTTAAAGTTACAATGAAATCTGAATTGACATCTTATTTTTATGGGATATTGCAGTGTTTATTATAAATGATTTATCCGTTTTTCTCTCATAATGTTAAATAAAAATAACCGGTAGAATGTTCTAACCTTTAACTCTTTGCACTGCAGTAGAACCAGTGGTAGATGTTATATTTAGCATCGATACGCTGTTCAGATTATGGAATGGTTTAATTATAACTCACATTGAAATTGTGCAGATGACAGGTGTCAGCCCACCCCTTCTGCTGCGTCCCACAATATTGCAGCCCATGACGTCATGTGTGTTTCAGACAGACTGCAATGTCACCTTGGAGAGGTCATTGGTGGAATAGTGCTGTTTTGGGGTTAGTGCTTAGGCCTAAACATGGGTAAATTGTCCACTAATGCATTGGTTTCGTAATTCTGCAATTTTGCTAAATGTCCATTCTTGCAGAAAGGGACGGGATAACAGATTTGACCAACCAACACGTCTGGATGTGATTAATTTAGGAAGAGTGGGTAACCTGGAGCTTTTTGGCTGAATTTGGAGAGCATTTCTTAGTGTGACATCTGTGCTGATCATTTAAAGTGCAGTGCCTGTGGTCTCTCTGTCTCTGTCTCTGACTCTCGGTCTCTGCTCCTGCTGTGGGTTGTGAGCATGACGCAGTCCAAGCCTCAGCTCGGCACACATGGTGCAGAGGACTCTGGGACTGTAACCGGTTTAGTCGTGAACAGAATTACAAATGCTGCCAGCGGCACCCTGACAGCCCATCAGTTCCATGCAGGGCCGAGCTCAGCACGTTGGCCACCTCACAGTCCTCTCATTGCACATCTGATGCTTTAATTAGCATAACTTACAATGCTCTTTGATATTCCAAACCAAGATGCTTTGGTTTATAAGACAACCTCAGGTATAATCTTTGAGGAATGCCTGATGTAAGGATAATTCGTGGTATTTGGGCAGTTAAAATGCAACCGTTTTCAGTGATGAACTGATTTCATCATCCTTGCAAGAATCTCTTTTAAGACTCCATGAAAGAGAGATTTATTTGGTAATTTATAATTATTATTATGATTTATATATTATTGCCTTTTTTTGCCGGTTATATATATTTTTTTAAATAATTGTTTTTCCCCCAATAGTTTCCTGCTCCTGCATTTTATTACGTATTTATTTATGGTTTTATTTTATTTTTATTACTTTTTATATTTTTATTTTTATTTATATTTTATTTGTATTACTTTATTTTTATTACTAACAACAGCAAGATTATGGGTTTGATTCCCAGTGAATGCATTAAGTGAATATTTTTTTTAATTTTTTTTTTATAAAACTTTTATTTTAAACTTCATTTAAGCTATATATTGTTAGCTAGATATTAATATATATATATACGCACACACACATATACATACATATACAGTACAGACCAAAAGTTTGGACACACCTTCTCATTCAAAGAGTTTTCTTTATTTTCATGACTATGAAAATTGTAGAGTCACACTGAAGGCATCAAGGGCTATTTGACCAAGAAGTAGAGTGATGGGGTGCTGCGCCAGATGACCTGGCCTCCACAGTCACCGGACCTGAACCCAATCGAGATGGTTTAGGGGTGAGCTGGACCGCAGACAGAAGGCAAAAGGGCCAACAAGTGCTAAGCATCTCTCGGGGAACTCCTTCAAGACTGTTGGAAGACCATTTCAGGTGACTACCTCTTGAAGCTCATCAAGAGAATGCCAAGAGTGTGCAAAGCAGTAATCAAAGCAAAAGGTGGCTACTTTGAAGAACCTAGAATATGACATATTTTCAGTTGTTTCACACTTTTTTGTTATGTATATAATTCCATATATAATTCCACATGTGTTAATTCATAGTTTTGATGCCTTCAGTGTGAATCTACAATTTTCATAGTCATGAAAATAAAGAAAACTCTTTGAATGAGAAGGTGTCCAAACTTTTGGTCTGTACTATATATATATATATATATATATATCACTATTTTTTTTTTTTTACTTATTTATTCATTTGAATTCTGCCCAGACACCCAACAAGCCGTGTGGTTAACAACACCACCAAACAGAAATAACTTCTCTATCCATACATGTTTTAGACATTGTTCCAATCTTCAAAGATCCGTCATTTTTATGTAAAAAAAAGTGAAGTGAGTGAAGTGACATTCAGCCAAGTATGGTGACCCATACTCAGAATTTGTGCTCTGCATTTAACCCATCCGAAATGCACACACACAGAGCAGTGAACACACACACACACTGTGAGCACACACCCAGAGCAGTGGGCAGCCATTTATGCTGCGGCGCCTGGGGAGCAGTTGGGGGTTCGATGCCTTGCTCAAGGGCACCTAAGTCGTGGTATTGAAGGTGGAGAGAGAACTGTACATGCACTCCCCCCACCCACAATTCCTGCCAGCCCGGGACTAGAACTCACAACCTTTCGATTGGGAGTCCGACTCTCTAACCATTAGGCCACGACTTCCCTAAACAGGCTGGGGGCTGTTTATCAGCTAAGGAAAAAGCAATAATTGAAACCAGTGAAGTTTTTTCAAGTGTGTACAGTGCAGCCATAATGTCAAGTGGAACAGCTGTTCCTATTGTTCATTTCGAGAGATTACCTTATAGGGAAGTGCCCATAGTGTCCCACCCCTTTTCCCCATCATGGAGCCGCTTTCACATAGGCCTTACCAATCAGCACTCTGCGTGCTTTGGGAATTCAAGCACCCAGGGTGGCATGCAACATTCTGCTGGACCTGGTAACCATCGCCTATCACCACGGAGCATTGCGGCAAGTGGCGGGGGCCTGGCAGGTGTTTGATGCCCCCAGCCTGTCAGCAAGGATCCACAAAGTTAATATGAATGAGAGCAAGGGAGATACTAGATATTGCTATTTATCAATGATAGGGTTGAACCAGGTGTCCAGTAATCCTCAACACACTTCTCTTAAGTGGCCAATCATGCACAAAACCAGTGATTTGTAAATTATAGATTTTTTTTTATTGCCTTTTGACCGATATAGGTTATTTTCAAGTGTGTGATAACTGATATTTTTAATTAATAATAAAAAAATAATTGACTTTTTTTATATTATTTTTTACATAAAAGCAATGATGTGTTATTATTGATTAATTTAATTAAAAATAAATTTTAAAAGAGAGTGTGTGTGTGTGTGTGTGTGTGTGTGTGTGTGTGTGTGTGGATATATATGTATATGTATATGTCTGGCAATCACATAAAAAAGTTAAAATAATTAGACTGGGCCCATGCAAAATAACTATATTTTATAAATTGTCTAAATGTCAAAATTAGTACAACAATAACTACACCGTAGCAATTTATTTTTGAAAAATCATAATATTGAACGTTCTTGCATTATCATGAGTCATATTTGACTCTTATGAAAATTAACTAACTTTATTATAGTAGCCATAATTTTTTGTGGATTGATTACCATTTGTACAACCATAGTTTTACTACAAATTCCATGGTTAAACTATGGTTAGTGTAGCAAAACCATAATTAGTTGTTACCTTGTTACCCTCTGTGCATTTAGAGAGAGAGCGAGAACTGCTGTGATAATCTGTCTGGATTCAATCTGCTGTACATGCTATAGTGCAAAAATGTTTGTGAGAGTTTCCCGGAATGTGCAGAATAATGCGCGATACCCAGAGTCCCGCACCAAAATTCAGGCCTTGTTTAACTAAGTAAGAAAAAACAAAATTACAGTAGTAGGGCTGTGCAATTAATCACATGTGTCATGATTGTCATGTGCATCTTGTCAGTAAACTGGTTCTGTGATTAGTTGTAAATCTCCATTACCTGCTTTCAGATTGAGCGTCATCGAATGCATAGAACTGTAGTTCACTGACTAAGGCAATATCACGTTCATTATCGCAAGCCGAATCGGAGCGATGCCAGTCAAGACTAACTGATTTATAAGAGATTTATTATCGAATGGTGAAAATAAAGATTAAAATTAAAGTAACAAGCCTGGTTTGAAAATTTAAGAAGTAGAAAGTACAGATATTTGTGTAAAAATGTAAGGAGTGAAAGTAAAAAGTTGTCCGAAAAATAAATCGTGAAGTAAAGTACTGATACCAGAAAAATCTACTTAAGTACAGTAACAAAGTATTTGTACTTCGTTACTTCTCATCTCTGCAATTTCTGATGCTGTCTATGTTGCTTAGGCCCTTGTACCATTATGGCTTTTTTTTTTTTTTAAACCTATACCGGTTGCGTAATTCAAACCAATTTACGGTTTAAACTGGTATATTGCCCAGCACCAGTTTGACCCAATAACCTCGAGACCCTCACAGTTCAATATTTCCCTGCCAATCAGATGGCTATACTGTGATGACATGTGCCAATAAAGAGTAGGCATGTTTGTTTGACCCCTCGTCCTGCATCGCTATAACAAGCAGAGGAATGAAAACTGTGTTGCTGGGGGACTGATGGAAGCATTAACGTTTAAACAAAACTGCTCTGCTTTCCGTCCTCCAGTCTCCTCCTGAGCAGAGTTAGGTGTGAGCTATTTTACCCTGCTGTGCTGATTGATGCATGCTGAAGGTATTTTAAGATACTAAAGTGCTTTGATATGACAGCTGGAATGCATGTATATGCTGCATCTTCCTTTCCACTGGATTTTTTTTCTTGATCTTGAACGCTCCATTAATAGTTCAGCATTGAGCTGAATATGTGGTGAGTCCTTGTGTGGGTGTTGTGTAGGGTCCTTTTGCTGGGCTTGTTCTGGGCTCTCCATGCTCTTCCAGGGCCGATGAGGTGGCTGTGTGCATACAGTGGGCGGACAGATAACTCCAACAGCTCAGGGGTTTGGAGGTCACTCTTCTACCTGGAGGCCAGATATGCCTGAAATAGCTCTTCGCTGAGGCTTTTTGTATATGCACACTGATAAATGCTGCTATGTTCTGGAAAGTGTTGACACACTTGTGAACTATGCCATCGGACCTCTCTTAAGTCATGAATCAACTCTCAGCTAGAGCATAATTGAATAGACACGTCATTCTCACCTTGTGGTACTAGTCTACATTAGTCAGCGGCACAATTAAGCATCTCAGTGAAACTTGTCCGTGTCATTTGAAGTATGGACCTTTTAATTGAAGTCTTAAAGGAGTCATGTGATCCGATTTTCATGTTTAACTTTCTCTTTGGAGTGTTACAAGCTCTTGGTTCATAAAGAAGATCTGTAAAGTTGCAAAGACTAAAGTCTGAAATCCAAAGAGATATTCTTTATAAAAGTTAAAACTAGTCCACACCATCCTAAAACGCCTCGTTCTAACACGGCCCACGTCTACAAACTGATTCCAAAAAAGTTGGGACACTGTACAAATTGTGAGTAAAAAAGGAATTTAATAATTTACAAATCTCATAAACTTATTTTATTCACAATAGAATATAGATAACATATCAAATGTTGAAAGTGAAACATTTTGAAATGTCATGCCAAATATTGGCTCATTTTGGATTTCATGAGAGCTAAACATTCCAAAAAAGTTGGAACAGGTAGCAATAAGAGGCCAGAAAAGTTAAATGTACATATAAGGAACAGCTGGAGGACCAATTTGCAACTTATTAGGTCAACTGGCAACATGATTGTGTATAAAAAGAGCCTCTCAGAGTGGCAGTGTGTCTCAGAAGTCAAGATGTTTTTATTCACAATTTGTACAGTGTCCCAACTTTTTTGGAATCGGGTTTGTATGTCATTATGTGTGAAGATTTGCATAACACCACCCAAATGTTTAAAACTGTTCCAGAGCAATTTAACCCAAATATGTGTGCAACGCATTTTACGGAGGATGAGAACTGTTTCCTGTGAGAGTAGCCTACAACGTGCTGTTTTATTAACAAATTTCGGGAGGAGCATGCGCAGAAAATCAACGCGGTCAATTCACTATCAATAACCACACCATCCATCAACCCCCTTGAGAGAGAACCACATGCAGATAATCAACGTAGCCAATTCACCATCAGTAATCTCTTCATCTATCCAACCACCACAAGAGAGAACCACTATAAATAATTATAGCAGCCTTACCTTCATTCTCTCTAGTGTTTCAGCATCCCTTCACCACCCCGACTACTCACCGTCGACCCATTCCGGGGGGAGCACTCAGTGCTCGGGCTGATGCCGAGCTCGGAGCCCTCTCCCTGGGCAGCATGCCAAATATGTATACTATTCTCGCATTATTATCTGCAAGGTGAACTCGTAAAACTGGTGTCTGTTTCTATGAAGTCGGACAGTTCCATATTTGCAAGGACAGTCCTGCGCTTCCGACTCACTGTATGTAAGTATTTTTACATCTGTAAAAGATTTGCCACTGAGGATTCAAGCACGAGTTTTGAGCAGATCACAAATGCAGACATGGTGTTATTTTTACGCAATGCAACGCGTTGAATCCCACTATAATCCCACCCGCTCTAAAGCGGTACTAAACTGCAGTGGAAACGGAAACCGAGCAGAGCCGTACCATGAATTGGAAAAGTGCCATAAATTCCTCTTCCTGATTCAAATTCTAATCGAATCTCCCTTTGCAGTGTGGCTAAATTCCCACTCATAAATTGAAAGGCAGTCAGTTCTTAAATTCTGATGTTTGGCCAACCCTGTTTGCATTACAATTTATGAGCAGTTATCTATCATCTACAATTCTTCTCCTATAAATCATGATAGACTGTCCATAAGACAACCTCTGATTATATTCATGCCAAGTGTCCATTCCTACAAGAGAGTACTTGTTGGCTGAGCTTGTTCGTTCTCTTGTTGCAGTGAACAATGCTGTGTGACCTTCTAGGAACTGGACCTCATTTTGTACATTCGTTCCCTATTTAGGTGGCTGAAAGTTGCAATTGAGCTCCATTTAAGCCTTTCTGAGAAAAGCCGTCACTCTCTCGTGTGTGTGTGAGTGACCATGTCGTCGTAGCTCTTCACAGATCATGGTGAAAGCATAGCCCATTAATCCACAGTGCAAAGATCCTGTTGCACCCACATGTGTGATGATTGTGCCAAGGCCATGCAGCATCCATTGTTATCATGCCCTGCTATTTCTCATGCTGCCACACTCCACATGCTAGCTGAGCAGGTTCACAGGACTTTCACTGATGGACATGTTAGTTTAATATTGACAGATCAGCAAATGGACACTTAATCCTGCTAAGTGTGGCCTAAGAAAGCTCATCACAAACATACTTCTCAAAGGTGCTCTTGAATTCCATTGTTATAAGTTGCGAATACATGGAGAGTGTAACACCTCCCACCTTGATTGACAGCTTGGGGGGGGGGTGTTAACCTTTTGTCACTCTTTGCTCTCATGCCTCTGTGTTTACACCTGATCAGCGCATCGCTGAACATATCAAAATAGTTTCTCCATTTTTGGCACGGTGCATTGTTGCTCCCCATGCTATTTTCTTCTCTCACTCTCAAGGGCACAGATGAGCTCTACTTTTTTCTCAATGGGCAAACGCTCTCGCTTCTCTCTCTCTCTCTCTCTCTCTCTCTCTCTCTCTCTCTCTCTCTCTCTCTCTCTCTCTCTCTCTCTCTCTCTCTCTCTCTCTCTCTCTCTCTCTCTCTCTCTCTCTCTCTCTCTCTCTCTCTCTCTCTCTCTCTCTCTCTCTCTCTCTCTCTCTCTCTCCTTTTTAAGTCCTTTCAAGCCATTTAATGACTGTACAAAAGGGACTAGTGAATTTCGATTAATTTGATTTGGGTTCGTCATGGTTCAATTTCATCAGTCAGGAAAATAATTCCGAAGGCATTTGAGGTTATGCTTTCTTAATGCTGCTTTCTCTGACACTTGCAGCAATGCAACATAATGCATGAGGTTAAAATGTTACAACTCAAAAAAAAAATACACATAGTTTGGAGGTTTAATATGTCCACAAGTAGATAAACTTTTTGATTTCGAAACCATATCTAATTTCTTCACTGATATTACCATTTTCAAGTTTAATGTTGAATTATGGAATTCTAGTGCCTCTATTGCATAAATTTTACACTTTTTACTCTTAAGGACAGTCAAATTAGACAAACTGAGTTGCTAACGAGGTTTATTTTTTTAACCTATGCGTTAATTTAAAGGGATCGAACACAAAAATGTAAATGCATAATTTGCTCACCCTCTTGTCATTCTTCGATTTGACTTATTTGTTCTAAATACCTTGTATCTTTTCTAGTGGGTGACAAGGTACCTGCCGATATCCGTATCTGTGCTATTAAGTCCACCACACTCAGGGTGGACCAATCTATCCTGACAGGTAACAAAGCATTTGGTTAATTTGTGTGTGAATTTTAAGTGTTAAGTATTTTAGCTGTGGGTTTTACTACTAATTCGCTCATGTTACAGGTGAGTCTGTGTCCGTCATTAAGCACACCGACCCCATACCGGATCCCCGTGCTGTCAATCAGGACAAGAAAAACATGTTGTTCTCAGTAAGAAAATTGGACTTCAGCTAAACCAAATAAATGTTGATGCAAAAGCCATGCATTTTTCCAGTTCATGTTAAATGTATAAATTTCAGGGAACCAACATTGCTGCAGGCAAAGCTGTAGGTGTGGTGGTGGCCACAGGTGTGAACACAGAGATCGGTAAAATCCGTGATGAGATGGCCTCCACTGAGCAGGAGAAGACGCCCCTGCAGCAGAAGCTGGATGAGTTTGGGGAGCAGCTCTCTAAGGTCATCTCTCTCATCTGCATCGCCGTGTGGATCATCAACATCGGCCACTTCAACGACCCCGTCCACGGTGGCTCCTGGATACGTGGAGCCATTTACTACTTTAAGATTGCTGTCGCTCTAGCCGTGGCTGCCATCCCTGAAGGTCTTCCTGCTGTCATCACCACCTGCCTGGCTCTCGGCACCCGCCGTATGGCCAAGAAGAATGCCATTGTCCGCTCTCTGCCCTCTGTGGAGACGCTGGGTTGCACTTCTGTTATCTGCTCTGACAAGACCGGCACCCTCACCACCAACCAGATGTCCGTCTGCAGGGTGAGCCCTTTCTTTAGCAGTTTAGTCGTCCTAGGTTTTGTACAGAAGGGTAAATGCATTTAGCTCAGTGAAACACGCACAAATTTGCATACAATCGTCAGTCTGTTGTTCTGGATGCTGTATATACATATATTATGCATGTGTGTGTGTGTGTATATATATATATATTAGGGTTGGTAAGTGATTAAAATTTTCTAATTCATTACATGATGTGGTGATTTAAATAATCTAATTAATCGCACATCAAATTTGGAGAAATTACTCTGAAAAGATAATAAAAAATCATTGCTGTGCATTTCTGTGTATAATAAATTTGATCAAACAAAATATTTCTTGCTGAACCTACTTTTTATAATGCCCTGTTTGATGCTTTACACAACAATGACTTTAATTAATTGCACTTCAAAAAAGATCATTTAATCACCACATCATGTAATTAAAACCATATAAGATTTTTTTAATATTGTAGTAATGCTGTTTTGGTTTTATTACAATAAATGTAATACTATTTATACCACTGGCGTCGGAAGCAAAAAGAAATGTGGAAGCAAAAAATTTTACTGGAGTAGATGCCTCTTACTGTATTCTGCCTTTTAATTTAATAATTGCTTTTAAAGCCACATACCAGTTACCACATACCAGGCAAGGTTTCTTAAAAATTCACACAGCAACAAAAGTCTACTAAGTCGTTTAGAAAAAAACACCACATAACTGATAAAACAACATAGGTTATGTGTAACTGTAATTTAATGCTGCAGCAAAGACTACAAGATTCCTTTAAAAGCAGCAAGCAAACAAATGATGAATATTCCCTTCAATAGCAGCTTGTGTTGTGACAGTATGTGAGCACACAGCAGAGATGCTAAGATGCTTTGTTTACATTGCTGTGTCACGTGAGTGGGAGTTTAATTTATGTGGACTCTGAAGTGGAATGGATTTGAGGATGCAGCAGCATGGAAGTCAAGGCTGTAGTTAAAACGCTGAATGGGGTTTAATTTATTAGGTAATTCCTCAAGTGGAATGGATTTGACTGATGGCTCTCTGAAAAGTGAACAGACATAAGTGCTGAATTAGAGATGGTAAAAGTGAGTGGGTCTAATATCATTAGTCTTGAAAGTGGGTGGGTCTTGACGCATTCAGTTAACAATTGGAATCTTAAAGGAACAGTTCACCTAAAATTCTGTTATTTATAGGTTTTATAAATATCCAAGTTTGGAACTACATGGTAAATAAATGAAAACTATTCCTTTAAAAATTGTCTTTCAGATGTTCATCATAGACAAGGCTGAGGGGGAGAACTGCTCACTGACTGAGTTCACCATCTCCGGCTCCACATACGCTCCAGAAGGAGACGTGTGAGTATCTGTCTCTTCTCTCATATTTACGTGTACTTCTGCAGTCAAACTGATGCCTATGACTTCACATTTTTGCCAGCTTCTGTTTTAGGAGGTAGTTTATTGATCATTCTTTTGCTCTGGTTGCTCAGATTCCTTGATAACCGATTAGTGAAAAGCTCCCAGTATGATGGGTTGGTGGAGCTGGCGACCATCTGTGCCTTGTGTAATGATTCCTCCCTGGACTATAATGAGGTGTGTTTTCTAATTGTCCTTTTTTTTTTAAAACCTGGATTACATAAGCAAAAATGTCCATTGCTTTGTTTATAAAATTCTAAATTAATATATAAAATTAATATATTTTAAAAACAATTATACATCTATCTATCTTTATGTACATTTCATAAAATTACACATAATACCTACTTTTTTTTGGTCAAAATTAAATGTATTTAATCAAATAGAAATACAGAAAAACAGAAATACCATGAAAAATTACTACAATTTAAAGAACTTTTCTTTTTTTAATTATATTTTAAAATGTAATTTATTCCTGTCATGTGTAGCTGAATTTTCAACATCATTGCTCCAGTCTTCGGCTTCACATGATCCTTCAGAAATCCTTTTAATAATGTGCTGATTTGCTAATCACTGTTAAAAACAATTGTTCTGCTTTTAACTTTTTTCAGGATTCAAAATTCATTTATTTGAAATTAAAATCTTTTGGAACATTACTAATACTTTTGCTCAATTTAATACATCTATGCTACATAAAGTATGCATTAATTTTTATTAAGTATTACTGACTCCAAATTTTTGAACGTTAGTGTGAGACATGCATGTCGTCATCAGTTTCATGTTTTATTGTAGTTCAATGTAGTCTTCTGAGGCATATTTTGGATATGATTACTTAATATAAATACACTTTTAATAAAGATATTATGTAATCATTCTGGGGATGATTCCAGATTTAATTTGATTTGCATCTCTAACCATGTTTGTTAGAAGTAGAACGGTCACTATGAAAAGCTTCATCAGAAGTTCAGTTCCACACGTGGTGATAAGTGCTGACTCTCTTTCAGTCTAAAGGCGTTTATGAGAAGGTTGGAGAAGCCACGGAGACGGCTCTGACCTGCCTGGTGGAAAAGATGAACGTTTTTGACACTGACGTCAGGAGCCTGTCAAAGATCGAGAGAGCAAACGCCTGCAACTCAGTAAATATTTAGATTAGTAAATAATTATGCAAGCACTTGTTAAATCATGATTTAATAACTCCATATGTGTGTATGCGTAGGTGATCAAGCAGCTGATGAAGAAGGAGTTCACCCTCGAGTTCTCCAGAGACAGGAAGTCCATGTCTGTGTACTGTTCCCCAAACAAGGCCAAATCCTCTACTGCTAAGATGTTTGTCAAGGTACTAACCGGATACTTGTTTGTTGTGTAGTGAGTTTTTGTATTGGCAGGTTTTTCAGATTGATAAACAGCTGTGTCTTCCTCAGGGAGCTCCAGAGGGAGTGATCGAGAGGTGCACGTACGTGCGTGTGGGTGGATCCAGGGTTCCCCTGAATCAAGGCATCAAAGATAAGATAATGTCAGTGATCAGAGAGTACGGCACTGGCCGCGATACCCTGCGCTGCCTGGCACTGGCCACCCGCGATAGTCCGCTGAGAAAAGAGGAGATGATCCTGTCAGAAACGGCCAGCTTTGCAGAGTATGAGGTGACTGAGTTACTGAACTATGCCAGGCTTTGTGTCATGCTCACAGCTATAGAATAAAGCATTTATCCAAATATTTAGATAGCTATCTAGTATCTAACAAGTTATAAAATAAATAGTTTCATAAACTATTTATTCATCTAGCTAGTTGGCTAATAAACAATTCTTCCATTTTACTGTTTAGATAAATACTTTCTAGTGTCATCTGGTAACACCAGTTTTTTTTATGTAGTTTATTGGCTATCGAAGTATCTAGATCTATAACTGTCTAATGGCTACATAATCTAAACATAATCTAAACATAATCTAAAATGTTTCTTTGCATCTTTTTAGATTACTATCAATTAACTATATAGTTTAGATAGATGGCTGAACAGTTTATGTATCTAGCTATCTCCAAATATACCTTTTGCGTATCAATAGCTTCCTATCTAATAGACTATTTATCAAACTAATTAACTGTCTAATAAAGTGTTCATTTGTCTAGCTAGTTGGCAATCAAATTACTAGCTAGCTAGTTAGCGCTCTAATAACACATCTAGAAATCTACACATCTAGATATCTTTGTCCCACTAGCTGTTTGCTATCTTTATAACTGATTTATTCATATAGCTAACTAATGGTTAGCTATATAATAAACTATTTTTACATTTAGCTAGTTAGCTATCTTAAGTATCTTAACTATTTACCTGTGTAGTAAAGAATAGTTGTTTTTTGGTTGCTTGCCATCTAATAAAATATTATTGTTAACTAGCTAGATTGATAGTTTTAATCGGTTTAGTTAACTGTCTAATAAACAATTCACCTGGCTGGTTGCTATATAATACATTATGTAACTATTTAGTAATGTATCTAATTATCTTTTTTGTCTTGCTGGCTTTCTAATAAACCATTTGTCTAATAAACCATTTTCTGTCTTGATAGTTATCGGTCTTAAAAATAATTTTGATCCTGTTCGCTATCTAATAAAGTATTTTATTAGGTAATAACATCCAGCATCTAATATAATTTTTGTGTGCGTCTCACTAGCTTTCTATCTAGCAAACTATTTATCTAACTACCGTATTTTCCGGACTATAAGTCACACTTTTTTTTCATAGTTTGGCTGGTCCTGGGACTTATAGTCTGGTGTGACTTATTTATCAAAATTAATTTGACATGAACCGAGAGAAATGAAGCAAGAGAAAACATTACCGTCTACAGCCGCGAGAGGGCGCTCTATGCTGCCAGAGATGCTGCTCAGTGCTCCTGTAGTCTACACTGAGCAGCATAGAGCGCCCTCTGGTGGCTGTAGACGGTAATGTTTTCTCTTGGTTCTAAATGAATGCGACTTATAGTCCAGTGCGACTTATGTTTTTTTTCTTTATCATGACGTATTTTTGGACTGATGCGACTTATACTTAGGTGCGACCTATAGTCCGAAAAATACGGTAGTTAACTATCTAAAAGTGTTTATCCAACTAGTTAACTATCCAATGAAGAACTTAAATATCTAGCTATTTAGAAATGTATTTATCCAAAGTATCTAATAATGGATATTTGTGTCTAGTAAGCTGTCTCTATATAGCTAGCTTATGAAGTTTTTTTGTCTGCCAGTCGGATCTGACCTTCGTGGGCTGTGTGGGCATGCTGGATCCTCCTCGTACAGAAGTGGCCGCTTCCATCAAGCTCTGCCGCCAAGCTGGCATCCGGGTCATCATGATCACCGGCGACAACAAAGGCACTGCTGTAGCCATCTGCAGACGCATCGGCATCTTCTCAGAGGACGACGACATCGACCGCATGGCCTTCACTGGCCGCGAATTTGACGACCTTTCACCTCATGCCCAGCAAGAGGCCGTCATGGCTGCCCGCTGCTTCGCACGTGTCGAGCCTTCACACAAGTCCAAGATTGTGGAGTTCCTGCAGGGCTTTGATGAGATCACAGCCATGGTAGGTGGCCATATGGTGTAAATGGACAGTGATTTCGCTCAGCCATGTTTGATTATCCTGTTTGGCTGAGCAGTTGTGTCTCTGCAGACAGGAGATGGTGTGAACGATGCCCCTGCCCTGAAGAAGGCAGAGATTGGCATCGCCATGGGCTCTGGCACTGCTGTGGCCAAGACAGCCTCGGAGATGGTCCTCGCTGATGACAACTTTTCCACCATTGTGGCTGCTGTTGAGGAAGGCAGAGCCATCTACAACAACATGAAGCAGTTCATCCGCTACCTCATCTCCTCCAACGTGGGCGAGGTGGTCTGGTCAGTCCGGTTGTGGTTTTCAATTCAGCTTCCATTTGTTGTGTGTTGCTAATAAGTTGGACTCCTCCACAGTATCTTCCTCACCGCTGCGTTGGGTTTCCCTGAGGCCCTGATCCCCGTCCAGCTGCTGTGGGTGAACCTGGTGACTGATGGTCTTCCTGCCACCGCTTTGGGCTTCAACCCTCCTGACCTGGACATCATGAACAAGCCCCCCCGCAGCGCCAAGGAGTCCCTCATCTCTGGATGGCTCTTTTTCCGATACCTGGCCATCGGTTGTGAGTCACAAACCAGACTAATGTACCCTAGTGGCTATGATTTAAGTCTGGTCTGTTAAGTCTTGTGTTGTGTTTCTCAGGTTATGTGGGTGCTGCGACTGTAGGAGCTGCAGCCTGGTGGTTCATTATTGCTGATGATGGTCCGATGGTCACATTATACCAGCTGGTATATATCTCCATTTTTAAATAAACGTGATGTGTGTGACTATTCTGTAGTCTAGAGAATGAAAATTCGTCCATCTTCTACTCGCCCTCAAAGCATCATAGGTGTATGTGACTTTCTTCTTTCAGAATAATCTAATCAGATTTGTATAAAAATGGTCCTTGCTCTTCCAAGCCTTTCAATGGGGTAATCGGGTGTTTGTTGTCAACAGTTCAGAAGAAGTGAAATAAAGTGCGCACATCTGTAATAAAACGTCCCTCACACGGCTCCTGTAGCGATTCCATGCATTTTTGTAAGATAAATATCCAGATTCCAAACGTAATAAACACTTTAGCAGGGAAAATCAGTCTCCTCTTGGCCGATGGACAGATTTTTCATTCTCGGGTGAACTAACCCTTTAAGGCTTGGTCACACAGTCTGATACAATAACTAAACTTGGGTTATATTTTTGTCATTATTTAAAGAAAGAAGTTTGATTGTCTAAAATATTTGTTTGACATTTAAACCGTTATAAAGCCGACCTAGCTTTGACAGATTGCATCACAATATTTTGGACTCTTAATAAAAAAAATAATAACGTAAAATAGAGAAATTACAAACAATGATGTAATTTATTCCTGTGATGGCAAAGTTGAACTTTTAGGAGTCGTTACTCTTCAGTGTCACTTCAGAAATCATTCTAATATGTTGATTTAATACTTGAATTTTTTTTTTTTTTATTGTTTTTGATGTTGAAAACCGTTGTGGTTTTACTTTATTAAAAAAAAGTAACTTTTTTTTCTTTTCTAGGATGAATAGAAAGTTCAAAAGAACAGCATTTATATGAAATATAACTGTTTTGTAACAATATAAAAATCTTTACTGTCTACTTTGGACCAATGAGATATATATATATATATAATCATGTATTTATATATTTTTTTATATAAAATAAATGTTATAAATCACATCATTACATTTTATATACGTGTGTGTATATATTTTTTATATAATAATAATGTTTATATATAAATTTAAGGTATGTACATATATATTTGAAAATATTTAATAGTTTTGTTATGAGAATTGTTGTTGTATATAATTTTATATTTTTTATTTTATTATGTTGTAGTGGTAGTAACTTAGCATCTAAGTAGTAACTGTTTCTCTCTTGTCCTCTCAGAGTCATTTCCTGCAGTGTTCTCCTGATAATCCTGACTTCCAGGACCTGGAGTGTCACGTGTTCGAGTCTCCATATCCCATGACCATGGCCCTGTCTGTGCTGGTCACCATCGAGATGTGTAACGCCCTCAACAGGTCAGTCACCATCCACCTGACATCTAGACCGTGATTTTAGAAACAAGCTTTGTGTTGGTATTGAACCCAAGTTATCGTGTCGTTGTTCTTCCTGCAGTCTGTCAGAGAATCAGTCTCTGCTGCGCATGCCTCCCTGGGAAAACATCTGGCTGCTGGGAGCCATCTGTCTCTCCATGTCTCTTCATTTCCTCATCCTCTACGTGGAGCCGCTGCCGGTATGGTATCTAAACACTATAGAACATTAAGTGTGTGTGTGTATATGTATATGTGTGTGAGTGTATTAGTGAGAGAGAGCACCCTCACTAATTTAAAGGGTTAGTTCACCCAAAAATGAAAATGATGTCATTAATGACTCACCCTCATGTCGTTCCAAACCCGTAAGACCTCCGTTTATCTTCGGAACACAGTTTAAGATATTTTAGATTTAGTCCAAGAGCTCTAAGTCCCTCCATTGAAGCTGTGTGTACAGTATACTGTCCATGTCCAGAAAGGTAAGAAAAACATCATCAAAGTAGTCCATGTGACATCAGAGGGTCAGTTAGAATTTTTTGAAGCATCGAAAATACATTTTGGTCCAAAAAAAGATGAACGGAGGTCTTATGGGTTTGGAACGACATGAGGGTGAGTCATTAATGACATAATTTTTCCGTGAACTATCCCTTTAAGAAGCACCCTCAGTGCTTTGATTCTGGAGCAGGTACAGTTCCAGCTGGAGTCCTGTCTCTCTCTTCTCCCCTGAGCCCATTGACTTTTAACAGCCCCCTGCGTCTGTCACCAATGTTTACAGAGCTTTAATGACAGATGATCTGAAAATGTAAAAAAAAAAAACAATTTATAAAATAGTTACGTTTAATAAAATATATTAAATTGTTACTGCCTGGAGTTATTTAGGAATAAATGTAAAATGCTTAAACACTTAACTTGATGAGATTCATACTTGGCTTTAATAAATAAAACATTGATTACATTGTTAATGTTAAATTATAAAGTGGATTTTTTTTTTCTAATAGTGTAAGCAATGTTTAACAAAAGAAAATGACTGGGATATGAATTTTGATTAAAAATAAAAAACTGAGCACTTTGCCTCCTAATTTCAGAACACCACCACATATAAACACACACACACACACACACACACACACACATACACACACACACACACACACACACATATATATATATATATGATAACTTCAAAGTCTATCATTAACAAAATTAGTAATAATAGAAAAATATTTTACAAATAATTTTGCATAAAGCATAATATAAATTTACATTATTTTAAAATTAGTCATTTATCACGTGTCATTTAGTTTTTTTATAATTCACTTAAATTTTAGTTTTATTTTTTTTCTATCTTTATATAGATATATATATATATATATAGATATAGATAAATAATATATTTTCACTCTGAAAAATCTAGTTCTAGTCTAGTTTTTCTAAAATCTATAGTTGTTGTTATTTAAAATAAAGAAATCTACACTGAATGAATAAAATAAAGTAGTGAAATCCTTTTAAATATTGTGTGGATGTTATTACTTATTACTTTCTACTTCTATTATAAAATATATGATTAATAAATAGAATGTTCAGTTATTGTCCATGTTTATTAAATTAAATGGAATTAAAATCTATAGGCTGTTGGTACACTGCTGTCTGTGAAAGCCTTGGTGAAATACCAGGTTTCATTCCATCTTTTCTTTGCTTCACCCGCTGCGTTTCCTCAGGTCATCTTCCAGATCGCTCCTCTAAACGTGACCCAGTGGCTGATGGTGCTGAAGATCTCAATGCCTGTCATCCTCCTGGACGAGATGCTCAAATTCATCGCAAGGAACTACCTGGAGCCCGGTAAAGAGCTGGACCAGGAGCCCGACAGGAGAGGCTGGTCCCTCTCTGCATGCACTGAGGGCGTCTCCTGGCCCTTCGTAGCTCTGACACTCCCTCTAGTGGTGTGGCTGTACAGCACAGATACTAACATAACCCAGCAGCTCTGGTCCTCCTGACCGATCCCAGAGCTGGCGTCAAGCTAACACATGACTCCAAATAACCAGAGAAGAAACATTAACAAGGAACAACAGTCACCCGTTCACATTTGCACATGCATTTCAGCCTTGTTTATTTTTTTTTTTAAGTGTATATATATATAATGTTTATCCACGTATATGGCATTTTGTTGTCAGAGAATAGTATGTTCCTTTTATTATAATTCCATTTTTAGCACTTTTTTTTTTTCTCTTATGAAAGGTGTATATATTTTCAAGTGCCCCTTATGGCCTTTTTTGGATGCTTAAAGTGCTGAGATGAAAAAGATATCAGATTTATTTGGATATTTTTGGCTCAAAGCTCTGAGATGTCTTTATAGCTTTTTGAGTCTGCTGGGCCAAAAAGAGAGAACGTGCATTTAGGTTGTATTTCGATATTTTCCACTGCAACGTCACCCATGTCATTTCTGTTTCTTTTCTTCACTTGAAGCTAAATTATTTCCTCGGTGTTAAATAGATTGCAGCTGCCATTGCTTTCTTAGGACTTTATTTTTTTCTTTTTGCTTGATAGACTAGCCAAATATACTACTTCCTTTAAACTGAAACACTAGCTGTTCATTTTTTTGATTTTATGAATGCTTTAGTAAAAAAGAAAACATGACACTGAAAGTGTGTTTAAGATTTGCTTGGAGCAAATCCTCTGAAGAGGTTTCCTTTTTCATGTGCTGGATGTATTTATAGGGACAGTGTAGTGGTTATAATCTTATAATGAATTATTTTTACTGTAATGTATATATGTATATACTAGATGCTGAGTAAATGAACTGAGCACAAATTGTCCTTTTTTTTTGTATGATATTGAGGATGGATTCTGAGATCAAAACACTGACGTTATTACACGGGACCTCTTTACATCTAGAAATGGCACAATTTATTCATTAGGGGTCCAATAATTATTATATATATATTTTTTGTAAGTAATCAGTTCTCTTGTAAAAGTGTCTTGCTGCAGGTGACCAACAGACATGCATGATTAAATTTGCTGTTAAAACTGTGTTTGTCCTGTGTGCATCAGCGAGTGAGTACTGCTCACATAATACATTCACAAGCTCATGTTTGTTTGTCCTGCTGCCTGCATCAGATTGACGTATTGCGATTATGTGCAATTGCCTCTACAACGTTTCTAACGGACTTATATGTAACTGTAAACAGGCATTTAATCATGTCTAACTACAGTTGCATGACATCACATTTCTATTTGTATACAGTTTTGTGCATTTCATTTGTTTGATCAAATGTGTCCTTATTTTGCCATATCTCTCTTTCTTTCTCTCTCTCCAGCTCGGGATGATTAAGCCAATCCTCTGTATTCCTTGCAGAAGCTGTGAGGTTTTCTTGACTTTAGTGCATGAAGTTTTCAGCAGCTCCACACATCTTTCTAGGCCTGCATGTCAACTGTGCTGAAACCTAACAATTTGTCATTAGTTTAGAAGAAGCTGAGACCTGATATTCCAGGATAAACCCGTCGGAAGCCAGTGAAATTTGAAAAGCCACTTCAAATGCATTAAACATTACAGCAGTTTTCATGGTGCATGTCCCCTTATGTTAGAAACCTTTGTATAGCACTGCAATATTTAAGTTGAAAAGATGCCATTAGTGAAACCAGGCATCATTTCTCTTCAGATCTTTTGTGACATGTAACTTAACCAAAACTGATTGTTCTTGTTGCTTTGCACAGGGATGTGCAATATGTTTTAAAGCAGAAGCTCATTTCAGGTGTTAGGTGTGCGTGCGTGTGTGACATTGAGAGATAGCCGGTCTTTTATTGCAGTACAACGGAGGGCGGGTGCTGCCGAATCAGTGTTCAGTGTAATTATCACAATGACTTGTGGTTAATAAAATGATATTACATGGTTGCACAGCTGTTTCTTTACCCGCGCAACACTTGATTTTGTAGAAGAGATATTCTGTTTAGTAACATTGAGCACATCAGCATTTTTCATGCCATGATTTTAATTCAAAAACATTTAAAAATAGCCTAATTTACAACAATACAGAAACAAAACAAGATCATGAAAAAAATTATGCACTTAGGACTACAGAAATGAATTAGGAGTTATTCACACCAAAACCGAAAAGGGGGGAAAATGCATAAAATAAACCACTTTTGCGTAAGTAATAAATCTCTTTATCAATAAAAAAAAAGAAAATAAATAGTACCGCTACATTATCTTAATGGAAATTACCACGCTGAATGAGAACTAAACAAATGGGTGAAATGTACTTAAATGCCCCAAAAATGCAAAATTCAAAACAGGATTCATTTTCTACACAAACATTTTCTTTTTTAATTTTGGCGTGATCTACGACTTTGACATGTTTTCATTACACAACAGATCAGAGAAAGAAAAAAAAAGAAAACGTGTGGGATTGTGGTTCATTTAAAAGATGCCTCTTTAACAATCATCACTTTACCTGAAAAAAAAGCTCAAAGCATGCAAAACAAATGACAGATTTGACACCTTTATGAAAAATAAAAAATAAACTAGTTGCCTAGTCCTTTATTAAACCCAAACCAGCAAAAGTGAAGCCCATGATGTTTAAAAACTGTTCGAAAATACATTAAGAGTGAATCATTTGTGTATTAAGTCTTAACATCTGTAGCACTGTGTTGAAAAAAAGGTCATACCATCCTTGTGTCATCCAGGTTGATGACAGACTGTTTGTTTCTGAACTCTGTGTAGTGCTGCATTCTCATATGAGAAAGATCATCTTTTGATATGACAAAACCAAACAAATGCAAATGTAATTCACAAATCCGAATACAGTCAGTGTCCGTAATTCACAGCTAGAGAGAAGCAGTGAGCATAATGGTATCTCTCCACTCACACACATCAAAATCCAGGAGTGTGGACGTTTTTCTGAAGTGCTGAAGCTGTAGAGTCTCTGGGTGGGTGTTGAGGGTCACTGCATGCCGAACCACTGCTCCTGATCGGCCCACTGCACCGCCTCGCTGTCGCTGCCCTCCAGATCTCCCTCCTCCCCGCTGCCCTCCATATCGTCCCCATCCAGCTCCACTGTGGCGTCTGTGGGACTCTCCTCCTTCTCCATCTTCTGCATGCCCTCCAGAGACTTCTGGTCATTCGGATCGAGGCTACAGAAGAGGAATATAACGGTCAGTTCTGCTCGACTCTAATGTTTAAGATTTTACAGTACAGTGTAGGGCTGTCAAAATGGCTGAAAAACTAAATTCAAATTATATTCGAATTTAAAATAAATAATATCAGTTAGGGTGAAGAAAAGCTTTTGGCTTCCCTTCTGAGGCCACAAGAGTGTGCATGGGCAAAATTTTATTAAAGAATAGCACGTTTATTCAAAGTATACGAAAATATGACTGTGAAAAAAAATGCATAATATTTAAAATATTGTTTATAAATCAATTATAATTAAGTATCATTATGTATACATGCATAGTTTAATACAAAGGGCAGAAAGCCAATCACAGAGTATGTGTTTGAAAAAAATTGAATCCACCTTAATTTTACACTGCTTTCTAAACATGCAGCTCTCTTGTGCGAGAGGGCAGTGCAACGGTAAAAGAAGATATCCCTCTCTAGAAAATTCGTGAAATATGTTCTGTGTGAATGGCTTGGTTTCAGATTTGACGTAAACAATATCTTCTCCACATTCTCTTTTCCCGCAATATTTTGATTGAACATCGCAGCAGCGCTGCATCTAGTTGCTTCAGCTGTATAGGTTAACAAAAACATTATATTGCATTGACACTTATATTGTAATCGCATCTCGTGCGCCACTGATGAAGGCCAAAGTATAATTTGACCATCCGCATTATGTCATTTTCGTCATCAAGAGGGCTCGCGGACAGCCGCGAAAAAAGTGCCTGCACGCGGACGGGTTGCGCGGCTGTGAACAGCTAGTGATGGGAAGTTCGGATCATTTTACCGACTCGGACTTTTGAGTCACGTTCAGCAAAATGAACGAATCTTTTTTCGAGTCATTTCGTTCACTTCTTTCATTTTAGCAAAATGTAATTAAAATGTTACGTGTTACTTCCCCCAACACATCTAGTAACGTCAATTACGCAAACGTTGATCACACTACAAACAATAGAAAACTAAAATGCTATAAGATACAGAAAAGATTAATTCATTTTTCAACTGGGTCTTCAGTCTGTGATTAGCTCACCTCATCTTCGTCTGACAAGTCTTCGGGTTCAAGTCATTCCTTAATCACGTGACAGACCCATACGCTATTTCTGACATTTCTCACTGTCACTGTGTATTTGTTACAGTTTCTTCAGGATCTGTGGTGTTTTATTATTTTATAAATAAATTAAACCCTGTTATAAATAAAATATTGATTAATTTGTCTTTTTGACTGTCTATCAGTAAATAAACACTAGGCTATATAATAATATAATAATCCAAGCCTACAATACAAAGTATTTATAGCCTAGTTTGTTCATTTTTAATACAATTTTGAGTTTGCTGGTATAATAAATGCTTTTCCTAGGCAAACTTGACATTTTGGTCTAATATCTGTACAAGAAGATTGCTCAAAAAGGACATAATGACAAATTAAAAGCAAATATCATTTTGAATCCTAAACAAGTAACACTACAGTTCTATAGTCTAATCTGAAGGGTGAACTCAAAAGACATAAATCATACAACAAGGTCATTTTTGAAGATTATAATCCACTGTAAAAAAAAAAAAAAAAAAAACGAAAAAAAAAAATCTCTTCATCAAAGTGAGTTCGTCATCATATGGACAACATTTAAAGCATAACCAATAATTATTATAAAAAAAAAATAATAAGTACTATGCACCCATTTGTAAGAAAGGTTGTAAATTAACTAATTACTCTGGCCAATGTTGTCACGTCACGTGACAAAAGAACGAACAACCCGAAGACCCAAAAGATGAACTAATCAATTCTCTTTCCAGATTTTTAAATTCGACGAATATTCAAATTTTTTTTTGACAGCCCTAGTACAGTGTGGATGACGTTACCTTAGCGCTATACTGTACTGGTCCATGGCCTCCTGATAGTCATTAACAGCTACGAGAAAATCCCCCAGCATCCTGTGCAGCACGCAGTCGCTCTGATTGGCTAAAGTGTTCCGCAGAAGTGCTATTCCTTCCTCATACTTCTGTTCTCGACCTGTAATGAAAATGATTTAGATGTTACACAGCATTACACCTAAAAATAAATCAGCGTTTTATAAGCTTAATTATTAACAATAATGTGTTATTTCATAATTTACTTTCATAGCAGTTCAAGAACAACAAAAATGGCAACAATAATAATAAACTATATAATGAAAAAATAAACAGAGAAAAACAAAAAGGGTAATTATTACATAACTACTACTAATTAAATAGATCAAATAAAATGTATAACTGTTATTTTAAAATAAAATAATTTATAATAACTTAAAAAAATATTTTATTAGTGACAAATTTTAAATAATAATAATAAAAATAATAAATAGAATAATAAATAAACATGATAATTTAAAAAGTATAAAATAATGATATAATTAATAAACAGGAAATAATATAAATAATACGACAAACTAAATTTATAATAATAATAATGATAATAATGTTATAAATAAAAAGGGTAAAATTTAAAAGCATAAATTAGATAATAATGATAATTTAATAATAAAATAATAAGTAAAAAAAAAAATAATAGAAAAAGTCTATGATAAAAATAAAAAATAGGAAATGATGTAATTAATTGATAACTAGTAAGTAAAGAAAATATAATAATAATAATAAAATAAAATAAAATGACAAAAGAAAAAAATAATGATTTCTATTATTATTATTAAAATAATATTATAATAAAATATATCAATAAATTAACAACAACAAAAACTTTAATAATAATAATAATAATAATACATAGAAAAAATATAATAAACATTTGCATTTGGTTATTAAGCATACACTTTTATCGAAAGCGATTTACAAATGAGGACATAATAAACAAATAAATAAATAATTGCAGCATTTACAATTAACATAGAACGACATGTGACGTTTTGACATACTGAGGAGCTCTGCTTTCTTCACGACAGCTTTGATATAGTCCGGCCGCTGAGCGAGGGCTTTGTCCAGCAGAGTCTTGGCCTTCTCCTGGGTCATGGGATCTTCCAGACACACTGTGGCCAGGATGGTGAGAGTCTGGGCGTTCGCTCCCAGGGTCTTGTAAATATTGTTGGCCATTCCCATAGCCTCCCGTACACCATTAGAGGCAAGATAGCAGTCAATCAGACCTGAAAACAAGGGACGTATCACTATGAGATCTAACCTTACTATGAGATCTTGTCTAACCTTAAGAAAAAGAAAGAATGAATACTAACAGATATTCAGCAAATCAATAGACTACATATCTATAAACTTTTATTGCACAAAACCATCATGATCTTCCTAAAAACTTTATGCATAACAACATTATATGCATATGATCTTGAAGTTCTTGCCTTCATAGCAGTCCAGACGACAGGGCGCCAGTCTCATGGCTTCTCTGAAGTGTATGATGGCCTCCTGCACTCGGCCCATGTTCCTCAGCGCCACCCCCTTCAGGAGCAGCGCCTGCACACTGTTACTGTTCAGCTGGATGGCTTTAGCTCCCAGATACAGGGCACGAGAGTAACGCTTACTGTAGAAACTGTGACATCTGTGGAAAACAAGAAATAAGAGCTTCCAACCGCTTTGGTCTCTGAAAACGTTTCAGATACATTAGGAGAAGGTCAAACTCACCCAGATATGACCCAGGGCTCAGCATGCTGGTCAGATATGTTGAACAGCCGTCCTCCGAGAACCTCCACATCTTCCAGATGACCCTCCCTGGCCATCAGATAGCCGTATACATCCATACCTGCAAACCAGCACAATCATTTCCTTCAAACAAACAATAATCATCATCATCATGCAGTGTATCTAGATTGTTAAAGGATTGGTTGATGGCATGCACCTTTGATCAGGTAAGGGTCGAGCATCTGTGCCTGCTCAAACTTCAGGATGGAGTTTTTGGTGTCTCCAGCCCTGAAGTACACATCTGCCAGAGTGACTAAAAGATCAACGTTATCCCTCAAGAGTGACTTCTTCTCCAAAGAGCTGAGGACAGATTGTGCAGAGGTGGGCAATTACTTTCTAAATATTTTTGCATAGGAAATACATAATATAATATAATATAATATAATATAATATAATATAATATAATATAATATAATATAATATAATATAATATAATATAATATAATATAATATAATATAATATAATATAATATAATATAATATAATATAATATAAATAATATAATTAATATAATATAATATAATTGTTATTAATAACTAAAAATATTAATTGAAATCTGAAATAAAATAAAAATTACAAAAAAAATGTTGCCTTTTGACTGAAATAAGATGAAGTATTACAATTTCTAAAAAAAGAGAGATATTAAAAAACCTGCTGAAATGCTAAAACGCAAAATTAAAAAGAAAACTAAAAATACAAAAGCCAATTCAAAATATTAAATACTATAGATGTACAGTCGTGGCCAAAAGTATTGAGAATTACATAAATATTAGTTTTCAAAAAGTTTGCTGCTAAACTGCTTTTAGATATTTGTTTCAGTTGTTTCTGTGATGTACTGAAATATAATTACAAGCACTTCATACGTTTCAAAGGCTTTTATCGACAATTACATGACATTTATGCAAAGAGTCAGTATTTGCAGTGTTGGCCCTTCTTTTTCAGGACCTCTGCAATTCGACTGGGCATGCTCTCAATCAACTTCTGGGCCAAATCCTGACTGATAGCAACCCATTCTTTCATAATCACTTCTTGCAGTTTGTCAGAATTAGTGGGTTTTTGTTTGTCCACCCGCCTCTTGAGGATTGACCACAAGTTCTCAATGGGATTAAGATCTGGGGAGTTTCCAGATTTCAACATTCTGGTCCCCGAGCCACTTAGTTATCACTTTTGCCTTATGGCACGGTGCTCCATCATGCTGGAAAATGCATTGTTCTTCACCAAACTGTTGTTGGATTGTTGGAAGAAGTTGCTGTTGGAGGGAGTTTTGGTACCATTCTTTATTCATGGCGGTGTTTTTGGCCAGAATTGTGAGTGAGCCCACTCCCTTGGATGAGAAGCAACCCCACACATGAATGGTGTCAGGATGCTTTACTGTTGGCATGACACAGGACTGATGGTAGCGCTCACCTTTTCTTCTCCGGACAAGCCTTTTTCCAGATGCCCCAAACAAACGGAAAGGGGCTTCATTGGAGAATATGACTTTGCCCCAGTCCTCAGCAGTCCATTCACTATACTTTCTGCAGAAGATCAATCTGTCCCTGATGTTTTTTTTGGAGAGAAGTGGCTTCTTTGCTGCCCTTCTTGACACCAGGCCATCTTCCAGAAGTCTTGGCCTCACTGTGCGTGCAGATGCGCTCACACCTGCCTGCTGCCATTCCTGAGCAAGCTCTGCACTGGTGGCACTCCGATCCCGCAGCTGAATCCTCTTTAGGAGACGATCCTGGCACTTGCTGGACTTTCTTGGACGCCCTGAAGCCTTCTTTACAAGAATTGAACCTCTTTCCTTGAAGTTCTTGATGATCCTATAAATTGTTGATTTAGGTGCAATCTTAGTAGCCACAATATCCTTGCCTGTGAAGCCATTTTTATGCAACGCAATGATGGCTGCACACATTCCTTTGCAGGTCACCATGGTTAACAATGGAAGAACAATGATTTCAAGCATCACCCTCCTTTTAACATGTCAAGTCTGCCATTCTAACCCAATCAGCCTGACATAATGATCTCCAGCCTTGTGCTTGTCAACATTCTCACCTGAGTTAACAAGACGATTACTGAAATGATCTCAGCAGGTCCTTTAATGACTGCAATGAAATGCAGTGGAAAGGTTTTTTTGGGATTAAGTAAATTTTCATGGCAAAGAAGGACTATGCAATTCATCTGATCACTCTTCATAACATTCTGGAGTATATGCAAATTGCTATTATAAAAACTTAAGCAGCAACTTTTCCATTTTCCAATATTTATGTAATTCCCAAAACTTTTGGCCACGACTGTATATAAATAATACAATGACTGTGAATCTAATATAATCTAATGATAATCATTGTTATTGTTAACTAAAACCATTTAAAATGATTTTGTTTAATTGAAACAATGCTGAAATGAAATAATTTATAAAAATAAGATAAGCTAAAACATAAAAAGACTTAAATGTTGAAATTCAAGTACTAAAAACAGAAATAATAAAAGCTAAACATAAATAATAATAAATTACTCAAATTAAAATATCAAAAAAGCTCATCCAAAATATTAATAAATACTAGAAAAGTAAATAAATAATAGAACAACAAATATCTAATACAAGATCATACTTTTTGATGACAGTGGTGGCTAATACCAAGTCAAACTATTTTATAAAAAAAAAAAATTATAAAACATACATTAATGTAAAGATTGCTACAGAAAAAAAACAAGTTTTTTTAATTGTTCCAAAATGTTTCCATGGCCACACTACAGCTAAGAAAAGAAAGTTGCTGAATTAAATCATGACAGTGTCCTGTCCTCACCAGATAGTGTTGATGGCTCTCTGATTGTCCCCTCCATGTGTGAAAGCATGTGCTTTAATCCAGACAGACAGCCAATCAAGATTGGGGATGCTCTGAATCACGTCCATCGTCATGGAAGCGACCTCTGCCCCCTTCACCGACAGAGACAGAAGCCCTGCAGCGGAGCAGACAGGACGAGGCTTTAAAACAGACAAAGAAAGCACAAGATGCACCACCACAGGAACACCGCTGTGTTCTTACTGACCAATAATAGCATCCAGAGCCAGAGGACACTGTCTCAACACTTCCTTATAGCTTGTGACGGCTGAACGCTCCTGACCAGCCTTCCTGTAAAGATTCGCCAGCATCATGTTGATCTGGAACACAATCAAGCAAAGTGCTCTTTTATGTCACTTTTTAGACTTAATAATTACGTGTATACAAACTATACTTTGTAAAACAAAAAAAGCACTAGACCGCTTGTGAAAGCACACCTTTGGCGTTCTCTGGCGTGAAGGGATTCCCTCCAGAACGGATATGGCATCTTTATCCAGCTTCAGAATAGTATAACACTCTGCGATTTTATATTTCACTTCGATCTCTGATGGCAAGTTCTGTAGTTGATGAACACAGAGTTGATAAAACGGCATTCAAATTATATAATACATAGATTAAATATATATATATATATATATATATATATATATATATATATAATAGAAACATGTTAGGTAAAAATGTTAGCCTGAATGCACTGTAAGTCACACTTTGGATAAAAGCGTCTGCTAAATGCATAAATTTAATTTAACATGGGAAATAAGGCAGCTGTTATAAAAATCAGTTTCCACCGAAATGCCACAGCAACAACAAATCTTATCAATTCTATGAAATCATAATAATTAGTGGTGTTTGAATAGAGAATTGTCACTATTTCTATTACACAATCTTTTTTTTCTGACAAAATAACATTATTTACTGCCAAAAATAATAAAAATGTAATCGCAATAATATAATAAAATATATACAATACCGTTCATAGGTAATTTAAAGGGACAATAAGTAACTTTTTAGGTATTTTATGATCTAAAATCAATATTTTTATTCATAAATATGCCCTCAATGGTGTACAAATACCTATGCCAATGTTTAAACTAATCCTCGTAAATGAAGAATTTATTATCTTTATATACATGGGACGGGTAGGTCGACGGAGGCTTCCATGTAGTTCCGCCATCTTGCAAAACTATAATAGCAGAGAGGGACAAAAAGTACTAAGCCAACGCGTTTCCACAACACGTTTTCGGTCAGAGCCAGAAACGTAGGTGCAGAGCAGTGAGAGGCGCTTGAAACTGCACCGGCAAGTTTAAAAGTCTGGATTGCATTCTTATTATGGACCATACATATGCCGCGCCACAGGAGAAGAAAACATCGTCGCCAAAACGAAGTGCTATTAGAAGACATCCTGTCAAAGCTTTTTGGTACATATCGCCTACCGTAGATGCAACGCGCATTTGAAAAAGCGAGGCGCTGGAGAGCAAAATTAGTTTGAATGCAAAATACAATTTCACCACTAGATGGGAGTAATTCATACTTACAGTACCTTTAATACTTTTATTCAAGAAAACAAGTGACATTTTATGTTAGTATTTCAAATAAATGATGTTTAGAATTTTCTCTTAAAGAATCCTGATGAAAGAACCACAATAAAATATTAAGCAGCACAAATGTTTTTAACATTGATAATAATCAGAAATGTTTCTTCAGCACTACATCAGCATATCAGAATGATTTCTGAAGGATCATGTGACACTGAAGACTGGAGTAATAATGCTGAAAATTTATAAAATTCGATTTGAAAGTATAGGACACACCTGTGCCTGAAGTGCAGATGTTGTGCCGCCTGTGCTGGACGGACGCACTTTAGATGTTTTGCTGAGCACTTTCTTCTGCTGTAAAGCCATGTTGTACTTACAGGCTGCGTTCCTGTACTCTTTATCATGGAAAATAGCATCAGCGTGATACACCAGCAGCTGGTACTTCTGAGACGGCGAGAAGAGCTCACTGAAAAAGAGAAACACACACTAATATGGCTTTGGGTTTATCTTTTGAACTGACATTTCGGTGTGTTTCATGAGAACTGCTTGGTTTTATCCATGGAGAACTAATTGTTGAAGTTAAATTAAACACCATAAGCAAGATCTGATCATGAATTGTTCCGAAATAGCATAGCCACTACAGTAATTAAACACTAAAATTGTTGTACCTTGGAATCAAAATCAGGTGTCTTACAAAGATTCAATCATAATGTATTGTCCTACACCCCTGAAAACTACGGTAGCTATTGAAACCACAGTGTTTTTGGGAAAATACGGTGAACTGTAGCTTTGCTGTCTTAAATAATACATTAATATTATTATATTGACTTCTTACGAGCTTACAGAATAACACATTTCTGTATTTCTACATGACTTGCTGTGTAACTAATAGATAAGCCGTTGAGTTTGGATATGATCACACTTCAGCTCGGGTGTGTTTATGTTGTGGAGCGCTCGAGACACTCACGGGTTGTTGGTGCTCATCGTCAGGAGTAAACTACTGATGATCCGGACATTAGAGTGCAGTCCAGCCGCTGCCATATCCCGCACATGATCGATCACATTCATCTTCAGTCGATTAGCTTTCAATTCCAAAGCACGATTCTTGTCAATAGACGTACTGCGACACAGCGGAAGATGCAGGAGCGCTACGGAGAAGAGTTTTTTAAACGGCCGGAAATAATGGAATTTCAAAATAAAGGTCGGTTGGGGAAAATTAATCGCCAAACGAAAAGTCTTCGCATTTGGAACTTGTTGTTTATAACGATTTCAACCTGCTGTTTTAAGAACATTAATGGTTCTTATATCATTATTTCTTATGAGCGTCCACCTCGTTATCGTATATCGATTATTAGACATTATTATTGGTGTTTTAGTCTGCTTTCTAAATACTGAAAGGAAGTAACGTTCATGATATTAATAATGGTGATTTATTTATTTTATTGACAGCCATAACGTTGGATGTAAACATACTGTAAAGAATAGTTTTTTCTCGTTTTACATAGAATGATAAAGGTTAGATACTTGTTTGTGTGTTTGTATTGAAAAATCACCACTGACACACAGAAACACACACACAAACACACACAGGGTTGTTTTTGTGAAAAGTGGGGACATCCCTCAGGCGTAATGGTTTTTATACTATATAAACTGTATCGCCTTACACCTAAAAACCCATTTCAGATTTTCAATACACTCCATTCTGTGTGATTTATATGCGTTTTGAAGTGGTGACATAATGTCCTGAAATGTCACCTTCTCCTTGTTATACCCTTGTCATTATACAAATATATGTCCTGATCATAGACTGTACAAGGTCCTGATATGGCCAGAGACTGTATAAAAACAGGATGCGCACGCACGCACGCACGCACGCACACACACACACACACACACATACACACACACAAATATATATGTATACGTATTGAAATGGAAAGAAAACTTGTGCTTTAGACTCCTACTCTCCTATCAAAATGTTTTCTACCTCTTTGCAACTCTATACTATTTTACAAGAAACATTTGAGAAAATGTTGATTGTAATTACGATTATTTATTAAGAACAATACAGGTGCATCTCAATAAATTAGAATTTCATTTATTCAAATTTTCATTTATTTCAGTAATTCAACTCAAATTGTGAAACTTGTGTACTAAATAAATTCAATGCAAAAGTAGTTTAAGTCTTTGGTTCTTTTAATTGTGATGATTTTGGCTCACATCTAACATATTAAAATACTTCATAAGACCAATAAAAAAAATAAAAAAAACTTACTGAAATAAATGATCTTTTCCACGACATTCTAATTTATTGAGATGCACCTGTATATGCATTCATATGAACTATAAATATTTATTTCAACTTGTGAAAAGCACCTAATAAATAATTTATTTTGTATTTTTTCAGGAAGTAAGATTGGATACTTTATTACGTTTCTGGGTATCGGTGAAGATTTTAATTGAGAAATGTTAATCTTCACAATTTTATGCACATGACCTTAAATACATATTTAATTATTCACACAGATTTTAATGACGGTCACAGCTTTTCTTGAATTCTTTGTTATCCCCTAACCAAAACAAATGGATTCCACACACACACACACACGCACAAAACACATTGATGATTTGTATATTATTTTACCAGGTTTCACAGGGTTATGTGTACAGAGGTACATGTCAGTTGTATGTTATATGCAACTGAATCATTATGTTCAAACTTGTGATATGTGGTCTGGGGTCTTTGGAATTTTGAAACAAACTTCAATCCAATTTGCAGGTAAGAAAAGGTTCCCATTGTAAGCGTTGTTGCAGGGGTTCAGGCTCATATGTCCACTTCAAACTGTTACCCAACAGTTTTGAATCGGTTTCCCCCAAGCAACTTCAAAGTGCACATTTGATCACATCTCACAACAACAGAGTAAATCTCTCTGCAAATGTCTATGTAAAATCCTTTTAAAAAACAAAAGGTAAACTGCATTATATAAAACTAATCACACCGACACCACTTCATGAAAAGCTTCAAGCACTTGATAGAAGGTCTTTGATCACTGCTATGGCTCTGGGAGATCTACAGAAATGTTACTATTTTGTGCCTTGCTGTTGTGCAAAGTATTGAAATGTCCCAAACAACTCCTAAAATCTTTCTTACAAAGAGCACACCGGTGAAGACAAACCATCCTTTGCAAATGATGCGGATGATCTAAGAAAAGCATATGGTTAATCTATGCACATAAATACACACATAAATAACACAGGTACGGTTAACAAAACAATGAGTTTCCCTGATTTTTAGCAATTAACTGTAATTGGAAGACAACTGATTTTAAATAGGCCTCAAATTTCAGAAATAAGTATGAATTCAATATAAACAGAAATATGAAAATATAGATAATTATGAAAGCCTGTTTCCACCACTGAATAAAAAAATTAAAAAAGATAATTGTAACTTTTTAATCTCACAACTCTTCTTTTTTTCCTTGTAATTGTGAGATACATTTTTATTCATAACTGCAAGATATAAACTGAGGTTGTGATAAAAAAAGTGAGATTTGCGAGATAAATTGTTTAAAAAATGTATATTCCATGGAACTAAAAAAATAATAAAAAAAAATATTAAGATGTAATTTCAAAATTCTAAGGAATACAACTGTGAGACATAAACCTAGAATTTCTAGAAATTTTTTTTTTTTTAGAATTCTGACTTTATGTCTTGCAACTCTTGCAAAGACAGACCAAATTGTGGGGAAAAAAGTCGCAACTGTCTTTTTTTTTAACTAATGGGGAAAACAGGTTTCCATAGTTACTTGAACTTGATGCACATTAAAATTGGCACTCTAGTTTGAAGAATTTTAGTAACAAAATTTGAAACTCAAATCCAGAAAAGCACCTTTTGAATTAAGCCGGATGCTGTGTTAATCTTGCAGAATAAACAACAAAATCCTGAAAGTGCTATTAATAACAGTGACTGCGTATCCTCATAATGACCTATTATCATGCATGCTTTAAGCGGTTCAATCCAGCAGCTAATTTTACAGCAAATCCCCCTAAACTCAAAGAGTCTTTATGTGCATTTGTTACATACAAAATAAATAAATAAAAATATCAGTCTTAAAGGAACTTCAACATCCAAAGTGCCACTGAGGCATCATGGTATCAGTTTGCAGGTGGAGTCGCAGTTGTTTTTCCTGATTGCACCGCAAATCCAGATGGCGAGATGGTCCCGGAATATCACCATAAATCCCAGGTTATGATCTCAAACCATGTAATCTCACATATCAGTCACGCTTTGTGTCTTTGCACTTTGCCCCTGTTCCACTTCAAATTCACACACAGGTTCAGATGCAGTGCAATTACAAAAAATCTAAATCACCTTTTTTCTTCTTCTTTTTTTTTTTTTGCAAACAGTTTTTTTTCAGTAAACTGTAACAGAAATACAGTATAGTTTCCAATCTCATAGCTGCCATTACATTAATTGCTGTGTCTTGCAACTTCAGAGATTGGCTTTCAAAAGTAGTTTGGTAGCTATGTCCTTTCCTCTCGTTCTGTTTTCCGTCGAGTGATGTTGCGAGGTTTGATCTTCAAAGAGAGCTCCCACAATGCCTCCTCAGCTAGATGGTCACTGAAGTCGTTGAAGAATGAGACAATGTCGTCGTTGTGTTTGAGGTCATAGTGCCTGGAAGAAAGAAAAGTAGAAGTCATGCAAAACGCTGAAAAAATATAAAATGTGAAGAGACATCTATAAAAAAGACATCTCTAGGCAAGTTTTCACATTTGATTTCACTTGATTATGAAAGTTGATTATGGTTATGTACTCACACTTGCTGGAAGCGCCTCATAGTGTCCAGAATATTGAACTGCTGCCAGCGTTTGGAAAAGTTTATCTTTCCATTGATGAGGTCAGGATTCCCAAGATGCACAAAAGTTAAGTCCTGAAGAATGAGGCCTCTGTATTTTGAGGCAAAATAGGGGAAAGAGCAGTTATAGATGAAATATGACATTTGGAAAGCAATACAAATTGTGTTTTTTAATGCTTAACATCTGTTCTTACAGATACGGTATACATGGAGGCTCCACATCCGCCAACGCTGCTCTGTACGCCCGGAAGGAGGAGGAACTGTCAATTAAAGTGCAATATTCCTCTAAACCCTGTGAAGATAACATCAGTCACCATGAAGATCGACTGAGCACTAAAACAATTTAGAGACAGGCTATGTGATTGACCTCTGACGTTTGCTTCTGCCATTCCAGTCTTCTGATGGGTGCTGAATCCAATGCTGATAATATTGCCAAGTAGGAGTTGAAGTTATTGAGTTTTCTTAAGTGCTAAATTCCAGAGAGACAAAGGTTCAAGGTTTTTTTTTTATATACATATACTGTATATAAATTAAGCCAATAAACCATTAGATTCCGTTTGGAAGTAAAATAGTTTGTACCTTCATAATTTTAATAAACTTTAGAAGTAGTTTTTCCCGATCCTGGGCTTTCTCTTGCAGGATTATTAAGGACCGAACCCTTAAAACAGAGAATAATAAAAATATAATGTATTGTATACTCATGAAAATGTCCATAAACATTTCTTCTTCATTAACATACAATTTTGGGTTCAAATTTATAAAGTGTTTAAAGAAATTATCTATCATTTTCATTATCATTTTATCACTTGTTTTTAAATAGTCCTTTGGTGACCAATTAATTTTTTGAAACGAATATAAAAAATTGTCAGTGTCTAAGGCTACGTTGACACAACAATGATGTGGTCAAAAACGGCAAAGTTTTTCCCTTGCGGTTTTTTTAAAAGTTTCACGTATACACGACAACGTTTTCAAAGCAATTTGCATTTAAATATATCTGCAAAAACGCCCAAACCGCTGTATTATGTATGCCAGGCCAGTAGATGTATATGATGCGTCTCCGCTATTGGTTGTAATATTGGTGAAGTAAATCCACACTTTGCAGCAACATCAGTACCATGTACTCCGCCCTTTGTTGTGTATGTTGTCGCGTTTTCCTTTAAAATCGACAAATACTGCACGTCTTCATAAATAGCATGTACTACGCATACGCATGACGTCATCGTTTTCAAAGATTCCCGTATTGGGTGGCGATTACTAAAACTTGCACTTTGAAACCCGTTTTTAAAAATATGCGTTTTCAGTCCCCAAAACGCTGTTGTCCTGCAAACAAACAGGCAGAAACGCATAAAAAGTTTCCTGTTTTTGGCTGAAAACATCTTGTAAACGGCTCCTAATTGTGAAGGTTTTGCAGAATATTAACATGGATAGCTGTAATATGGACCGGACATTATTCTGCAAGCCAAAAGCCTAGTCTTCTGGCTGTGCTGTGGCACCTGATGTTTCTTTTCTTAAACGCTAGAAGTTTTACAGCAGCTTGAGAATCAGAGCATCATACCAGTATGACATGTTGTTGAAGTGCTCTGTGAACTGGGTCAGATTGGGGCTCTTTTCCTCATTCTGTTCCTTTGCCCAAAGTAACACCTCTGGGATCTGCACACAGACAGGAAAAAGTTGGAAAACCCTGAAACTTTAAAGATAGGAAGCTTGATGAATGACATAAGAGAAGCCGTACCTCTATCTTATAAAACAGCTCTGCATCGAGGAGAGTCAGCTGGTCTGCGATCTCATGACTACGGAAGTCATGCAGAGTGCCAGGCCTGTGAACAAACACTCAAAATCAGTCCAATTCATTCTAAAATAAAAAAACTTTTAAAGAAAGATGATCTAGGTGAGCACTACCTGGCGGCCACACCTCGTCCAGCCAGCGTTTTGAGGGAATTAGTGTACTGCAGCAACTTCTTCTGCTGGACTTTATCTAGGATGTTCTTGCGCAGAACCCGGGCCAGGGTGAGCTCACCGTTACACAACAGATTGAACACAAGCTCCATGAGCTGCTTCAGGATGTCTTCTGTCAGCTCCACCAAACTGTTGACACAAATAATTTGTATGACATCACAAGGGCCTATGAGTAAACAGTGTGGAGTAACTGTGTCAGTGCCTTCAGAACTCAAATTGCTTCAACTTTAATCGCCTAATATTAGGGTATTCCAACCTTGTATATATGTGGCATAACACAGCATATCATCAAGGGCAACCCCTTTAACAACCGCTTTAACAAATTGCAAAAAAAATATCCAAGTAATTTAACTGGATTTATACATGTGTGTGTGTGTGTGTGTGTGTGTGTGTGTGTATGTATATCCCTTTGTAAAGTGTGCATTTGATTTGACTGAGTTCCAGCTCACCAAAGCTCATCCACGGCGCGCACCAGCACGAAGAAGGTGTTTTTACTAGCTCGTTGTTTGTTAATGTCGGAGCTGAGAGAAAATCTGGTAAATGTGTTCAGAGTTAAGGGCCAAAAAGAAGCTTGGAGTGTACAAAGGTCAGTAATGAAAGATACATAAAGTGCCCTCCTGTACCATCATAAAGGATATCTATAGCTGAGCTTTTTAATGAGGTCCTCTGGGGTTAGAAACGTTCGATATGTGGTCAAAAAAGCTTCACAGTATAAAACTCGATCTACAAAAGAGAACATAAGAAAGAATCATAATTATAGGTTAAGATTTAAGAACAAGATTAAATTAATAAATAAATTACACCACCGTTCAAAACTTAGGGGTGAACAATACATTAAAAGCAGTAATATTGTAAAATATTATTTACATTTTAAAAGAACTGTTTTCTGGTTTAATATATTTTAAAATGTAATTTATTCCTGTGATGCAAAGCTGAGTTTTCAGCATCATTCCTCCAGTCTTCAGTATCACATGATCCACGTGTTATTAAAGAAAGAAATATTTAACACAAATGAATGGTCACCTTCAGATTAGAAGGGATTATTCTTACCTTTGCGATCTGTTTCGGTGGCGTGAACCAATAAAATATCGCCTGATCCAGCTCTGACGTCAGGGCCGTCATCGTTCTGAGAAGCACAGATTAGGATTATGCAGTTTTCAACAAATTAGAGCTTTGCATGTAATCAGATCCTAAATATAACTTCTTAGTGGGATGTGCAAAATAATATTTTCAAAATGTACTAGTTAAGAAAGCCCTGTTTATTTAGAGTCAGCTGAACCTCAACACATGCAGAGTTGTCAGGATGTTCTAGACTTGTTTTCAAAAGCAGAGTGGAACAGGAAGAAGCATGCCTGCTCATTAAAAGACATATTTCCTGTCTTATTGCAGAGGACAAGTGGTCCACTTATTAACTCTCTTATGTATTCATTCAGGGGAGATGCTCTCTGCAGTAGATCTGACCTTGCAGTGTCACATGTACTTCAATACTGGGGTTCACCACAATGCAGTGACTAATTCACAGGCAGAGGGCAGCAGAGAGCACACTAGCACTCTGACTATCATTGCAACCAATGCAAATCAAGACAAACTTCTAAAATTAAAGATTGCCATTTCTGCTTCGCATATGTTTTACCTCTTGCTTTAGTGTTAAGTGAGACATAATCTCGTCGTGGTCCATCAGGTAGAGCTCCTCTGAGGACAACTCTGAATCCACACACTTCTGCTTCCAGCTGTGAATGAGAGGGTAGGTTATCAAACATACAAAACATGAAAGAAAAGGCGTTTGCTGGTGGAAGGAAAAAAAGAGCCAAATCTCAAAGTATTTCTTTAAAGCAAGGAATGTTACCCTTCTCTGTCGGCCGGATCTTTGCTGTGTTCTGAAGCGGAGTCCTGGAGCGAGTCCTCAGCATCACAAGAAGAGTCCTGGCAATTACAGAAGAAATATTAAAGGACTATCAGGACCATCACTCCACCCAGAGAAAGATGGGGTGAAAAATTAGAAAATCACTGGCAAAATGCTTCACAGGTACAAGACATTTTAATAAAATGTAAAAAATACAGGGAACAGCACAATGAAATAGTTCAGAATGTCACAAAACACTCAACACAAGATTGGGGCATACTGATAACACATTACAATACAGTAAAGTCAATATCACTCAATAACTAGATTTACTACTGATAAACGTTTCGGGGCCAGAAAGATTTTTTTAAGTGTCTTATGCTCACCAAGGGTGCATTTATATGATTAAAGAGTTCAGTAAAAACAGTAACATTGTGAAATAATTGTTTTCTGTTTAAATACATAAAAAAGTCATTTATTCCTATGAAGGTAAAGCTGAATTTTCAGCATCATTACTCTTGTCTTGAGTGTCACATGATCCTTTAGAAATCATTCTAATATGATTTCATTGCTAAAGAAACATTTCTTATTGTTATTATTTCTTCTTATTCTGTATTGCTTAATATTTCAATGGAAATCGTGATATATATATATTATTTTTTCAAGATTATAGGACGAACAGAAAAGTATTTATTTGAAACAAATATTTTCTGATATGCAAAGGTCACTTTTGATCAATTTAATGCATCCTTGCTGAATAAAAGTGTTTATTTTAAAAAATGAATGACCCCAACACCCATACATTTAAACTGTAGTTTATATATATATACATATATATATATATATATATATATATATAGTTTTACAGAAAGTGCCTTAATACCCATGACATTCATTATGAAGTGATTATCAATTATCATCAAACATAAGGTTAGATAAATAATTTGCGCTAAGCTGTTATATATAATCAAACACAAAGCATCACTGGGGAAAATATACTTATGTGACTTTACATCACAGTGTTTATATATACTTATTAAAAATGTATATATACACTGTTTATAATTACATATACATACACACCAAAATATTGCACTGCAATCATTCATTGTTTCACCAAATAGGCTTGCTGTTTTTGCTTTTTAATTGTTTGTATACATTAAATTCTTTTTCACTTCATTCTGAGAAAGTTGAAAATTGGCATGAATAGCTTGATGGCGTGAATGTTTACATATTCTCAGTCCCCATATCATAAAGTCCATGTCAAATGAAATCTTGTTGAAATGTAATGTAGACATGACTGTGTAGCATTATAACACAGCTGTCTGTAAACACTCAGATGATCTTCACTGGGAAGAATCTGATGAGCTGTTCAGTGGTTATAATAATTACCGCTGCAGCTGCAGTTTTTTTTAAAAAGCACACAATCATCAAATCAGCAATTCCTCTTTTCAGTTCTCGATTGCAACTCGAGCAACTCGATTTCACAACAATGTCTGCACACACAGTCACAAAGTCACTGAAAAACTACAGGCCTCTTTTTTTGCCCAACTAGTATTTTTGGCCACACATCATGCAAAATCCTGCACAAAGCCACAAAAATACATCCTAGGTGTTTTATTTCAAGCAATTTAGAGCTGGATTTCTTTTAGCCAATGAAATCTTACTGTGAGCAGGGCCACCCTGCCAAATTTCTTATGCAACAATACTGACAGTCACGGCCGGTTACGACAAAAGCTCCGATTAACATGCAAGAGATTTCTTGTTTGTCGCCTTTTGACACTTCATGCGGTACTGCATAAAGTATGTCTTGACGACAGGTGTTGAGTAAAATTTGCAATTTAACCAGTCTCATGATGCAGAGCCAAGCATTACAGTCACAAACAGCACAAGCGCAGCATGTGAGGGCACCGGTATGTCGGCTGCAAACGCTGACATGCTGTTACTTACTCCATTGGAGAGAGTCACATCTCCATTGGCTTGGTTGGATGAATACAGATTGACGTATTCACCCTCCCCACCTTCATCATTAGCACTTTCGCTCTACAGGAACACAAGAGGAAGGACAGCACAAGCATTGACAGGCGTCAGAGTAAAGGTGTGGTTCAGAGCTGATGCCCACAAAGATGAAGAACAGCTGTAATAAACTTGGCAGAGGGAATCTATTGCTTCGATGGGCCATTAAATCAAAGGACACCTGGTAGCAAAGCAAGATACAGCACGACCAGCCTCTGGAAACTTGGCACAGCATTGTGCATTAGAGTGATTTTACTACATGAAGCTGGATTACATTAAAGTGGACTGCCTGAAACACACTTAATTGTGGTAAAATCAATGTAATGCAAGGCCTCAGGTGACTCACTGTTCAACTGCAGGAAAAGAAATATGATAAAAGACATCAAATGTGCAATACATAATTACATTTATACATAATTACCACAATAAACAGTTCCTCAACTAAACAATATAATTTATTAGCCTAACACAGTCTCTAAATATAGAAGCAAGCATCATTTATTATGTAATAAATCTATATTGCTCCCATTCTAATCAACATAATCGTCTACATTATAAGCGCTTCATTGATTATAATGTGAGCAGTCACAACAAGCCATGTGCTTAGACTGTAGACTATCTTAACAGAGTAACTATTATCTCAATGGTTTTTTTTACTGCATTTTTTGTTTTTATGTATAAAACAAAAGGTAAAAATACATCTTTCTACTAAAGCTTTTAACTAGAAATGACTTTTCTAAAACAATGTATTGTGCTTTCTTTCATTGTTACTTATTTTATTATTCACATTTTATGCAGTCTAATTTAATATTCTTTTAATATTATGGGTTTAATCTTTCCATCTATTGTGGGTTTCATCTTTAATCTAGTCATATTAATGATGGTATTTTATCGGTGTGAATTTTTTATTTTTTTTGTAAGGAACTATGAGCTGCATTTCTTGTATGAAAAGAGCTATATGAATAAATAAAAAAGGTCTATTATTATTATTTTTATTGCATTTTGTGTAATGATGAGCAAAAATGTATTGAGCATTACTATTCTATGTAATGTTTATTTGATCAAATTATAATGAATATTTATATTTATATTTATATTTAGAGTTAAAATTATATTAAAGAAGATAATAACAATAAACTTTTATTATAATTTAAAGTATAATAAAACAAGAACAACAAAACAACAAAATATTACTACTATATATTAAATAAATACAGCCATTAAATCCCACAGATAATCCACTGAATCATTGCCACTCCATATATATATATATATATATATAAAGAAATTGGGCACAAAGTACCAGCTACCAACCCCGAGACAGATCACCTATATTCAGTAGTTGCTTTCCCAATTAGAGGTATTGAAAAGTGTCCCCTGTGATTCAGTAGACTTGGTCAGAGGATACAGCTCAGCAGACATAACATCATTACAGGCAGCTCAGTCACCTAACAGTGGGGAGCCTGACGAGTCCCTGCAGGATGATGCATGTTTACCCTGAGCTATTCAGCAGGTTACAGTTGCAGGACACCTGTGTGGTACATGCTTTTGACTCTTTAGATCTCTAGCACTGAAGACTAGAGGCGTGTACAGGAAGCTAATAAAATAAATAAATAAATCACTGAACCCTAACAAGGTAGTACCGCCTTTAATTGAGGTTGTGAACTATTCGCCGCCTACAGGCTACAGCAACAGTGATTCATCCGAGCTATTATGAACATGATTCCTTTTGTAGCCGCCGGCACACACACCTACACAGAGTCAATAATTAGACAACCAGGGGTGTTTGCATGTTTGTGCTACTTCACAGCATGTGAACACAAATTGAAAAACTTCAGAATTATAACTGCAGTGTTTAAAATGCTGCATTATAGTATTAAAGTTCATCCAAAATTCACCCTCAGGCCACCCAAGATGCAGATGAATTTGTTTCTTCATCAGAACAGGTTTGGAGAAAATCAGCATTACATCACTTGCTCAACAAAAGCTCCTCTGCAGTGAATGGGTGCCGTCAGAATGAAAGTATAAACAGCAAGTAAAACCATCACAACAATACTCCAGTTTGCAGAGGAACCACTGTTTACACGTGGATACAGCCAAAACAAATATGTTTGTGGATTTTGATGTGAGAGGACAACAGGAGATAGACCTTTTCACTGGAGAAAGCTTGTCCACAGTCGTGTGGATTACAATGTTTATATCAGCTGTTTGGACTCTCATTCTGACGGCACCCATTCAACTGCAGAGCATCCATTGATGAGTGATGTAATGCTAAATTTCTCCAAATCTGTTTCAGTGAAGAAACAAACACATCTACATCTTGGATGGCCGTACATTTTCAGCATATTTTCATTTTTGGGTGAACTAAACCTCTAAAATTTTACAACTGGTTCCTAAAACCTAAACCATTAACACTTTGCAGGCAGTGTTGTTAAATGAGGCTTTAAAGCAGATATTAAAGGCTTTATTAGTTCAAAAAGACGGGTTAACGGGTTAGAGGCCGGCAAAAGGCAAGCGAGACTCACCGTAGGGACAGGCAGGGAGCCCTGGCGGCTCAGAGAGGAGTTAGATGCTGAAAGGCTGAAAGTGCTTTCAGTCTCACCAGGGCCAGGCCCGGACGCACACTGCTGCAGTTGACATGACAGAGAGGAGGAAGAGGAGGAGGAAGGAGAAGCAGAGTGTGATGAAGCCTAGGAGGGAAGAGAAGAGTGGAAGGAAGGAAGAGAAAAAAGGCCAGAGATTCATGCACAGTATAGATTATTGAGCAGATGTGAGCTGAATGAAGAAATGGACTTCAGTCAGAGCAGACGGCATATTAAATGTGACACAAATAAAACCTTGTTAATCATAGTTTGTAAAAATCAGACATGACCTAAGGACTTAAAAGCCCTATTTGAATACTATTTTTATTTGTGTCCAGTTAAATATGACGTCTATTCAGTCGAAAGTCTACTGTAAAGCATGAAAGAACGTTATGTGAAAGAATTGTGTAAAATGTTGGAAGACAGATGTTTCTATTTTTTGTGCTTGTGCTTGCTAATCAGAGTGTGGGAACAAAAACTTACTAAAACTAAAAGCACAAATTAATGGCTAAACTTACGCTTAGCACATAGGATTAACTTTATACCTAAGCTCAAAACTAAGCAACACACCTCAGTGAATCCTTCTGCTCAGTCACACGGAATGAGAGAGCAAACGGTGGAAAAACCAAGTCAAAAGAAATGAGGTAGATGGGTTAGCAAGACAAGAATGAGGGCAAAAGAAAGAACAGTAAAAAGCACTGAAACAAAAAAATCAATTAAGATGCTATTTTCAGTTTAGTGTCCAATAAAATTAGACCCCATATATAAAATAAATAAATTATATATATATATATATATATATATATATATATATATATATATATATATATATAATATTTACATAAAATGTATATTTTATTTTTCTCCGTTGGTGCCCACTTTTAACCTTATCAGTACAATATAACATAGACATATTTCTAACCCTTGCATTGTGCCTTCAAGACTTCTATGTAAATTTCCTCTTTGCATGTCAAATTAGATAGAGTGTCTTCAAATGCCTTTTTCTAATGCCTGTTTGCAAGTTTTCAGATTTCCCTCTGGGTCCTATATGCATTTATATAATTTATTAGGTGTAAAAATGCACCATGCTTTTATAACAGTCTCTTTGTAAAAATGCATTAGAAGACCATAAAACAAAACAAGTCTCTATTCTAAAAGCGTCACAAAAAAATAACCAAGAACCTTGCTAAAAATAAACTTCAGTCTCTTGTTTTTAACATTGAGATGCCACAAAAGGATATGCAGAGCTGCAGGTGCTACACAGCCAGGAATAGTACAAGATAAAATTTTACTCTCATTTGAGCTGTTTCTTATAGGCATTAGCTGAATAAACATCAGACATGTTCATACAACACACTATGAGAAACTAGATGATGTAAGATGAAGACGTACTTTTACTGGCATAATATGACACGGATCACCCAAGGCAACACTTGAACTTCAGTAAGACAAACACTGAATGAATGCTTTGCTACGACCAACTTAAAACAAGCAATAATCTGACACTACGGGAAATATAATACTGCTACCATTATGATTAATGGTGACTCTCAGTAGGAAGAAAAACATTGCATCAACGTCTAGGGAGGGTGAGAATGAGACAGACTCAAAGTGTACACAGCGTGTGTGGGCGCAGCACCGACGGCAGTGATCTAGCTCTCACCAGTTGTCTCTGTTTGGGTGGCAGTGCTGGCGGAGGGACGGTCTCGTCGCTGCTGCTGAAGGAGTCGCTGAGACCGTACACTTCCTGAAAACGCTTCCGATTGCGCTGCTCGTAAATGCTTTCACTCTGTGGCGTCTGGTAGAAAACGGAGGGCAGTGGCTCAGAATAGTCCTCCATAAACTGCATGTACTTCAGTACTGAGGGTAAACGAGGCAAAAAGTAAATAGGTTCAATCAAAACACAGGCAGACAAGTGCTACAAACTAGAACATGCATAAAGAAGGTAAAGGTTATGATGACAAAATGCTCTGAGACTGTAAGAGGGTGTGAAGGCACAGTTTACTGCATGAATCATTCATGGTCATTCAGCATTTTATTCTGTTTATTTGTGAAATTAAGCAATATTTGGTCATAATCTCATTTGTATGCAGTATGAAAATTTATATTTACTCTCATTATACAATAATCTCAAAATTAAATAATCTGCTAACTAGGATGAATCTGTATAAAACAGCTGACATATGCATGTATTAATCTAAATGTTCTACAAATAATTGTTATTTGTAATATCAAAAACATTTTCCCCAAATTTTTTTTTATAGATTTAACGATTTAAAATGATAGAATTACACTTTAGATATAAGGCTTCTATTTATTTCTATTTACTGAATATTTCTTTTCTTTTTTTTAAATCAACATCTACTTCACCACATCCCTATGTTAAAGATATGAATAACAATTTACCTGTATTTATATATACACAGTACAGACCAAAAGTTTGGACACACCTTCTCATTAAAGAGTTTTCTTTATTTTCATGACTATGAAAATTGTAGAGTCACACTGAAGGCATCAAGGGCTATTTGACCAAGAAGGAGAGTGATGGGGTGCTGCGCCAGATGACCTGGCCTCCACAGTCACCGGACCTGAACCCAATCGAGATGGTTTAGGGGTGAGCTGGACCGCAGACAGAAGGCAAAAGGGCCAACAAGTGCTAAGCATCTCTCGGGGAACTCCTTCAAGACTGTTGGAAGACCATTTCAGGTGACTACCTCTTGAAGCTCATCAAGAGAATGCCAAGAGTGTGCAAAGCAGTAATCAAAGCAAAAGGTGGCTACTTTGAAGAACCTAGAATATGACATATTTTCAGTTGTTTCACACTTTTTTTGTTATGTATATAATTCCATATATAATTCCACATGTGTTAATTCATAGTTTTGATGCCTTCAGTGTGAATCTACAATTTTCATAGCCATGAAAATAAAGAAAACTCTTTGAATGAGAAGGTGTGTCCAAACTTTTGGTCTGTACTGTATATACATATATATATATATACATAAACCTACTATTTATCTATTTATTTATCTATCTATCTATATATATATATATATATATATATATATATATATATATAAATAAATAGATAAATAGTAGGTTTATGTCATATATTATTTCTGTAAGATTTCCAAAAGGCTCAAACGTAAATTGAACATGTCGGTAATGCTCTGTAATTCTGAGTTGTTAAAATGTAAAAGAGAAAAACAGCTTAGCATCATCTGTGTGCATGTGGCCTCAGATAAACTCTTCTATCCAGCCACACCGCTCATGTGTGAATTACGACATGATTCAATCATCCCTCCCTCCAAACAACAGTCTTTCAGCAAGAGCTTATTTCCTGCCGGCTTGGGTGAGGCCTTGAACTGTATTCACTAAGAGATTTCTCCAACAAAGGCATTATGCCATCTGATCTCACAGTGAAGATGACGTCACTGCTTCCCATCCACTAGCCGACACCGAGGGGCTTTACAGAGAAAAACTGGTGAAAAACTGGCTTCGCCATACTGCGTCATTCCTCACATAGATTACACAAGGAATTAAGTAAACTGTGCAAAGAGCTTAGTTTGAAGACAAACAAAAAAGCCAGGGCTCGAACTACCTGTTTGGTTATAGTATTCAAAGATTAAATGCTGCTTTTAAAGTTGGCAAGAAATTTAAATTCACCCTATTGTTTTTAAATGCATGCTATTGATCTTGTGAACGATTCATTTGTATATAGTTTTTTTTTTTTTTTAGGACCTAATCATTTTTTTTATAAAAAATGTACATAACTCAATCATAAAGTGAAACGAAAAACTTCTCTCTGGAGGTGAGCTCCATGACTTTTTTTCAATCATTTCGTAAACCCCCTTAAAAAAAGTTCACATTCAGATCTACCTCAATCAACAACTGATAGATGGAAGTCCCCACCATACGATTTTTGTTTTCAGTAATCTGTTTTAGATGTATGTCACAATATGGAAGAAATGACCTTTAAAAATTATTCAGCAATTAATTTTTTTTTTATTTGAATGTCAACCTTGTGCTGAAACAGGGAAACGGTCTGAATATATATAATAGGGGGCCTTAACTTGGTTTTCGCAAAGTGAAACAGTGCTACATGTCATAGCGCTGCCCACAAGGCTATCAGATCTGACTAAATAAGCGTTTCTTACTCTGATTTGCTATCCTACAAACAACATATCTAAATTTCTCGTACTCACTATTGCGACTCTTCTTCTCTGGCAAGGGTGGAGGGCTCTGAGGGATCTGTGCGTTCTCAGCAGGGCCAAAGTTTCCCATAAATACATCAGGGTTCAAGGGTGGCATCGAAGCAAAGAGGGGGAACGACAGGGTCTGCATGTCCTCATCAGAAACATTGTCATATTGAGAGTACAGTCGGTCCACTTGAGGTGGAGGGGGTCGCCGTTCCTTCTTTGGGAGAGCGGGAGGTATCGATTGAGGCTGAACAGGGAAGGAGGATGATTCGTTGTGAGACTCTGGGAGTGGGCTCAGACAACCCCCTGTGTTTGCAGGAGGGATCTGGTCGATACTAGACAGGTCCTGATGCAGGAAGTCATAGTCGGGGTCGTAGGTCTCTGCTGTGTCTGAGTAAACCAGGGGACAAAACAGAGAAGATAAATCTCATCAATATATTTAAACCACTCTTGGGTGCGTGTAGTCTGTAAAGCTATCGTTTCAAAGTAGCTTTCTCAACAATGATTTAAAGACTCACCTAGGGTCTCACAGCTGGTGTTACGAGAGCACCGTCCGCTGTCCTGCTCCAAAGACGACAGCTGTTCATCTGATTTGCTCAAAATGCTGATGCTGCCACATGGGGACAGTCGTGGCGATTCCCCTCCACAGGAGTGACTGCCTCCTGAAAAACGCCTCTGTAAGGCCTCTGCCTCATACTCCTTTAGATGAAATTACAGAACAGTTAACCTCAAGAAACAATCAAGCATGAAATATTTGTTCACCTTGATGCTTCAAACCGGTATGACTTTTTCTATTGGACATCAAAATAATGTGTAAATAATGTCTTTGTACGCCATGACTTTCACTTCATGGACAACAACACTTAAAATGTCCTTCCAAATAATTTTTTGTGCTCCACAGATTATATTAGGATCGTTTTTTTGGTCAAAAATCCTTTTAAAAGCCACTCCGATGTATGTTACGTCAAATTAATTCTGACTCGTTACTAAACAATTTTGGGGAAAGAGTGAGACCTTGAGCCACTGTTATTTATTTTCTAACGGATTTGCAATTTTTCATTTGGGACATTTGCTAATGCCTTTTGAAAAATCCTGATGTGTGATTTTATACTATACTAATGAAATATTTGGAATAAAAAATGTAATATATATACACTCCTATTTAATTTAAACACACATTTTAAAACCAAAACTATTCCAAAATGTGTAACATTAGGCCCACATTAGGCTCTTAAGTTGCAGATTGAAGCACCAAGGGAACACCAAAATCTCACCTGTCGACAGATACCAATAGGAAGACTTGATCCACTTGTGGCACGACTCATTGGCGCAACCACGGCAATCCTTGTGGGAGATGGTGCCGACTGACGCTTCTTTGGTGGGAGAGCCGGTGGACTGCAAAAGGAGAGTATGTTTAGCCAATGCTAGCATCAAACAGATTAACTATAGTCATACCTAAAAGTTAATTAGTCTCATACAAGCTGTCAATCAAGAAACCTACAGATAAATTCTGTGTCATGAAAATCTGAAACCAATCCCCCTCAATCACCAAGCGACCAGGGACATTTTTGCAAAGTGAAAGTGGAATCCAGCTCTAGAACCACAAACCACAACTTCATAAATCAGTCATTTAGTCAGTCTTAATTGCTCTGTTGCCCCAAAACAGCTGCTAACACTGAAGTCATACAGCAGAGCAACTAGCAGAAGAACTGACTCATATGAATGTAGAGTACAGCTGGCTGACATTTACAAATACCGATGATCATCTTCTAAATTACCAGTCTCAATATACCAGGTCACTCCTAAATTGTTTCACCAGACAAGAGGCTTGAATGGAGATTAAACAAAGTTCTCGCTATGAAGAGACTCTAAAAAACACTTGGAGGATCTGTTGTAGTCCTAGCACGGACAATTAATTTAACAGTCTGACTGATGTAAACTCATTTTTTGCTGTGAGCCGAGTGGCTGTGAGTTAACTGTGGGATATTAGGGCTACAACAACAACTGAAATCAGACAGCAACAAATTTCATAATTCATCAGGGCATTGCAATGTGCAAGTTGAACTTTCATCAGAGAATTCACTTACAGTATAAAAAAATAATAATAATAATAATTTGAATGAAAAACAGTGAGATGTAGTGAAAAAAATAAAAAGTGCCTGATGCAATTTGTCTGAAGTATGCGAGTACGCTAAATGCATATAGTTTCATATGGTCAGATTGTCGTACCGAGCACTTTGACAGTGTGAACAACATAAACAATGTGTTTTTTACTACAGCAAAACACAAGTCAAGTCACCTTTATTTGTTTAATGTTTTATACAATGCTGGTTGTCAAGTCAAGTCAAGTCACCTTTATTTATATAGCGCTTTAAACAAAATACATTACAAGCAACTGAACAACATTCATTAGGAAAACAGTGTCAATAATGCAAAATGACAGTTAAAGGCAGTTCATCATTGAATTCAGTGATGTCATCTCTGTTCAGTTAAATAGTGTCTGTGCATTTATTTGCAATCAGGCCATCCTTAAAAATATTTTGGTTTGCAGTAACAGTAATTTTTAAACAAAAAGGGTCGGTAGGTCGGTCTATATATTTATTTTTTCAAGTTTCAATGTAAAAAAAAAAGTAAATTTTTGTGATGGTGATGACTTCGGTATGAATTTAAACAAATTAGCATATCGTGACCTCACTGACTGGGTCTTCAACCCGTGCCTTCAGGCGCATCATTGCAAACCTCATTTTGATGCAGGCTATATAGACCACAAACAAATTTAAATCTGTCAAAAACATGTTTATTGCATGAATTTCAGGTGAGAAAAAAATGAGGTACTGTTTTACTTGCATGTAATCAATGCAACCTACAAATGAGAGAACATTTACTTTGCTTTCTTGGGTTGTCACTTTTGTGAAAAAAATCCTGTTTGATTTGAGTGACGAGTGTTCATTGAATCGATTGTAAAATCGATTTTGCATGTCTAAAGTTTTATAGTTACGGATGTCACACTATGTCAGAGCCGGACAGTAACGGAGTACATTTACTTGAGTACAGTACTTAAGTACAATTTTGAGGGATCTGTACTTTACTCGAGTATCATTTTTGGGTAGTACTCATGACTTTACTCAAGTACATTTGAGAGGCAAATACTGTACTCTTTACTCCGCTACATTTCTATCCATAACCGTAAGTACCCGTTACTTCTTCGGTCCTGTCCACACGGAGACAGAGTTTACCCCAATTCAATCTTTTTTTTCCCTCGTCTCAAGGAATATTCGCATCCAGATGAAACCACAAAACGACTTTGTATTCATGCCAGACCAGCATGTGCGCTGTAATTCTGCCACACAGATACACTTAAAACGGAGAAGAAGACATGGACTTGTTCATAAACCTTGCGCGTGATACACAAAAGAACATGGAACAATACATTTATTAATCTGTGTTAATGTTAGTTAATAAAAAGACAATCGTTCAGTGTTTGTTCATGTTTTTATTGCTGTTACGTGACGTAGCGGTGTCTGATTAGGGGCGAGACGTGGGCGGATGACGTCGTTGTTCCAGAAGATATACAGATTCACCGTCCAAACATAAATGTAAAGGCGGCGTTTTCAAATTTATCCACTCTGGGACCCGGTTTCAAAAAACATTGGTTTCATTCTTCCAAAACGCCGGATTTCGTGTGGACAAAACGCCTATCCGATAAAAAATGTGTGCGTATTCACAGAAACACTTCTCCGTGTGGACGGAAAAAAAGGAAAGGACATTTGATTGAATTGAAGTACAGTACACACACACACACAAACACACAGAATTGTCACACATAGTGAGAATGGTGTTAATTCAGCTGAAAGTATTTTCTTCTGCTTTGCCTGTATGTCAATGTGAGCGGAAGGGGCTTAATACTGTCACTCAAATGAGCTGAATTTAATTTTTCCTTCTTTGTATGCTGACCTAAACACAGCTGATTAGCTGATTTTCTTTAAACACTATTATGTTCTCTTCTATGCTGCGTGTATAACACGGTCAGGTTCAGAAGTGTGTCAGAACATTGCTATTATGCCTTCTTTGCTGGTTTAGGTTAATTGATTTGATTGATGAAAAAAACATAGAAACTCACATGTACACACAATTGTTAGCTTAATTTTGTTTCAGATATTACACATTAATGTAAGCTGAGCATTTGCTTTGATGTTCTTGAGTATGCGGTGTGTTTAACACAATCAGGTTCAAATGTGGGTGCAAAAAATCCATTAAAACTCTAGCAGAGGTTTGTCAGAGCATTGCCATTGTACTATTGCCTTGTGGGCAAGTGAGAAATGTTACATAAAGCAACGTGGTAGAAAGATGAAAATGACTTGATTTTACTTTCAATTCCTTTTACATTTTCCAAGGTACTAACATTTTTCATAACTCCATGTAGGATGATTCTTTACATAAATGTAAGCACTGTGGCAGTAGTAATGCAATATTTAGAAAATGTACTCTTGTACTCAAGTACTTTTAAAAACAAGTACTTCAGTACTTTTACTTAAGTACACAACTGACTGTAGTACTTGTACTTGAGTAAAATTTAGCAAGGGGTATCTGTAATTTTACTCAAGTAATGAAGCTGTGTACTCTGTCCGCCTCTGGCAATAATATTGATAATGCTGGGTGTCAAAATGTAGGTTTTAAATAGCTGAAATGCACAATTCTGTTTCAATAGCAGCTCTGAAAAATCATTAGTGCTTCTACATATTCACACTGCTACAACATTTTATTTGCACCACAGGGTTTTCACGATATCAGCAAAATTCCAGTAGGCAATACCAATATTAAAATAAAAATTAACAAATTAAATGAATGTAATGTTACCTTCTATTATTTCTCAATGAAGTAAACGTAAACACTGCTTCTAAATTTTACATTAATTATTCAAGTAAACCATCAATAGCAGTGAGTGTGCTGTCTTATTAATGTTAAACAATGAATTTAATGGAAAAGGCAATGTGAACATTTTGCTAAACGTCTGCTTGTATGTTCCATAGCAGAAAGAAAGTTGTGGGGGTTTGAAATGGCATGAGGATGAGTAAACAATGACAGGATGACAGATTTGTAATTTTTTGCGAGAGTGAGAGCTCTGATTGGATGTTCAGTTTAGCGAACGAGTCAGTGCAGAGAATGAAGGCAAAAGTGATGAAAACAAGCATGTGAATGAAGGCGGTACAGACAGAAGGCTGTTTAAATGTTACATGATCTTTCCCAATCATTCTAATAAGCAACATGAGCTATTAAAATGTTTAAAGCTATCAACGTTACTGATATTCAAAATGGTAAGCAAGCGCTGCTATGTTTACATTTCGTATATCTGCATTTATCTCGTATATCTTTGTTTTTTTTTTTTAGCTTTTGAATGATAAATATATACTTTTAATAGCTGCTGATATGAACAGCTCATTCCTCTCACACATGCGCAGAATGCACGTGTGAGTTTGCCATCGGCTGCAGTCTGTGTGGTGTGTTCCAGCACAGCTTTTTGGTCTGACGCTGCTGATGCGAGGCCACAACACCGTCAGCATTCATCGACCGCTAGTTCTTTGAAGTTGCCTTTATATATCCGAGAGTCTGAGACACAGACTTGTTGGAAAGCTGGAAACACGCCAAAAACATTGAAACCCCAGCAAACTCTATTTTATGCCAGTGGCACAACCTAATCCTCTCCTGTCAAGACTTGGTAGCAGAATATCTTACTGTTTCTCTCTCTCCCTATCTTGTCTCCTTCAGTCTTCAGAGGAGAGCTGACCCTGTTAAGTTCATTTCTCAGAAAACAGCCCATATGTCAATAACTCTCTGATAGAGGAAGCCAAGCCTTCGCTGCTGCACCCTACAAAGACCTGAATTCTCAAGAATAGCACTATTTATATCTCTCTTTCACACCTTTTCTTTTAGGCTTCCCGTAAACTGAGATGGGTCTATGCAATAATCTTTATAGCCAAGCAAAGCACTTAAAACCTACACAACATGCTGTTGCACACCACATCACACCTGTGGTATCTAAATGTTTATTGCATGTAATCCGGATAAGATAGCACGATAAGATAACACAGCATACCTCATATTTCCTCTTGTAAACTGCTCACAGTACCACCTACAATAACACTCACTTGTTTCACTGCATAAAGTGCAGTACACAGTTCACAGTACACAACTGGTTCTTATCTTAAAGCAGTTTAAAACCCTGATGTGTGATTTTGTGTTATTCTAGTGATAAATACTAAAAACTAAAAAGACAACATAAAACTTTATTTAAATAAATCAAATATTATTTATACATTAAAAAATAAATAGATTAAAATATATAATATATATTTTTGAAAACAAAAAAATAAATAGATTAAAATATATAACATATATTTTTGGAAAATGTTATTATATATTGAATATTTTAATCTATTTATTTTTTAATGTAGAAATACTATTTGATTTATTTCAATAATGTTTTATGTTTTCTTTTTTTTAATGTGTTTTATGTGTTTATAACATTTATTTTATATTTTTATTTTATAAAACTTTTACATTTTATATATTAAGGCCATAAAGATTTCATACCAATGTTCAGGGACTTTGAGTCCAGCTAGAGGGGGTTTAGGAGGGGCCACTTCCTCATCAGGAACATCATTTGGGGTCTCTTTGGCCTCGGCTGGGGTAGGGGTCTCAATCAAGACAGTTTCCTTCGACTCAATGACAGGGGGCTCTGGAACACTGCCATAATAAAAGTGGTTAAAATGAACAACACAAAACATCATATTACAGGTCAACAGCCCAGCTGGTAACTTGTAAGATGGATATCAACATCATCCGCCTCGATTTAAAATTGTCATGTTTTTCAAAAAAGGCCTCCATTTACCGTTGTGGACTGGAGGCAGGAAGCAGGTTTTTGACAGGCGTTGTAGGGGAGGGGTGCTCCTGCTTCTCAATGGCAACTTTGACCAGCTCCTACAGGAACCATAGGCAAAGTCGGCTTTACACACAAACTATCAACTAAGATCAAAACCCATGGTTAATACAGCTGGAATATGGGTAGAGAATAGCCATAACAGAGTCATAACAGAGTTCTACTCGAACATTAATACCTTCACACCATCCAGCACTGCTTTGATCACAGTGGTGACGGTTGCAATTGTTTCTTTATCTTCCAAATTCACCCCCTCCAGCATCACTTGGTCCGACCAGCGAATGAGGTTTGCAAGACTTTGATAGAGTCGACTAAGACAGGAGGACACTCTCGAACTGGTGACAGATGGATAGGGGTATAAAATATTTATATAGTTCAGGCAGAAAACGTTTTTTCTTGAAAGCTGAACAAGAAACACATTCTCTTAAGAAGCTCCAAAACAGTTTTACCTGCTAAGTATCTTGCCATCAAGTTGTACCAAGCCCATGATGGCCTCCAAAACTTTGCTAGCAGAACCAGGAAGCATTTCCAAGACTTTCTTGTCCACCGCCATCTTATCAATAATGGTCTTGAAATACCGCAAGGCGCTGACCACTTCTTTCTCGTGCTCCTCCAATTGACTCAGACTCTAAATGTGGTAAAAAAAAGAATGCCACCGAAACCAATGTCTTCAACACGTCAAATGATAACAAAGTGCTTATCTGCTTTCAGACAAAAAACTTCGTTTATAAAGTTAATATCTTCTACTACCTTGGTCACTGTCTTTTCTGGGGACTTCATGGGTTGTTCTGGTGGAGGTTTGGACTTTTTGTTTGATGGTGTTCGCTTGATTTTGGGAGAGTGGAATTTGTCCTTTAGTTTCATCGTAAAGGACGTCAAGTGGGAGCGCTGGGATTCTAAAGGAAAACAAAAACACATAATTATAAGGTAAATTAGCTCAATAAAGTTTATTTGCTCATAGTTGTTAATATATATATATATATATATATATATATATATATATATATATATATATATATATATATATATATATATATATATATACAGTACAGTCCAAAAGTTTGGACACACTTCTCATTCAAAGAGTTTTCTTTATTTTCTATGACTATGAAAATTTGTAGAGTCACACTGAAGGCATCAAGGGCTATTTGACCAAGAAGGAGAGTGATGGGGTGCTGCGCCAGATGACCTGGCCTCCACAGTCACCGGACCTGAACCCAATCGAGATGGTTTAGGGGTGAGCTGGACCGCAGACAGAAGGCAAAAGGGCCAACAAGTGCTAAGCATCTCTCTGGGAACTCCTTCAAGACTGTTGGAAGACCATTTCAGGTGACTACCTCTTGAAGCTCATCAAGAGAATGCCAAGAGTGTGCAAAGCAGTAATCAAAGCCAAAGGTGGCTACTTTGAAGAACCTAGAATATGACATATTTTCAGTTGTTTCACACTTTTTTGTTATGTATATAATTCCATATATAATTCCACATGTGTTAATTCATAGTTTTGATGCCTTCAGTGTGAATCTACAATTTTCATAGTCATGAAAATAAAGAAAACTCTTTGAATGAGAAGGTGTGTCCAAACTTGTCTGTACTGTATATATATATATATATATATATATATATATATATATATATATATATATATATATACACACACACACACACACACAAAAGTAACAGTTTGAACTAGCTTTTGTTTTAGTTAAGGTTTTAGTATTTTTTACGTGGTTGTCATTTTCATTTTTTTTTCTTTTTCAGTTCTTCAACTTAAACTTATTTTATTTCAGTTAAGCAATGTTGGTCATTTTTGTTTACATTTTTCATCTAATATTCATATTCTATCTCTGTTTTATTTCAACTAATGAAAACTTTTAACGAAAAACTTTGAATGATTTCAATATTAGTTAACCATAACTACACTTATCCAAAGTATTCATGACATCTTGCAGTAATTTAGGCAGCAGAATTCCAGTTCACTGCTCTATGAGACATCAACCTTATTCTGTATCTTGGGAATATATGCAAGATGAGACACAGGCCTTTGTGTACAGTGAAATCCTCTTAGACTACAAACTGAATTGGTCACAGTGGGACTCACCGCTCTCTTGGAGCGTGCTACTCTGGAAAGAATTCTGGTGATGACACTATTGTGCAGGCCACAAAACCATTTAGGGGCAATTTTTTTTCTTACACGCATTAAAGGAATGAAGAGCTCACAGTTTGCAAAAGTGCTCTGTGAACTTTCAAATCATATGATACAGATTCTTCTTATCAAAGTCTGAAAGACTCCGACAAGGAAGCTTAATGGAGTTTTGTCAGGATGTTCGAAATGGCTTTGAAAGCTGGGTGTGTGTAGATGAAGTATTTAGGAGACACAGAAAAGAAAAATATGTCAAATTTTCCTTGTGTATTGATATAGTTCCTATTGAGAACAGGAAGTTGGGTCGGGAACAGTTAATCACTTTTAATAAATAACCAAGAGACCTTAGTCAGAGTAGCGCCAAAGTAATTTTTAACAAAAATTAGGCTGTGAGGGATAGAAGTACAGTGCGTTCAATGGATTGTGCTATTTAAGAACATACCGACTGTTTAGCAGACGAAATGTCTTTCTGCAAAATAAAAACCTCAGTATACAAGAACTCCGTAAAACAGTTTTGAAAGTTCTGAGTTGTGAAAATGAAATAATCTTGGACCTTTATACAGTGTGTGCCATTATAAAAACTGTAAGTCTATCCCTCAGAGCCTCGATTTCATCCACGTTAAATTCAACAAGGAGTCTAACCGAATTAAAATTGTATGGGTTTTAGTTTATATAACGTAAACGTAAACCTGATTTACTAATTAATAGCTAGTCAGAAGCAGCTGGTTTAAGCAGGAAGGACATTCTGATGTGCACAATCAATGCAATTGGATGAGTTATCATTAATATTTTAGGACCATTTTCCTAGAACGAAAAGACTGTCAATTAACATTGAAATTTGTAATTGGTAATCTGACCTCTAATAAAAAATAAATAAAATTAAAAAAAAAAACACAACAGCAAATACAGTGCTTACTGAAAGTTAATGCATTTATAATTTTGCAGGACTGGAATTACCCAGGATGATGGAACTCTTATTTGCTTATCTCACAGTCAATGTTGTGACTGCTAATCTAAACAGGTTAAATTTCTCATGATAGACCACTTCCTGAACCACTGTCTAAGAAAAAGCACCGCTGTGCTAATAAAAACACAGCAAACCAATAAGGTGTGCTTGTGCTTTCAGAGGACATGCTCTTTCCATCTGCTTCTTGATCCTCATCTACTAACTCATATCCTCTTTTTTTTTTTCTTTTTTTGCACATCCTCTTCTGAAACAAACTAGTCAACCACAACAAGTCAGCCCCCCAGAGTCTGGGTTTAAAACATCAATGCAAGAAGCTTCATTAAAGTACAGTTGTCTGGTAAATGAAAACATGTTTTTAGACAAGAATTTGTAATGCATTTTACATTGATTTCAATCAAACAGATTTGTGCAACAATGTATTTCACAACAGCTCTATATTTAAATCATAAAAATGGCAAAGTAACAAAGAAAAATGAAAACAAAAATATCGTCAGCATAACCTGATAAACTTAAAAAGAGCAAAGAAACCACTCTTATCCAATTCTGATTCTTTTATTATTAAAATAATGCAGACAGCTAAAACAAGTGCGGTTCAAGAGATATGTCTTAAACTAGAAGACACTGGCCAACATCCTCCTCCTACGCAAACCAGCATCTACTTCTCAGGGCCATTTAGAGATGAATAACTGAACTTCTGACAAGAAGTTACCCACAAGTGATTCAAATTTCTCAGAGCCCTCAGAGAAAGGAAATGACAATGCTGGCAACCTCACAGGGTAGTTAACAGATATCTTGCCTTATTCATAAAAAAAAAATCACACATACAGTCACTGAGTGCAGTAGAGTAAAAAATAAAGCTTGCACTGAACTATTTCTGCACCACTGTCTCTAAACTAGCCTGACATGAATCAAGTGATTAAAATCTTTCTGAATCAACTTACTAAAGGAGTAGAGAAAATTGGCTGAAAATGACTCATCCAAAAGCCATCCAATATGCAGCGGAGTTTGTTTCTTCATCAAAACAAATCTGGAGAAATGTAGCATTACATCCCTTGTTCATCAGTGGATACACTGCAGTGAATGGGTGCCGTCAGAATGAGACTCCAAACGGCTTTATTCAATTCACAGCTTTTAAATTGAGAAAAAATCCCCCCACTTGCAAAAAAAAAAAAAAAAAAAACTATAAAAACGCACAAACCACAGATATATTTATTATTATTTTATTATATATATAATTAATTATTTATATATTTATTAGATGATGCAATGGCATTTTGCATCCATTTAAATTTTAAGCACATACTGTGTGTGTGTGTATAATTCAAATTGCCTGTTTATCTGTCTGTCTCGCTCTGAGTGAACTGTTAACCTTTAGTAAATGACTCAAACCTCACTAAAATTTCTGAGAAAGGAAGTGACATTGTTTTTTATCTCATTACCAGGAGTATCTCTCTACCCAGCTCAGCTGTATCTTACATAGTTGTATATGATTCGACTGTATAAATTACGCAGAAACTATCCATATCTTGTTGTCATTTGTGTCACAAGCTCTTTAAAAGTATACGAGCACTTACACAACATGTATGCGAAATGTATCATATTAAGAAACAGTTCAGGCTATTAATATTAACGTTAATGGCTACGTTGAAATACACTGAATAGTAACGTTACATTTTGTGGACAGCAGACCATAACAACACACACGACCAGAAAGGGCCAGACAGCAGCACAAAACAACTGTAACACAAACTCTACAGATAACTAGTGCAACAAAACGCATACTACAGATTTAAAATAAACAACAAATAGGAAAAAATTGATAAACACGCGAAGTCTGACAGCTAGCTAAAGTCAACAACAGCGCTATAAGCAGCTCCGTCCACACCCAAATACAGCTGTCTGAGACACACTCATGTAGACATTAATACCTGATTATCTTAAAAATAAACTTAATGACCCGAATATATAATCTAAGGCGTCCATACGTCGCGTTTTGGCCATCAAAAATAAGATAAAGATAAGATGCTTTGATCCTGTCAGTGGCCTTGAACCCTCGTCTGACGCTAATGCTAACGCGGCTAACTGAAGTTCATATAAAATGATTAATAAATGTAAATAAAGGTAAACACTTACCTTGCTTACTGTCTATTTTCCCAGACATTTTGGCTACTAAGTGAGCTGGTCTCGATCAACAATCGAAAGATGTTCGTTTCTCGCCGTTATTTCAGCATCTTAAGGAGACAGACCGGTCGATGTGGTCCTAGTCTCTGTGTCTGTGTATGTGTGTTTGGCTCTGCCTCCTCCATCCACACACACACACACACACACACACACACACACAGAGAGAAAGAGAGAGACAGACCAGCGTTAGATGATGATGTTGAGTAAAAGTGTTGGATTTCTGCAGTAATGTCTCCCCCATACGGCGAAAATGACAAATTGACAATATAAACAAAATTTGAAAATGTACAAACCCGATTCCAAAAAAGTTGGGACACTGTACAAATTGTGAGTAAAAAAGGAATGGAATAATTTACAAATCTCATAAACCTATATTTTATTAACAATAGAATATAGATAACATATCAAATGTTGAAAGTGAGACATTTTGAAATGTCATGCCAAATATTGGCTCATTTTGGATTTCATCAGAGCTACACATTCCAAAAAATTTGGAACAGGTAGCAATAAGGCCGGAAAAGTTAAATGTACATATAAGGAACAGCTGGAGGACCAATTTGCAACTTATTAGGTCAACTGGCAACTTGATTGGGTATAAAAAGAGCCTCTCAGAGTGGCAGTGTCTCTCAGAAGTCAAGATGGGCAGAGGATCACCAATTCCCCCAATGCTGCGGCGAAAAATAGTGGAGCAATATCAGAAAGTAGGTTTTCAGAGAAAAATTGCAAAGAGTTTGAAGTTATCATCATCTACAGTGCATAAAATCATCCAAAGATTCAGAGAATCTAGAACAATCTCTGTGTGTAAGGGTCAAGGCCGGAAAACCATACTGGATGCCTGTGATCTTCGGGCCCTTAGACGGCACTGCATCACATACATACTACTGTAATGGAAATCACAACATGGGCTCAGGAATTCTTCCAGAAAACATTTTCTGTGAACACAATCCACCGTGCCATTCACCGTTGCCGGCTAAAATTCTATATAGGTCAAAAGAGAAGCCATATCTAAACATGATCCAGAAGCGCAGGCTTTTTCTCTGGGCCAAGGCTCATTTAAAATGGACTGTGGCAAAGTGGAAAACTGTTCTGTGGTCAGACGAATCAAAATTTGAAGTTCTTTTTGGAAAACTGGGACACGATGTCATCCGGACTAAAGAGGACAAGAACAACCCAAGTTGTTATCAGCGCTCAGTTCAGAAGCCTGCATCGCTGATGGTATGGGGTTGCATGAGTGTGTGTGGCATGGGCAGCTTACACATCTGAAAAGGCACCATCAATGCTGAAAGGTATATCCAAGTTCTAGAACAACATATGCTCCCATCCAGATGTCTTTTTCAGGGAAGACCTTGCATTTTCCAACATGACAATGCCAGATGAATGTATAAAATATGTAATAATTTAGCACACACACACACACACACACACACACACACACACGGATTATCCATAAGGGCACTTGGGCCAGTGCCCAGGCGCACCAACCATTCACAACAACTAGGGGGGCACCACATGACACAAGCTTTAAAAATATTTTTCGTAAATTGTTTTATTATTAACTTGAAATTCTTAAAAGACCATACATAACTCGTTTATGAACACTAACTTAACAACAATAATAATAATAATAAATTATAAATAAAAAAAGATTACATGACCACTATCAAGGGGGTCGCACACCGGATGAGAAGCGCAGCGCCGCGCCGCGTCGCGTCGCGCCACGTATTTATAATTCGAACACATTATTCTCAATGAGTGTACCCACACCGGCGGCGCCATTCGGCGTCTCAGAACTCTGTTCAAATTCCTGCCGCGCCACAGAGCGCCATCTGCATAGTTTTATATTAAATAACATCATATTTGTTTCAAACCGTTGTTTATACATTATACCAAGATACCACTGCTGCAAAATACTAGGCTACCTACATTAGTTGTACAGCTTGAATAAAATGTAAACTTATATAATTAAATGTATAATAAACGCAGTCATTTTAATCTTTTATTTTTCTCTTGAGACATATTTTACATAGGCTACGCAAAATATTACAGTATTTGCCTGTCGTGATTACATTCAGTCTCAATGGCAGCCACCTAGTGGATTTACAAGGTCACAACCATCACAACACACTTCAGGTCATTTAAATAGCAGAGTAGCGGGCCGCAAAAGACCACAAACTAATCAAGGACATCGGGAAATACCCGGATTCAAATATTCAAAGACAACACGAGGAAGTCATAAACGTGGAGGAAGATCGCGTTTGTCATCAGTTTTTCATGTAAGAATGTCTAATTTTCGATCTGAGGTAAAATGTTCAGTGACAGTCCTTAGAAACATTAAGATATAAGCATACCTATATAATTTTTTTTAGCTTCTTTGTTTTTATTGAGCAAACAAATCAGTATTAGTAGCTACAGCATTAGAAATGTTGAAAATTTCTTATAATAATACAAAACAATTTATTAATGGCAATCTAGTAGCTAGTGATAATCTAGACTAAATTATAACACAGATTCTTTTCATTAATTAACGTTCAAAACTCATCAATGATCAATTAAAATAATATATTTAAAATAATAATAATAAATGAATTAAAACTCATCTTCATCTTGCTGCTCAGAACTTGATTCAATATTGAGCTCCAGCAGAATGTGCGCGTCCGGTGTGTGATACCTCGAGCTGTCCTACATGTGGCGCGACGCAACGCGGCGCTTCTCTACTGGTGTGCGACCGCCTTCAGTCTCCCCCTTCCGTCGCCAATCTGTCAGTTGAGTTGGTCCACAAGTACGCGCAAATGTGTCAGTTTTTTAACGTTTAGCTACAATTCAAAATATTCCAGGGATCGAAAGTTTTTTTTTAAACGAGTGAAGAATGATCTCAGGACGACAATGACACAGAAGCGATTGGCTGCACTCTCGCTTGCTCTCCCTGTTTAGCATTGAAGTTAAAGTTAAAACATTACCGTCTACAGCTGCGAGAGGGCGCTCTATGCTGCTGAGTGCTCCCCTGAGCAGCATAGAGCGGCCTCTCGCGGCTGTAGACGGTAATGTTTTCTCTTGGTTCTTGGTTCTAAATAAATGCTACTTATAGTCCAGTGTGACTTATATATGCTTTTTCCTTGTCAGGACGTATTTTTGGACTGATGCGACTTAAACTTAGGTGCGACTTATAGTCCGAAAAATACGGTAGTTGGACAAGTTAATAAATTACATTTGATTTGATAAATCACCTTAATTATGTCTGGGGGGGGGGGGGGTCACCACACTGTCTTAAGACGGCCCTGCACACACACACACAGAGTCACATTTATGTGTTCTCCTGTGCTTTACTGATTAAATATTTAATAAGGTGTTTTTCATGTTGATATACTACAGTGAATTGATCATATTATGCATCCTGGAATGTCATTTGCAGTTTCCAGAATGTTGTCACATTACTTGTGGAGGACGGGCATGTTTAATAGATTCATGTGGGGGATAACGCGTTTCTAAATGAAGATCACCACATACCAAGGCTGCAGACAGCACACCTTGTTTGTTATCTTTATTTTATAAATGCACAAAGTTTTGTTATGTCTGTATTCAAATAAAAGTAGACCCCGGCCTTTACAGATTCGATTGATGTATTGCTCTTGTCTGTATGATCAAAACAGAAAGTGTAATTTAAGTTCTTTTCAGGGTCATCAAGAGAAGATGCCTCATAACGCGTATACACGGGGATCGATTCCAGAGGGTTAAAGTGATGGCTTTCATGCTAAGATTAAATCTCAGAAGAAAATGCTATTGTTCAGAGGATGGTGTTTCACAGCACAAAAGACTTGACGGAAGTGTTCATGATGTTATTTTGTTTCTCATAATATTCCTTAGTTTAAAAACATAAAACAAAATAGACACAAATGAGTCAATTGCTGAAAAGCAGTCAGAATACAGAGATATCGAAACTGATTTTGGTATCTTGCCAAATCTGAACCGTTTTTGACTTCTCTTCTGAAACTCTTAAGTTTCATGTGTGAACTTATTTCTCTTACTGAATTATTATTTCGTTTCATTTTCTAAGACACTGAGACTTAGGTAAAACTCTTGATATGCTCTCCTCCCTAATCTAATTACTGTGGTTAAAAATGATGATATAATTGATGAAATCTCACATGTGAACCAAAAAAAAAAAAAATTCAGGTGTAGCTTCATTCTGTGACCAGCAGAGGACGCACCTTCACCACATCTGATCTCTTTTGATTAATGACATCATCAGCATTATATTTATACTACTGTGTACAGTACACAGAAAACACAGCTCTGAGGTCATCGTTATGCAAATATGTTACTAATTGCTCACTAAAATAACTGTAAGCATGACTGACCCATATGTTTTCTGGCTTATGACATGCTAACAACAACAACCACGAAATATAATTGGTTAGTGTTGTTAAATAAGTACAGTTTAACCCGAAATAAACACTATAACACTTTAAAATAGTAGCCTGGCTCACAGCTCATTTTTTACATTACCGTTCATTGGATTGGAGTACTTTTGTTGTTGTTGTTGTTGTTTTAAGAAATTAATACTTTTATTTAGCAAGGATTCAGTAAAGGACAGTAAAGACTTACTGTGTATTGATACTAAAAATAAATGAATATTTCAAATGAATGCAAATAATCCTGAAAAAACTATTATCACAGAAATATTAAGCAGCACAATTTGTTTTCAACAATTTGTTTCTGGAGCATCAGATCAGCTCATTAGAATGATTTCTGAAGGATCACGTGACACTGAAGACTAGAGTAATAATGCTGAAAATTAATCTTTGCATCACAGAAATAATTTGATAAAACATTATAATACGAAATAAAACCGTTCTTTTAAGTTGTAATGTTTTACTGTGTTTTTAATCAAATAAATGCAGCCTTGGTGAGCACAAGATACTTTTTTCAAAAATGTTAAAACAATCATACCGACCCCACACTTTTTGAGTGGTAGAGCATATTTCATTATTGTATCTTTGAATCCGACACTCCTCAGTTCTTGGCCTCATGGGACAGAAAAGTGTTCATCGGCTGCACACTGAAGAATCTCAGTGAGTGTTTTTTCTTGCATACTATATAGGAAGTATGCTTCAGTAAAAAAAAAAAAAAAAAAAAAAAAAAATATATATATATATATATATTACATCAAGGAAATGATATTCATTAGATTCAACCATAATGCTCACTCAATCATTTCTTCTCATGATACCATCTCATTTGTGGGCAGATGGCTACAGAATAAAGACAAGTGAATATGTACAATCCATTTCTGCTGAAAGCTCACAGATAAATAACTTTGCATCTGTCAGGAAAGAACTTTAAATGTGAATTGCTATTATAACTTGTAAGCTGTTTTTGAAAAGCACTGCTTGGGGTTTAATGAGCCACTGTCCTCTGCTCAAAGACGGATAAGACGTTGATACTCAAAGGTTGCCTGTGCTTCCACTGCAGTGGGAATATGTCTGTCAAAGCAAATAGACAGATGGCCTGTACCTCTCATCCATCAAGCGCTGCCATGTCCAGTTACACATCTTGATAACAGGGGAATTAACAGCAAGCCCAGAGATCAATGCATTATTTAAGAGCTGATTGGTGATGAAAATAAATGAAGAGCCCGTTCTCTCTGCCCCCGTTTTCTATGGCGTCCCTCAGGTACCTTCTCACAAATCCTGTAGAGAATGTAAAAACACCCTTTCAGAGGGAGAAATTCTAGTGCGTTTTTAATTAAGGCCGTTTTTGACGCATGATCAGTGAACTAACCCATTAGAAGGGGATCTTAAACATCTGATGGCATGAGGACCTTTTTAAAACCAAAGAAAGAAAAAAAAATCTAAATTAAGGGAACAGAATATGTTCTCTAAAAGTAAATGTTGAAACCGAACAAAATGAGTTAACAGCAAATTTTGAAAATACAGCTTCCAACAGATCTCCATGACCTTGGATCTAGAAATTTTTTTTAACATCTATTGTACATTCTGATTACAATGCACAACAGTGAAGTTGTTTTTCCAGTGCAAATGTCAAAAAATTCTTAAATCAACAGAGATGCAAAAATGACAAAAAGTCTTGACGTATGAGAAATATATTTATGTGAATTATTTAATTATTTGTTATTGAAATAAAAAATATCTGCCAGTGGGCTCAGAAAAATCAATGTAATTCAAAGGGAAAACAAGTTTTCACATCCCATTCACAGATATTTCTTATTGTTTTAAGGGTAAATTCACTTAATACTTTTCATTTTCTCTCTCTCTCAAAAAAGACTTCTTCATGTTCATTTTGCATCTTAAGTAAATGTTATCTTGATTCAAGGATGTTTGTACTAGTACACAAGAAAATAATACAGATAAAGATATTCATTATTTCTTTAACTTTCTTCTGCTGTACACAAAAGAAGATATTTTGAAGAATGTGTGTAATCAAACAGTTTCTGATCCCCATTTGAATTGTATAATCTTCTTTTTCACACTATGGAAGTCAATGGGGACCAACAACTGTTTGGTGACCCTCATGTTTAATGGAGGAAGAAGAAGAAGAAGAAGAAGAAGAAGAAGAAGAAAGAACTCAGACAGCTTTGAAACAACTTGATGTGAATAAATTACAGAATTTTCATTTTTGGGTGAACTCACAGGTTTGTGGAAGCACAAATTAAAACTTTTTAAGACCTATTTATGACCCCCAGAAACCCTGTAAAATCCGATTGTTTTTGTCAGCCACATCTAAATTTATGTGCTGCAATGCACTGCAATGGCCTTTACCTCCCATCAGAAAAAGACCAATGACACTTCAGCTGGCTCTTTGTCCTCGGTTAATATCAGGACACACGCCGTCCTTACTTTCACTTTGGCGAGAGATGTGTGCATCAAACACTACGGTGATGGTCCTAAATGGGTTTCTCCCATGAAGGGCTGGAGAGATGAAAGGCTGTGTTCTTAAAGAGAGATTAAGCAGGATTTGATAGGCAGAGCAGAACAGCTCCTTTAGTAACTCTGGGAAAGACAGAGAACATCTGACGGGCGGCAGGGAAACAGATCCACGGGGCAGCTCATTTACGGAGAAGCTCGCAGGGCAAGAACGCAGGTCTCCACTGCAAACATGTATACCTGACTTATATAACCCTTACCTGTGCTTACTGTTATATAAATATATGTAATGTCTAAAACTGATCCATACATACTTTCCTCTTTCTGAATTACTTCATGTCTCATTGTAATATCAAGTATATAGTTAGAAACTTATATTTATAGCTTATATTTCACCTTTTTTTTAATCTGTGCAACATATTTGCTTCTATTCGAACAGTGAACTAAATAACACTGCATGATATTAATATTTTAGTTTCATGTTTTAATATTATATTTACTAATTTCACACCAGTCTTCTCTGATTTTAATTATGTTTGTCAGGTAGAGATAGTGACCTAAAATACATATTTATATTTTATTTTTATTTCATTTCACACCAGAAATCTTTTTGGTTTTAAAATGTTTATATTCATTTCAAATAAAGATATAGAATAATAAAAATAAGGCCAGTAACACTATAGTAGTCTGACCTTTCAATTTTTTTTACTTCAGTTATCAGATTTATTAAACTATCAGCTATTCTTTCTTTAATATCTTACCATTATGGGGTCTCTGCAGAAAAACTGCCAATGTTAATTAGAGGTTAAGTAGGATACTTTTCATAAATATAATGAAAAGTATAAATATATATAAACTAATTTGCATAAATATAATGGCACAAATAACAATAAAAATATTATAATTACTATTAATGTTAAAGTATTATGTTTTTGTGTGCCAAAAAGAAAAAGAGAAAAAAAAGAAAGAAAGAAAAAAGTAATCTGTATTTGTCTTAAGGCAATGCATGTAACTCACAGGTTCATAAAATTATCCTTTTTGCATCAAACTGTAGGGCCTGATCATTGTTATTTTAATTATTTCATTAATTGCTTCAAGCAAGACACAATCCACTAAATCTATATGGCCATGTGTTGATTTTCTTGGAGCAGGTTGGAGTTAGAATAATGCAAAAATATCAGCTTGGCTGACTATAGATGTAAATATCACACAAACTTACTGAATGTGCTCACCTTGCTAAAACTCTATTACCTTTAGTTATTTAGTGTTTCTTTTGTGTTAAATGTTACCTAATCTTTCTTTGATGCCATTATTTTGCTGATTGTATTTTCTGAAAAAAAAAAAAAAAAAAACCTGAGCTAAAAATGACAAGAATAGACAGGGATTCAATCCAAACACCCACAATCCCACATTTCATCTTCTCAAGTTTAAATTCACAGTCGGAGACAGTGTGGGTGGCTGCTTTCAGATCATAACGACATTTCGATGTATATGAGGCCAAGAGGTAATTTTTCTTTTTTGGAAAATGCTTGTTTAGCGTGAATTCTCTGTACACTGCAAAATCAAACCCCACAACAACAAACTTAAGATTAAATAACATACAGAAAAATAAAAGGTGTGGGGTGTGAGTGGAACAGCTTGAAAAGATATTCAAATACATTTGCTATCAAAAAGATTCTCTGATTCTCTCTCCCGCTGCAGGCTTCGCTAAACCACGCCCCCCCTGCCACATACCCCCACCGCCCGACTCAGGCCGGGAAGCCATCCGGCCTGCAGCCCCCCCCCCCCCCCCCATTTCTGGAGAGGAAGTCAGCCACCGCCATCTGAACACCCGGCCTGTGGATCACCTTGAACTTAAAAGGCTGAAGAGCTAGATACCAACGAGTGATCCGCGCGTTGGTATCCTTCATGCGGTGGAGCCACTGCAGCGGAGCGTGGTCCGAACAGAGGGTGAACTCCCGTCCCAGGAGATAATAGCGGAGGGTGAGGACGGCCCATCTGATGGCAAGGCACTTTTTTCTCTATGGTGCTGTACTTAGCCTCTCTCTTTGAGAGCTTCCGGCTAATGTACAGCACCGGCCGTTCCTCCCCCTCTATCTCCTGGGACAGGACTGCCCCCAGCCCCCTGTCCGACGCGTCTGTCTGCAACAGAAAAGGGAGAGAAAAATCAGGAGAGTGTAACAACGGCCCGCCACACAGAGCAGCCTTGACCTGGGTAAAGGCCTGCTGACACGGCTCCGTCCACTGGACCGTATCTGGCACCTCCTTTTTAGTAAGGTCAGTCAACGGGCTGGTGAGGTTCGAATAATTAGGAATAAACCGTCTATAATATCCCGCCAGCCCCAAGAACTGCCTTACCTCCTTTTTGGTCTTGGGACGTGGGCAGGTCGCAATAGCGGCTGTCTTATCAATTTGGGGACGCACCTGTCCATGCCCCAAGTGGAAGCCCAGATACCTTACTTCCACACGCCCAATCGCACACTTCTTTGGGTTGGCCGAGAGCCCCGCTCCCCTCAGCGACCTCAGGACAGCCCTCAGATTGCCGCTGCCAATCATTACTAAATATAATGATATCATCCAGGTAGGCAGCCGCATATGCAGCATGGGGCCGCAGAATCTTATCCATGAGGCGCTGAAAGGTAGCTGGTGCCCCGAACAACCCAAATGGAAGGGTAACAAACTGGTGTAATCCAAACGGCGTTGTGAAAGCTGTCTTTTCTTTGGATAATGGAGACAAGGGGATCTGCCAATAACCCTTTGTTAAGTTTAATGTCGAATAAAAACGAGCCGTGCCTAGCCGATCAAGCAACTCGTCAACCCACGGCATTGGATACGCGTCGAATTTCGACACAGCATTCACCTTGCGGTAATCCACACAGAACCGGACTGAGCCGTCCGTTTTCGGAACTAAAACTATCGGGCTCGCCCAGTTACTATTGGATTTTTCTATTACCCCCATGTCAAGCATAGCGCCTAATTCAGCCTGAACTACTTTTTTCTTGTGCTCAGGTAAGCGATACGGCCGGCTGCGAACTACCACGCCCGGCTCGGTCTCGATATGGTCCTGAATCAGGTTAGTATGGCCCGGTAGGGGCGAGAAGACGTCGGCAAACTCTGCCTGTAATTTCGTTAAATCAGTGAGTTGGGACGGCGAGAGGTGATCTCCACCTGGAGCCAGGGCGAGGGATTGTGGTTTGATATTCGCCTCTGATCCGAGATCATCCTCCCCCCACCAATCACCGTTGCCAACATCACTGATTCCGCCTCATTCCATTTTTTTAGGAGGTTGAGGTGATAGATCTGATGGGACCCATTCCTATCGGATCGTATTACCTCATAATCAAGATCTCCAACTTGTCGTGCGACCTCAAACGGTCCCTGCCACTTAGCCATTAACTTAGAGCTTGACGTTGGGAGTAATACAAGTACTTTCTCTCCCGGTGCAAATTTGCGTAATCTAGTTCCACTGTTATACAGCTGGCTCTGGCGGTCCTGGGCTTGTAACAAATTCTCCATTGATAGCCGCCCCAATGTGTGGAGTTTTGTTCTCAATTCCAGCACATACTGAATTTCGTTTTTGCCCTGAGATAGCCCCTCCTCCCAAGTTTCTCTCAGTACATCCAGCACCCCTCGGGGCTGGCGTCCATAGAGAAGCTCAAAGGGGGAAAACCCCGTGGAGGCTTGTGGGACCTCTCGCACAGCGAAATAACAAGGGCTCTAGCCACCTATCCCAATTTTTGGCGTCTTCATGAACAAACTTACGGATCATGGATTTAAGTGTGCGATTAAACCGTTCGACCAGGCCGTCGGTTTGTGGGTGATAGACGCTAGTTCGAATCGATTTAATGCCCAATAATCCGTACAGTTCGCGTAGCGTACGTGACTTAAACGCCGTGCCCTGATCGGTGAGGATTTCTTTCGAACTGTTTCGGAGATAAGACGAAACAGGGCATCCGCAACACTTTTAGCGGAAATGTTGCGGAGGGCCACTGCTTCAGGATATCGTGTTGCATAATCAACTATGACTAATGCAAAGCGATGTCCACGTGCCGATCGCTCTAATGGCCCGATGAGGTCCATACCAATTCTCTCAAAGGGGACCTGTATTAAGGGAAGAGGGCGCAAAGGACGCTTTTGGGGCGGCCGGTGGGTACACCAACTGACATTCCGGCACGCCACCATGTGGTCCTCTGCTAGATGGATGGCCGAGTCCAGCGACGTGGGACGGTGGCACTGGACCCACTCGGCGGTCTTCTTTGGAAGCCGAGCGATGAATTGCTCCAGCACCACGAGGTCGATGACATGCTCCATGTCACTTCCCTCGGCCAGTAGCCACTTGCGGCAGGAGTCCCGGAGCTGCTGGGCCAACGCGAAGGGCCGACCAGATACCCCCAGGTCCAGGGAACGGAAGCACTGGCGGTGCTGCTCTGTGGTCCGGCCGACCCGCTGAATGATTGCCCTCTTTAGGTCCTCGAAGACTAGGAGGTTCGCCACCGGTAGCTGTTGTGCAGCCACCTGGGACTCGCCCGAGAGCAGGGGGATGAGTCGGAATGGCCATTGGTCGCGGGGCCAGCCGCACGCTTCCGCGGATTTCTCGAACAGTTCTAGGAATACTTCTGGGTCGTCTTGCGGTCCCATCTTGTGGAGGGGTAAATGAGTGGGAACCACGGGCGGTCCCGTGGCCTCTGGTCGATCCAGCTCCAGAACCTCTCGCGGTACTACTGCTGGGCTTGAAGGATGGCATGGAATCACCGCTCCTGATCCGTTCTCAAGTCCAGCAGGGCCTGGTGTTGCTCTTGATGTAGGGCCGCGAGGGATGAAATAACGTCCGCAAATGGCGTAGAGGAAGGACTCTGCATAGCGGCGCCACTCCTTCTTCCTTTCCCAGGTTTCGGCACCAGTGTAGTAAGTTCGTGGGAGGAAAGGAAGAGGACAAAGGGGTCGGCTGGACTGCTGATGTATTTATTAACTCAAAAATAACTTAAAGTTCACAAACACCAAATGGTGACTTTTACTCTGACATCAACACAGACACGTTCGCACAACACTTCCGGTTTACTCGTTCTGGTTCACGTCAGCAGTCCGTCTCTCTCGTCTGCTTCTGACTCTCCTGGCGTTTCATACTCTCTCCGCGCCAATTACTGAAACAAGAAACAGGTGTTGATAGTTTTTGCCCAAACCACTCACTTACCGCTCGTCTCCTGATTCTCTCTCCTGCTGCAGACTTCGCTAAACCACGCCCCCCCTGCCACATACAGTAATTCAAAAGACATCACAGCATCCCAGTTAACAAAAATATGTTTTAAGAACGTTTTGCTAATTTTTCCCATTGAGTTAGAAGTTATTTCTGAATGATCAAAAAATTTTTGTTTGTTTTATGTTTACATTTTTTTTTATTTAATTTTTGGTTATATGAACATTAAGGGAACATTCCATTTTCCGATCATTCCATGAACAATATATACCATTTTTGTGCTAATGTTTTAAGAACATTATACATGAAATGACTTGGAGTAAACATTATATTAATGTTACTGAAAGAATCTTTGTTCATTACTTCAAGAGAATCTTGCCAAAACATTCCCTGTTAACTGAGATATAGCTGTGAATTACATTTAAGCAAGCAACAATATATTAAAGTGCCCTATTATGCCATTTTTAAGTTTCATAATATTGTTGTGGGTGTCTCCTACAATAGGTTTGTATGTATGCAAAGTGTAAAAATGCTTTGATTTTCTCAAAATATGCATTTAATATTATCTAATTTTCCAACGGTTCTCAAATGATTCATTCAAAGCAGTTCTAAAGATTCAGTCTCATTAAACTGCTCCTACCTGTGAGCCTACTCTGCTCTGATTGGTCAGATGGCCCAGTTTGTTGTGATTGGTCTTGCATACCGAGTGTGACAGAAACGATACGTCTATTGCCATAGTTCTGTATTTTAAATGCTCGACAGAAATAAACATCTATTATTTATCAAACTTACAGGTTGGTGCTAATAAACTGGGTAATGGGTTCAAGAGCAAGTGTTTTGTGAATCACTGAGATTAGATAAGCAGTCAACAGTAAAATGTTTTTGTGACAGGAACACACAAAAAAAAAGTTTGGGGTTGTACTGCTAAATGAATTCAAACCACTGATTCTTTGCAGCCTCATTTTTTGGAGTAGGACACAGTGTAGGACACAGCATCTTCTCAACATGATGTTAACCACACAAACCAGCTACAGTGTTTAAGGGCGGGTCAAGATAGAACATAGGTGGGCATTACGCAAATGTGTTACCCTGTGACAGAGGGATTCAAATTACTGGTGTCTCGTTTAGGCTGTTCAGAGTCAATTATTTCTTATGGGAGACAATTTAGAACTTTGAAGATAATTTACATTCACATATAGCTATGTTACACACTCCATGAAAGACAATATTCGAAATGGCATAATAGGGGGACTTTAACAATATTTACAATAATTAGCAACTGCATGATCCCAAAAGTGAAAATTGTCATCATGCACCCTCAAGTTGTGCCAAACCTGTGCAACTTTCTTTCTGGGGAACACAAAAGAAGATTTTTTTGAAGAATGTCGACAGCCAAACAGTTTTGGTTCCCATAAATTTCCATTGTATTTTTGTTCAGGTATACTTACGAATTTTAAAATATCTTATTTTGTGTTCCACAGTAGGCAGAAAATTATTTGAAATGACATGAGGTTTAGTAAATGATGACATAATTTGCATTTTTGCATATCATCCCTTTAAATGCAATGTCTGCATGAGGGAGACCTCTATTAGTGGCCAATAAGGATACTAATATATTCTTTCCATCTATGTTTCTTTGTCTTTGTAAAATCAGATGAGCACCACTTGAAATCCCTTCTAAAGCAACAGAATCAGTGTGAAGGAAAGTAACAAACTTAGTTTAAACCCGGGGCAAGATGTCTTGCAGTTTCTCACGGCTCTGCTGCTGTTTGGAGCTCTGTGTGCTTGCCAGCTATAGCAAACATTGATTGGCTGATTAAGCACAAATTGATTAGCAGGCTCTCATTAGCATGCCATTAGCAATGACCTATACCTAGCAAGACACACCACACTCTGACTCATATGGATTGACAAGCACAACAATCCCACCATGGACAGAAAATCTGTGAACACTTCTCTAAAATCCAGAAATCGATGGAATTCACATTATTAACCCCCCACGGACATAAAACAGCACTTTAATGCTGTATCATGGTTGCAAAGGCCCATTTTAATATTTGCATTTATTTACATTAACAATAAGCTGTTCAACCTCTATGTCCTTGAATCAGTCCAAACACACCGCATGACTGCTAGTTCAATATTGCAGTCCTTTCCATCAACAAACAACGAGACTATTTTTAGCAAAAGAAGAAGGACAATAGCAATGTACCGAGAACATGCTTTGCTTTTGAACAGATAGGCCTCGGGACTTTAATTTGAATATATCTAATAAAACAAATATTCAGAAGAACAACAAGACAAGGCTGATATTTTCATTCCCTGGGAAATGACATGCTCTAATATGCAGACGGATGACAGGTCACGTAGTCGCCAGTTCCTAATGTTATTATGAAGATCTTAAAGAGCTCCATCCTCTCAACAGAAACATACACTCTTCAAAAACCAATGAAATAGCTTGTTTTCTGTTGCCTTTTTTGCACATTTTTTTGCCTTGACATTTGCAAATGCCTCTGAGTGCAGGATGAGACAGCGATAATTTTGCTTTGTTTTCTGGGGAGTAATGTTATATTCAGTTATACTAATTTTATATCGGTTGAAAGTGGATTTTTTGGAGAACACTACAATATTGATGGCCTCATAACAAAAAGCCACAAAAATCAAATTCAGATGTCATCTTTAAATAAAATCGACTGTACGGACTATTTCTCATGTCATTTTTTATGAATAACTAGTCAGTACTTGAGAATTTTGTGACTCTTGGCGTAGATAATTAGATTTGTTTCTAAACATCAGATTCATTCACATAGAAGAAATAAAAGGTTCCTTTACAAGTAACTTGCAATTTTGTTTCAATCATTGTTAACAGATACCCAACAGATTTTTGTTCTCTGTACTTTTTTTAATTATTATTTTTAGAAACAAAACGGTTCATTATCAAATCTATATTTGTATGCTTTTTGCTAATGCTGATACCACAAGTACAAATAATATAAAGGATAATGTAAATGATCTGACTCATTTGCAGACCATAAAATGTGCCATTCAAAAAAGCTGAAAAAAAGCAAAGGTTTTAGTGGCTATTACTGTATATAAATACTGTGAATGTTTATGACAGTTTCAACATTTGTGATGACACATTTAAAAGCCATATTTCATATGCAAATGAGTTGCTGCAAAACTTAAAACCTTTCAAAAATCAACATATTCTGACAAGACTAGTTTTTCTGTCTCAATCTGACAAGTCTGTATTTTTCTCACACAAAATCTGTAAAAAAGTCTGTCAATATGGATGACATCTGACAAAAAACATAAAAATTTAACTTTATGAAACTTTCAAGACTGGGCATTTTAATCCCAGCCAATGAGTCCAGGTTTTAAAAAACATTGATTTCTTGGTTATATGAAGGATAAATGAACATTTCAAATTACTTCTAAACATCTCTGAATGTTCTGAAACAAGTAGTACCATTAAAAAAAAAAATTGTTAGATGAAGATCCTGCTACATCGTTTCAGAAAAATAGCTCCATGAATGATGTAGAAAACACACACTTACACCTTTGTAATTAACATGGAGATGTTAGTCCTGTATGAATCAATACATAAAATCATAGATGTTGTGGGGGAGATAAGAACTGTAACTAAAGGTTATTCAGAAAACCATCCCGTGTCCTCATTAGTCTACATGACAGTCGCTGCATGTATTTATGCAAAGCAGTGTCAAGTCAAACATCCTCCCCTCCACATATAACATTTAAATAAAACCATGAGTAATGCTGGAACTGCTTTGCGTCTGGTCTCTGCGACTTGTGTGTTCAACTTTAGTGCATGAGAAAGTTCTCGCCATCTGCGATATACAGACAGAATTTTTAACAGCATAAGTGCTAGAGTTTTCGAGCATCTGATGCATTATAGGTCTTGTTACCAGTTCTAGTGGGTGGCAATTCCACATGCCAGGAGGGTGAGCTACATAATTTCAGAGCGAAGCGTGAATCTTATTTCCCAACACAGATCAATGACACATCAGCGCAAAGTGACAATACGGTGCCAGAGAAGCGTGCAAAAAGATGCTTGTGTGTGTGTGTGTGTTTGTTCTTGTTAATAATGTTTAAGCTGTCTTTTATAATGTTTTTAATAAAATAAATGCATTAAGAACAATGGATTTGCACTGAGATTTGCGCATTTCTACTTTGACCATGCAAGCAGTAATGTCTGTGATTTTGGATTCACAACTGAAGCAAAGGCTAAAGCTCCATTTAGTGCAGGAAAACAAGTGTTCACACACAACAGCTACAGTATTCAGGTACGTACTACAAACCCAGAGGGATTCGGCACAATGCAGATAAGATGAGCAGGGAACAGATGGAACGTGGATGTGGCCTGTGCATGAACATGGTGCCGATGTACGCACCTCCTACATAAGCCTGGGACTGTTAGCATGGAGATCTTCCAGAACATTCTTGGCATCAAGAGGATCTAGTCACCATCTGTCTCCCAGGACAACCTCCCAACATAGACCTTCCCCGCCTCCAGCCACCCCAGTGCTCATCAGCAAAGAGATACACAGACGCCTGTCAATGAAATTCACGGTCCGTTTGTCTTGGGTGAGCAAATATGACCATAAGACAATTCTATTCGGATCATCTGCACCACCTGTTAAGTCTATGAAAACAGATGAAGGCACGGTATTGTTAACCGGAGGCGTCCACTTCGCCAGACTTGTGTGAATCAACAGGAAGAATTAATAAATGCACACACAAAGCGCAGCCAGAAATGAGGCCATTGATGAAGACCACAAACAGGAGTGAATGCAGTTTCAGTGTGAATGATTCAAATCGTTCAATATCAAATTGATTCTTAAATGGGTACGCAAGGCTCTGTTTGTGCAATTTGATTGCTCGTAAGCTCTTCATAAAGTAGATTGTTGGTCCACAATATGAAATTTTTTCTTTATTGATCTAATACAGCGGTTCCCAATTCCAGTCCTTCCATCCCCCTGCTCTGTACATTTGCTATGTCTCTCTTATCACTTCAGACGTTTGTTCTATTCGAACGTAAGTGCCCTGCATAGTGGACGTAACAGGATATTCCACCATGATTCCAGTTGGAAGCAAACATATATGTTCCATTCAAAGTGCTTGAAGTGTGCGAGACTTGAATTTAAGTTTAATTTAATTTAATATTTATTTACAGAGGTATATGTTGTCACACTTGTCTGTGTGAAGATGTCGCGTAGCGGTAGCGCAAATCCATGAATGAATGTTCCCTTGCTCTAGATTTTTTTTTTTTTTTTTTTATGCAAAAAACAAAACAAAAAACTAAAACTTATTTAAACACAACTGATGTTATTTTGTAATTATGACTTCCCAACTTGATGCAAAGATATTTCCTGGCCGAATGTGCTAGTTCAACAACTTCCATTGCGATTAATGCCACTGCCAATGCTAACAGATCACTTTCTCCAGCTATATTAAACCACTTTGAGACCATTTTCACTGTGGAAATCCAATGTCAATGAAATAAATACAGCAGCCATACCTTAAATCTGAACAGTACAGCTAAAAATGTGCGTAAACCCTCTTTTGCAGCCTTGGCAAATTTGCACTGGGGCAAGGACATGGAGTACACAAGGCACCTGGTCTCGAAATCAATCATTAGCATGGGTCGAGGGCAGTAATTAGACGTTCAGGAGGGAGCGTGTGGGATGAGGTGACGAGGAGCAGTTAATGAGGCCACGGGCTGGGGAGGGGTGAACGGCCAGCACCGCAGGAAACTTCACACACACGGCGAGAAGAGAGAACACACGCTGCGATTATACAGGCACAGTACACAAACATATGATTCAACACCCAAGGAGGTCAGGCTGAGAAATGTGCTGTAACATAGATGACAGTCGAACAAAGCTTTGAGAACTGAGGTGCTATTTTTGTTATGTAGTAAGCAAGGCTAAGGAATGGCCTGTCCTTCTGGAAGACCACGGAAAATGCTAATTAGCATTGCGCTGTAAACCTAATCTCTTTGTACTATACATAATTTCAAAAAATGTTTTAGTTTCTTATATTGGCCTTTTAATAAACAAACAAATAAATATTTAATAATTTAGTAGGCCCATTTCAGTATCGAAAATGTTCATCATGCAAATGTGAAACCTTTAAATGTAATTATTACCTTGAAGTATTTTTTGATGATTTCTTTCAATTTGAGTAATGATCATATATTAAAATATATTAATTTTAATATATATAATTAATAATAATTAGATTAAAATATTCTTATATTTTATATTTAAAATAAAACGAATTAGATTAATATAGAATTAATTATGTATTACTAATATTAAATAAAATAGTAAAATAATGAATAATATAATAAATAGTATTATGATTTCTGCCAGTTCCAACACTTTTCCAAATTTTTAAGGAATTTGGAGTAAATTTAGGATTAAGCTAAACTGGCATTAAATGTACTACTAGATATTGGTTAATATCTTTTAATAGTATTATTGTACCACAGTATTATTGAAACCAGACCTGTTGCCTACTGTTTACTGTTTTCTAGAGGACTGGAACATGGAGAGCAATAATATTTCCTTAACCCTGGTAGCCTCGCTCACCTTTGGATATATGAAAGAAGACAAAACGCTCCAAAGAATGAAGCTTGAAGGCTTATTAAATCTACAAAGACTGAAGCACACCAACTGTTTTCAGGAACAGATGCTGTGTTAACTGTGGAGTGATGAGTAGGTGTATGAATTAGCCATCGTGTCTCACTTCCAGTCAGAGAGAGAAAGAGAGTGACTCCAGCATGGCTGCGGAGGCATTCGAGACTTCACCGACTAACTCGACTCAAAGCCTCTCACGCTGCAGACCGAGTGGGATCTGAAGGCAATGATGATTTTCACTTGATCAAAGCGGATCATGCAAAAGCGCAGTAGCTCCGTGAGCTCTTCGGAAAAGCTCAGAATATAAAGTGAAAGTGTGAATATAAGCCTGCTCATTAGGATTTTCAGCAGGTTTGAAATTTCAGACAATTAAATATATATGGTTTAGGATTTAGATTATTGCAGTGCTCTGATTTAAGCAGTGCTGTACTGATATTCATCATGCATTAAAGTTCTGCAAGTAATTAAGACCAAACTACACTCTTAGAAGAAAAGGTTCTATAGAAGCTTAAAAGGTTCTATCAGGCGGTACGTATTTGGAACCCCTAAAAGGTTCTATATAGAACCCTTTTTAAGGGTTCAATCAAAACAACCCTTTAGGGTTACAAAGAACCAGGAAAAAGGTTTTATATGGAACCTTTTAGGGGTTCATTCATGATTATTTCTTTTGTCATTTCCGGATTAAATATTTCATATAATTGACAAACACCAAGACCCTAAAATGTAAAAATGTAATTCACATAAAAAAGTCACCCATGAATACTGAAAAAAGCACACCCAAAATGCATGGAACTAGTCATTTATTTATATTAACAAAAATAATTACTATTACTGAAAGAATGCTACTGTAATTTCAAATATTCAAGGCTTTAAATGTACAAATCAACATTATAACACCAACCATTTAAGAAATCTCATAAATAATGAAAATAGAGTTTCACCTACATCTACATATTACAAAATAAGTCCATTATAAAATTACATTAATCTATCACTAATAAATAATGCAAATATACAGATTAATCTAAATTCCCATCAGGGTTAGAACAACAACAAGTACCTCAAAACTACAAATCCATATTAATATAACTCACAATGGAAATATACAGATATAGAAGTACTTCAAATCTACAAATTCATATTAATATCACTCATAAAGAATGTGAATACATAGATTAAAATTCAGATCAACATTTCAGAACATCTAGTACTTCAAATCTACAACCCGAATTCCGGAAAAGTTGGGACGTTTTTTAAATTTAAATAAAATGAAAACTAAAGGAATTTCAAATCACATGAGCCAATATTTTATTCACAATAGAACATAGATAACGTAGCAAATGTTTAAACTGAGAAAATTTACACTTTTATCCACTTAATTAGCTCATTTAAAATTTAATGCCTGCTACAGGTCTCAAAAAAGTTGGCACGGGGGCAACAAATGGCTAAAAAAGCAAGCAGTTTTGAAAAGATTCAGCTGGGAGAACATCTAGTGATTAATTAAGTTAATTGATATCAGGTCTGTAACATGATTAGCTATAAAAGCTTTGTCTTAGAGAAGCAGAGTCTCTCAGAAGTAAAGATGGGCAGAGGCTCTCCAATCTGTGAAAGACTGCGTAAAAAAATTGTGGAAAACTTTAAAAACAATGTTCCTCAACGTCAAATTGCAAAGGCTTTGCAAATCTCATCATCTACAGTGCATAACATCATCAAAAGATTCAGAGAAACTGGAGAAATCTCTGTGCGTAAGGGACAAGGCCGGAGACCTTTATTGGATGCCCGTGGTCTTCGGGCTCTCAGACGACACTGCATCACTCATCGGCATGATTGTGTCAAGACATTACTAAATGGGCCCAGGAATACTTTCAGAAACCACTGTCGGTAAACACAATCCGCCGTGCCATCAGCAGATGCCAACTAAAGCTCTATCATGCAAAAAGGAAGCCATATGTGAACATGGTCCAGAAGCGCCGTCGTGTCCTGTGGGCCAAGGCTCATTTAAAATGGACTGTTTCAAAGTGGAATAGTGTTTTATGGTCAGACGAGTCCAAATTTGACATTCTTGTTGGAAATCACGGACGCCGTGTCCTCCGGGCTAAAGAGGAAGGAGACCTTCCAGCATGTTATCAGCGTTCAGTTCAAAAGCCAGCATCTCTGATGGTATGGGGGTGCATAAGTGCATACGGTATGGGCAGCTTGCATGTTTTGGAAGGCTCTGTGAATGCTGAAAGGTATATAAAGGTTTTAGAGCAACATATGCTTCCCTCCAAACAACGTCTATTTCAGGGAAGGCCTTGTTTATTTCAGCAGGACAATGCAAAACCACATACTGCAGCTATAACAACAGCATGGCTTCGTCGTAGAAGAGTCCGGGTGCTAACCTGGCCTGCCTGCAGTCCAGATCTTTCACCTATAGAGAACATTTGGCGCATCATTAAACGAAAAATACGTCAAAGACGACCACGAACTCTTCAGCAGCTGGAAATCTTTATAAGGCAAGAATGGGACCAAATTCCAACAGCAAAACTCCAGCAACTCATAGCCTCAATGCCCAGACGTCTTCAAACTGTTTTAAAAAGAAAAGGAGATGCTACACCATGGTAAACATGCCCCGTCCAAACTATTTTGAGACCTGTAGCAGAAATCAAAATTGAAATGAGCTCATTTTGTGCATAAAATTGTAAACTTTCTCAGTTTAAACATTTGCTATGTTATCTATGTTCTATTGTGAATAAAATATTGGCTCATGTGATTTGAAAGTCTTTTAGTTTTCATTTTATTAAAATTTAAAAAACGTCCCAACTTTTCCGGAATTCGGGTTGTACAAATTTACATAAATATCCCTCATAAAGAATTGTAATTACGGATTCAAATTCAATCAATCGCCTCATATTTACAAATTTACATTAGCACTATTCACGAAATATCAAAGTATTATGATAATTGATTATACATTTTGAGCACTGGGACAGTTTTTTTTTTTTTTTTTGGCTTCTGGAGAGTTTAAACGGGTATTGCTCAACAAAATTCATCATGTGAGTGATGTGCTTGGGGTATTCCACACTGAATATGAAATAAGTAGCAAAGAGGCACTCCATTGCCTCCATTACATCCATTTCTGCGCTCACAATGTTGACACCCTCCATATTGATGCTGGCTCTTTTTGCATGGAGGGGGTTTGAAGCTTCATGAAAAACTATAGTCTGAGTTGGCTTTACTGATTCCTTCAAGTTGGAAAACATATAAATTATTTGTGAAATAACTTAGAATCTTGCAAACTTTCTTCCAAACAATTAGGGATGTGACTGACCATTTTTTACCACAGTGGAAAGGGCCAATTCACTGGCTAGGTTGCTCATGCAACTCACAAACAATCATGACCACAGAAACTTCGTGATCAATGCAATATTCATTAATAAAATAGCTTGGATAGCATGCTGAAAAACTAAAAAGCAACAATGTATCTGTTTTTGATTTAACTAAACTTGCAGCTTGATTATTGAAGAGACACTACACAAACATTATTCACACATGCAGTTTCTCACTTTCTCTCTGTTGTTAATTTAAATAAAAATGCTATTCGTTCAAGCTACATCATTTCTGTATCTGATTTAAAGCATGCAGAATGCTAGGTTGCTAAAAAAAAATGCATCAGTGATTTTTTGCCTCCACGTCTTTCATTTAAATTGTGCAAATGTTTTTGTGAGAAACTGAGCAGCCCTCTCTCAATTTTAACATCTTTGTATTTCTCCTGATATTCCAAAACAACTGTCAATAAGAGTAAAACGTTCTTCATTAGAACATTATTCTACAAGAGCAAGACATTTTTATTTAATTTGATCACATTCACAGAGCTACATGCAATCAAGTGATCGTGGCTGTCAATTCTTTAAAACTATGGCATCTCAAATATCTGCTCATCACAATGAACTTCATACAGTTTGGAACTCAAGTTTAGATAATTTTCAGAAGTTGAAGAGCAGTCTCTAGATTAAAGGCAGGGTAGGTAAAAAATGTATAAAAAACTTTTTTTCCAAATTTGTTTAAACTTTATTTATTTATCAATACATAATTAAAATGTAAGTACTCTGAAAAAGAAAGTATAAAAATCGAGTGACTGTAGACCTCTCACGACTGTTTTAAAGACAGCTCATTATTTCCATTAACTCCACCCCTTCCCTTCTGGGCTCCTTCCAAAGCCTCTACTACGGCTCGCTAAGTAATGTTATGTTAGCTATATTACGCAGCTATATGTGCTAATGAAACATGCTTCATGAAAAAAATATGTATGATCAAAATACAAAAAGAAAGATTTACCTGTCCAGCAGAAATAAAGCCATCAAGGAGTCACTTTTCAGCCCCTTGAGTTCCCTCAGTTCTCGCCATCGCTGGAAAGCCACGCCGATATTAACTCGCGTTTTATTTCTTTGTTTATCCAAAGACTTTTTGTTCATTGCCTTTTCTTGTACTGTTACTGTCTTCCTTTTTTTGCCTGGTTTGCCTTCACTAACTGCATAGGCTGGTACTGTGAATTTTGCTTGCTGTTTCTCTGCCATTGTTTTGGTATTCCTAGGATCCGTGACTGTTGAATTCCTCAAATCAAACGTGCGCGCGCAAGTGGGCAGGTCATGTGTGGCAAAAGGGTGGTTGCCATGGTTGCGAGAGAGTGACAGTCGCCTAAGCCAATCCTATGTTTCGTCCCGAAATGGAAATAATGAGCTGTGTTTAATACAGATTAAACGGTCTAGAGTCACTCGTTTTTTATACTCTTTTTATCAGAGTACTTACATTTTAATTATGCATTGATATATATAGAAAGTTTAAACAAATTTGGAAGAAAGTTGTTTATACATGTATTACCTACCCTGCCTTTAAGATAAAGGTCCTTCCCAAACTGCATCTTCACTTCATGCAGCAGCTACCAAAAAAAGAAATAAAGAAAATAGAAAGAAAAATTCATTAAAACAATTTTGACTGTTTTTATTCATACAAAAATTTTTTTTAAATGCAGTGGAAATACTAAACTCAAAGGAAACAACACTAAAAACAAATACTCACAAGTTGTGGAACCCGAAGAAATGGGAACATGTCCATGACCTCTCATGTTGATTTTGTCATTAAATCAACTCTTTTAAGAAGAGCGCATTTCATTAGATTTTTGATATGTTGGTGTAGTCGGGTTGTCTTTTACATAGTTCAGCATTTATCACAGTAATGTGCTCCTGAAAACTTAACTGATGTTCTTCAATATTTTCCAGGTTTAATATAATCTGAAAAAAGTAGTAAATAACTAAATTCCTATTGTATATCTACAATCTCCTAGCATTACTGGTCAATAACCAAGCAATTTTAAGACATTTTAGTGAAGAATGATAAAACAGACAAACCTCCTGGGAATGGGTGGAAACCGGATAAGCAGTACACAGAAGTACTGGAAAGTTTGCAGTCTTGCATCTTTTTGTTTGCTGAAATGAGCAAAAGACAGTTCATATAAGTAAAAATATTTAGAAGTGACATAGAACAATTAACTGAAAATAAATTATCAGTAGAATTAAAGCATTCATTCACCCAAAAAAAAAAAAAAAAATCTGTCACCATTTACTTGTTTACCTTTGTTGTTCCAAACCCACATGACTTTTATTCATGGATGTCAAGAATAATACAAAACTTGATTTGGCCGTATGACTCATACTGCAGATTGTGGGGCTGTTCTTCATTACCATTTGAGTGTGCGGTCAAAAACTAGCTTAGAACACTATCTGCAGTTAAAAACTAAGCTTAGGATCAGAAAACACAAAATTTACAGATGTAAGGCAACTTGACACTGTCGCGGCTCAGGCTCTCTCGTGTTTTAGTGTAAATCCGCTGTAGAAACATTGACAACTTAATTACTAATGGGTTTAAAACTTATAAAAAGTAAATTACTTAAAAAAAATTTTTTATCTGACTTACCACAACAATATTTCAGTCAGACCATCAATTTTAATCAGCAGACGGGGATCAATCTCTTCTCAACCATTGGAATTCAAAAACGTGCACTGCACTCGCGAGACAGCGCTGCATGAATATGCTCGCGCAAATGCAAACAAATTGTTTACTTTGTAAAATTAATGAAAATAATGAGTTTATTACTTCTTTTTGTTTATGTTTGTTGTTCAACAGATAAAAAAAGTTTAATCCATAAAGCACAATTGTTTAGTTGCGGTAAATAATTTCACATAAATTCAAAGAATGAAATGAAAGAGCAACAAACAAGGCTATAAGGGGCCGTTCACATATCGCGTCTTTTGCGCGCTCAAGTTTGTTATTTCAAATGTAATTTCAAATGTTACTCATAATGTAAGTGACGCGCATTTGTTTTTCCAGGTGCGTCCTCACTGCATCGAGCTAAAAACATCAACTTTTCAAAATGCCGCAAGCGCACTGCAGGTCATGAGACAAGAACCAACCAATCAAGGAATCAGCTTCATCCTTTCCCGTGACAACGTTGAAAGCTCAGCCAATATGAAGGAACAGCTGATCATAGCTGTATATGGATAGGCATTTTTAACTAATTTAGTAGCTAGTTCTAATTACGTTTTCCACGCGTGTTTAGGTGCGATATGTGAAGTCGTATTTTTTGTTTTAATGATGTGCCTTTTAACATTATCAAGTATATTCAAAAACTAAACAAATCGTGCCTACAAAGTGCACGAAACTAGGCTAATGCAAAGTTACATTTGAAAGTCATACTAGTGCGCGTGTGCATTTTGAGTGCGTTCTTTCACTGCATTATTCGGTGTATTCAAATGCATTTATGAATGAATGCATGTGAATGATCACAAAATTCAAGATATGGGGGTTAGAAAATTTATATATTTATATCATTTTATGTAGTTAATCAATATCACACGAAGAGTGCCATTTCAGTTTTTCTCCAAAAATCAGCATGATTAAAATGTGATATTAAGTTACCGGTACTACAAACAATAATTTAATTACAAATACAAAATGTTGCAGAATAATGTAATATATGAATGAATAATAGCCATAAAGAACCTTTGTGCCAAAAGGGTTCTTTCTTGTCATTATAGAACCTTTTTAGCATAAAAGGTTCTTTGGAGTTGAGTAAAAAACCCAATGGTTCTGTATAGAACCCCAATGAACCCTTTTTACTAAGAGTGTGTTGTCATAACGTTCACCTTGGAGATTGAAAATGTTTCTTCCCAAATTCAGACCCAGAACAATAAAACCCACAGAAGAGGTGGGAGTTCAAAGGAGGAATCTTTATATTACCAAACTGCAGGGAGAGGAAGAGTAGATATAAGTCATGATCTGCGAGATTAACCACAATCTGATGTGATCAGACCACCTCAGAGAAAACCAGTGTTGAGGTGCTGCAAGAGCTTTTGAAGCACAGCAGTTGTGGTCAAAGAGTTCTCGTGTGTTATGATTGGTGGATGATGATGATGAGTGGATAAAGACTAAAGACTAAAGCAATCAAATAGTGAGAGAGTGATCTGCTCACCTGGTTATGTTCATGGATGTTTCGACGTGGAAAGCTGTTCGTAATGGAAATATTGATATTTTATTTGTTAACAACATACTTTTCGTACTTTAAAATCAGTAAATGTTCTGAAATTAGAGAACTAAGCCAATAGTAGCACTGGCGGTGTCATTTGATTTGGATGGGATCTTCGGAATTTTGAATCATTTGAGTCAGTTCAGGAGTTCAAAACGGGTTTGCAAATCATTTGAGTCATTTTGGGAGTTCGGAGTATGGAGCGTGAATCATTTGAACCAGTTTGGGAGTTCGGAGCGGTATCGCGAATCATTTGAGTCAGTTCGGGAGTTTGGAGCGGGTTCGTGAATCATTTCAGTCAGTTTGGGGATCGCAAATCATTTGAGTCAGTTTGGGAGCACAGAGCGGGTTCGCGTATCATTTGAGTCAGTTTGGGGATCACGAATCATTTGAGTCAGTTCGGGAGTTCGGAGCGGGATCGCGAACCAGTTCGGGAGTTCGTAGCGGGTTCGCGAATCATTTGAGTCAGTTCGGGAGTTCATAGTGGGTTCGCGAATCATTTGAGTCAGCTCGGGAGTTCAAAGCGGGTTCGCGAATCATTCGAGTCATTTTGGGGATCGCGAATCATTTGAATCACTTCAGGAGTTCGGAGCGGGATCGCGAATCATTTGAATCAGTTTGGGAGTTCGGAGCGGCTTCAAGGATCATTTGAATCAGTTCGAGAGTTCGGAGCGGGTTCGCAAATCATTTGAATCAGTTCGAGAGTTCGGAGCGGGTTCGCGAATCATTTGAATCAGTTCGAGAGTTTGGAGTGGGTTCGCGAATCATTTGAGTCAGTTCAGGAGTTCGTAGCGGGTTCGCGAATCATTTGTGTCAGTTTGGGGATCGCGAATCATTTGAGTCAGTTCAGAGCGGGATCGCGAATCATTTGAACCAGTTCGGGAGTTCGTAGCGGGTTCGCGAATCATTTGAGTCAGTTTGGGGATCGCGATCATTTGAATCACTTCAGGAGTGCGGAGCGGGATCGCGAATCATTTGAATCAGTTCAAGAGTTCGGAGCGGGTTCGCGAATCATTTGAGTCAGTTCGGAGCGGGATCCCGAATCATTTGAGTCAGTTCGGGTGTTCAAAGCGGTTTCGCGAATCATTTGAGTCGCTGTATATGGATAGGCATTTTTAACTAATTTAGTACCCAGCCAGCATTTCAAAGTCAGGTACCATGGTTAAATCAACATTGAATTACCTTTCGATTTGGCAAATTGGATCAACGTTGAAATCGCAACATTGATGGACGGTTGAAATCACGACGCTGTTTCACCGTCTTACCTTCATCACGGGTGAATGACAGTCGTTCTGCAGACCTTGGATTAACGCTGAATGAGGTTTTGATTTTGAAAAGTTAATCAACGTTGATAACACGATGTTGTTTCACCGTCGTACCTGGCACTATGTATAAATACACACTTGTATGTTCAATTAGATCCTAGTTTGCATTTAGATCAACAGTACAGGATAAAGGCTGACAATCAAATGACTGGCAGCAATGGCTTTACAATCAACTTCAATAAACTACCACATGCTCAAAATTGTATAACAGTTTTATTTTGGAATCATACTGTATAAAACAGATGAAAATAATCCCAAACTTTATTTTTGCAGAGTATGCATGGGTGTATTCTTAAAAACATTTAGTAGAACAATCCAAATACAATAATATTTAAAGGTTTTTGTAAAATAATTTGGCATATAAATGCATATTTTTTTGCGGCACTTGCAAGAGAAACCCTTGTCCCTTTATGACTGAAACCAGTTGATCTTTTATTTTGGTGGAAAACTACAGTTTCTGTAAAAAACATGTTTTAGTAATGTGTCTCATGACAAGAGATGTGTACATTGGTGCAGTGAAAATGTGTTGCACAGTTTGAGAAGGGAACCTTCAACTAGGACCGCTATAAGAGGAGGGAAGATCAGGACAATTCCAAGGGCCCAGCATTAGAGAGGGCACCCCGAGTGGGTGGTGGGGGGGTTGGGGGGGGGTGTTCTAATGGGAACCCTGTGTCTTCTTTACCGTGGGGAATGCAGAATGAGATTTCTACCAATGGGGACTCTAAAATGTTAGAACCAACAGCCTCGTGCATATAGTGTGGCTGTGCTTCGGGTGATCCTTGAAAGAGTCCCAGTGCTAGGTCCATTCTGACGCCGTCCCCTCCACTCTCTCCCACTTGTGCACTTTCTGTACCGTCCTGTATAAACATTTAAAAAAAGTGATGTGACATTCAGCCAAGTATGGTGAACCATACTCAGAATTCGTGCTCTGCATTTAACCCATCCGAAGTGCACACACACAGAGCAGTGAACACACACACACACACACCCGGAGCAGTGGGCAGCCATTTATGCTGCGGCGCCCGGGGAGCAGTTGGGGGTTCGATGCCTTGCTCAAGGGCACCTAAGTCGTGGTATTGAGGGTGGAGAGAGCACTGTACATGCACTTCCCCCTACAATTCCTGCAGCCCCGAGACTCGAACTCACAACACTTCGATTGTGAATGCGACTCTCTAACCATTAGGCCACGACTTCCCATGTATTTACATTTGTAATGTATTTACATTTAATCATTTAACAGATGCTTTTATCCAAAGCTACTTACAAATGAGAACAATAGAAGCAGTCAGGTCAACAAGAGAACAACAACCGTATACAAGTGCCATGACAAGTCTCAGTTAGTCTAGTACAGAACGCATAGCCAGGTTTTTATTTTATTTTATTTTTTTAAATATGAAAGACAAGAAAAGAAGGAAAAGTGCTAGTATTAGCTGGTTAAGTGCTGGCGAAAAAGATGGGTCTTAAGATGTTTCTTGAAAATGAGTAAAGACTCAGATTCGGACTCGGATTGAGATTGGCAGGTCATTCCACCAGCTCGGCACAGTCCAGGAAAAGGTCCTTGAGAGTGATTTTGAACTTCTTTGGGATGGCACCACAAGGCGTCGTTCACTTGCAGAGCGCAAACTTCTGGAGGGCACATAAGATTTAACCAGTGAGTTTAGGTATGTTCACAATGTTTCACAATAACTTTGATATTGTGAAATATATTTAACTGAAAACTGAATGCAAAATAAATCACACAATATTTTCACTTTACAGTTTAGTAACAGTGAGGTTGGAAACAAAGTGGACAACACTATTCATTAAACACTTATTTAATGTATTCAGATGAAAGTTTACAATTCACAAATTATTCACAAGCAGTGTTTTCAGAGCCCCCAGTTACACTGTTTTAATCAGAACACTAGCATTACAGTATAGTAAAATAAGTAAAATCTAATTCAGTAAATTACAATCACAACTATCCCAAAATGTCAAAGCATCTTTACCAGAAGTGACAGTGCAATGTAGCAGATGAACAATTTCTTACCAATGTTTCAAGAATAAGCTGGATCCTTGATGACTCTACAAGGGGAAAGAAGAAATGGTTTACTGAAAAGTCTTAAAAAAGCAGGATTTCATTTTATACCATTACTTTAAACCATTGGTTCTCAAACTTTTTATACCAAGTACCAGTTCAGAAAATATCTGTTATTAAATATTAAGTTCCACCATAATTGCCAACATTAAATTTCAGCAGCATAGTAGGCCAAACTATTCAGCTACAGCTCTACAGTTAAAAAATGAGGCAGTTTTATTCTAAGAATATTTATTTTTGTCAGCCACTTTACCATGGGAAATACAGTTTGAACATTAACACTACACTGTGCTTACATACAGGTAAATGAAAACTTAAAGTTTTAATTAAAATGCGTTATAACAAAAGTTACATAACTTTACTGTACATTAACTGTACTTAAATGAACAACAACAACAACAACAACAAACAAAAAAAAAAAAAACCTTACTCAAAGATTAAATGAAAATGTATTAACATTAATATTTAATTTAGTGATTCACCTGCGTAACCACGAGAGAGGGGCCTGACACTGAGAACCACTGCTTTAAACAATCCTAATTCATTTTTTAATTCATTTTCATTAATTCATTAAAATTGTACCGACATTTGCACTTATGTTTCAGAAAACACTTTGAAACTATTATTAGAATAAAAACATAAATAACACACCTAATGCATAGGATTCATATCAGGAAAATGTGGAAAAATCTCTAACAGACATTAACACAACTTACCAGCAAGACAGTAGGTGAGCATCTAACTTGATCATCTGTGATAAAGCAATGCAAAAATACACACACGGGTATTTATTTATCTTCTGCAGGTTACATGTCCTTTAAGCTACCCATTTGTAAACTCTGGTTATACTTTACTATTTTCTAAAGATAATAAAGATAGCGATTTTCTTACCTCATTTTGCCAGTATGTTTGCAGGACCTCGCAGAACACATCTGACCCTTCTTATGTTCTCAGTTTTTGTTCTCCTTTGACATGTCATGACTCAAATTCGCTTAAAATAAAAAAAATTAACAGGCAAATATTAAATAATTCGGGACCGACCGAGCAGTCAGTTATAACGACCAGCAGCTCACAGTTAGCTGCCTCCCTCACAGAAACACGACAACAACGGTCATATTTTTAAATGTAGAAAGGCGCGAACCGATTCATTGTCCAGTTTCCTGAATGACAGCAAGATTAACCAATAATGATCAAAGTAATAAAACAAAACTACCAATAGGAGTTGTTTAAGTGAGATAAAGCAGCGAAATGTATTTAGTTTTATTGTTGTTAATCATGATAATATTTAACATATACCTTTAGATTTTATAATAGGTATCATGACTAAAATATTTTAAAATGCTATTAAAATAATAATAATCTTAAATAATTTAATATAAATAATTTAAAAGTTTGTTAACCTTTTTCAACCATAAAGCATTAAACATTTTGTTGTTTCATTAAAACAACTGACCTTATTTCAACCATATTTCTACGTTGAAAGTTGGTCGTGTGCTGGAAGTTTTTCAACTGTTCATCTTTAAACGTTGAATCAACGTTGTTTGAACGTTTAAACCACAACTGACCTTATTTCAACCATATTTCAACGTTGAAGGTCGGTCATGTGCCGGCTGGGTAGTTCTAATAACTAGGTGTGTTTAGGTGTGATATGTGAACTCGTATTTTTTGTTTTAATGATGTGCCTCTTAACAGTATCAAGTATACTCAAAAACTAAACAAATCGTGCCTAAAAAGTGCACGCATCTAGGCTAATGTAAAGTTACATGATGAGGTCATACTAGTGCGTGTGTGCACTTTGAGTGCGTTCTTTCACTGCATTATTCGGTGTATTCAAATGCATTTATGAATGCATGTGAATGATCACAAAATTCAAGAGATTGGGGTTAGAATGTGATATTAAGTTACTACAAACAATAATTTAATTACAAATACAAAATGTTGCAGAATAATGTAATATACCTGCTAACCAGTGTTGGGGAAAGTTACTTTTAAAAGTAATGCCTTACAATATTGCGTTACTCCCTAAAAAAGTAACTAAATACGTTACTTAGTTACTTTTTATGGAAAGTAATGTGTTACATTACTTTTGCGTTACTTTCACGTTACTTTTTAAATATGAGCAGGGCTTGATTGTTTTTAATATAAGAAGTTCTATTTATAGCAAATGTAAAAGCCCTTTCACACCAAAAAGTGTAATGAATAAACCTCAGGCTGAAGGAAAAGTAAATTCAGGTCTGTACAGTAGAACACAGGAGAAGAAGGTTCAACACTCTTCAGCAATAAAAAAAAACAATGAAGCACAATTGTTAGTTTATCTAAAGTCATTTTTTAATTATTAGTATGGTTGAACTGGATCATTAAAGGTCAGCAGCAAAGACACTGTTAATAAAATGGGAATAGATACATTTGTGTTATTTAATATATTTAGTTATTGCAGGTTTGCATCATATTCTGAGTTTGCATTTCACTGTTTTGATTAATTTTGATGAATACTAAATCTGTTTTGTTTTTTGTTTTTTTTGTGAGTGGGATGAATTAATGCACATTCACATTTAGTCTAGAACTACAGTAACATGTTCACACAGCGCCTCCATACTTCCGATTTCTCCCAATATGGGAACAGGAGGCTTGTCAGTCAAAAAATGGAAATACAAAGTAACTGGCGTTACTTTTTTGAAAAAGTAACTCAGATATTTTCTTGTAAATTAAAAAGTAATGCGTTACTTTGCTAGTTACTTGAAAAAAGTAATCTGATTACGTAACTTGCATTACTTGTAATGCATTAACCCCAACATTGCTGCTAACACACGACGTAACAGTTGCGTAAAATATTGGTAATTTTTGGTAATTCCATGACTTACCAATTGACAACGTAACTACGACATCGCATGCCCGTAATTTTATTACCATCACATTACCCACTCACAACATCGTCAGTACGTCCTTCCAACGTGACCAGATAACCAAGAATGTCCCAGATTAGTGATGTCCGATTCGCGAACTAATTGTTTAATTTAACCGGTTCTTCTTAGTGAACCGGTTGAACCGTTCACCAAATCGAACTGAATCGTTTGAAACGGTTCACGTCTCCAATAAGCATTAATCCACAAATTACTTAAGCTGTTAACTTTTTTAACGTGACTGACACTCCCCCTGAGTCAAAATAAACCAATATCCTGAAGTAATTCATTTACTCAAACAGTAGGCTACACTGACTGAACTGCTGTGAAGACCGAACTGAAGATGAACACCGAGCAGAGCCAGATGACGAACGAACACGGCCACTACTGGAGCAGTTCTCGTTCTCGAGTCAAGAATCAGTTGTATCGGATTTCGGATCACCAGTACACTGAACCGAGAATCTTTTCTGTCGGATGCGTCCGATTTGAGAACCGATGAGCGGTTCTCGTTCTCGAGTCAAGAACCGGTTGTACCGGTTTTCGGATCATCAGTACACTGAACCGAAAACAGTTTCTTTCGGACGCGTCCGATTCGAGAACCGAGGAGCTGATCATACTGTACATGCGTGATTCAGTGTAAAGCCAACTGACTCACAGTGCATCTGAACCGAACTGGTTCTTTTGGTGATTGATTCTGAATTGATTCTGTGCTAATGTTATGAGCGCGGGTAAACCGAGGGCTTGAATGAAGGGCAATCTGGCGAAATGTAAGTTCATTTGATAACAAATACATCGCAGTGGATTATGTATAGTAAGTGTATGAGTCGAAAACGTTAGGCACGTTATACTTTCACTGAAGCAAGCGAATGATCTTGGCGTCAGCGCGGAAAGTGAGGAACTAACTGATCTCTGCTTCATTACAGTTTGCACATATTTTTTCGTCGCGAACGTTGATCTTCCTTCAAAACAGCCGGTAAAAGAGTCATCACTTCGACACGGCATTAGATCTGGCTTTTGTTCACACAGCGCTTGTCCTGGGTTGAACCCGGCAATTATTGCTGTTACTGTATTTGGGTGCATTGTTGCAAAACTTAATTGTAAACTTTTCATGATTATGAGGTTTTTAACTGACTAAAGTTATGATTACTGACTTTATATATTTGAATGTTTGATAGACGTGACGTCATTAGGTCGAGCGTAAAAGAACCGTTTTTTTCAACCGGTTTATTGAATCGAACTGTCCGAAAGAACCGGTTCGCTGAAAATAATCGAACTTCCCATCACTATCCCAGATAGGTCCTCTATTGGTAATATATTGGTAACTTCATGACTTACTGGCAACGGAACTACAACGTCGTATGCACGTAATTTCATTACCATATTTTTTGTACGTTCTTTATATGCTCTCCGAGTATAGTGCTATTTAAAAAGTGTAATTAAACTTCAGACACAAGATTAAACGTTCCTTAAAGATAAAATATGTTTCTTTTCACTAAGTCAGAATATGGACATGCTTTTAATATATAGTGACGTGGCATACAGCGCGCACACTTCCACAACTGACGCAGCGCGTGGACAGTATTGACAAGAAAGGAGTTGTGAAACTTTCTATCTTGTAAGGAGTTATGAACGTGAAATAATGACACAGACTGGCTACACCATCTCATCTGCCGCAGATACAGTATCAAGAGGACAGCGCATTTGTTTGAGGCACTTTTCAATTCAACTCATCTCTAATGTTTGGAAATTTGGGTATCAACAGCTCATTTGAATCTCATTCAGTTACTGTTACCTACCCTTTTAAAATACATTTTGTAGTTGTCTATCGACCCCCAGGACCACTGGGTAACTTTTTGGATGAATTAGATGTGTTGCTCTCAACCTTTTCTGAGGATGGTACTCCCCTAGTTATGCTTGGATATTTCAACATCCATCTAGATAAACCTCTGTTTGCTGATTTCCACTCTCTGCTTGCCTCTTTTGATCTCAACCGAGTGTCAACTACTGCTACTCACAAATCAGGCAACCAACTGGACCTTATTTATACATGACACTGCTCTACTGATCATGTTCTGGTTACTCCACTGCACACGTCGGATCACTTCCTCCTCACTCTTAACCTCAACATGGTCCCTGACACATCACTTACCCCTCCACATGTCATCTTTCGACGTAACCTATGCACACTTTCACCCTCCCGGCTATCTGCAATGGTTTCATCTTCACTTCCTTCCCCTAAACTGTTTGCATCTTTGGACACGAACAGTGCTACTGATACGTTCTGCTCCACTCTTACATCTTGTTTAGACACTGTTTGCCCCTTATCTTCCAGGCCAGCCCGTAACACCCCTTCTGCCCCTTGGTTATCCCATGTTCTACGCGAACACCGTTCTAAGCTTAGAGCTTCTGAAAGGGTGTGGCGCAAGTCCAAAAATACTACTGACCTTATTGTGTATCAGTCACTCCTATCTTCTTTCTCTGCTAATGTCTCCTCTGCTAAAATGACATACTACCATAACAAAATTAACAATTCATCTAACTCTCGCATGCTTTTTAAAACATTTTCCTCACTTTTTTGTCCTCCTCCTCCCCCTCCTGCTTCATCTCTAATAGCTGACGACTTTGCAACGTTTTTCATTAATAAAATTAAACACATTAGTGCACAATTTTTCACACCACAATCAGTCAAGCTCATATCACCAGCAAACTTACACTCATTTACATCCTTCTCTTCATGCTATGAGGCAGAAGTCTCAAAACTCATCCTTTCTAATCACCCTACTACTTGCCCGCTTGATCCTATTCCATCTCATCTCCTTCAAGCCATTTCTCCTGCAGTTGTACCTGCACTCACTCACATCATCAACACATCCCTCCACACTGGTGTTTTTCCCTCATCATTTAGACAGGCACGTATAACTCCACTACTTAAGAAACCCAACCTCAACCCATCTCTTTTATAGAACTACAGACCAGTTTCCCTCTTCCTTTCATTGCAAAAACACTTGAACAAGCTGTGTTCAAACAGGTCTCTACATTTCTCGCACACAACAATCTCCTTGACAGCAACCAATCTGGCTTCAGAAGTGGACATTCAACTGAGATGGCCTTGCTCTCAGTTGTTGAAGCTCTAAGACTGGCAAAGGCAGAATCCAAATCTACAGTACTTATCCTGCTTGATCTGCCCGCTGCTTTTGACACGGTTAATCACCAGATCCTCCTATCAACCCTACTGGCAAATGGCATCTCAGGAACCACACTTCAATGGTTTGAGTCTTACCTATCAGAGGTCCTTCAAAGTATCTTGGAGAGGTGAGGTGTCCAAGTCTCAAAATCTAACTACTGGGGTGCCTCAGGGCTAGGGCTGGGAATCGATTCCAAAAAGAAATGATTCCTCGATTCCGAGGCGTTGGGAATCGAGAGTCGATTCCAAAGGTTGGAATCGATTCCATCAAGGAGAATCGACTCCTCATTCAGATTATTTTTCAGTTCAACAAAGCTTATCTATGGGAGTCTCTCTAATGGAAGGCTACATCCGACAAAGGCTGCACACATTTAAATTCACGAAAATAAACAAAGAAAACGAGCCGACACTGATCATTTGAATTTTAGGATGTAGCCTTTCGTTTCAGAAGCACAATTCACCATAATTTCAACAGTTGTGAGATAAAAGATTATTTTCAATTTTATATATGCATATATATATATATATATATATATATATATATATATATATATATATATATATATATATATATAAACGATTCTATGGAAGTAAAATAATGACTTATGTCTTTGAAACAAAAAAGCATGCCGAATAGCACTATCTGAAAAAATAATGCTTTGAATTAACAGTTCTTGCATTTTAATGCCTTGTATTTCCAGGGTTTTGCATCTTTAGGTCCTGAAATGTAATATAGTTGTTCGTTTAAGCTGTGAATATTTCAATTAAAAATATTTCACACACTTTTTCATAATAAAAAAATCAATAATTCATATTCACGTTCCAGAATTCACTTCCAAAATATTAAATCGGTTAAAAAATACGATGTATAATATTCAACAGGCAAATTTCGGTCCATTTTATTTCACTTCCACAAATTCAGTGGTTAAAATTCGGCAGATAATTCGCCCTTTCACATCCGGGAGCTGCAGGAATAGCAGTAGAGCACAGAGGCATGATCTCTATCTACTGTCAGTTGCTCACCAACAGGTGGTGCAAGCGGCTGTTAAATAAGACCAAAGCAACAGGTGGATTAAGTAATACAGTTACAAAAACTGATCTGCAGAAATTAAGCAAGCGCTAAGTAGAAGTTTTGATTATCGGGGCATGTGGAAAAGCTGATTGTGCGTATGTTTATTTCAACCTCTTTTCTGTTACCAAGTAAGCAGCATTCAAATGAGATTATTATGGTGTTTTACCCAACGCTGAATTACAGAACTAACATTACATCTAAGGAAGACATATATTGCTTTCGGTTGTTTAGTTTGCCTAACTTTGTGTCATGGCTTGTGAGTCGCTGTGCTGTAATACTGGGGATCCCCTCACGTCACACTCCAGGATTCCCCAATGACGAGTAATGCTTCTCAGTCAAATAATACTGTGATATAAGACCTCAGATCTCAGAAGACATTTTATTGATGATTATGCAAACTATATAGACAGTTAAGCAGATGTAAAATATGAACGAACGCTCAAGGTTTCACGCGGTTTCCCTCAGAAATCTGTTAAAGAAAAGAAAACACGTGGCTCAGCGCACTAACAGTGACAGCGATTTAAAGACAAACTCACATCTTACTGATGATGCAAACTATATACAGACAGATGTGGATATGAACGCAAAAAATGAGTTAAAAACAATCTAGGTATATTCTGAAAATGTAAACTGAAGAAATTATTGACGTGCTACCGCACCCAAGGGACCGTCTGACAATTCCACTGACTGGGTTAAAAGGTCCAATGTGTTTTAATTAAAATTCTAAATAACACAGTCAAATTCTTAATCTTGTATTTCTCATAGTGATTTTCTACAGGTGAGATTTTGCCAATACCTCCCTTCATATATTTACAGTATACAATCATTTACATATTAAAGATCCCTGGAAAGGGTTTTCATGTTCCAACAGTTGTAGTACATGGCTAGATACAAGACTGACTTACTAGGGATGGGTGTTTTCCACAAATATCACATTCGACTATTTGAGCTCACAAAAAAAGAACACTCGAATATTCGTTTATTTAAATTAAGTTTAATGAGTCAGACATTTTTCAGCAACATTTGTTTTCGTCATTTTGAACAAGCTTACACACAATAAGCTTGAACATTACACATCGTGTTTTGTAGCTGAAAACCTTTAACAATGCGTGCAAACAAATAAAAGTACAGATTAAAAGCAAAAAAATAATAATAAGTGAACAAAGAAAAAACGTAAAGCAGCCTGCAGCAATTAGGCTATTGTACACTTAACTTTTAAACTGTCAGCAAATCTTTTTTTCTTTTTTTCTATTCTTTCAAATGTTCTTGTTAAGAAATACGGGCATGTAAACATGATTGGGGGAAAGTCGGCTCCTTAGTCTGTTAACAATAAGGCCAGCCGCGGAGAAAACGCGCTCTGACGGCACAGACGTTGTCGGGACTCACAAATAACGGTGTGCTAAGCGAATAAGTTTTGTGAAGCGCTTCGTTTTTTCGTTTCACCACTGAATGGGATCCTCATCTGGTGGAATACATGGAATACATGGCTCCAGCAAGAACTGTTCCCACTCGTCTCGGCTGGACTCTCTGTAATCATCGCTGAAGTACTGGCTCAGCCTTTTCCAGCCTTTTCCTACGAGTTGTTATTGCATCCTCTTCATCGTTGGTGATGGCGGCTGCATCCGCACCACTTGCATCAAGGAAAATGTTCTGATAATGTTCAAATAAAGTTTTTTTTCTTAATTCTCTCATGTTTTCATCGAGAAACCTGAGATGTTTGTGCCGAGGGTCTAGGGCAGACGCGAGAAGAGGAGTTTTCACTGTATTCTCCAAGTTAGCGGTGTTTATTCGTTGCATGAGAGATGCTGCAACAATGTTCTTGAATTCGGTCACTTTCTGTGATTCTCCACGGCATATTTGAAGTACTGTAGAAGACCGCAGTTCTTAGGGGGCGTTCACTTATCGCGTCTTTTGCATGCTCAAGTTCGTTATTTCCAATGTAGGCGCGCGGTATGCGCGCTCATAATGGAAGCGACGCGGTCGCGATGCGCACGCGGTGCGACGCGCCCGTTTTTTCCAGGCGCGTCCGAACAGCATCGAGTTAAATACATCTCAACTTTCAGAATGCCGCAAGCGCACCGCAGGTCATGTGACAAGAACTAAACATTCAGCTTCATCCTTTCCCGTAACAACGTTGAAAGCTCAGCCAAGATGAAGGAACTGCTGAACATAGCTGCTTACTTGGTAACAGCAAAGAGGTTGAAATAAACATACGCACAATCAGCTTTTCCACATGCCCCGATAATCAAAACTTCTACTTAGCGCTTGCTTAATTTCTGCAGATCAGTTTTTGTAACTGTATTACTTAATCCACCTGTTGCTTTGGCCTTATTTAACAGCCGCTTGCACCACCTGTTGGTGAGCAACTGACAGCAGTTGGAGATTATGCCTCTGTGCTCTACTGCTATTCCTGCAGCTCCCGGGTGTGAAAGGGCGAATTATCTGCCGAATTTTAACCACTGAATTTGTGGAAGCGAATTTGGAAAGTGAAATAAAACGGACCGAAATTTGCCTGTTGAATATTATACATCGTATTTTTAACCGATTTAATATTTTGGAAGTGAATTCTGGAACGTGAATATGAATTATTGATTTTTTAATTATGAAAAGGTGTGTGAAATATTTTTAATTGAAATATTCACAGCTTAAATGAACAACTATATAAAATTTCAGGACTTAACAATGCAAGCCCTGGAAATTCAAGGCATTAAAATGCAAGAACTGTTAATTCAATGCATTATTTTTCAGTTAGTGCTATTCAGCATGCTTTTTTGTTTCAAAGACATAAGTCATTATTTTGCTTCCATACGATTCAGATATTTTTTTACGATGGAACTGGCTTGTCCACAATTTTGAGCGCTGCGTGAACGAATAGATCATAAAGTAACTGAGGGTCTTGATCTTATTACCAACTAAAATATATATATTTTTTAACATTTCTATCAGCCAATGATAATTATAAATAATATATCAATTTTCAATTTTATATATGTATATATATATATATATATATAAATGATTCAGATATTTTTTTACGATGGAACTGGCTTGTCCACAATTTTGAGCGCTGCATGAACGAATAGATCATAAAGTCACTGAGGGTCTTGATCTTATTACCAACTAAAATATTATTTTTTTTTAACATTTCTATCAGCCAATGATAATTATAAATAATACGTCACGAGCATAGATCAGTGGACGAGAGCGCATCTGATTGACAGAGCTCTATCAATCATTAACGTTCTGGTTATTTTGTTTAAGTGTACGGTTTGTTAATATTAAGCAAAGTATACAAAGAAAACTTCATCATTCAGCTGAACTGTACACAATTATTTTAGACACTTCATGTCTTATTTAATTAATGCGATAAATGCATGTCCCTGCTGAGCTGGGATATGACTAATTTCACGGGCAAAACAAAAATTTTCGTATCGTCAATTAATTTTTTTTTCAGCTTCATATTATAGGAAGGATACATTATACATTATATTCCAAAAATTGTGGAATCGAACAGCCCTACTCAGGGCTCAGTTCTTGGACCACTTCTCTTCTCTGTCTACATGGCATCATTAGGTCCTGTCATTCAGAAACATGGCTTTTCATACCACTGCTATGCTGATGACACTCAACTCTACCTCTCATTCCATCCTGATGATCCGACGGTAGCTATTCGCATCTCAGCTTGTCTAACAGACATTTCTTCCTGGATGATGGACCATCACCTTCAACTCAACCTTGCCAAGACAGAACTGCTTGTGATTCCAGCAAACCCATCGTTCCATCACAATTTCACCATCAAGTTAGGCACATCAACCATAACTCCTTCAAAAACAGCTAGAAGCCTTGGAGTTATGATTGATGATCAGCTGACTTTCTCAGACCACATTGCTAAAACTGTCCGATCCTGCAGATTTGCTTTATTCAACATCAAGAAGATTAATCTTGCTTTTCTCCCTTTCTTTCAGAACATGTTGCACAACTCCTTGTTCAAGCTCTTGTTCTGTCCAGGCTGGACTATTGCAATGCCCTCTTGGCAGGTCTTCCAGCCAATTCTATCAAACCTTTACAATTAATTCAGAACGCGGGAGCAAGATTAATTTTTAATGAGCCAAAAAGAATACACGTCACACCTCTGTTTGTCAATTTGCACTGGCTTCCAATAGCTGCTCGCATAAAATTCAAGGCATTGATGTTTGCATACAAAACTACCACTGGCTCTGCACCCATTTACCTAAATTTGTTACTTCAGACTTATGTGCCCTCTAGAAGCTTGCGTTCTGCAAGTGAACGTCGCTTGATTGTGCCATCCCAAAGAAGCACAAAGTCACTTTTACGGACTTTTAAATTAAATGTTCCCTCCTGGTGGACTGACCTCCCCAACTCATTCCGAGCAGCTGAGTCCTTAGCCATCTTCAAGAATCGGCTTAAAACACATTTTAATTTATTATGCAATTGTATATGTGTGTGTGTGTGTGTGTGTTTATTTTATAAAGACCTCTAACTACAGTAGCTTGCTCTATTCTTTTTTTTATTCTATCTGTTTTCTTTTAATTTATTATATTATTTAAAATCCCATGCTACGTGTACTGTGTTAACCTAACTGAGATTTGTTATAGCACTTATATATCATTGCTCTTTTTGTTGTTTTTGATTGCTTCCACTGTCTTCATCTGTAAGTCGCTTTGGATAAAAGCGTCTGCTAAATGAATAAATGTAAATGTAACTGTGTCTGACAGCTTTTCTGAGGTGAGTCCTACAATTTATAATAAATAGGTAGGTTGATAAAATGTATAAAACAAAGTAAAAACAAAAGTCTAACGTCGCTAAAACCTTTTTTTTTTTTATTGTTTTAGCCTTCTAGCCGTTGAGATACCATGGCAACCGCGTACACATCAGCTGCTGGAGAGGAGAGGACTCGTCTGACATTTTCTCTGTTTCTCGTCACTTATACCAAAGAAAAGGTCAACAACTGCGACAGATTGGTTAAGTAACACGTTAATATTATCCACAGTCTACTTTAAGTACTTTTTGTTAATATTTATACCTCTCTGATTATGGTATTTTTCCTGAAATGTCTGCTAGCAAGTATTACGCTAGCGTAGATACATAATTAACGTTATAGCATATTAGATTTGAGCTCTTATTAATGAAAGTTTGGGCTTTTAATTACATCTTATGCGTAAAGGATCAGTTTTGATTGCTTTGTAAATGTTTTTGATGGTAATTTGTCAATAGATAAATGAAGTAACGTTAAGATAATTAATTAAACCTAAAAGTCTGCACTGTAGAGTGTATCAGTGACGTCACTTGCGGTCTAAAATGGGCTGAAACTATTTCAAACCACTGTTTCAAGCTTGTTCTGATTTTTCATTGTAAACAAATATTGATAAAAAAAATGTACAGTTATTTTAGGAGTGTCTTAAAAACCCTCTAAAACAGAGGGGAAGTTCCAAGAAAATTTCGAATGGGAGCTGCTGACAGGTGATCTGATAAAGCTTATTAAATAACTTCATATTTATTTTTTTACAATATATCACCATGCATCTGTAAAATCTAAACATGTGAATTCTGGTATCTTAAGATATTTTTGTATGTTTTCCATATTACTATTTTTCTTTTCTGCATTTCCCCTATTCTCTAGTTTGTTTATTTCTAATAAGGAGCTGGAGGCCGTGAAGAAACAGATCCACGATATCGTGGAGAAGCAGGCCCAGCTGAGCGAGTGGAGAGCTGTGGTGGAAACATTCAGGGGTTGATGCTCATAAGTCCAGGGTAAGTATACAGCTAACCCTCCTACCACCTCTACTCTGTGTGGTTCTCTGCAAAGGCCCGGTGTAAGCAGGACGCGATCTTACCAGATGTCCTTCACCCTATATCACAGTGTAAGACATGAGCCAGGCCCTGGGCGACGACCTCTCTCCATCCGCCGCCTCCGGTCTTCAGGATCTCCGCCGGAAACCGATTCGCTCTACTTCGCGAGACAGAACACGACGCTGTGATCATCGGAGACTCCATCATCCGGCACGTTCGTGCTATGTTAGCTGAAGATAAAGTCCACACTCACTGTTTCCCTGGTGCTCATGTTCTGGATATTTCTGCACAGATTCCCGTGATTCTGAAGGGTGAGGGGAGCATCGGAGCGGATGTGCTTCACGCCGGGGTTAACGACACCTTGCTGCGGTAGACGGAGACACTGAAGAGGGACTTCAGGAGCCTGATCAAGACGGTGCGCAGCATATCGTCTGCATGATGATCATCGTGTCAGGACCACTTCCCACGTATAGATGAGGACATGAAAGGTTCAGTAGACTTTTTGCTTTAAACGAATGGTTATTGTCATGGTGTAAAGAACAGAAACTGCTTTTTGTTAATAATTGGAATCTTTTCTGGGAGCGTCCTAGGCTTTTTAGATCTCCTGTTGGACAACATCTCCCGGACACTTCGCTCCATATGACTAGTAAGCCAATTCTCAAATAACTGCTATGATGACTTTTGTTCTACCCACTTAAATAGAAGTACTTGTGCTGTCCAATCAATAAAGACTTTGTCTGTTCCAGTGTTAATTTTGACAGGCATTTTTGATTTAGCATTAGTCTTTACCTTGAGATGAAAATGCTTAATAGTCTTAAGGCCCGTTCACACCAAGAATGATAACTATAAAGATAACTATATTAGCGTCCACACCAGCGAACGATATTGTCTGTGTATTCTAAGCGGACGCGCGTCTGCTGCTTTATCTTGAGCTCATTACAGCAGGATTGATTCTGATTGGTTGGCAATGTTTTATCGTTCATCAGGGAAAAAAAATCGTTCTGAAAGTGATTCCAACCATATCGTTTCTCTGTGCCTTTATCGTTATAGTTGTGGTGTGGACTCTGCTATTCTTTAATATTGAGAACGATTTTTAGAACTATATCTTTATCATTATCTTTATAGTTATCGTGCTTGGTGTGAATGGGCCTTAAGTCACATTTTAGTCTTTCATAGTTTTGGTCTAGTTTTAGTCTATGAAAAGTCATTGTATTTTTTTTTCAACTTTTAGTCATTATGTTTAGTCATTACTTTTAGTCAAACTGCAGTTACCAACATTTATTTTGATAGCTATTTTATATGTAGTCTTCAAACAAAAATAGTAATTAATTCTTCTCTCTTTAGACCAAATCAATTAAGCCTTTGAGAAATTTGAATCTGAATTTGAATTTGGAAAAACTTGAATAAATGACAATTTTCAATTTAGGAAAGTGATAAAAAGTGATGTGACATGTGGCCAAGTATTTTGACCTATACTCGGAATTCGTGCTCTGCATTTATACCATCCAAAATGCACATACACAGCAGTGAACACACACTGTGTGAGCTGCCATTTTTTGATGTTGGGGGTTAAGTGCCTTGTTCAAGGGCACCTCAGTCATGGCATTGAAGGTGGGAGGGAGCTCTTTACATTCACTCCCCCCTCCTACAATCCCTGCCAGTATAAGACTCAAACCTGTAGCCTTTTTGGGTTACGAGTCCGACTGTATTTTGAATATCCGGTAGACCTGAAATAATATTATAGTCCCATCTAGTCTTATTGACGAAGACGAAGCACAAAGTTTTTATCATCAGATATTAGTTTTAGCTTATCAACGTCTCATCTTAGTTACAGAAAAATGTTTGTTAACGAATATTTTTTGTCATCGTCTTTGTTGAAATAATTCACACTGGTTTATTCCCCAAATAGTGAGGTCAAAATATATTATAAAATATGTTCTAGAAAAAAATCTGATTGTGATTAAACCAGAAAAATGCTAAATTAATAAAAAATCATTAGATCACTCGCACCCAAAGCAGTTATTGTTATTGTAAATGAAATGATCACAGATAATAGTTTTGATGTACTCTGCTTGACTGAAACCTGGCTAAAACCAAATGATTATTTTGGTCTAAATGAGTCCACCAGACTACTGTTATAAGCATGAGCCCCGTCAAACTGGTCGTGGAGGAGGTGTTGCAACAATATATAGTGATATTCTCCCAGAAATGTTACCCAGAAAACAGGATACAGGTTTAACTCATTAGAAATACTTCTGCTTAATGTTACACTGTCAGACATGCAAAGAGATCTAATGTATCTCTTGGTGAAGAGAACTTTATGAAATTAAACATCTATTTTAATACATTTTATGTAGGTATAAACATCATGTTAATACTGCAAAAGGTTTTGCCACAAACTCAACTGACAGGGAAGTAAAAAATTATATAGTATACATAAAAATAAATAATAACACAAATAATATCCTTTTAAAGTAGCAATCAGTCAAGTTTTTTGATTTAGTAAATTGATTTCCACTTTAATAAAAAAAAGTAGTTTTTTCCCATTTAATTTTTCTCAACTCCTTTTTAATAGTATATACATTTTCACGTCAATTTATTAAAAGTAAAAAAAAAAAAACATGTTTAGAGCCCTATGAAATGTTTTTTTTTTTATTATTATTGTTACCAAATTCTGTGTTTTAGCATGTCTAACTATTTGAATGCATAACACAACTTAATTTATTCATTTTATTTTTTCATAAAGTAGCCTTACTGATATAGATATCATATCTCAAAGTGATGATGTTACTGACCACTTCCTTGAACCGTGCATGCTGCATATTACTGATATAACTATATTTCCAAAATGAGCTGTAGAATCCAAAATGAGCTTTATTAATTTAAGAGCCTTACTTTACATTTATAACAATAATTGTTAATGTTTGAATTGTATTTCAGGGCAGTTTGTGAAGACATAATCAAGAGAAGTCAGTTCCAGGTCCACCTCCACACCAGACCTCTCTCTCATATGGATGGCTGTCTACTAGCATATTGTGTTCTCTTCAGACTTCGGTGGATGCAGATATTATTCGGGGACATGAACACTTGAATATTGCAAGAATAGAGAAAGTAAGAATTACTTAAGATTTAAGAATTTAATGTTAATTGCTTAAACAATTTCTATATATCGTTTTTTGGGGGGGGTTTCCAAAGCACCTAAAAGCCAATTCACACTGCCATACTCCAACAGGCTAAACACAGTTCAAACAAAACAAGCATGTTTTTTTAAATAGTTTTTGTGGCAGTGTGAACTGGCCATAATGATGTATGATAGGTGTGAGATTTATTAAACTTTATTTGCTATAATACATATGCTGATAAGCTATTGCATATATGATATTCAATTAATTATTTGTAGTGGTTTGGTTAAGGGTGTGATTAGCTGATGTATTAGCATGTGATTAGTTGATGAATTGTGTGCATGGTTAAAGACTGCTTTTTAAATATTTAAATGCAATGTGATGAGTGCTTACTAAGACTTGCATATTTGTGCATAATGTTTTGACCCTGGATGCTTACAGAATGATATAGATATTTAAATATATGTTAAATGTATTTATTATTAATATATTTCAATCTATGTGCTTCTGTATGGGCTGAATGCTTTCATTCATATTTTGCTGTATATCCTGTTTTTATTAATAATTTGGGTGTATTACTGTTCATATTTGTTTGTTAATAAATTAACTGAATTCATTTAGAGTCTGTATTCATCATTCACAGCTGCTAAAACAGCCTTTAAATTAGTTAGTGCATATGAGGACATAAACTAGGTTTAACTACTGCATGTCCGCCCATAAAATAATAAATAATTCTAAAAAAATACCAACTGATTACCAGCACACGACTACCAATCCGCGATGTCGCCACGACGTCGCAGTTACTTACTGGCAACGGCGATGTATACGCACCTTTCACTTTTCCGGTTGCCACGACGTAAGGACTTACGTCGCCACGAAGAAACTTTGGTCACCAGATTACGTTGCAGTTACGTGAGTTATGTAATGTTGTTAGCGGGGATATGAATGAATAATACCCTAAATAACCTTTGTGCCAAAGGGTTCTTTCTTGTCATTATAGAACCTTTTTAGCATAAAAGGTTCTTTGGAGTTGAGTAAAGAACCCTATGGTTCTATATAGAACCCCAATGAACCCTTTTTTCTAAGAGTTTGTTGTCATAATGTTCACCTTGGAGATTGAAAATGTTTCATTTTTGAGAACCCAGGAGCCCAAATTCAGACCCAGAACAATAAAACCCACAGAAGAGGTGGGAGTTCAAAGGAGGAATCTTTATATTACCAGACGGCAGGGAGAGGAAGAGTAGATATAAGTCATGATCTGCGAGATTAACCACAATCTGATGTGATCCGACCACCTCAGAGAAAACCAGTGTTGAGCTGCTGCAAGAGCTTTTGAAGCACAGCAGTTGTGGTCAAAGAGTTCTCGTGTGTTATGATTGGTGGATGATGATGATGAGTGGATAAAGACTAAAGACTAAAGCAATCAAATAGTGAGAGAGTGATCTGCTCACCTGGTTATGTTCGTGGATGTTTCGACGTGGAAAGCTGTTCGTAATGGAAATATTGATATTTTATTTGTTAACAACATACTTTTCGTACCTTAAAATCAGTAAATGTTCTGAAATTAGAGAACTAAGCCAATAGTACACTATTAGAGTAATAGTAACTTCGGATTGTGAATCATTTGGGTCAGTTCGGGAGTTCAGAGCGTGATTCATTTGAGTCAGTTTGGGAGTTCAAAGCGGGTTTGCAAATCATTTGAGTCATTTTGGGAGTTCGGAGTATGGAGCGTGAATCATTTGAACCAGTTTGGGAGTTCGGAAGCGGGATGACGAATCATTTGATTCAGTTCGGGAGTTCGGAGCGGGTTCGCGAATCATTTGAGTCAGTTTGGGAGTTCGGAGCGGGTTCGCGAGTCATTTGAGTCAGTTTGGGGAACGCGAATCATTTGAGTCAGTTCGGGAGGTCGGAGTGGGTTCGCGAATCCTTTGAGTCAGTTTGGGGATCGCAAATCATTTGAATCAGTTCGGGAGTTCAAAGCGGGTTCGCGAATCATTTGAGTCAGTTTGGGAGTTCGGAGCGGGATCGCGAATCATTTGCGTCAGTTCGGAGCGGGTTCACGAATCATTTGAGTTAGTTCGGGAGTTCAAAGCGGGTTCGCGAATCATTTGAGTCAGTTTGGGGATCGCAAATCATTTGAATCAGTTCGGGAGTTCGTAGCGGGTTCACGAATCATTAGAGTTAGTTCGGGAGTTCAAAGCGGGTTCGCGAATCATTTGAGTCAGTTTGGGGATCGCAAATCATTTGAATCAGTTCGGGAGTTCGGAGCGGGATCGCGAATCATTTGAATCGGTTCGGGAGTTCGTAGCGGGTTCGCGAATCATTTGAGTCATCTTAGCTGTATATGGATAGGCATTTTTAACGAGTTTAGTAGCTAGTTCGAACTACGTTTTCCAAGCGTGTTTAGGTGTGATATGTGAACTCGTATTTTTTGTTTTAATGATGTGCCTCTTAACAGTATCAAGTATATTCAAAAACTAAACAAATCATGCCTAAAAAGTGCACGCATCTAGGCTAATGTAAAGTTAAATGATGAAGTCATACTAGTGCGTGTGTGCATTTTGAGTACGTTCTTTCACTGCATTATTCGGTGTATTCAAATGCATTTATGAATGCATGTGAATGATCACAAAATTTAATATATAGGGGTTAGAAAATGTATATATTTATATGATTTTATTTAGTTAATCAATATCACACTGAGAGGGCCATGTCAGTTTTTCTCCAAAAATCAACATGATTAAAATGTGATATTAAGTTACTACAAAAAATAATGAATGAATAATACCCTAAAGAACCTTTGTGCCAAAAGAGTTTTTTCTTGTCATTATAGAACCTTTTTAAGCATAAAAGGTTCTTTGGAGTTGAGTAAAGAACCCTATGGTTCTATATAGAACCCCAATGAACCCTTTTTTCTAAGAGTGTACTTAACATGTGTTCCATTTAAACTTCTTAAGAATTGTACAATAAACACTATGCACATTCTATCTATCGATCTATCTATCTATCTTTCTATCTATCTATACATATACATACAGTATATATAAAGTGTACATATTATCATTAAATTTTTCTCTTTCAAGCATTTTTTATATATTTTTATGACGTGCCAGACAGTTTCGTTTTGATTCTACTCGGCTGGCTTTTCAGGATGTAAGGCATATCAAGCCCTCAGAGTACATTAAGTACATTAAGATCACAGTCAGCCCTGTAGCTCCAGCTGATGTGATTAAACTTTGGTTTATGTTCAAATGAGAATCTGAAATTTGGCTCCATTCATGCCTCACACATGCCCTTCACAAACATGAAATGAGTAAAATGGTAACATACGTGCTTAACCAGAAACTTCAAATCAATGTAGTTTCAACAATAGTGTAACACTTCAAAAGCTGGCTTTCAAAGTCACGTTCTTTCCGGTCCTGATGGCCAGTTTGAATGCATCATGCCTCAAACAAGATATGTTCAATAATTCAAACTTGCATGTACAACGTGGTGTTGCAAAAGTGAAGTCATGTCAGGTGAGGTTAGAAAACAAACACTCATCGAGAGCCTTCATCACTCTGGCTAAATCTGGCTTGATAAGCAATGAAAAAGCAACTGCGATTACAGGGTCATACGATACACTTATAAGAACGTACTCTACTTTGCAATATATTTTTCATGAACTGTTTGTACATTTTGCATTGGTTTCTGAAGTTTATACAAGCATATTTAAAAAGCAAGAAAAGTTTCTGCTGACATTTGCAAAGTTTTTAGACCTGCAAATACAGTGCTGCCCTAACCTATTTGAAGCCCCCCCCCCCCCCAAAAAAAATTGATACAAGATGTGGGACAAGAAAAGCAAAATGCAGTTTATTTAAAGGTAAAAAATGGATACAATTTTCATCCAATCAGACAGCATGTCCCAACCTACAACATTAAAGATTATGACCTATTTGTGGAAGATAACCTCCTAGCCATTTATGATCTGAAACCCATCAGCATTTAACAATTTCTCCTGACAAATGTGATAAAAATTTGTGATATCAATATGGAAAATAATGTTCTTCTAAAAGAGGATGGAGCAAAGCTGCAGAAATCAATAGGCTGAAAAATGTCTTTATGATATATACAAAACTGTCCACAACACAGATATCTGCACAATAACAGACCACTGAATCTTAAGAGTTTTCCAAGCCAAGCCATGGAATATTGTGTGCTCCAGGACAGCGTCACTGCCTGCAGGTGTCATGGAAGGCCTCAAGAGTTCGGAAGTCCCTCCATGTTGGAGGAAGGCCCTCCTGCAGGTACTTGCCACAGCGCTGACACGGGGTCTGGAATAGCTTGATGTAGCTCCTCAACCAGGTCTGCTCAAAAGAACAACACACAAATATTACACAAATATGACAAGTGCCTTTCATCTAAGATCTGACTGGTTAAAACCTCCAAAAACTAAACGGCACTCCTCTAGTGAAACACACTAGACTCTATTAACAGTTCATTTAAACGGAGTCTGAAGTGACTTGAATTAATGAATCCTGGCCAAAACGAAGCCAATAAGACAGTATATTTTCCTGGCCAAATGCTGTAAAACTGTTGCAGTGGATCCCCTTACCCTGCACTGACTGTCCTCACTGCACTAACATGGGACATGTGAGAGCAGCATGAGGGTCTGTGGGCTCTAGCAGCAGTCACGACTCGACATTGATTAACAGCAGGAGGAGTACGTCTGCTCTCCTCTCTAACCCGTCTTCACTGGGCTGCTCAGCACAGTCGGGGTTTACCTGCACCTGTCAGGATGCAGTGGCTTTCCTAATTCATGTGCCGGCCCAAACCACCCTCCACTGACTCCCTGTTATTCATACTCCAATTGGCACACACAAAAGTCCAGCACATCCATCCATCTATCTATCTGTCTATCCATCTGTCTTATTTGTCTGTCTATCTATCTTTCCTTCCATTCATTTATCCATCCTATCTACCTGTCTATCTACCCATCTGTCTGTTCATCTATCTATCTGTCCATCCATCCGTCCATTTATACATCCCATCTACCTGTCTATCTACTCATCTGTTAGTCCGTTTATCTATCTATTCATCCATTTATCAATCCTTTCTACCTGTCTGTCTATCTCCCCATCTGTCTGTCTATCCATCCATCCATCCATCCATTTATTTATCCATCCTATCTACCTGTCTGTCTATCTACCCATCTGTTTGTCCTTTTATCTATCTATTCATCCATTTATCCATCCTATCTACCGGTTTATCTACCCATCTGTCTGTTCATCCATCCATCCATCCATCCATCCATCCATCGGTCCATCCATTTATCCATCTTATCTACATTTCTGTCTATCTAACCATCTGTGTGTCCATCTATGCATTCATTTATCCATCCTATCTTCCTGTCTATCCATCTGTCTGTCGGTCCACCCATCTAACCTATCTACCTAAAAATACTTTTATAAAGCAAAAAGGAGCCTCAAGCTCTTATTTTTGAGAGTCTGAAGACTGGTGATGGGTTTTTTAGGTTCTAAATAAGCTGTCCTGGGGATGGCCTCAGAGTGTCATCATCATCATCAACTGTAGGGTTTAAATCCGTGTACAGGAGAAAGCCCACGATTCCAGCCACCATTCGAATAGCTCCACATTGATCTTACGGAGAAGTAATCAATCTCTCCTCTCTTTCTAAGTGTACAGCAGAGGTCGGCAAACTATTTAAAGACAGACCAGACTCAATGCTTAACATCACACACAAATATACAAGCAGCGATAAGGTTAACTTGTGAAGTTATTAAAGATTTCAAACACAAAGTCAACATTTATTTCTTCAGGGCGGAGTGTGATGCCATTTTATACATTTAGCACATGCTTTTATTCAAAGCTACGGTATTTACATAGCGCACTCAAGCTACCGATTCAGTATGTATGTTCCCTGGGAAACGAACCCTTGACCTTGATGATGTTTTTGTCATCATCTTTTGAATGGTCTTTCATGCATTCTTACAATGTGGAAAACCTCATTAAACAGCACCACACAGCCAAAAGCAGAAAGTAATAATTGCATGTAATAATTCTTGCACAATGTCATTGGAATTTTAAAAGCAATGTACCAATGTACCCACCATGAAGGAGCGAACTACAACATCAGGCATCTGGGGGAGCTGGTAATGCAGCAGGGCTGTGGTTGCATGATCAGTGACCTGAGAGAAAAAAAAGATCACTGAGAAACACAACAGAATGTGTACAGGGAATACACTAAAATATGACTGCCGACATTTACAAAACCAAAACAAAATATGAAGAACCAGTTAACAAAATTGGCATAAAGGCAAATCTATTTTATAGCCAGCAAGACATTTATTGTCTGTAATTGGGGAACTTAACTATAACTTATGCTTGTTTATCATTCTAATAGAAAAAATAATAATTAAAAAAAAAAAAGTGTACGAAAGTGTAGGATATGATTATGATTAGATTTTCTTTCAATATTTTGAGCATCGTGAACAAGTGAGTTTCTCTGCCTGCTACGCTATTTCTTGGCTAAAGGAAAATACAATGACATTTTTTTTAAATAGTAATTTTCCAAGACAACTACAAGACTCTCCAGGACATTTTACATTTCCTCTCATTTCAATGCATTTTACTGGATGTGTGGGAACCCTGTAACATATGTGCATTATTGTCTAAATCTAAAAATATTCTTAATTTTCTTTAAGCAAAATATATGTATTTTATATGTCTTTGCATACACGAGCACACATTTGAAGAAATCCTAATTAAAATCCATCTTCAGATCAATCCACCTACCTTTAGATTAACTCCTAAGTCCAATTTTGCAGAACACCACCATAACCTTATTACTTTCCCTAAAATCCCATTTTCCATCACTAACGTAATTACAGAAAGGGACTGAAAAATGACCCAGTTCAATCTCCCGTCATCATTTCATTAGACTGCCAATGCTGACCAAAGGCCTTATGGGAAACTGTCTGGTTAATACCTATCAATATTGATGCACCATGGGAAAAGAAAATCAAATGGTTACTACTATTGAAGTTTAAAAAGAAAAAGTGATGCTTTTTTACAAACACAAAAACTTCTGTGGGAAAACTGTTGGACAGCGGGGAAGAGTAAAGAACGATTAATTAAGTGAGCATGGAAAACGGGAACACAGAAGTGACACCTGGGAGGGGAAGATGAGAGGGGGCCCGTCCCTCCAGTTTGAGGCAGCCAGGGTTCAAGTTAGTGTTCGCAGCCAGAGATATAAAGAAATAAACAGGTCTGTGCTTTGATCAGCCCGTGCAGATGTGTGAAGCTCAGTTACAATGCGAGCGGGTTCTTGCAACCTCTTGCTTTAAGTTCCAGTGTAGCTCGTCATGCACGTTCTCTCTCCTTTGAAAGGAAAGCAAGTTTTTCTCCCTCTCTCTCTCTCTTTGAAAGGTGCATCAGCATTAGCAAGACTACATAGTTTAATCTGCCCCAGAGCAGACTGCTCTCTAATTCCAGCCTAATGAGATTCGGGGAGGGTGAAGAGAAGGCAACCGGAGTCCAGATGTTTAGGGGACTGTCAAATGGGGGCGAAGTGGCTCAGAGTGAAATTAAAAAACAAACAAACAAAAAAAAAAAAAACAGGGACAAATGATGTCTGAGGGATGAAAGGCAAGGACTAGCAGTGGAGAGGTGACAAGAAATGCTACCATCATTGAGAAAAAGAGATCTCATTAGGATTTCACGAACACAGGATTTTAATTGATTAATTTATTTATCACACGGCTCAAACTCAGTCTGATAATCAATGACAGGATCATTTGATTACTGTTACGAAATTTCCCACCGTATGATATGGGTAATGAGAAAGACATGCTCTGTTGATTAAACTGAATTTTGTACAACCAGTGCTGCAGAAAGGCCAGTATTATGATGTTTTAAAAATGTCAGTATCGACTTTTATTACTTAACAAGTAACTGAATTACTGAAATACTTCTCTTAAAGTTGACCACTGGATAGAAGGTTGGGAAACACATTTGGTGCTCACACTGACAAAAGTCAGTAGAGATGCACAAATCCTAATTTTTCATGACCAATTCAGTTTTTTTTATACAAGCAAATGGGCTGATTCTGATACTTCTGATTTGATAATATTTATTTTATTTTTGAAGGCAATCACTGCATTTCAATCACAATCCAAACAAAGATGCTGCACACATGAGCAGTTTCTTTGTGGCACAAAACAAAAACAGCCGAAGTTTGTTGTGATGCGTTTGCTGGTTTACTCACCTTTTGAAATGCCTGATAGTTGGACTTTGACCAGATGTCAAGCTAAAAAAAAGGACAGAAAAGTAAACCTCATGCGATGAATATAGATACTTATTCCCTGGTCACAAATTGATTCAAAATAACATGGTACCCAAATTTGACATTTATTGTGCCCAACCCTTCTTAAATTATTACGGCAACGTTCCATGAATCAATTTAACCTCTTAGTGAATGTCTTTCATCTGTGTAGACCTGGATGCTCCTGCGCTCCATACACTCCACTTTTTACATTCAAGAGTTGTTTAGTTCCATAAAGGATAAGAAAATTAAATAAAAATAAAAACTCGATAAAAAGTACCATGGTAGAGGTATTGTGTGTGACAAGCATGTTTGTTTTAACACACAATTCCATAAAACATTCAGCAAAAATAAAATAAAAAAGTTGTAGTGTTTTTAGATCCTCATATCGAATACTTTTTAAAATGAAATACAATGCAAATAAACAATTAAAGACAAGAAAAAACATGCTATTTGGGCCGAATTCTTCAGGATGATTTCTGGCTTCTGATTGATTTCTGTGGTTTAATTTTAAATAAGCAGTTTGCATTTTTAAAATCCAGAAAGAGTTCATCTCATTTTAACACTTCACTATCTTAAATCTATAATGAATTGGAATTAATGAATACATTTTTGTTTTTGAGGAGCTGTGTTGATGCATACTGTATCAACTGTTATTTTGCTTACAAGGATCATAGTGTGATCAGTCTGTGAGTGGTTTTAAAAGTGTTTCAGCATGCGTTGAGCTGCATGGATTCTCACTAAAGAACATGTCGTTGTATTTTCATCATGTGAGAAGTTGGAGTTGTAGGGGTGGTCTGCCTTTTGTCTGGTTACATTTGCCTCTGTTTTTTTTTTATTAAAATGTAATTAAATAAAGGCAGAGGCACTCATAAAATGCACAGAAATATTTGCAGGACTTAAACTTCTACACTTCATTTGAAAGTTTAAAGGTCAGTTCAGACAAGCCCTGCGTCTGATGCCAGGACTGTTGTTTGGGGGCGATAAACCCCATCACTAATCAACCTATTGAGTGAAGGTCATCAGAAGAGTTTTTAAAGACGACAACAAATCAAAATGTTCTCTGATTCTAATATCAAACAGGCTCGGTGTCAGCATTTATCAGAGAAATCCGACTCCATCTCCCCTGTCCTCAAACCCACCTCCACACACTGCTGCCATTTGAAGTAAAAAGAATGGCAGATCCCAAATTACCCAAGAGATGTCTGAGATAGTCTTTGAAGCCCTACTTTGATAGCATAGTTTCCCTTCTCCTACCTCTTCCTCTGTTTTTCTGTGCTTCTGTGCTTGGCGGTTCAGCCGGGCTTTTGCATGTAGTTTTGGTAAGCTATGTGGCATCATTTGAATTGTAAGGACCAGAGAAAGGGTTTAAAGAAAGAAGCCTGTCGATATTCTGCCCTGAATTGACACCTCGCACAGTCCCAAAAAAACCTATGAGGTTGATTACAGATAAAATAATAATAATAATAATAATAAAAATAAAAAAACATTGAGATGAACTGGAAAGAAAGCAAAGTTTTGGCAGAATTTTTCAATATGTGTTTCTGGTTGTTTGTGTGATTTCTGCTCAACCCAATGTTTAATTTTAAATAAGCAGTACATCTCATTTCAAAGCTCCATAATTTTAAATCTATAGTGAACTGGAATTAATTACTGTTTTGTTAACTTGTTTTTGAGGTGCTGAGTTTCCTTCCTGAAGATAAGCAGATATTTAAACTCAGAGTCTCAAAGTCTCAAAATTCAAATGAATCAAAGAATTGGAAGAGACGTGGATGAATGCACGTGCGTTGCCTGATCCAAAAATGCACATTTTAACCCCTACATGCACAAATTATGATAATTTTTAATACAAACTATAACATTTGTATTCACAAATATGTCTCTATTTGAACAAAATGCTGCACATTAATGTAATTCTTAACTCTGCAGACATCGGTTGAAAAGCATTTGTTTCAGTGTAGTGACGAACATTCGCAAATTTTTTTAATCGTGTACACGTTAATGAATTGCCCTGGGCCTTGTTCGTTAGTAGTTGTGTGTGTGTGGGACGTGAAATGCTGAAAACTGCGAAAATGAGGTCTCAAAATCCAAATGAACCGAACAAGATCGACTCAAACTAGACTTCAATTAATGCACGCGTGTCACCCGATCCACATATGCATGGATTCCTTTTTGCATAAGCAATTTATGATATATTAATGCAGAACAGAACATTTTTATTTGCAAACACATCTGTGTGGCGAGTGGGGCGGGGCCGAGGGACGTGGGAACAAGGAGGGAGGCCGGCAATGATTGGGAAATCAGTGACACCTGCGACCCACTGCCGGTCTCGAGTCCCACGTAGGAGATGGAAGGATATAAAACTGGAGCGACGACAGTGAAGGACGAGAGAGGATCAGGCCTGGGCTTTTAGTTGTGTTTTGGTTTTTATTTGAGCGCACCAGTCGTCCGTTAGGGGCTGGTGCGCTGTTTTGTGTTTATTTTGTGTTATTAAAATGTTATTTGATTGTCCGCCGGTTCCCGCCTCCTTCTTCCCGATGATTAGGAAGGTTTAATGCATTACAGTGGTGCCGAAGCCCGGGAGAAGGAGGGACGTGCTGCTGAAGATCCCTCGCCGCTGTGGTGAATCCGCGGTGCCACAGAGCAGGCGAGGAGGATGCCGCCATGGACGCTCGAGGCGGTGGGCTGGAGCGAGTTGCCGGGAACGGGCGGGCTCGCTGCCGACCGCCCACGATATGGAGGGGCGGCTGCCGTCCGTGAGGGAGCGGAGGAGTCGGCGCCGTTCGCCAGGGGGCCGGAGCCTGCTGCCTCCGTGAAGGTATCCGGAGGAGCAGGGAACGGGGGACTCCTGCCGGCTGCCCAAAACCGGAGGAGCCGTCGCCGTCCACCGGGCGGCGGAGGGGTGTCGTGCCGTCCGCCGAGGGCCGTCCAGTGCCACCGCCAGGCACCGCGGAGGAGATCGCCCAGCCGGTGGAGGACCGAGCAGCAGTGCGTCTGGGAACCGGATTTTTTTTTTTTCTCTCTCCCCTCTCTCGTCTCTGTCGCTCCTCCTTCCATCTCCTTTTCTCTCGCCTCGTCTGTCCTACCCCCAGGTTCCTGCAGGTCCCCGTGAGCGGTCCCCCCCGGAGGGAAGGGGGGGGGTAGAGCGCAGTCTCAAGGGTACCCCCCGGCCTGCGAGGGGCGATGGGGGTATGTGGTGAGTGGGGCGGGGCCGAGGGACGTGGGAACAGAAGGGAGGCCGGCAATGATTGGGAAATCAGTGACACCTGCGACCCACTGCCGGTCTCAAATCCCACGTAGGAGATGGAAGGATATAAAACTGGAGCGACGACAGTGAAGGACGAGAGAGGCCAGGCCTGGGCTTTTAGTTGTGTTTTGGTTTTTATTTGAGCGCACCAGTCGTCCGTGAGGGGCTGGTGCGCTGTTTTGTGTTTATTGTGTGTTATTAAAATGTTATTTGATTGTCCGCCGGTTCCCACCTCCTTCTTCCCGATGATTAGGAAGGTTTAATGCATTACAGTCTGTATATGTACAAATCGCTGCACAATCATTTAATCACGAATTAAATTGAAAGGCATTTGCTTGTTGATTGACAATTGATGTAGTACACCGATATTTTTGCATGCATCTATTGATAATTTTGAGTCTAATTTCATCCCATACATTACACCACTGAATATACATTTTTAGCCACAAATTGGATGTAATATTTTACTTATTGATAGTAAAAGTGATAATATACCTTGAAAAAAAAGTAATATGAGCTATAATCTCTTTGACTCATTACTTAATTAAACATTCATAACTTTGGGTAAAATGTAAAAAAATAAAAATTTCCACAATAAATATTTAAGATTGGTTTATGATTATGTAATTTATTTAGATGGTTAAAACACCAAAAATGCAATAATACTTTAAAGATGAATATACATATTTCAAGACAAAATGTTGCAAAAATAAATCCTAAATGCAAGGTAAAAAGTTTTAATATGCCCTCCATAAACAAGTCTTTTTTTTCAATAAAAGGTTTCCAATAAATATTTACCCAAAGGTGCCCGTAGATAATATTTATTGAACCACAATATCTTTATTAATTAATTACTATCAATTGTTTTTTGAAAGGTTGAGTTTCCTACTTAAAGATGAGCATATATTTAAATGCAAAACTATCCATATCAGTAATATGTATCATTATTATAAAATATCTACTTAGTCATTACTGACAAAACTTTATCAGAAAATAATTTATATTTATAATTTTTATCATAAATTTTTACTTTCAATTGCTATAAATGATCAAATTAAACACTTATTGACAACAGTTTGGCACACTATACTCTTCTGAAATGTTAGGGAAAAATTTTTATTTTTACAAAAATAGAATACAGTGTAAACTGGAAAGCATACAGTTCTCAGCATGCAAGTACTTCATTCCAAACATATTCCTCATCTTCCTTTCAGCAATTAACTAATCTGTTTTTACCGCCATAATGAGAGTGTTACAGATTTCCTGGTGCACGCATTGCTGTGTCTGTCAGTTTGAGCTTTTTAAATAAGCTGCAGAGGTTAATATGCAATTGCTCACCACACACGTTTGGATGCAGAGGCCCAGCGGCACAAAGCACCAGCCTGGCAAGCGGTTCAGAAGATTCACAATCGCTGCCATAATTAACTGTGATCAAGCATCTCCGCAGCTTTGATGGCCACCTCATATTAGTGTCACCAAAGAGTGTTCAAACAGTGCAGCTTTCACAGATCCGTACAGATCGCTTCAGAACGAATGAGAGGATGCTGCTCAACCTGACACAGGGGACGTGAGGATAGAGGCTATCGCATACGAACATGCTTTTCATGTTCAAGAGAGAGACAAACACATCATGTGAATTATTGAACAGCTGTGCTGAGACTTTTATCAATAGCTAAAATTTATCAATAGGGATTTCACATCCTTACCTAAGCCAGAAGTACTCAAGCTAATTTTTAATGTTCAACTTGAAAATGGCCAAAAGATGAGTTTTAAACTAGATTTGAACATGTAAAGAAATGAAATGTTTTACCTTTCCGTCCTCTGAGTATACATTCTCATGATAACCTCTGACAATCGTGCGGTCAATAAAAAGGCTCCTCATGACCACAATGGCTTTCAAAACCTTCCCCAGGGTGACCTGGAAAGAAAAAAGACAACAGAAGACAGGTTGAGTGGATGATATTTGAGCATTTCTTAAACTATGGCCACTTTGGAATCGTGACTAATGAACGTGATATTGCGTAGCTTGTCAGTGATCTATGGCTCTATTAAATGCCGCTCCATTTGAAAGCAGGTTATGGCGATTTAGCGATATATCACCCAGCCCTATTCGAAACCATTTTTCTTAAGTTATTAATTTTGTTGTGTTATGTCTGATAATATTCCGTGGTGGAAATTACATTTTAAATAAAATTGCCACCTAATTTTTCTTGCTACGGAAAATGTATAGCTAGACTGTATGTAAATTAATACACACAATTAAATAATATTTTCACATTTTTAGATTTAACAAAATTACAGCTTGTCTGAAAATTACTAATTTAAAAGTAAAAATATTTGTATTTATTGAAAAAAAAAAATATATTAAAAAATATTTAAAAAATATATGTGATTTTTTAATTTTTATCCTTTGTTAAATATTTAAATTACATTTTACAATAAATACTGAAATACTTAAATTATTTCATCCTTTGTTATTGACAAAAATTACAGTTACATTTTTATGATTTAAATATTTTAAGACTGAAAATATGCATAAAATATGCATAAATATATGCATAAAAATACACAAAATTTGCACAAATAAATGATAGTCATGGTAAAAAGTTTTATTATGACCTTTAAAAACAAAATGTTAACAGTTTGTTTGTTTTAATAGAATTGTACATTTGGGACACAAAAGTGCCCATTACATCTTTATTTTACAGTTGAATTGTGAATCAAAAACAGCTGGTTCGACCAATTTCTCTCAATTACTAAAACATACAGCGCAAAACTCATCTTTTCCGAGAAAGTTTTTTCCTTCATGCCAAAGAAAGTTCACACTTCAGTCTGAAACCATCTGCTGTCAGGAGGGGTTTCCTTTGAGTCTTTTGGCTTAAGATGGGTCTAATCTGAGGCAAAGGAGGAAATCCCAGTACAATATTCTTAAATCCTCACATTCACTTAGGTTTCACTCTACACACACACGACAGATACAGTACAACATGGACAGGAAGAGGGGTGAGGATCTCTAAAACAACCCCTCGATATTTGCCAAAGCCGTTCAAACATCAAAACCGTCCCGCGAACAAAACAGCAGTTTTGCCTGAGCTCCACTTGCTGAATAATTTATGTAAGGGATGCTGAGTAAGCTTGGGCCAGGTCTGAATGCTGGCAGGTTGGTGACGGTTCTTTTTGTGGTCCCTCTGAGGTTTTCAGAAGCCGCTAGATTTGACCCCACCACTGACTGTGAAGGGGAACACGCTCAGGTGGTCTGAAAAACGACGACCAGCGTGATAAAGGTCGGCTAAAATAACACCCGAGTGACAAAGTTAGACATGAAAAGAAACTAAGAATCAGAAGAAATGAAATATCAGTTCATTTGAGTTTCAGAGGGGAGTTTTCAGGTTCCCCTGAGCTCAAGTTTTTATAAATGCCAAAGCAATAATGCAATATGGAGGGGACAGCTATTATATAAAGGGATTTTAGTTTGGCAGAGCTGAATGTACTTTCGTCAAGTCTTATTTCAGTTAGATGCCAAGTGTTTTAAGTTATTCATCAAATATTAATACTTTATATTATATAAGCTTTATTTCAACTAACAAAAAAGATTTTTAATAGTTTTAGTTACGATAACAACACTGTTAAAACACACAGTTGCAAGTCAACATCATATTATGATGTTATACTCATAAGGGTTTGGAACAACATGAGCAAGTGAAATTTTTATTTTTTTTGTAAAATATCCCTATAAGACCACCAAGTCTCCTTCATTCACCCAACATCAATACAGATATCTAGCATATGATACACTGACAAGTTCATACACACAAATACACACAAAACCTTCAAAAAAATCAACATTGGGGAAAAAAGAAACTCTGCAGACATGATCAATCATGTCAGGATCCAGCAGAAATACCCATTCGGACGCGTTCATACTCTGTGAGCCCTCACAACACATGTTTTTCTCACTTTTAGGTTTGCTTATTAAATTCATGTCTGTCAGAGAAGCTGAACGCCTGGCCTCTGCCCGGAGCCGCTTGCGCTGGGAGCCGACACCAGCACTCACAGCCTGAATCCATTACCCCTGACAGCCTTTAAAGTCATAGTTCTCCCAAATGCAAATTGAAATATTATTTTTCTTGCCAGAAAGGCAACTTGGATGCCCAAAGATGAAAGCAGTTATTTTTGTTCAACTATAACAGCTGCCTTATAAACGTGCATTTATATATATATTTTAGATAAAATAAAAATGTAACTTAAAAAAAATTCTTGAATCTAAAACAGCAAAATAAATAATATCCAAATAAAAAAAAATAGCATTTGGAAACATTATGATTCTTTTGGAGTGACTAAAATAAATGTAAATTCTAGCGTAAGTTTTAGCTAAATATACATTTTTCAGAAAGAAAAAAAAATCTGAGAACATGAGGTCCAACAGAGGTGATATGTCAAAAAAAAAACAAAAAAAAAAACATTTAAATAAAATGCAAACTCAAATAAAACAAACAAAAATGTACATGTTTATAAAATAGGTTTTTAGATTCTAATAGAGTGAATTTGTCTTCTGGTCTTTCTTCTCCTTTCATGAGTGCCCTGCTGAGTTCTGCAGCAATAAAACCTCTGATCACCAGCCGGTGGAGGCACAGAACTTCACACTCATTTTTTCCCCCACATGCTAAGTATCTTTTTCTTTTTGTCTTGTTTCACTACAAAAATGATTTCTAAAAGGAACAGAATTATAGAGGCTGTGGAAAAAGGAAACCACACATTAAAAAACAACATATGCAGCTATTGTTTTCATATTACCTGCTTGTCAAACAATGACATTCACTGCTTATTATTTAATATATAATTCTATACATTTTCTGTGAATCAGATTATGTCAGAAATAAAGCAGACTTGACTTGATTACTGGATTTTATATCTGTATTCTTGCACCAAACTTAAAATTGTAATTTATGATTAAACTATTTTGTTTTGCAAGGAGAAGCAAAGCTGATCTCCATCGCTCGCAAAACAAAAAACCATGATCCCTCTAAGCAGGATTTCAGGATTTGATCAAAGGCCTTCGACTAAACCGCACTTCTTCAGCGGGGTTAATATATCCCAGCGTCCTAAAACACACCACTGACGCGTGAATCACTGACACAAGACTTATTAAAAAGAAATCAACCTCAAAAAGGCGTGACTTGCACTCATCAAATCTGAACTTTTCAGCACAAGAGAATTTGCAAATAGTAACTCGCCAGTGTGACTCAAGCAATTTCTCATGAAATAAAGAAAACAAAAAAGGCAGAAACCCTCGCTGTAATTCAAGTTGTGAAGCCAGTTAGTAGCATCAATAGCTATTTCTAGACACAATTTTCAGCTATAAGCTATTGGAAAAGTACATTTCTGGCCTAGGGCCAGGGCAACATAAATACTAGAACGAAAAGATGTTGACTTTGAGTGTGGTACACGTCAGGGCATCCTGGAAAGGTTCATTAGCTGATCTTAAGTGCATCCCCGACCGACTGGATCGCAATGGCGGCAGATGGTATTTTTTATTTGGAGTGAGAGTGGGCCGCGGAGAGGGAGGGGAAAGTGGCAAAAACTGTGAGATTGGACAAAAAAGAAACAGTTTCTAAGCAACAAGTGAGATTTCAAATCAGCTGCGAACAAGGAAGGAAAGAAGCCAGGCGAGAACATGGCCAAGCGTCCTGCTCCCTATGATCTTTCCTTTGAGAAAAATGGATCCTCATTCAAGTTGCTTGAGACTAAAATAAGTTTCATGTTCAGCCGTACTGTCCTACTGTACAGTCGTGGCCAAAAGTTTTGAGAATTACATAAATATTAGTTTTCAAAAAGTTTGCTGCTAAACTGCTTTTAGATCTTTGTTTCAGTTGTTTCTGTGATGTACTGAAATATAATTACAAGCACTTCATACGTTTCAAAGGCTTTTATCAACAATTACATGACATTTATGCAAAGAGTCAGTATTTGCAGTGTTGGCCCTTCTTTTTCAGGACCTCTGCAATTCGACTGGGCATGCTCTCAATCAACTTCTGGGCCAAATCCTGACTGATAGCAACCCATTCTATCATAATCACTTCTTGGAGTTTGTCAGAATTAGTGGGTTTTTGTTTGTCCACCCGCCTCTTGAGGATTGACCACAAGTTCTCAATGGGATTAAGATCTGGGGAGTTTCCAGGCCATGGACCCAAAATTTCAACATTCTGGTCCCCGAGCCACTTAGTTATCACTTTTGCCTTACGGCACGGTGCTCCATCGTGCTGGAAAATGCATTGTTCTTCACCAAACTGTTGTTGGATTGTTGGAAGAAGTTGCTGTTGGAGTGGTTTTGGTACCATTCTTTATTCATGGCTGTGTTTTTGGGCAGAATTGTGAGTGAGCCCACTCCCTTGGATGAGAAGCAACCCCACACATGAATGGTGTCAGGATGCTTTACTGTTGGCATGACACAGGACTGATGGTAGCGCTCACCTTTTCTTCTCCGGACAAGCCTTTTTCCAGATGCCCCAAACAATCGGAAAGGGGCTTCATTGGAGAATATGACTTTGCCCCAGTCCTCAGCAGTCCATTCACTATACTTTCTGCAGAAGATCAATCTGTCCCTGATGTTTTTTTTGGAGAGAAGTGGCTTATTTGCTGCCCTTCTTGACACCAGGCCATCTTCCAAAAGTCTTCACCTCACTGTGCGTGCAGATGCGCTCACACCTGCCTGCTGCCATTCCTGAGCAAGCTCTGCACTGGTGGCACTCCGATCCCGCAGCTGAATCCTCTTTAGGAGACGATCCTGGCGCTTGCTGGACTTTCTTGGATGCCCTGAAGCCTTCTTTACAAGAATTGAACCTCTTTCCTTTAAGTTCTTGATGATTATTCGTTAATGCATGTGTTGTGAGGATTTGCAGCGTTTCACTATATGCATGTGTTGTGTTGATTTGCAGCGCGTTTCGTTATATGCATGTGTTGTGATGATTTGCAGCGTTTCTTTATATGCATGTGTTGTGAAGGATTTGCAGCGCGTTTCGTTTATGCATGTGTTGTGATGATTTGCAGCGTTTCTTTATATGCATGTGTTGTGATGATTTGCAGCGCGTTTCGTTAAATGCATGTATTGTGATGATTTGCAGCGCGTTTCGTTAAATGCATGTGTTGCGATGATTTGCAGCGCGTTTCGTTATATGCATGTGTTGTGATGATTTGCAGCGCGTTTCGTTATATGCATGTGTTGTGATGATTTGCAGCGTTTCGTTATATGCATGTGTTGTGATGATTTGCAGCGCGTTTCGTTATATGCATGTGTTGTGATGATTTGCAGCGTGTTTCGTTATATGCATGTGTTGTGATGATTTGCAACACTTTTGTTGTCAAACTGATGATGTTTTTTCAATTTGCATGTGTTTTCTTAAGTTGCAGCATGTTGCATTTTTATGCAATGCAATATGTAATGATGGCTGCACGCGTTTCTTTGCAGGTCACCATGGTTAAACGTGCAGTATGGAATTTTTGGCCACCAGGGGTCACTCAATCAAAATAATAATATGAGACGTACTTTGATGACGTCGGGAAAGAGCGTAGGCTCATGGGAGTTGTTGTTCATTGGAACACGTGCTCTGTCGCTCCCCACATTCCTCACTCATTTTAACTGGGGCCGGCGACACACTGGATGCGTGGCGCAAGCGTCTCAGCTGCGTGGCGTGTCAGTTTTTAATTCGGCTCCCATGTTAATAGGTTAGAGCTTGCAGACTGCCTGCGTGAGATGCGTGTCTCAGAAAACGTGTGCATGCTAGAAATAGAACCGACGCCTATTTTTCACGCGACACGCACGCGTGTTGGAAGTGTTTCCAGGCAAAATATAACAGGAAAATATGTTTATATGTAATTTTGTACACAAATACATTTTGATGTTTGAAAGTCTATAGGTTGACAAATTCAGATACAAATGTAATTTAAAAAATAAATAAATAATTATCGATTTTCAAATATTGCACCTGTCAAACATAGTCTATTTTGCCGTCAATACTGTTGACGGTGTCCTTTATCAGTAGGCTTTATATTTATGTTCAACATGAAGTATAGATATTGTTGTCATGAAGACAAGAGCCTGGTCTGTCAGCGGTCTCCCTCTATGTCACCTACAGCAGCAGCAGAGACGCCACGCAGCCAGTGTGTCACCGGCCTTAGTATTTTGACAATCACGTATTTTCGAACGGAGAGATATATGAATTATCAGACCCCTATCAAATCAATATTCCATCTAGCTAGTAGTAATATGTTAAAAAAACACGGTTGCCTTTCGTTAATAATTATAATTAGGCTACGTTTATACTATGATATCGAACAAGATAGTGAACTGCATTTGAAGCTACTTTATCCAGCTAGATATTTTTTGCGTCGACATCATCGATGACATCGACGCGTTGTCCCAGCCCTAATATAAATATAAAATATAATAGTCTCGATCAAGGCTAGCTACTACTTTTTCTTCTTCGTCTCGTCTTTGCTTCTGTTCACCTTTGTATTTGGCGGTTCCGCAGGAAGTTAGATAAACTAGAGGGGTCAAAGTTTATATGACGCCATAGACGGGCGACAAAACGGAAATAAAGAAACGTGCCATGTCTTCTAATTAAACTATAATTTTCTCCGGATTTGAAAGTTCGTGGAAACTGTCGGGATAATGTAAGTACACAACAAAAAAATATATATAACAGATATAGTGATATCTGCTATTTTTAAAGCAGAAAAATTACATATTGCGCCTTTAACAATGGAAGAACAATGATTTCAAGCATCACCTTCCTTTTAACATGTCAAGTCTGCCATTCTAACCCAATCAGCCTGACATAATGATCTCCAGCCTTGTGCTCGTCAACATTCTCACCTGAGTTAAGACGATTACTGAAATTATCTCAGCAGGTCCTTTAATGACAGCAATGAAATGCAGTGGAAAGGTTTTTTTGGGATTAAGTAAATTTTCATGGCAAAGAAGGACTATGCAATTCATCTGATCACTCTTCATAACATTCTGGAGTATATGCAAATTGCTATTATAAAAACTTAAGCAGCAACTTTTCCAATTTCCAATATTTATGTAAATCTCAAAACTTTTGGCCACGACTGTATGCTTTTCAGCTCATTTCTACAACACGACTGTATTCACTTTGGCAGACCTGGGGGAAATAATACACCTTTTACATCATTGAATTAATGAATGAATGATGCATTTATATAGTGCCTTATTGTGTATTGTTGTACACCCAAAGCGCTTTTACAATCATGTGGGGGTCTCATCAGGCATTAGCATGCGTTTTGTATCAGACACTATCTGGATATTCTATAGTTTTTTCATCCAATCGCACATTATTGTGCATAATGGGGAAATGTATATATATATATATATATATATATATATATATATATATAAACTAAACCAAAAAAAAATAATAAAGAAATCACTGCAAAAACAAACAAAAAATAAAATAAAATGAGAATGACGAGAATGGCCTCCCAAAAAACCCAATCTAAATAAACATACATGCAAACAAATTAGTTCTAGAATAAGTTTTAGCTAATTATAAATATATTCTGAATAAAATAAAATGTGAGAAACATTTTAAGGTGACAGATTAATAATAAAAACAAATGAAAATAAAATATTATTTGGAAATGCTAATATTATTTGAAAGTGCTTACTAAAATGTTTCTGTCATTTAATGAATTTGTAAAAATGACACAAAAAAATTGCATATATTAAAATGTGTGTATGTGTATTTATAGAGTATTTTTAACCTGTTAGCCAGCACCCCCCATTATGGGACTCACAGCTGAAAGTGCTCTACCTAACTTATAATTGTAATAGTTTCCTACTTCACTGTGTTGGTATACAGATACAGATGGTAATAACACAAACGTGCCAAAGTAAATAATCCACTCTCTCTATTCATATAGACACGTTCACTTTGATACCCGTGATCATACAGTAATAGCGGGCTGATTTGGGCTGATTTGCACTCAAACAGATGGTAATCATGCAGATACATTCACATTCAACAAAACACACTCTCACATATATAAAAACTATTGAAAAATAAAATAAAAAGAAAAGGGCGATCGCTGTAAGTTCCGCCTCCATCAGCTGACAGGTGCGTCAGAGCGCGTCACGAGGGAGCACCAAAATTCAAATAAACTTTTTTTCCAAAATAAAATCTTTCGCCTATCTTTCATTCATTCTTTTTTTCGGTGGATCGCCTCATTCTGTTTGTGACACTGTACGCTGCAAAACCATGCCGTTTTTTTACTACCAAGACGCAGTTTCCTTCCGTGAGTTATTCCATAACGGACACAAACAGTTCTGTCGCTGAAGAACTGAAACGTAAACAAAGGAATTATGATCCATATTACAACGTTATTGCTTCATTGGACTAAACGTGCTTCATGAGATGTCGTTCAGTGGACCCTTACCTTTCTAACTAAACCGGGATTTACAGCTGTGGATGTGTTTATGACTCATTATTACAACCGATCTGGTATGTACAGCGTTTCCATTGTTCATGTTTGTATGTGTACTGCTTACACAAATGTAGCAAATACAGTCTTTATAAGCTTTCCTTCTGTCGTCGATGCTTGAGGCTTAGATCTTTATAATGATACATAGATTTTCAAGATTAAATTTGTCCCGTTTCATTTAATCTATTCATAAACACTGACACGTGCAAGTTGAGGGGTGTTCAGGACGAGGACCTCTTTGTGCTGGCTAAGAGGTTAAAGATATATTTTTATAAGCGATCAGAAGTGAAGAAAAGCAGCAAAAACAGCTATATTTGCAGTGCTCCTGCAAATATAAACCAGGACAGAGACGTGAGGCAGGTTTTGGGGAGATGAATGTGAGATTCCAAGTGTAGTCCAGTGGAAAACTCATGGGATATTGTTCATTAAAACGGATGACCAGATCCCAAAAGAGAATCGCATGTTGCCTTTTTCACATTGCGAGAGATGAATAAAAAGAAAAAAGAAGCTGCATCACAAATAGAGCATGATGGAAAGTTAACAACTCTGATAATTACTCTTTTATATAGATAAATGTGGTCAGAATTAATGTTATCATATGCGATACACTTGTGATCCGATCCCATGTTAATGGCAGGTGTAAAGTTGGCATCTCTTCTTATACTTAACAGGGTTGTCGCTGCACTCCAAATAGAACCGGGGGGAGCTGTTTTTAGTGAAAAATGTCAGTTTGACAGATTTTGAGGTGCACAAATTGCACTATTTTGACAATCCTAGAAATCTGAATGCTATTGCAGCTGAGGTCTCTGAGAGTGTCCACCTCATTACAGAAGGTCCTCACTGCAGAACACAAGATCCAGGGGGCGAGGTTGGACCTAGATCCAACTCCTCCCACTTTATAAACCGTGTTCTACCGGAAGAAGCTGCATAACGTTACATGTTCGTGAAGTTGCAGCCCTTAATCACCAACATTTGCTCTTATTAATGTAAGTCTAGATTAATATTAGTTGAGATAGATTCATTATGTAGTGTATGTCTGTAAGTAATGATCACAGTTAAATATATGTCAACGTTTAGACTGTGTACATACTATTTGATAGCGCCATGACATGTTTAAGAAATGTTAACTTTAAAAGTACTAACAGTTAACTAGATAACAGCTAGCGCGCACATGTAAAGCTACAGGTGGACTGTTGTTGGCAAGGTAGTTTACACGCTAGCCAGGCTATGCTAACTTGGCAAGAAATACCATTTTAAATACATTTAACGTTGACCATAGATGCACAGAACAGTGTTGCGATGTGAGAAGATTGCCCTTCAGAGATGCCATGCTGTTGCTCTAATTATCATTGTCTGTGTTCAAACCCACCATGGAGCTTCATGTGGTGGCCATGTCTGCAACCACTTATCTTTGGCAGTGCAGCATGAAGGTAGGTTGGCATTTTTTTCTTTTTTTTTGGTATTCTTATTATTTTGCTGACGTTAACAGTTGCTCATTAGCCTAATTTGTTTAATGTAAGCCTCATAGTATTGTAAGACTTGAACAATACAATAATGTATTGTTGACCTCTTTTAACATGCATCTTTCATTAGCCTTTGTCATAAGTCCTACACAGAATTTTCTTATCAATAATTGTCATAATTCAAATAATGCATTAATTTGTTAATTTAACCAGTTCTATCATGCTTATGTTTATTTTTTCATTTTCAGAATTCCTTATTGTCAAGTGCAACTTGCAGTGTAGAGAACAGACATTTTCACTGTTATAATTGCCAAACACAGTTACTGTATAAGGAAAGTCAATTCGTGAGTGCTGGCTGAACTTAATTTTAAAATGCATTAGCCATAAAAGGTGAGAACCAGATTTGCAAAACCATGCTGTCTTTCCAAAGTTTTAACTTTCTTCGTTTTATTTCTGACACCATTTACTGTGTTATAGGGAAGCCTCAAGACTCAAGAAGGACCAAGTGAACTACATGAATGGTTGTCTCAAGGATCATGGGATTCTTGTGGTATAATGTCTGAGTCACTAGCAATTGTACATTTTAGAAATTTTAACTCTCAGCCAGTGTTGGGTGAGTTACTCTAAAAAAAAAAATGTAATTAATTACTAGTTACTAATTACATTAGTGTAGGTTACTGTACAAATGACTCTCTCCAAAAAGTACTCAATTTCTTATTACTAATTACTTTCTAAATCCTATATCAACCTTGACAAGTTAATGATACAAAGATAGACATGAAATGTTTCTTTTAACTGTTTCAAGTAACTATATAAATTATTCTGTTCACACTTTAGATTAGGGTCCAATTCTCACCATTTACTATTTTTCCACAATGTACTCCTAATTATTGCTTAGTAATACGTAGTAACGTAGTTAAGTTTAAGAATCGGTTAGGATTAAGTATTTAGAATAAGGTTTTGAAGAATAAGACATTAATATGTGCTTTTTAAGTAATAATAAACAGGCAATATCCCAGCATTATTCATGATAATACACAACTAGTTTATTGTGAAAATTAGACAAAGTATTTAAAGTTAGAAGGGTACATAAAAAGCATGAATTTTAATGTTAGACTTTAAATGCTGATGTTAAATCCACTATTTAATTGTGTATAAATGTTCTGCAGTCTATACACAGTATTAGTTCAATTACATATGAAGTAACTTATTAAATTACAGTAACTATTTACTTAGTAACTAGTTACACCCAACACTGCTCTCAGCATACTGGTCTTTGTATTCCTTCTACAGGGAGTATGTGGTTTTTATACAATCTTGAATTCACCTGTGTCCCGATCACCCTGTTATTTACTTCACAATGAAAACAGACGGGCCATTATTCCTTTTTATTATATATATATTTTTATATATAACCCACTACAAACATGTATGCCCAGAACAAAGACAAAATCTTCATATTTCTCCTTTTTGTTTGCTTACAGTTGCCAGCATCTGTAAAAACATTTTTATCAATGTTGTTCTCCAGGAAAGTGACGAGGCTATTCTGACACTGGCCCTTGTGTGCACTCGCTTAAGAGATCTTGTGACGGGGGAAGCCTTAAGAAGATGAGCCCATTTCCTTTGGCTTGACAGTAAGTGTTTCCTTGTAGTTTTTGCATAACTTTTTACGTATTTTAAAAAAATTCTTATGTTATTTTCTTGAACAGCTGGTTAATGAATTCCAGCCTTGTGAATTTTTGAATGTGTGTACTTTTACATGTCTACAGGTGTCACAAATTGGAGTGCTTTCTTTTCATACTACAAGGCAGAGTTCTACAAAATGTACAGACTGGAAACTTATATGCAGTGTGGAGACATATTCAAAAATTGTATTCCATGTATTCAGTGTTAGTTGTTGCCATGTGGTGTTTTGCCTTCAATGATGAATTAAAACATTACAAAAATAATTAACATTGGAATATTTATTTTTTTCTTTCTTTGCTAAACCTGTAGGATATGTAGGTCGAGGAAGAAGGGAACTCGACACCCACCCAGGCTTCTGCAGCGAGTTCTGCCAAATCTGTGCTGACCTTCTTTGAGTGTTGTGTGCATGCAAATGAAAATATAAAAATATTTGGTACTTGCCCATAATTATGTGCGCCCGACTACAGTGTTTGCAACTAAGCATTTAAAGCGTTATTAAATAAAAAAATTCTTAGCAAGTTTATTTTTCCGTCAAAAGAATAACTTTACTTACGACTCAATGCGGAAAGTATGACGTGAATATGTATGACGTTAATCTGCCATATGTCCAATCTAAATGCAGTGGGACGAGATCCAACTCCGCCCCCTGGATGTAGATCCAACTCCGCCCCCTGGATCTTGTGTTCTGCAGTGAGGGGCTACTGCCTCATTAGCGCAGCTTACTGTACCATCAAGCAATGAGGAACAAGCTGACACACCATAATGCCCCCGAGTGCAAAGAGGGGTGTTTTCCAATCGCCTCTTCCACTATTCTGACCTCTCCACCTCAGGCCACTTCTGTCCTCATCAGCACAAAAGAGAAAGTATGGAACAAGAAGGGAAGTAGCCAGAGCGTCACATGGACTAGCAGCTAGCGCATGCATTATGACACACTGAACTATGGCTGGCTCAACAAACAACAGCTCCTGTATCACCCTGACCTAGACAGTTTATAAAATAAATTAAAATACTAATTCTATACAATTTTATTACACTACAATTTCAAAGTTTGGTTCTTAAGACTTTTAAATGTTTTTAATAGTCTATTATGCTCACCAAAGTTGCATTTATTTGATCAAAATAGTAAAAACCGTAATATTGCAAAATATTATTATCTAAAATAAATTTGAATATATTTAAAAATGTTATTTATTCCTGATGTCAAAGCTGAATTTTCAGCATCATTACTCCATACTTCAGTGGCACAGGATCCTTCAGAAATCATTTTAATATGCTGATTTGCTGCTCAAGAAATATTTCTCATTATTATCAATGTTAAAAACGGTGTTTATATTTTTGTGGAAACTGGTATTTTTTCAGGATTCTTTGACTAATAGAAAGTTAAAAAATATAATATTTAACATTATTTTCCAACATTACAAATGTCTATACTGTCATCTTCTATCCATTTAATATGACCTACTAACTAGAACTATTCACTTCTTTCCAAAAAACAATCTTACTGACCCCAAACCTTTTAATGGTACTGTATATTCATCAATTATGCAGTTTAGCGGTCAAAAATAGTAGGGCTGCACGATTATGACAAAAATTATGATTGTCGATTATTGCTTTAATTGTAATTGCGATTATTAATTATGATTATCACAATTTTCATTGAATGATGTTTATACCATTGTTTGATGCAACTACATGCCATATTTTTATATGAAATAAACAAGCTGAAAACAATAACTGATTTTTTTTTGTGATTTTCTATAGTATTAAGCCTCAAATGTCAAATGTACATCAGATTGTTTTCTTCTTTAAATTATATACAAATATGAATGGTATTATAATTTCATACTAAAACAATGGAAAAACCTTTGAGATAGCATGTAAAAAGAAAAAACACATCTCAAGTGTGCAGAATAACATAAGTGGACTTTGAATGATTAATTGCCGCTTTGAACAATTACGCAACTGTGACATCCATAATTGTAATCCCGATTAGAAATTAGATTAATTGTGCAGTCCTAAAAAATTGTATATTTAAAAAAAACAAAACAATAGCACAACTTTCACTGCAAAATGCTGCGACTGACCAATCAGAACCAAGATTCCAGAGAGACAAGAAATAAAATACGTGTAGAAGAGAGGTAAACACAAACAGTGATACAGAAGTGGAAATGTGTGTGACATGAGATCTTTCTGGAATCTAAAACAAAAAAACAACCATCAGTTCACAGGCTTAAAAAACACAATATATTCTACTGAAGCCAGTTAAAAGCATTTCTGTGCAACTGCCTATACACGCGTTAATTTCCATACTCACTCTACATCTGTAACTCGGGCAAAACCCTCTGGGATTTTTCACGTTCATAACTCACTTTAATCTAGACTGCTGCAGGAGTGACGAGCGCCAGTTTGTGGCAGCACATTTAAAAATCGGTTTTAGGATCTAAAATGCACCTCTCTCCACTGCTCTGAAAAAAATGAATATTGTTTGCCATGCTTCTGCATATAGTTAATATCGGTCAGACAGTTAATAAGCGGGTACGAGGTTAAGATAATGGAATTACAGGGCCAAGGAAAGCAGAGGGCCTAAGAAAGGTGCATTTTCCATGTTAATTAACATCCCCTAATTATGGTCGGGCAAGGCTGTTAGGCAGAATATGCCCATAGAGAGCCGTCCCGTGCCCCAATTAATTCAGTCTCACTCTGCACAGCCGTTCCTGTTTACAAACTGATTTTTAAGAGATGCAGCACTGCTGCAGAGACAGCTTGATTGCTTCTTGTTATCAATGGCAGATGTGTACCACACTGTGATGTTTTAAACCCTCCCTTTCATTCACTGGTACAGGAAAGGGACAGGAAAACAAACCAACAATAAATTCACCTCTAATATAAGCTGGGCTTCCACCCAAATTTGCTAATTAAACGTATACGCAAAATTATAAAAAGAATATCGCATAAAACATTTACGAATAAGCATGCACCATTTCCATACAACCGATCGAAGAGAACAAAATTGTCACTTCCTGATAAACTGCCACTAATATCACTAAGAAAAGTAAAAGAGAAGACACTGAATATAATAATATTCATATATGATAAATTACTTTCAAATTAGAGCGAGGAAACAAAATGCAATAAATGCGGTCATTGCTTTCAGAGGTTGATTCTGCTGTTTGGGAAATGCTCAGACATTTCAGAATGACCATAACATCATTTCAGATATCCCATTTTTTTCAGAGCAGCGGAGAGAGGTGCATTTTAGATCATAAAACTGATTTTTAAATGATTGGATGCTGGTTAGTCACGCAACATTTTTGATGCGCATGGAGGAATTTATTTGGCAAATGTGTTTTTATCCCCATTATTCACATTAACCCCGTTTCGCACAAGTCAAAAATCACCTCAAGTGAGTGTAAAAACCATTTTGTGATTTAAGAGATTTGGTGGACCCATCACTCATTACTTCAAAATGTACATAAAAACAGCACGATGGAAAAATAGATTTAGTGGCTCTCAACTAGTGGGTCGGAATCCTAACAATAAAAAAAATAAAAGGCTTGGATGTGATGTAATGCAAAGAATAATTCAATTAAAACAAAACAAAAAAATACTCAAAAATAAAATAAAAGTAATCAAAAAATACTTTTAGATCTTATGTTCAATGCAAAGAAAACCAAAATGTTTAAATAAAATTAAATATTAAAAATAAATTCTAAATAAAAAAGGACTTTTGGATCTGATATTCAAAGCAAAGGTAAGTAAAATAAGTAAAAAAATAAAGCATTACAAATAAAAAAATAATAAAAGATTTTTTATAAAAATAATCAAAGATAAAAAATATAATAAAGATAAACGATTTTTATCTGAAGTTCAATGCAATTAAATATGAAATAAAAAAACTTTTAAAGAGATAAAAAGCAATTAAATGACCGACGTGCCAACTTCCTGTTAGAAAAAAAAAAAATGCAAATCCTCGCTAACTCAGAAATCATTATCTTTATTTACATATGCACAAACTGTCACAATGGGGATTTCAATTTTATTTTCGCTGAACACTTTGTTGAACACCGTAGAAAAGCATGTCAGAAGAAGGGCCTGGCAGTGATTTAGCCCCCACAGTGACAGATCACTCCGGCATGCCAACTGGGCCATCTGGAAGTGTATGCCCTGTGGGTGTGAACCACTGAACTCCCACTGCTGTGGAAGGGGCATTTGTAGTCTTCTTGGCACCACTGCCAAGATCCCTCAGTCTCTCTATCCTCTCAGTCAGCGTTGCCAAAAGGCATGACAGCAGCAGAGAAGTGTCAGAGGAAGTCTCAGGGATGGTGTGAATGACCCAACTGACAATTGACATCTCAGAATGTGATAATCCAAAAAGACTATAAAAAAGTAATCTAGGTAGAATGGAAAAACATTAAGAGGAGACAAGAAAAATATCCATTGACAAAAATATTCAGATGACTGATTGTGACAACTTATGTTGCAATCAGGGGTGTCCAGGACTGGACTGGTAATCTGGTATACCGGGCAAATGCCCGATGGTCCGATGCACTTTGGGGCCAGTCGATATAATACATTTTTTTTTTTTTTTTAAATTGGCCAAAGACCGGCCCATAAAGCAGGGACAGCGGCCCATTGGTTCATTTTCCATACTGACACTGGGCTGGCCTGATCATCTCTTAACAGGCTCCACCCCCCCCTCTCGGTTTCTTGTGTCAGATGCAGTCAGTGGCTCAGAGCCAGAAACAAAAGCGCAAGGGGGGTGCGGAGAAGTTACGGGCCAAAAAAATAAAAATTCAACATGTGCAAAGATAACCAACATGTTTAGTGCTGTAGCTTCAGTTTCCAAGCCTACAGTACCTGATGACATTTTGCAAAAACAGGTGAACATAGCACATGGAGGTGACTAGCCATGGCGGCGCTGGCGGCATCCAGGCAGAAGAGCAGGTGTCTGATAGTGAAGTCAAGGAGGGACAGAGTGAGCAGGAGAGTGTAATTGAATCAGTAAGCATGGTAGCTACATGATTAACAGGGAGGGAGTATTAATCCGGGCGGGTGCAGGAGGATAGTGTGTGTGTGTGTGTGTGTGTGTGTCTGGCTGGGCCACGACGAAGATGATGATTTAACGTTACCTAAATGAATGAATATTATAATAAGACAACATAATCATTGTCGCTATTATAAAATCTGTCAGATTGTCTAGAAAAACTTAATGCCATTTGATTATTTTAATTATTACTCTAAAAGGCTGCGTAAAGGCACCCACGACGAGCTATACGGTGGAAGAGAGGTAAGCTAACGCATGCTATTTGGGGATTAAAACCCACCTTGCATTTTGAAAGCTGTATATTTTTGTTTAGCTGTATATTCAACGAAGAAGATATATTCTCATGTTTCTAATTAATTTCCAATATCATTAATATGCAATATTAATGGTGAGTGAATAATATGATTATCGTATATATTATTAGAACGTTTGGTTTGAGTAATTTGGTAGTATAGTTTGCTTTTCTTTTTTTATGGGAAGTATCTCAACAAAGAGAGGTACATTTTGTTTTGTGTCATATTAAAGAGGGGTTTGTGCTCTTTAAAACAAAGTAGCCTATACTTGCAATTGTAAAATAGTTTTTCTGCTGTCTGGTTCATTGAAAATAATTGTAATCATCTCTCTCTCTGTCCTTATGTATAGTCAAGCCAAGTTGAGTTAGCAGTGGAGGAGAGCACCTTTGATCACCAGGGAGTCAGTCAAGAGAGATCGTGAGTACACTGGTCCACCTGCACTGGTGCACTGGTCCATGGCACTTAGTTCTCAGCTTTGTAGGGGTTTTGGGGAATGGAAGAGTAGATATGCATATCTACAGGGATCCCAAGGATGGCGTACTGGTTGTTTGTGTCCGACCGATTGTGGTGGGCCGGTGTAAGCAAAAATGCTAGGGCCCTTTTTTTGTCCCAGTCCAGCCCTGGGGGGTGTAATACACCTAATTTATTTATTTATTTATATCACAGAGGAGGCACCAAGTCAAGCCTGGCTCACGTGGTGCCCTAGTTGAAATGAGACATGACTAAATGAGAAGGAAAAAATTGTAAACGACACATTGATGATGACGAACAAATTTAAATGATCTGTGTGGCTAAATGCATGATTACTACGGTGCATTTTTCATGTTAATATATTCTGGCTTCTAAAATGACATTTACATTAAAAAATGCAACCAAAAACTCAAAATACCAATTTTTTTTCTCTTTATTTATTTTATGATTTTATAGGAATGACTACATTATTTTTTAGCTACTGGATTGCACTAACCTAAACTAACATGATACTTATTTTACTTATAATTTATTATTTTTAATACTTTAATATTTATTGATACTATTGATACTAAAAAATAGTTTTTAAATATTTTTTTATTATTTTTAATGCCTACAAAATGAATTTGGCTTAAGTTTGAATGAGCATGACACTTGGCATGCTTTTAAACGTCCTCCATGAGAAATCTTACATCTGCTTGCCAATACACTTTCACATATTAACGTTCTCTGGTATACAGAATTATATTTAAATTTCAATACTACATTTTTAACACAAAGCCTTAGGGTCTCTGGGAACCCAAGTCAGTCAATCTCAACAGATCATCAGGGTTAAGTGCCTTGCTAAAGTGGTGTGCAACATCTCGCCTTTTAGGGAGCTAACAAGCAAACATCCAGAATGGATCTTAACCACCATATAAATTAATTGGGAAGATAGGAAAAATAATAAGAAAAAAAGAAAAAGAAAATAAATATTTGTAAATTCCCAATTAACACCATAACACAGCTTCACAAGAGTCAACATTACCTTAACATCACATGTAACTAATAACTAGCATAAACAAATAAACTCAAAATATCTAATTGATTTTGGTGAGGAAAGGCTCCGATCACAACAATTTAATCTTAATGGAGCTAAAAGGATTGCTGGAAATCATTCAGAGAGAGTTCATCTGTAATAAATCTCTTCTGTCTGTCTTTACTTCCATTATCATGCATGCACCCTCCAAAACTTTGAAAGTGTGGCGTGAACTCCTCAAAAAGTCAACAATCCCGGCCCCTCTGGGATGTTCTCAGGGACAACTCACAAGGAGACTGACAGAGCAGTCAACAGAGAGATTGCTCCCCGAGTACAAGGGCATCCAGCTCTCCTTCACCATTAACTCTTATACACCATTATTCAGGAAACTGAAACATTTAGCATTTTATGGAAGCTTACTTTTCTACAAAATTTGACTTATTTTTATTCTGTCTTTACGGAGTTAATTGCAAGCCAGTCAAATTGTGCTCTCATAAATGTATGTATGTTTCAAATACAAAATGTTATGCACAAAGCATCTCACCAAGATAACTGCCGATGTCCCATTTGGCCGGAAAAGTTCGATTGACATATCTGGAAACATTCGTCCAATTCTGGATATGACATCATCAACATATCTGGAACGAGAAAAAATTATATATTGCAGATAAGTTGCAGATCTTTCACTTTGAGTGCAAGTCAAAAGGTCCTGAGTTCATGGTCACACTATCAATACCAAATCAATGGTTTTTTAGATTAAGGTCTTGGCATTGAACAAACTAATTGTTTCTTCAGTTCAGATACAACACACAGTGATGGAGTCTAACCAGTTGAGGTGGTTTGTGTCAGCGTGTAATTAAGGGCCCCTCTTAAATCAACACACTGAACTAATGTCTTATTTAAATTCACTTTTAACATTTGAATATTTTACTAGTGTGTTTTTGGTGTTATTCATATACTATTATAGGATTTATTGTTTTGAATTAGCTTTTGCTTTCATATTTTCAGTTTCCGTTTCTATTTTTTAGTGTTTCTATTTTTTTATATTTTAGTTTTAGTCATTTATAAAGATGGATGCACATATCTAACTTTATCTGCATACATACAGTGCACTCACATAAAGAGATATACACAATATAGCAAATCTTAACAAAATGTAACTATATTATTGCCAGGCTCTTTATATAAATTTAGATTTGTAAATGTGTCCAACTTTATCTGTATACATACAGTATACTGTGCTAACGTAGGAAGATATTTACGGTTTAGAATATCTCAACTGCTTGATTAATTGTAAACTGTCATAAATTGTATATTAATTGCAAATGTATATAATCTGTAAAATGCGACAAGGCATAAGGTTATTCAGATATAATAAACAAACATCATGGTTTTCTGTAAAGCTGCTTTGAATAATGTGTATTGTGAACAGTGAATTTTGTTTACGTTAAGCTGTCATTTTTTTTTACATTTTATTTAATCTTTATTTAAATTACTGATTTGATTTATTTAAATCAAAATATGGATTGAATATATTTTTATATAATTTAAGAACAACACTGATAGACACACAAATCCCACCTCCTTGTTTTCAGCACAGCTGTAAATAATCAAAATGCCATAAAAGAATGAAATAAACATCAGAAGCAACAACAAATACTGTATAAGCTCTACACTGAAGGCATTAAGGCATCAATTTGCATCTACTATCAACAAGAGGCTCCATTGTTCTACATCTGACATAACCTTCAGTGCTTCAGAAAACGAATTCTTTAAACCCTGCCAGCATTGCTCAATAGCCTCGTTAGACATCAGTAAATTGGACTGAAAGTGCCAAAAGCCTTCAGCTATCCCTGGAGTCAGCAGAACAGTCCCCAATAAGAGTCGCACAACATGTATTGTAGGGTCAATGCTAATAAGGGTTTAATGAAAATCTCTGTTGCCATCAGCTATCAATAGACTTGAGGGACTGGACAGATGCACACAGACTAGGAAAATAATTCATTAAAGAACCGATGGTGGGCGGCTGGCATAGGGATTTGCTTAAAAGTCATTTGGAAGTTATTGGACCAACTATGGAGATAATATTTCTTAACGGTGGTTATGGAGAACCCAGGTAACCCATGGACAGGTGCAGACGAGGACATGCATGTGCTTACATTTACACACGTTTGCAAGTGCAATGCAGCTGAAGGAACAGACAAAGATTAAGTTGTCTCATCACGTTGAAAGTTCTCTGTGATTTTCCTGCAACAGCATTTTCTTTCCCAGAAGGGAAGATCAAAAGCAAAGAGAAATTGTTCAACATACCTCTCTGTTTGTTCGCAATTTCCCTTGTGCCTGAACAAAGGTTGCTCATTTACTAGCTTAAATTAAATAACAGCATATTAAATAGGCGAGAACGTCGCTAGAGTTTATCACCAGCTCGACATACGCTTAGTAAAATCTTTATACAAGGAGTTTGGGAATCATTAGACCAAGAATAAAACTAGATTTTAACCTTTCTTCAGGAGAAAATGTGAGCAGTGCTTGTACATGCAAAACATTGCCGGCCTAGTGCTATGGTATTTTTATGCAGTTGCTAGGGTGTTCTGGATAGTTGCTAGGTGGTTTCCCATTAGCCTAATTCTGTCTGTAAGATATTCTAGTCTTAATATGGCTGGGGTCCTTCAATATAATTTAAGAGGACTTTTTGGACCGTTTCATAGTCCACCAGGTGAAATGCATCTGATCACTTTGAAAACCATTAGCGCACTTCACCACAGCAATTCCAGTGACTTAAGGTATGATCCATGTCAAATACTGTGGGGGAAAGGTTATGCACTGAACTTAGTACTTCACCCTGAAATTAAACCTCATTACTTCATTATGTCATTACTTTCCCTCATGTCGTTCCAAAGCCATAAGACTGTAGTTTTTGAAATACAATTTAAGATATTTTTCATGAAACTTGGGAGGTTTCTGACAAGCCATTGATAATACAGTTAATCAAAACTTGCATGATCCAAAAAGGTTATAAAAGCAACAAAAACAACAAAATTAATCTCGTCAAAACATTCCCCGTTCATATGAATCCTAAAGTACAACTTCAAATACTATATTATGCATGCTAGGCCAGTAGCTGCACTGTAAAAAATGATTGTAATTTCAACTGTCAAATATTGTAAAAACGCTACAAAAAAAAGTTAATAGGTTAACAGTAAGTGCTCGTACTATATACAGAGGAAAGACTGTAACAGTCATTTCATGCAATTTTACAGTAAAATGCCGTTAATTGTTAAGTTTTAAGAAGTAAAAAAGAACAAATTAATGTATAATTTACAGTAAAAAAATATATATAAATAAATAAACGGTACACTGATATTCCCAGAATTCCCTGCATTACACTCCATAATTGAAAGTATTGTGTTTAAATAATCATGTTTTGTCATGTTTGTAATCTTTTATGCACATGTGGGTTTTATGTTTGTTCTTCTGTTCTTTAATGAATGTTTATTGCAATATTTAAGTGTCATGTGAGTTACCATGATGGTGTTTAGTGTTTGTGTAAATTACTCTGTGTGCCTTCTCTATATTAGTATATACTTCAGCTTGTGGAAAAGCTACTTGTGATTAACTTATTCTTCATACTACAGTCTCTTTTACCTCCTGCATTATTATGGTGGTTGTCAGTTTATGTTAAAGATACAATATTTTAGTAGCAGTGTGCATTGTTGAATTGACTAGTTTGCACTCAAATTTTCTTTTTTGTAAATTACAGTTTTATACTGTAAAATCAAAACATTTTGTAAATGTTTTTCTTACAAAATTATTCTGGCAACCACAGCTGCCAAAATTATTTTGAAAAAAATTGACCGATTTTTTATTTTATTATTTATTTATTTATTTACAGTGTGTCGATGTCACTTTGTCAATAAAAACTACACAAACATGTAACACGCAAGTGAATGATGTCACCGTTTTCACAAATTGACATTTTACTAAGACGATAACAGTACCGCTTTCAAAAACGTGCACTTTGAAACCCATTTTCAAAAGTTTGCAATTTTTTAAAGTTTTTAGTTTAAAGGTCCCCTCAGTATGAACAATAGTAAAAGTGACTAAAAAGCACTCAGAGTTATTTATTGAGCAGCTAACCAACTATAAATGACAACTGAACAGCAAACATCTTAAAATCCATTTAAAAAAAGCTTTAAAATAATCTAAATTCACTTGTCAAACAGGATGTCATAAGGAAAGCATGCAATATTGCATACTAACCTCATACGAGCCAAAACCTGCTCTTGCAGCCAATCACAGACACTTCAGCCAAGCAATTATTTTATTCCTGGCATAGGTTGTTTATTGGCAACAGAATGTCTGGGATATAACCAAACAGGGTTAGCATTTACATCTCCATTGGCATCACAGTGGGGTGTCGGCACGTTTCAAGACAAGACATGTTTTAATATCTTCATAACTCAATCTCTGGACTGAAACCTACCTAATATCCATGCAAACTAACTCATCATTGCTGGACTCACAGAAATGTTTCTTCTTCTTCTTCTGTGTCTCTGATTGTTTTCTCAAGCCAAGCAGAGCATGAGTCTCATAATGGATTTTAGGCACAGCGAGGCTTAGATTAACATATCGAACATTACTTGCACATCAACAATTGTACACATTAAATCACTGTGTCTTCACGCTGTAAAGTCAATACCTGCCTTCATAGATTTTGTGGTCTGGGATTTAATCAATAATGTATAAAATCAGTCAAAAGTAGGACCCAAAATTCAATCTCCTTCTGGTGAAAACGAACAATGTATTTTATATTACTTTAAAAAACACAAACACATACATACACACACACACACACACACACTTATATATATATATACATATTATACCCTGATGATATATATATTTTTTTTCATGACAACAATTATGAAGCTTTTTCATTTGAAAAACTGACATATTTATGACAAACAGTATAGTCTATGTCACAGTGAAACTGTACCTGTCAAAAAGCAAACATCAAAGCATAGTGACTTTATTCCATGTATATTTTGTTTTGGTGGCTTAATGTCACAGATATTTCACTCAACACTATACATGCAAAAATATAACAAAAAATTTGTTGGTATTCGACGTATGTCTAACAGTAATCTACAGACCAAAAACATTCACCCTAAACTAGGTAAAGTTGCAGTTCCTCATAGTTCCCAACATTTTATTTACTCACCAAAGCCAATATTTACTCACATTTGGTGCTTGGCTGCCTTGAAACGACAGTGTTTAAAGGTCTTTATTAAAGTCCCTCCCACTGGCCCTGCCCCAGGCCATCTCTCCGAACAGTGTTTTTTAATTGTCTACTACCCATCTGACCAGTTATACCACTGCATCAGTACAGGATGAAAGAAATCCAATGGAACCTTGAGCGGGCTGTAACACTGTCAATCAGCAAGGCACCATGGGCCAATTTGCCAGTGACGGCTTCATTTTAGAATAAAATATTCAGTAGAAACTCACCATTCAGTTCAATTTACTTACTTGACCAGGTGGAAAGTCTCAGGCACTGTTGAGGAAGCTACTAGCAACTCAATTATAAGTTTTCAAATGGCAGTCAAGCTAGCCTTTAGGAAAAGTAGTGATCTGCTCTTCTTGGACCACAGAACTTTTTGGACCAATCACCTGAGCTGTAAATGTCATGCATCTAAAATCTCCATACAGCCGCAGGAAAATGATATTATAATGCTGATTAGCTGGGACTAGGGGCACTTTAAGATCACTCATTTACTCAAATTATTTTTATTATTATTATTATTATTATATTATATATATATTAGGGATGTCCAGATCCGATCACGTGATCGGAAATCGGGCCCGATCGCGTGGTTTCAGACTCGATCGGAATCGGACGTTACCTCCCGATCAGGACTCGGATATATATATATATATATATTTTTACTAGCCTATTTAAAATAGCTGTTTTATATTTGAATATATTTCAAAATGTAATTTATTGAAGATCCTGGATCTGTTTTTTCGCTCTTCTTTATTCTTTTTTTATGTATTATAGAAGTATCGGATCGGGACTCGGTATCAGCAGATACTCAAAATCAAATGACTTGGACTCGAGGACAAAAAAACCTGATCGGGACATCCCTAATATATATATCTATATCTATATATCTATATATATATATTTAGTATTTTATAAGTATTTTATCACTAGATCAATCAATGAATCAATCAATAAAAAACTAATCAAATACATTAAAATTATTAAATCAATAAATGCATTGGTAAAACATCTATCATAATATAACAAAATATTTGTTATTTAAACGCAAATATTTATTCCATTAGAATAGCTAATGGATGGCTAATTCTGAACGCTTCACTTTAGAGCCAGTTTGTGTAGTTTACATCTAACTCCAGGTAACAGAACTGTACTAACTAACTAGGCACAAAACTCTCAGGGCTGGTTTTTCAAAAGTCATTTTGCTGTAATTTACAATGAAAAATATTTACTGTACAAAAATCCATCAGTGTTAGGCTTTTGTTGATCTGAAGAAGTGAAGTGAAAGTGACATTCAGCCAAGTATGGTGACCCATACTCAGAATTCTTGCTCTGCATTTAACCCATCCGAAGTGCACACACACAGAGCAGTGAACACACACACACTGTGAACACACACCAGGAGCAGTGGGCAGCCATTTATGCTGCGGGGCCCAGGGAGCAGTTGGGGGTTCGATGCCTTGCTCAAGGGCACCTAAGTCGTGGTATTGAGGGTGGAGAGAGCACTGTACATGCACTAGATACTGGTCAGAGCTGTTGGTGTGAATGAGGATGTGAATGATTACACCATGAGATTGTGTAAGGTAGACGCAAATGTTGGTTTTCTTTTTTCTATCAACCTTGTAATCTAAATGCAAAGTTAATGAATGCTCCATGGACATGAAGGTTCTGCAGCACAGTTTAAGGATCCAGTTCAGTGTGATTTGAATCCAGATGATGAAACATTTTCAGTGGATTACATGCCAACTGCTTAAAAAATGATGCGGCCACAAGAAAGGGCATCTTTAGACCCCCCTGAGGATGGCAGGAAGTCAGTGTCAGGGGAGATGCATGTACTACGTTCATCTTGATGTAACGGGGTAACATTGGTAGCTCCGTATGATAGATGGATGATACAAAGTGATCAAATAGCCCTTTCTAGTGACTGCATGTGAGGGTGAGATGAATACTGATAAATGAGTGCTATCTTCCTCTCTTTCCTTTAATCAGGGATCAGCTATGACTAAAATTTTCATAACACTCTGCTCTCTAAGCTTTGGTGCAATGCAGCACAGGAAAAAAAACCACATCTTGACCGGTGCTCCGTCCAGTCTGGAACATGAAACCATCTAGATGCACTTCATGATATTCAGATTACAAAATAGCCCAAAATAAATGTAATTTCAAAAGTTGGCTTTCTGAATGTAAGTCAGTTCTATCCACCCATCCATCAATGCATCAAACCCAAAAATATTAAAAAGAAATTAAATGTATTAATTATATAAATTATCTATTCATCAACCATCAAAAAAAAAAATTAAACCAAATTAAATATATGAATTATTCAGTGCATTTCAACATTTAAACTTATCCATTGTATTTTATGTTGTTGGGTATCACAAAACGGAATATAATACGAAAAAGTAGGTACTATCTTACAGCAGTCTCCTTTCCCCCACAATGCATTGCATCACGTCACGTTGGGGAGAGAATTTACCAAAGCCCGCCTTGAGATCATTAAGAGTGTCTAGAGAGAGACGAGTAGTAGACGAGAGTATTCAGATAGCGCAGATTATAGATAAATACATAGATATATATATAGATAGATAGACTCGATATATAGATAGATAGACAGACAGAGAGACAGATAGATATCGACCAACAGCGACCAAAACGCACTCACTTCCCTACAGCACAGCTGTCCAACGCAGTTTCCATGGGACGGCACACACACAAGCACCTGCCAAACACCGAGACAGACACGTGGCTACGTTTGCAACAACATTTTCACCGGAGGAAGAGATAAACGCTTAGAAACGTCCATATAGCTAGCATGATGCCTTCTATTTCTAGATGACAAAGACAAAGTTTACCAGTTCTACGACACTATGACAAAGGTTACCGGTACTTATCTGAACTAACGTCATGATCACTGCCACTAGATATAAAGAAAACATTGATTTTTCACTCTGTGCTATTCAATGACAGTAAAAAATATGTGTCGTGCTCATTGCTGCGATGCTAAATGATAGCAACTCACCAGGACACTTCACCAACTCTCCACTCATTCTCCTCGGACCATGCATTTAATTGGCTTTGACGGACATCATTTCTTGGCAATTCATCATTTGCCCTCTCACATTTTAAAAATGATATACATATCTTGAGTGATTTATGTACCAATTAATTGAAAGTGGTGGTTAACCTGCAACATGGCCTTTAAATTCACAGCAATTCTGTTTCCTTGCATTCAAACTCAATTACAACTCAGCAACTAGAAAGGAACTAGAAAATTCACAATCAGTTCTGAACGGCACACAAACCAGATTAACAGCATAAGTTTTCAGAAGTACTATGCAAGACTAAAATGACCAAATAAGTCAAATGAATAATTTCACCTCTTAATTACAACAGAATTCAAAAGCATCTTTGCAAAGAATGTCACCTTACAAACAACCCAATGAACAAACCAAAGGCCAAACTCCCTGAGATGAAGACGAGAAAGAAACCTTGGGCAAAGCCTTTGGGAGACTCAGCTGGGGAAGCCCATTTCCTCAGAATGGCACCATTTTAAACAGTTTTACAAAGCATACACAAATGTTAATTTGAGCAGATATAATCCAGCCACATATTATTAATGACAATTACACATATTATTAAATGACACTTCTAATAAACTAGAAATCTAGGCTAAGTGCGATTTGTAGGGATGCAGACGGACTATGACAGACACAGGTTAGGTGCTCTTAATTATAGTAACATGTAAAGGAAATCTGCAGGTCTCAAGAGGGTGGTATGGTGAATTAGTCTTGGTTCAGTAAATGTGGCTTTGCCTGTTTGGCCGATGGGAGGAGACGGCACTACAATGACAACAGCACTCTGCATTGATCCTAGCAGGGCGGCAGTCCAACCCTCTACATTCCAAGTAAATCACTCACATACACAGCAAAATCTCCAGTGTTGAAATGCCAGTGTTAAGGACTTTTAAGAAGTTGTGGGGTTGAATTTCAAACGATTAACACTAGCTGGTGTAAACAGCCCCCTCTTGTGGTATAAAAACGGAGCGTAACCCTTATTAACACTGTTGAGTGTTATTAGACACATCCGGGACATTTTCTCGTGTGCGAGCTTGACCCGTCTGAAATATTTTTCAAAGACGCCATTTTCTTTGCTCGCAATGCGAAGTGCATAAGGAAGTAAAACAGCGAAATAAAGTGTTTAGTCTTACTTACAAATATGTTTTATCATTATCGTTTTATAATGATATTTATGAGCTGTATGCGCCTAAACGTTTCTCAGAGACATTTCCTTTCGCTCGCGAAGCGGAACAGACGAGGACTTTTTATCAAAACAGTAAAATCCGAAAGTGTTTTTATCTCATTTAAAATATGTATTTTATAGCATCACATTGATTTAAGGTGATATTTATGTGGTGTACACTCCTAAACCTTTTCTCAGAGCGATATTTCCTTTCACCAGCGATGCGAAGTAGACAGGGAAGTTGGTTTTAACAAGGAAAACACCGACAGTTCAGTAGTAACAGTTAAGTGTTTTACCTCATTTACGATATGTTTTTTATAAGATAATATTTCTATATGACGATATTTATTTGCTGCGCACACCTGAACAAGCCTAACTTAACCATTTCTCACAGATTTGAATTGCTATGCAGTCCGCAGATGCGGAGGTCACTGGGAAACACCAGAAGTTAATCGTTTTAAACGTTACCTAATGTTACCTCATGTTATTTATAGTAATATCTAACGTATCTGCTTGTAACGTTACACTCCTAAACTTTTTCTCAGAGATATTTTCTTTCACTCGCGATGCTCTGGAGCAGGTGGGGAAATTGATCTTAACAAGGAAAACACCAAAAGTAAGTGTTTTATTTATTTTACGATATGTGTTTTATAAAATAATATCACTTTATGACGATAGTTATATGTTGTGCATGCCAAAACGATCCGAGACATTTTCACAGATGAAATCTGAAACTGAAGGGAAATGGCAGAAGTTTTTTTTAACGTTACCTCATTTATAATACAGTATGTAACACGTCAATGTCAAATCAAACCACTGCAAAACTGCAGGTTTAGAACCACATGGGGATAAACACATGACAGAATCTTCAGTTTTGGGTGAACTATTGTTGTATTGCAATTCATACTTGTATTTGACATTTCACCTGATAATAGTTTTGATAAATGGATTTGAAAATATTTTGTATTTTTTTTTTGGGTGTGTGTGTGTTTTTATTTATTATTATTATTGTTGTTGTTTTTCAATTTTACAGGGGAAGGTGTGTGATGCTGCAAATAGGAGTGGATCTTGCTTAGCTGAAAACTGCTGAGAAACGCATCTTGTCGTGCTGAAAAAAAAGAAGTTCTCTCTAAGGAGGTCCAAACACCATCACAGACTTTGATTAGTGAGCATTAACATGTATTCTGCATGTATTTATGGTAATGAATGGAATGCTGTTGTTTAACCTGATAAATGTCAGCAATATAAATCTTATGACATTAAGAGTACATATGGACCAAATAAGAATGTTTTTTGTGTCTTTGTTTTGACATTAGGATGTTTAATTGTTTTAAGACCATGTTCTTTACATTGATTTTGTTTTTGTTTTTTTAATTGTTTTCAATTGAAACATTCAAAATGAAGACATTTTGGTGCAGGAAAAAATGACAATGTTTTAATAAAATAAATATATGTAAACATTTTATTGTTTTGTGGGTTAATTTTTTGTTTTTGTTTTTCACCTGAGTGTTAACTTTGAACACCAACTTTGGTGATCTCATCATCCATTCTGGTGTTAATATTTTACACCTTAAGAGTTTGTTGGTTAACACTGTCAGTGTGTTAATAATGTTAACTCTTTCAAAAGTGTTAATTTAACACTTTACCAGTGATTCCCATATATGCTATGGGCAGGTGTTAATTTTAACTCTGAGGGAGTTAAATCCACTCTTTAAAATTTGCTGTGTATGCGACTAAATCTTCATTCTGGTGACTAAATGATGTCTAATTTTATCCAATGGCTAACAAATTCTCAGATTTTACTCGGCAGTGTATGAGTTTGAGGCTAAGTATAAGTTTAGCACAGATATATTTTCACCTGCAAACACTCGGACTGAGGGCTTCATAGTTTCACTCTCCGTCAAGCGATCTGTGATATTTCTCAGTTCATCTCAATGGAAACATCTCATTGGCTGGCGCTCACTTGTTATTGCCCCTGTTTTGATTTCAGCAAATCAGTTCAAGCAAACGCACAAGACCTGATTAATATTCATTAATGCTCATTAATCCTTAGTAATGCTTAGTGTGTTTTATAGTTCTTATTATTAGAATTCATATCCTTATTATCCTATCAGTATTTGTGTTAGTTTTTTCCCAATTGTTTTTGTCAGAAACATTGAATGACAGAAAAAAACCACTATCTCTCAAGTTAAAATGTGCAGTTAAAATGACTAATATGCATTCAAACATGGTTATCAAATTTACTTCTAATTACTTAAGTTATATTAAATAATACTTATTATAAAGCTTGACTGACTGATGTTAAAAGTGTATTTAAAAAAAACTGTGCCATTATATATATATTAGTGTTGTCACGATACCACAATTATTGTTTCGATACCGATACCTAGTCAAGAATTGCGATTTCGATACTTTTTCGATACTTTTCCTGAAAAGGGAAAATACACTCAAATATTATTGATTTATTTTAAAACCTGGACAACATTCTAACTAGGGATGGGCGTTTTCCACAAATATCACATTCGAATATTTGAGCTCACAAAAAACGAATATTCGAATATTCGTTTATTTAAATTAAGTTTAATGAGTCAGTCGTTATTTTTCAGCAACATTTGTTTTCTTCATTTTGAACAAGCTTACAATAAGCTTGAACATTACACATCGTGTTTTGTAGCTGAAAACTTTTAACAATGCGTGCAAACAAACAAAAGTACGGATTAAAAGCAAAAAAAAAAAAGTGAACAAAAAAAAAAAACGTAAAGCAGCCTGCAGCAATTAGGCTATTGTACAGAATGTAGCTTACACTTAACTTTTAAACTGTCAGCAAATCTTTTTTTCTATTGTTTCAAATGTTCTTGTTAAGAAATACGGGCATGTAAACATGATTGGGGGAAAGTCGGCTCCTTAGTCTGTTAACACAAGTTAGCGGTGTTTATTCGTTGCTTGAGAGATGCTGCAACAATGTTCTTGGATCACTTTCTGTGATTCTCCACGGCATATTTGAAGTACTGTAGAAAAAAGCAGTTCTTAGGGGGCGTTCACATATCGCGTCTTTTGCATGCTCAAGTTCGTTATTTCCAATGTTGGCGCGCGGTATGCGCACTCATAATGGAAGCGACGCGGTCGCGATGCGCACGCGGGGCGACGCGGTCCCGTTTTTTCCAGGCGCGTCCGCACAGCATCGAGTTAAAAACATCTCAACTTTCAGAATGCCACAAGCACACCGCAGGTCATGTGACAAGAACTAAACATTCAGCTTCATCCTTTCCTGTAACAATGTTGAAAGCTCAGCCAACATGAAGGAACAGCTGATCATAGCGGTATATGGATCGCCATTTTGAAATAAATTTAGTAGCAGAGCTACTGAAAGCGATTTTTTTTTGTGCTGCAAATTCATTTATCCTTTGCTGAAATTTCCGCGTCTTCATGGAGAGAACGCGTCGCCTCAGGAGCGCTTCTGCCCTAGTGCTTTGGAAAGAAGGAGAAAGCGGCGCGCATAGCCTTTTCCACGCCTTATTAGGCGCGATATGTGAATGGCCCCTTAATCATTCATTAATTATTTTTTGCTTGCATACACCTTCAAATATGCCGTGGAGAATCACAGAAAGTGACCAAATTAGGTTTTATTGTGAACTTTTTTTTTTTTTTTTGAAATTCGAATATCATTTTTATTTATCGAATAATTAGAGCAGAACGAATATTCGAATGTTCGACTATGCGTGCACATCCCTAATTCTAACCATATAACACACTAATAAATGAACATATGAACAGCAGATATATTAAACATTTGAACAAAATATGAAATATCAAAATATAAAAAATAAAATAGAGCAATGACATTCAAGGTAAAGAAAGAAATTTAGCATGCATTATCTCAGTTATCCTAAGAAACACAAGATTAATAAATTTGACAAACAGTAAGTCTTTGAGAAGGGGTTTATCAAGCCAGGTGGTGCATTAGAAAAGGGGCTCATCTCCTGTTTCCAAAATGCATCACAAAGTGCTTGGAAAAAGCTGTAAACTAATTCCACATTGCACAAGGTGCAAACAACTTTACGCCTGTTTCACACATACTCCGTCTGCAGTGTGTATGCGGTGCATATTTTTTTACGCACCCATGTTAACGGATTCCAGTTGCGTTCCAGGAGCGGTGCGTATGCAGCAGTGCAGCGATCATTTACCGGGTAGCGAACTGCAAACGCGTCCTGTGTGAAAGCAAACCCAACTTTGAGAATAGATTAATGGCGATATTTTTTTTTATCGCCCAATAAGAGTCTCACGTTAACGCAGCACATTAACGATGATAACGGCCCACCACTAATATATATATATATATATATATATATATATATATATATATATATATATAAATCACTGTGGAGAGTAAACTAAAAAATTTACTATCCAATGGCGATTCATTTGCCAAGGTGTCCGTAGAGGGTTGCAGTCTCATATCCTGAGGATTCAAAAGCAACAGAAAGCCCTGACTGGCAAAAACTAAGGTCACCTTGAGCTGACTGGGAGTGACTTTCAATACATACACCATGACATAGTAAAACTCTCTGATTAACAAATCAAATTAACAAATCTAAATTTGAACAAATCATAACTACCTCACAGTGGATAGATTACATAAAGTAATACAAGGTATTTTATCTGCGGTCTACTTAGCTGGTGGGAAAGTGTTCAAGCACAGACAAGATCCCCTTGAGCCAGATAATATGAGTAAATGCTGTGTAATTCTGTTTACAGGATTTATATTGCAATGAATGCACAGGATAGGACCAGACTCTCCTCTGGGCCTCAATTACCAGGCTAGTTTAATATGCCGTGATTTTAAAATAAATCGCTTTGTAGCAACTCCTGCTGGTTCATTAATGGCAGTATGAATGATTATAACAGACTGATTGAATAAATGAATCAACAGAGCGTGTGGTTTGTTGATTTGATTATTTTGAAAGTTCTTTAGGCCTCTACTCATTTTCTTTTTATCATTAGAAAACGTTCAATCACTAGGACTTGGCATCCCTTTGCTTGAAAATTAGATAGCACACCCAATCTAGGGCAGTTACAATTAATTATTATATTGTTTATTTACACAGTAAACATCTTTTAAAATGCATTTAGAAAACTTTGGTTTTGGGACAGCCTTACTTTCTGTCGGTACACTCATTTAAGCAAGCATCCATGTTGGACGGAAATGCGTTCAGAAAGTTGGCACGTAAAAAGTAAAATGAAAGCAAATGCGCATGAAGGTTGTGTTGCATAATTCATGCGCCGCTTCTTTTAGAAACGGCAAATTCATCAGGACAATGACATTTGACAGAAGAGCCGCTGTCTCTGTTCACCTTGCTCCGTTCAACATCCTCTCCCATCCGAAAAAAAAACAGCACAGTGCTATTACACAGCGCACTGACGACTGAAGGGCCAGTCAGGTTCAGGGCACTTTCAGTCGCCAAAAATCTGACTTGTGACAATCAACTTACTTTACTGTTAATGCTTTTTGAGAGGATGAATAAAAACAAATTCACTGAAATCAACCTGGAGAGCAAAACAAAAAACAAAAAAACGGAAAAAATGGCAAATCCAGCAGTTCTGACACACGGGGAAGCTTTTCATGTACTGACACTATGGAAACTGCTGGGGATTTTCTGAAATACCAATTGTTTCCATTTGTTTTTGAGGCCTTTCCAAATATTTCCTTCTGAATTATGTGTTCGAAATTACTCTCTAATTCACTTCAGTTACTTTTCCCTATATAGTGGGAATATAAATAACTCCACACAGTGGACTTTGCTGGGACAGAAGTGAATGAAAACAAAGTACCTTTGAAAGACAATTCAGTCCAGTTAGTTGCCATCTTGTTAACGCCCCTGGGCTGCTATTTCCAGTCAAGTACAACTCGTACCTAAATTACTGCTCAAGAATTTGGTAAGATTGTAATTTATTTTAAGAAATAATACAATAATTCAGACAGGATGCATTAAATTGTTCAATAGTGTCAGTAAAGACATTTACAACATTCCCCAAAAATTTACTAAAAGAATCCTGAAGTTCAATCAATTAATCAAGAAAAGATCAAACATTTGGCCTTGAGCTTAATTATAAAATATTAACTAATAAAAATGACTAACTTCTAAACACATCCTTGATTGATTTGGAAGTCTTTAGAAACCTGGAAAACTTGGCAAAATAACACTGATGCATTTAGACTGCTTGCACACAATAAATCTGGGTTCACAAAAAAGGTAAATATAAAGTGAATCAAATTTCTGACGTTCCATAGTGTTTAGACAACACTATATAGGAAACAGAGAGTGATTTCGGACACAGCAGTAAATATAGGACATTAAACATCGCAAAGGACTCTTTCTTCTCCCTGTCAGCACATTGTGCTATCAGTACCTAAACAGGCACCAGAGCAAAGGAGAGCACTACAACTTGAAATAAATGAACAATCACTTTGAAGGACCTTGGAAAGAAAATAAACAGAATCAGATTACACTGACCACCTGGGCTCCGCTCTCGTCTCTTGTGTCAGTCCCTTCATACTTATTTTGTGTTCATTCTCCATCCGTCTTTCATCTTCCATTCAGTGTCCATGGTCTCTTCTCCTCTCAGTTTACCGAATCTCACTCTCAATGCTTTACTATTAAAGCGGATGGTCTAAGACCCCAGTGACACCACAGAAGACAATGAGCTATTCTACTCTGTCACTGTAATCAGATGAACCAATAGAGAGGAAGAGAGTCACCTCTGACCTGCTGCTGATGGCTCTCTGGACAAGCAGATGCTGGGGACTTCAGTTTTCACGAGTGTGGGCCTTGTGGTGTGCTTTTTAAATCCTACATCTATGTACATGAGAATCAAGTCCATATGCACATTTACTGGACAAAGTTTACAACAACTAAACTTGTTTGACATGTAAAAGAGCCTATTGGGAGGCATTATAAACTTTCACATCTCCGGTTATGATAAACTGTTAAAAAATGATGACCTCATACTCACTGTGTTGGAAGGGATAGAGTGCTGGGCTGAAGTTTGGGTCTTCTTTTGGCAGATGTTCCCATCTGATTGGCTGAGCGTTTGAGTGACTGTTGGTTTAGAAGACTGGAGGCCAGACCTGCATGGTACTGTAACTACAGAAAGAAAAACAGATATTCATGTACTAGGGCTGTAAAATTAACATATGCTCCTGATCATGATTATTCAATTCCATTTATTTGGTCTTTATTTGGAATACACAATAACATTTAATATATTTACAATAAAAGTGAACAATTTATAACAATTCATGTTATATTTTAAAGTTTACAATTTGAATACATTTAAAAAAAAAATCAATTTATTTTATAATGGCAAAGCTGATTTTTATTTTATTTTATTTTTTTAACTCCAGTCTTTAGTGTTTCACATGATCCTTCAGAAATCATTCTTATACACTGATTTGGTGCTCAAGAAAAAAAGTCTCAATGTTAAAAACTGTTAATATTTTGCATAATATTTTTGTGAAAACCATGATATACCCCCCCCCCCCCCCCCCCAAGATTCTTTAAGGAATAAACAAGTTTTTACATTTAAAAAATATATATTTTAAAATCTTCCCAGTCTACTGACATTTTTTACGACATCCACTTCAAACATTACAATGCACATGATAACTTTCATTAACTCTACAATATGTAGACCCACTGCAAAAGCAAAAGTTCAAAGACCAAATTCTAAAGATGGCTGTGCACTTGAAAAGAAAAAAATAAACATTTACTATTGCATAATGACACAGATTAATTTTATTCTTTGGAATGTTATTATTCTTATTTGATAAAAAATAATATAGAAAGTAGGGCTGGGCGATATACAAAAAAAAATGATATCTCGATATTGTCAAAATTTTTACGATATTCAATATATATCTCGATATGTTTGCATTTGCATTTAAATAATAAAAAATAAAACATGATTTTCTTTTGCCCATTAAAAAAAAAAAACTATTTAGATTAAACAGCTAATTTAAGCAGTTAAAAAATCTAGACCAAGATATCACTTACTGCTTTTTATTAAATGAATACATGTAGGCCTATATGTAACTGAAGCAGTGCAAATTAAGTTACATAACCATTACAGAAAGTGCATTCTTTTTAGTGCATGCAATTCACAATTTAAACTATGCAACTGGGATAAGTATTTTATTTAAAAAATTTTAACAAGTTTTTAAGCTAAGAACACAAGTCTGTCAACTGTCTGTGGTTTTAAGAGAAGCTCTGTGGCATGAAACTATGGTCCTACTGACACTAAAAACCCTCTTAGATGGGGAGCTAGTTGCTGAAGCACATAGCTATTTCTTATATATAAATATATATAAATGAATACCAAAGACTTTTGCATTCTCTCTGTCTATATTATGGAAACTGGTAAACATAGTGAAATTCCCCAAATAGTAATTCCAAAAGACCATAGTCTATGTTTCTCTATTCAAACATCAGCGGTCAAGTAAGTGCATTTATTTTGCGATCACAAATGCAAACAATACAGTTGAGATCTCACGACAGAACACAGACCGGCTGAACGACGCTTTCATTAGATCGCTCAATTACAGCTTGTTAGTGTTTTCAGATTATCGACGGCGGCTCTTCCGCAATGAGGAGTGAGCACGTGCGCATGGTTGCCAGATTGCTTAAAATAAGCAAACACCGGGCAGAAAATGTATCCTTGTAACAGTGGAGCTCTGATTGGGAGATTTAAACTCTTGTTATCTGGCAACCGCTATCATTACAGCTCTCGTAGTAGAGGGGCGTAGAGCAGTCAGCAGTTACAGGTTCCTTTTTTGGACATTCGGCGCGTTCTTTTGGGAAAGTATGCTTGAATTTGAAATATTCGATATTCCCGATATATTCAAATTGTACATCGTCGTCAAAATTATTCCGATGTTATCGCTAATATTCGATATATCGCCCAGCCCTAATAGAAAGTAGCCCCTAAAATATAAAATACATGGGCTTCATTCATGAAACATTCGTAAATATATAGTAATTTGCACATAAAACCGACCTCCCCGAAAACTTTTCTCTGGATTCACAAACGCTTTGTAAACGTCTGATTTGTTAGTTAAACATGTGTATGTTAATGACTTTCAATCATTGGTAAATAGGGCGCTTTTGCGCGTTCATTCACAATTTGCATAATCCCCGCCTATAAAGTACAGCTACGTAAATTGCGTGACCAGGAACACAGTGGAATATTCTGCTCAACTTCCACAGGTTTGGCTCCAGTATATTGCATAAATGCGAAAACAACTAATAGGCCATATGACTAACGATAAATATTCAATAACACGTGTCCACCAAACAGTTTTTAGCCAGCTGAAAAAATGACCAGCTGGTGGCGATTTAGAATGCTTTAGTGGCACAGCGTTTTTCCAGCTGAGAGGCTTTAGTTGCTATGATTTGAAATATCCACGGCGACAATGTATTACTATATTATCTCATTTTAAAGAATTTTACTAAATATAAAAAAAAAAAAAAAACAGTAACCACTGATATTGAATTCTTCATTGTTGTAGTACAAGCAGGATACGGCTGGGTAAATAGTGATAGTGACGAGCGATATGTTTAACAGTTATCAACTCAAAACGATAAATAAATAAAATTAAAAAAGAGGGCAAGGGCAAATGAACTTGTAATTATTATGGCAGTGCATCAAAATTCTGTGTCATCAGTTTGTTTCAGTTTTATGCACCATTTACACATAGGAGGGAGCAGATGTACATTTCTTTCGTACCAACGAGCATTTTGAAAATACGAACATTTTCATGAATTTGAAAAAACAGATCAGAACAGCTTTAACAATTTAGACAAAAATTAGTTCTGCTCATGTTTCAAGAATGAGGCCCAATGTGTGTGTGTGTGTGTGTGTGTGTGTGTGTAAAAAAAAAAAAAAAATCACCTTGAATACTTCCCGTTTCAGTAAAAAATATATTAACACTTAACAGACAACTGTAATTGTCAAGCTGTACAATAATATCTAACTTCTGCATCTATTCAGATTTTTATGGCCAGTGGGTGTTATTTGAGTCTCACGGCGACTGTATTCAAGCCCTGAATTCAAAAACTCAAAACATGAGTGTCCAGAGAATCTTCTGCAGCTTTACAAAGAACAGCTAAAATATAAAACAAAAATCATCACAGCATAATTGGGCTTTTATGAATTGTTTACCCAAAGCACAGTTCCAATCATGTCAACAATCTGTTCTTCTGAGAGAAAGCACAGTTGCTTGCATACTGTACTCCATCACGTTTTCCTTGTGTTCCTCCTCAACTGCCCACCTCCCTCCCCCTCGCCTCCCGTCTTACTATGTTGAACATAACACGGCACGTGTAATATCTTTGGCTTTGAAGTTGCAGTATAGCAGAAGTCTGTCAATAGCTCTTCTGCTCATGTGATGAAACCATGTGAAAGGTGTCCGCTACCCAGAATGCACAGGTGTAGCACTCCACCACTCAAGACCGGACATATTTTAATGGCTGTGACAGAACTCTGGATATGATATCACAGACATAATTTTTCAGAACCGATCCGATACCGATCCAATCCGATACCAGCGCTGTTTTTTTTTTAAAACAATGTAGAATTTCTGTACTTTTCTGTGTTGACCTGATCATCACTCGTTTGTGTGTTAAACACAATCTACTACATATAACCAATTCATTTGAATGAAAAATAACAATGACAAAATATATAATCATAATATTTGACAAAAATACTATTATAAACTAGGTTAGTGGATAATTCAGCAGCTAAAGATAATCTACATTCTATAATTCACAATAATTTTATAATATTTTGCTAAATATTTTATTTACAAATAAATGTGAATAAGTCTAAAATCTGGTAAAATGTAACACATTGCTCATTGTATTGTTTTGACTGTGGTAACCAAACGCAACACACAGTTAGAATGCTGAATGGAGGATGACAGGCATGAAAAAGTTTTGGTGATTTATAATGTTTTTGTGCCTTCATGGGGCTCAACATTAACACAATAGTATACGCACAATATCGGATTTGGATCGGTCTTGTTTGACTGATACCCAATCCACAGATAATGCCAGTATCGAAGCAGATACAGATCCCGAGTATCGGATTGATGCATCCCTAGTTCAATGGACTTCTTAGACTTACGATATTTTTGAGAAATACAGCCTAGGAGAACTTCAATGCTAGCTAACTACCAAAAGGATTACTTGATTGCAAATCAGCTACTTTTAATAACGAGTAGCTTACTGCTTGACAAACAACACCTTCAAAGTATCTCCTCCAACACCACTGCTCTGGGCAGTCAGCTTGCTGGGAAATCTCAAGGAAATCAATAGTCCATGAGCAACATCCTGCATGCGAGGCTGATCATAACAAGCGGTGACAAAAACGATCTCGTCGGGCTTCAGAATTCATCTGCATGCACCCCCACACAAACCGTGCTTGCATAGGCCCGTGCTTGCATAGGCCCGTGCCTCATTAATTGCTATTAAAATATTCCTCCTATTGAGCTAATTAGCCATGTTCCGAGGCAGAGGAGCAATGTTCGCTGAGTGAGAAGCAGACGGCGCAGCACTCCCCCTGTTTAATTTGGCTGACCAAAGCAGCTGTGTTAACGGGGTATTATTTTAATTAACTGAATCTCCTTTTCGTAGCTAATGAGCCAACTTGGTAAGGGCCAGATCTTGTACGAGTGTAGCGTGTATGGTGGGAAGCTGGTCTCCAACTGTATTAAAAGCCCTTGCTAATAAATAAAAACCCTACATAAGGTAAGAATAAAACAACATGCAAAGAAGATGCTGTCAAGATGGCTCAGGTGCCTTTGAATGTCAAGTGGCTTGAGAGATTTGGTGCATTAAAAACATCCACATCAATCACCACTGGTTTAAATACTGGCAACTGGTAATTCTGTAGTTTGTATAGTGTTTCACAAAAACAAAAAGATTAGAGATTATTACAATATTAGAGATTGATAATTCAGAATGTTCTTTTGACAATATGACTGGGTGATATACTGAATGTTTAAGACATATTTGTGTTAAGATTGCTGGAACAATTATGTTCAATTCGCATGCCTTTGGTGTGAGAGATTCGGGTTCGAATCCACTGTGAGACACATAACCCCTAGTTGCTCCAGAGGCGTGTGACCTCTGACATATATAGCAATTGTAAGTCGCTTTGGATAAAAGTGTCAGCTAAATGAATAAATGTAAATAAAATACTAAGTAAGTACTAAGACGATACTTTTATTCAGCAAGGAAGCATTAAATTGATCAAGTTACAGTAATATAATACACGGCGTTAGAAAATATTTTAATTTCAAATAAATGCTGTTTCTTTTAAACTTTCTATTCCCAGAACACAGAAATAAAACTATTAAAGTTTCCACAAAATATTAAGCAGCAAAAACAGTTACTAACCAATACTAATAAGAACCGTCAATAATTAAGCATCAATAATAACTGATAAACATTGGTAAGCAATAAGCATATGAAATTTCTTCCAATAAAATCTAAACTAAACTATTCTAATATTACTTATAATTTTTTTTATTAAAATGACACCAAATGACAATTCGAAATTCTGAAATAAACACTCATTTAATAAATACCTGGTAGATTAAATAGTCTCATCCTATAAATTTTTCTTGTTGAATATCCTGTCTTGCTCAGAAATATACCACAAGTAAAATGGGTTGCAAAAATAATGCATGTTATCTGTAAATAAATACATTAATATCAAAATATGCAATTAATATTGTCAAAAGGCTGAATAACATTGAGACAGTAGATCGATGTGAATGCCACAAATTAATCGTTCAAAGCGGCAATTAATCGTTCAAAATCCACTTATTTTGCGTGCTTAAGATGCGTTTTTTTCTGTCTACACATTATCTTAAAGGTTTTCCTTCATTTGTTTAAGTATAACATTAAAATACCATTCATATTTTAACTTTTTTTATAATTTAAAGAAACCAATCCGATGTATAGTTGACATTTGAGGCTTAATACTATAGAAAAGCACTAAAAGTTTTTCAGTTAGATCATTTTCAGCTTGTTTATTCTCATATGAAATATGGCATAGAGTTGCATTAAACAATGGTATAAACATCAATGTAAATTGTGATAATCTTAATTAATAAACGCAACTACAATTTCAAGGGAATAATCGACAATTATGATTTTTGTCAATCATGCAGCCCTATGAGATATTGAAAAAGAGATCAAAACTTTGCTGTCCAGTCCTAAAGGGCCTATATATTTCTGTCAATTAGAGGGACCCAAAGCAACATCTACAAGCTGAAGCCTTGTTCCCAAAGAAAGAGGGACAGTGAAAAAACACTGAGGCAAAGGACAAAAGACGTGGAGGACAGTGGAGAATGAGTACAAGGAGAGAGAAAGACTCAGAATGCTGTCAGGCAGCTGAGTGTTTCATCTCATCGGGGCAGTTGAAGATTAAAGCGCGGGGTCAGAATCTGATTTGTGAGAGGGATGCACAGGACAAGCTCACACAATCAATGTCACAGTCAAATGGAACAAAACAAGACAGCCTCTTTCACTAGAAGCAAACGCAATCACAGAAGCACAGAAAAACCATTGCATTGTGCTAAACCACATTATCAAGCTATAATTCATACATATGTGTGTATATATATATATATATATATATATATATATATATATATACATATACATATATATATGTGCTTTCACACAGGATGCGTTTGCAGTTCGCTACTCGGTATGTAAACGATCGCTGCACTGCTGCAGATGCAACGCTCCTGGAACGCAACTGGAATCCGTTAACATGGGTGCGTAAAAAAATATGCAACGCATACACTAAAAAACGCTGGGTTGTTTTTTCAACCCAAATGCTGGGTTGAGGCCGCTGGATAGGATTTTGGGATGTTTTAACCCAAGTTTGGGTTGAAAATTGTTCTCCGTTTTAACCCAGCGGGGCTGGGTTGAGAACGTGGACGTGAAGGAGAGCACGCACGTCATGTCAAGATCGTACGTCTCCAGTGCGAGCAGCCGCCATTTTCTCAGCGTGAAAGAAGCGAGAAGCGAGTGAAAGACTATGGTAAGTAAATATTCAAAATGTTAAGTTATCATTTATTGTCTACCCGGTTGTATGAAAGGCGGAAGGTTTTATGAAAGGTGGAAACAAAGAAGCTTAAGTTATATTACAAAAAAAAAAAACTGATGCGGTTTTCGCCTCAGACACGGAGGTCTTAACGGCATCATTTAACGTTACTGAACGGAAGAGGTAGTTTTAATATAACGTCAGTGAATGTATTTGTCATATTTACATAAGATTTTACATTATCTGTACTTTTTGAGATGTTAATAGACGGTTATGGTCACGGTTACACTCATGTTAATGTTTTTCGTGGTTAAACTGAATGTATGTTTGTCTCCTAAAGGAAACGGCATTGTGTAGTAAAGACTAGCATAATTATTTTGAGGCTGTTGAAGTGGTAACAGTTAAAAGTATGTTTTACATGTAATATTTCAGACTTGTCCAGCTCGTTTCTTCATTGTGTCAGCGCTGTGCGCCGAGAGTTAAAGACACAGAAGCTGTTTGTGTGAGAGTCTCAGACTGTGAGGAGGAGGATGTGTTCTTCTGAAGAGAGGGACAGACGGCTTTAAGGAGAGTAAACTTCAGAATAACAACGTTATATTTATTTTTACTAAGACTAAAATAATTTCATTAAAACCATTGATGTCTGTGTTTTTCATTGCAGAACTCAAACCAACTTTGGAGTTGTCTTGTCTGATTTGGAGAGTCATCATTCTTGGTCTTCCCTCTTAACCCTTTAAGGTACGCACTATGAAAAAAGCAAAGGAAATTTTTTTTATTTGCGTTTATTATTCAATTATGATAATAACAACAATCAGTATTTTTTTTTTAAATGAGACCCTACAAGTATTTTAGATACAGTCCTCTACCAAACGGTTGAGATGTCTGTTCATAATAAAAGAACAACATTCAAAACAAGTCATATTAAGTGCAAGTTCTTGGCCAATAAAAAATCTGATGACTGCTATTTATGGCTCCAAACACATTAAGTGTGTGTTTGTGTTTGTGTGTGTGTGCGTGCGTACGTGCGTGCGTGCGTGTGTGCGTGCGTGTGTGTGTGCTGGTGCAAAACTTCACACAAGATTTGATTCGATTTTTTTTTTTTTTTTTAATGTCAGTGGGAGAAAAATAAAGCCTCCACTGTGCAGTAAGGGCTGAACAATGTGGTAAAAACATATTTAGTATTTTGAGGGATATTGCAATTGAGATGTGATTCACGATTACTGTAGGAATTAGGGCTACCCCGACTAAAGATTAAAGAATGGTAGCTAGATAAAGCCAATAGTCACCTAGCTGACACACATTTATGATACTCATTTAACTATATACAGTGTAACATAACACAGGTCTCATTGTTCAAAACATGGAATAAATAACTATCGTCACTGAAACAAATAGTGGTGGACTTATTGATACAATGGATAATGTTCCATTACACAGTTACATAGACGATATAAAACAAATACAACAAATATTTTTGTCATGCAACAGCACAGGGGTGCAACAGCACTTATTTTGCCTTTGGTCATTCATTTGTGATGGTATGCTGCAAAGCATTCCTTCTTTGCATTCATGCACAGGAATACATGACATTTCTGGCACTTCCATCTCGAAACTCACTTTGGACAGAGGTTGCATCGCCCCCGCTTGTTTGAGTGAAGTGGCAAATGTCCGAAATTAACATACTGTACATCTGGTTGTGGGTGGGAGGGTCTTGGGGTATTGTACTTTTTCTTTGACCACATCTGTGGTGGAGAGGATGAAGGTCGGACAACTTTGGATGCTGGCTTGTTGATGTGAGCCATAGTGTGTGCGACTGCCAGACGGAACTTTTTGAGAGGCAGCAGTGTTTCTTTCAGGAAGCTGCAGTCCTGCTTGTAGACAAGCCAGGCATTTGAGATGCAGAGGTCAGGGATGTATCCAAACAGCGGAAGGTACCATCGTCTGGATTTCGCCGGGGTCTTGTACATGTGTACCAGCATGTCATACAGATCAATGCCTCCCATATGCTGATTGTAGGCAGGGATGAGTGAAGGGCACATGACGGCGACCTTTGCTTTGGCCTCTTTGCTCCACCGTTTGACAGAGGAAAGAGGTGTGATCCCACTGGCACTGCTAAGAAGGCTCACACATTTATTATCGAACCATTTCACTGCGAGCAGCCCTTCAGCAGACATGAAGTCAAAAGCTCCATGTCCTTCCTTCATCAGCTCTTTGACCGTCTTTAAGGTTGCTCCACCCATGCGGTTTGGTCGGACAGTGCCAATGCACCTGATGCCCAGGTTCTCTTGCAGGTTCTGGACCAAGTCGAAACTGGTGAGGAAGTTGTCACAGAAGACGAATGAAAGTCTTGGCAGTGTGATGGTTTTGCAGAGTGTTGTCACGAGTTTGGTCCCTAGAAGCAGTGCCTCCTCCTGCTCAGTTAGGGCAACGTTGAAGAATGTGGATGCCCCCTGATAAAGCAAAAGGTCATGAATGATGCCAGCTGAGTTGGCCCGGCAGAACAATTTAAAGCCCCACTTGTCTGGCTTGTTGGCAATATACTGGCGGAGAGAGCCAGCCCTTGTGCCTTTATACACCACCATGACCTCATCCACACTGTGCTGGTAAGTGGATGAGATCAGAAGACACTGCTGACGAAGCATGTCAAAAAGGGGGCGGATTTTGTAGAACCGGTTTGGACTGCCATCGCACTGCTGATTGTCATTAAAATGAAGGTGCCGACGTAACAGCTTGAATCTTCTCTTTGGCATAATATCGGCTATCACACCGAACCGTGACTCAATGCACCAGTAGTCATCGATGGCTGGGAAACTGAAATCACCCATGAAGAGAAGCATTGCCAGGAGCTCTGCTACTAAATTTATTTCAAAATGGCAATCCATATACAGCTATGATCAGCTGTTCCTTCATCTTGACTGAGCTTTCAACTTTGTTATGGGAAAGGATGAAGCTGAATGTTTAGTTCTTGTCACATGACCTGCGGTGCGCTTGCGGCATTCAGAAAAGTTGAGATGTTTTTAACTCGATGCAGTGTGGATGCGCCTGGAAAAAACGGGCGCATCTCACCGCGAGCGCATCGCGACCGCGTCGCTTCTATTATGAGCGCGCATACCGCGCGCCTACATTGGAAATAACGAACTTTAGCACGCAAAAGACGCGATAAGTGAACGGCCCGTAAGAACTGCGGTCTTTTACAGTACTTCAAAATGCCGTGGAGAATCATAGAAAGTGACCGAATTCAAGAACATGGTTGCGGCATCTCTCAAGCAACGAATAAACACCGCTAACTTGGAGAATGAAAAACTCCTCTTCTCGCGTCTGCCCTAGACCCTCGGCACAAACATCTCAGGTTCCTCGACGAAAACATGAGAAGTAAGAAAAAAAATAACTTTTTGAACATTATCAGAACATTTTCCTTAATGCGATTTGTGCGGATGCAGTCGCCGTCACCAACGATGAAGAGATTGCGGCAATGCCCACTCGTCGGAAAAGGCTGAGCCAGTTCTTCAGCGATGATTACATAGAGTCTAGCCGAGACGAGTGGGAACAGTTCTTGCTGGAGCCATGTATTCCACCAGATGAGGATCCCATTCAGTGGTGAAACGAAAAAACGAAGCGCTTCACAAAACTTATTCGCTTAGCACACCGTTATTTGTGAGTCCCGCCAATGTCTGTGCCGTCAGAGCGCGTTTTCTCCGCGGCCGGCCTTATTGTTAACAGACTAAGGAGCCGACTTTCCCCCGATCATGTTTACATGCCCGTATTTCTTAACAAGAACATGTAAAACAATAGAAAAAAAGCAAAAAAGATTTGCTGACACTTTCAAAGTTAAGTGTAGGCTACGTTCTACAAAAGCCTAATTGCTGCAGGCTGCTTTACGTTTCTTCTTTGTTCACATTTTTTTTGTTGCTTTTAATCTACTTTTGTTTGTTTGCACGCATTGTTAAAGGTTTTCAGCTACAAAACACGATGTGTGATGTTCAAGCTTATTGTGTGTAAGCTTGTTCAAAATGACGGAAACAATAAATGTTGCTGAAAAATAACGTCTGTCTCATTAAACTTAATTTAAATAAACAAATATTCGAATATTCGTTTTTTGTGAGCTCAAATATTCGAATGTGATATTTGCGGAAAACGCCCATCCCTAATGTGAATGTCATGTCTGTTTTAATGTTTCAGTAAAGAAGCTTTCTGAAAGCAGTATATTTATTCAAACAATATTATGTGCCCTCATACTAGTGCTGCCATTATAGCATTCTGGAGCGCTGTGGTGGACCGAGACATTAAACAACCTCACAAAGTGTTGAAACTTTAACACAGATTATTTACCTATCCTTACGGATGTGAATACACCTCTACCTGAAAATGGATAGTTTAATTAAATGTTTTATTTTTTCAAATGTGTTTCTCTTTCTAGGCCACTGACGAAGAACAGGCGGTAACTGGATGAATGCTGGTCAAATAAGAGACCGTCCTTTCCCCTAAACTGATGCAGCAGTGGTTTTAAAGGAGGACGCTGCCCTGGAAGATGTAGAAGATGTAACATCCTATGCTTATGGGGCTTCTTCATGACTACATCAATTATGCTGAAGAGATCATGAAAATTGACCGTGATGCTTGATCTGTATTCATGGACTATGAAACAAACTGTAAGTGTATAATTTGTAAAAACAATGTTAAATGCTTTTTCTGGGTTGTTTAGTAGAAGAGTTTACACTCTGTCATTCATACACATGCTCACATTGTTTCACACACACACACACACACACACACACACACACACACACACACACACACGTCTGTTAAATGTTATAATATCAGAGTTAATGTTGTGATTTATTTGTGTACTGTCATGCCAGAATAGTTGGTAAAGAACTTAACTAATTGTAAATTTATTGTATAGTGTTTTCGTATATTTTTATACAATATATACACAATTGAACAAAGTCCAATTTGATCTTAAGTTATATTCAACGAATATTCAATGCTTTATGAACTGTAGCTGTTAATGCCATCCTTTTCTGCATTTCTTCTTACATGTTACTTTTTGACTTTACTCTTGTTTTTAATAAATATTTTCCTTTTGATAATTATTATTTGTGTGTAAAAGTGAAAAAAGTGTTAAAATGAACATTATTTGTAGGTTTAATGCCTAGCTCAATTTGGGTTCATTTTAACGTAGCATGCATTGTTTCCCACATCCTTACACTCAATTGGTGGCGGCACTCTGAGAGTTAATTTTCTGCCAGCAGGAGGCGCTAAGCGGGAATGGTAGGTTTCCACGGTAACGGCTGCAAAGTGGCACTGAACTCACAAACGCTGCCTCATCAAGCATTACATGCGAAATTAATTTGAACATTTTCTAAATATAGTAGTTTTCCTTCTGAAATACAGTGATAAAAAACACCCACTCTGGTTTTTGAAACCCTGCAATGTAGTCATTTTAAACCATAAAAAAAAGCAACCCAGCAGGTTGGGTTAAAATAACCCAGCGTTGGTTTCGTCCTTTTTTGACCCAGTGCTGGGTTGCCAAAATAACCTAAATTGGGTTGTTTTCAACCCAGCAGTTTTTAGAGTGTACACACTGCAGACGGAGTATGTGTGAAACAGACGTAAGGTTGTTTGCACCTTGTGCAATGTGGAATTAGTTTACAGCTCTTTCAAGCACTTTGTGATGCATTTTGGAAACAGGAGATGAGCCCCTTTTCTAAGCACCATCTAGCTTGATAAACCCCTTCTCAAAAGACTTACTGTTTGTCAATTTTATTTGGGTAACACGCATATTCTGAATGCCTTCATCAGAATTCGAATGAGTCATTTTAATCTAGATTAATCTAGATTAATTTCAAAATCACAGTGAGATCAATCTAGATTAAAAAAATGTATCTATGCCCACCACCACCATACACCCACACACACACACACACACTAATGTATATAGTTATTCACAACATATACTAGATTGTGAATTATGATGCATGATATAAGTATATGCATCAATAAAGTGTAAATATAATCTTATCCTTTTTCTTATGCAGGATGTCCTGGAACATTTAAAAACAGTTAATTTTTAAGGCCTTTTAAATACTTTTTCTTTTTTTCTCAGAGGACAGTGCATCATCCATCACCATCTTCCAGATTTTTGCAATGCTCAGACTGCGGTTATCTCATTCCCAATGCTTCTGCATTTAATACTATAAGCAGATCTAGGGGACTAGTATTTATGCAAGGGAATGTCCCGGCATTATTCCATGTACAATATATGTACAACTAATTGCAAACTCCCATCAAATCCAATATCTATTCAAAGAAGCTTTGCTGAGGAGGGAACAGTAAAACCACCAACGAATATTAAGTACAAGTTGAAACAACTCTCTTTGATCATTCTCAGCTTGTAACTCTGCACCAAAAAAATTACGAAATCACTGTTTGTTTGAGTGCATCTTTATCTAAAAATCCCCCAAAACCTTTACACAGCCTTGAGGGGAAAATCGGCTCAATTTGTTCAACTCAGTTTGCTCACATTTTACTGTCACCAACAATATTTACTTTATAATCAGATTTCTAAAAGCTATGACCAGTTGCAAAGCCAAAAATTGTGTTATTTCGAAACATTTAGCGGGATATCAGATAACATTGCTCATGGGAATCTGTCCCTTGAAGAACTGTAGTTTCAACGATAACATTTTTTTTGTTAAATGCCAGATTAGATCTTCAGAGAGTGCAATTAAATATACATTTAAATCACTGCAAACTCAGTGTGGAAAACAGCTCTGATAGAATCAATTACCAATGCATAGCAGCAGCTAAATATGTTATATACAGGCTGTTACATCCATATGCATAATCTATGGTCTTATTGTAAATGTTTAGTCAGAAGAGATAATTAAGATATTAATCCCCATGCAATGAGAGATAGAAAACAGACACCTCAAGACTGGGAAGGTGGAAGAGGGAAAGAGAGATTGACGGGCAAAGAGAGGAAGAGACAGCAATGCTGCAGTCAGGGGTTAATTAATTTTTAAATATCAGGCAGGGATCAGAAGGTCTAGGGTATTTTCTATGCCTGGTTCGCATAAATCAGGGTTATGAGTAACCCAAATGAGATCAGACATATTGCATGCAGGAAACCCATTTGGATTTAAAGAAGTTTCTACAGGCAGTGATTGAATAACGAAAGAGAGGCATGTGATATCAAAACAGTTTTTAAAGGAACAGTTCACCCAAACATAAAATTATGTCTGCTGTATTGCCGTTTTTTTTAATGAGACTACCATAAAAAAGTAGTTCAGATGACTTCTGAAGTCAATCGACAGCTCAGTGTAAGGAAAAGACCAAACTTCTGTTGATCTGTTATTCAAAGCTTCATTTCTGTCCAGCGTCAGTTCTATTTCTCTCCAGAAGTTATAATCAATAAAAAAGCCATTGTACAGGGTATGTGTACTATTCTGGTGATGAAATTTGCGTCATCGCACTATACACGGACCTTAGCATATGTGTAAAAACTTTCTCCTTTATATTATGTAAAAAGCAGAAGGCATTTATAACGCATCAGATTACTCATTTTGGGCGAATTATCCAAGCACCAAGCAATTACAAGAAAATAGTTAAAACCAGACAGACTTATAAAATATATAAATAAATACATATAAATACATAAATAATATTAGACACTAAACATGTGCTGATGCATAAACATTTTTCCAATTCACATTAAAGCCCTGTTTACAACAGTGCATTTTTGTTTTAAAACAGTCTTTTAAAATGAAAATTATCCTCGTCTAGACTGGCGTTTTCACTGCGTTTCAGAAACGTTCTCCGCACACACTAAACAATGAAAAAGCAGGTCATGTGACTATTCATACAAGTACAACAATGTGCATGATGTCATTGTTTACATGGTTTATCAAGGATATGCAGAGCGAATGTGGCCTGCCACGCCATTGATTTCAAAAGTCTCCGTTTTTTGTTTTTTTTGGATTAACCCTAAAACACAACCCCGGAGTATTCAAATTAAACAGTGATAGCAATTAGGTTAAACCCTACAAAGAAGTTCCGTAATGATCTAGGTTCATCCAATTTTACCAATCAATCAAAAACTTTACAAACAGATATCGTCCCCACGGCCTTCTAAACAAACAATTTAAATGAACATTCATATATGAATAGCAAACACTGGGGAAAAAAATATATATCAAAGGTTCTCGCTTGTCCCTTGCTCTTTTAATGAGGAATTAGCAGGCCGAGGCGAGCGGAGACCACTGTTCTTTTAACTTTACACTCCCTTGTCTTGGAACTAATAAGGAATCCAAGCTTGCTAAAGTTACCACATCAAACATTTTTCTCAGAGCAGCGCATTTTCAAAAGGTCGTTGCTTTTTTTCGGCCCCTTTTAGTTGTTTCTTGTTCTTTTTCAACCTTTTTCGTCCCTTTGCGGCACACTGATCTTTAAGACTGACCAGGCTATTAGTCCTCCCTGGCACAGCAATTGGCAAACACATGCTCCATCATTAACTGCAGGGCTGAAACATGTTGTGATGGCAAGTCCGCTGCTCTCTGATCTTATTGTGGACCCTGGGTTTGAGGCCTGCCATTTGTTTCTTCTGACAGCTTCGTTCAAGACATCATTAAAGCGTCTGAAAGGTTTCAGGACATTGTACGATGTGAAAGGCCACGAGCCTCTGCAACATCCACAGCAATCTTTTGATTAGTTTGAGGGCAAAAAAAAAAAAATAGGTTGTAGGATCTGTGATTCTATATAAATATCCATAACATAAACTCTGACACAAGGGGATTGACTTATGATATAGCTGTTAAGACTCCCAGCCTAGTGGCAACTCAACTAAAATCAAGACCATCTTAAACTCTGAATTCATAAAAGGTGCATTTTCAGTCAAAAGATCTTTAGTGTATTAATAATTACAGAATCTACTTTAATATAATTTTTCTAAAAAATATAGTTTTTTACTCCACTGTAGCTCTCAAAAAATGGTATCTTTGGATGCATTATTTCAGATTTGATGCACCAAAGATTGTTGAATTTCACATGATCAAATTCGACACAAAGCACTAAATTCTGCAATAAGTGTAATATGGGTTGGTTCATCCAAAAATGAAAATTCTGCCATCATTTACTCACCCTGATGGTGTAACAATCTTTCTTTCTTATGGGGAAACCAAAAGTTGTTTTTAAGAATGTTTCATTGAACACAACATTGGATTCCATTGTCTTTTATTGTATTAACAAAAAACTAAGAAACATTGTTCAAAACACTGCGTTTTAAAATCACAACAAAAACAAAAATAAAAACAAAATAAAAATATATAACAAAAATAAAACATGCAGGTTTGGAACAACATGAAGGTGAGTAAATGACTTATGATAATTTTCAATTCTGTCTGAACGATATTAACTTTTTAAATGAAGGTGCATTTATGTATTTATTTTTGCACTGTTAAAAAAAAAGTAATAAAAGCTTTACATTAACATCAAGAAATAGAGATATTGTTTAGAATATCTAGTTTTACTTAAAAAAACAAAACAAAAAAAAACACAATTTTCTTTTTTGGCTGAAGTATACCTTTAAATAGGTAAATAAAGGTGTATTTAATTATTAAATTTTTTATTTGCTGTTCAAATAATAATAAGAAATTATTAAAAAAATACATAAATTAGTGATGAAAAACATAAAATTTTACTGGTATTGACATTTTATTACTGAAAAGTTAGTATCATGACAGCCCTAGTGGATATAATGTAAAAGAAATTATATAAAAAATAAAATACATCTGCACTGTTCCCGTTGCTCATCAATAGTGTCAGCGCTGTCTAAACTGGCTCAACTCTATACGATTTGAATTCCCTCCATGTTTTAGAATGTAGTCAAATGTGGAATTTCTTTGAGATTAGATCCAATCTGTTTGAACGAAGCGATTGCCTTTGTAAAGGTTCACTGTCAAGATAATAGAGATTTTTCTTTAATATTACAAGCTTAGCAATTTCACACAAGTGGGGCTAATTTCTGCTTCTTAATCTGTTGATCTCATTAGTTGTCCGGTTGTGCAAGCTGAAGAAGAATATCAGAGCATCGATGGCAAAGTGACCTTGTGAAAGTCAATGAAGACTGTGCCTCATTTTACTCCCAGAGTTTCCTTCAATCCCAGACATATGCACCCATGATGCATGCTCGCATGTTATACGAAAGACAATTAAAGGGAAACATGTTTTCGGCCCTTGGTTACTAGCGGTCACTCACCATCGCTCATTGCCTGATTGTTTGGCTCCAGAAATCTCAAGGTCTCCTCTTTCCTGAGGCTTTGGCTTAAGTAAATGGGATGTACATTTGGATATTGTTACTTTTAATCTAATAAAAAGTGTAAAAATAATCATATTTCCCTACTCACTTCAACTTGATTCCAATGATTTATTTTGAATTTTATAATACTTTTTACAGTATATAGAGAGATATTTTTCAATGCCAGACCACTCACATAAAACACAAATCCACACAAAATAATTTCAATAAATAGATAAAATAGACCTAAATAAACATTAACCAACATACCGATTACATCTAAAAACTAGTCGAATGGTATCATTGGTACTTTTATACACCATTATAAACACATTATATTATATGTGAGGTGAATATGATAACTGTAACAAGTTATATTACATTAATTACATAAAAAATATACTAAAAATACTCCTCATTGTCAAATCAAATTTACAAATTCAAAGCTGAAAATAATGATGTTGATGTTTATAATACCTTTATATTATAGAAAATATTTATATAGAAGTTCAAACTGTCATCATTTACTCTTTCTGGCGCTATTATAAAACTGCCCAGGCTGTTCTTTTCCAAAAACCAAAAGACACTGGCATATACTTGTACATAAAACTAATTATTAAAATAAATAAAACCATAAAAATAGTCCACATGATTCCATATACCATTCAATATCAAGTTGAATGGACAATCTTTACGCTCCTTTTTGTCTTTAACATTATAATATGGGAATTGAACATCATTAGGGTGAGTAAATAACCAAAATGTCTTTTTTGTGTGTCTAATGTTTCTTTATTCTATTCTACGAAGAAAGATTTTTGTTTTACTTTCACTGTACCCAAGATTTAACCCCTGAGACACAAAAACAAACTCAAACAGAGATTAAAATCATGAAATATTTCTTAAAAAAAAAAAAGTCTGCAATGACACATTATTCATGTGCTCCTGGTCTGCTGGCACTAGAGGAGCTCGAGTATAGATGACAGAATAATAGCTTGATGTCTTAACTGAATTGATACAGGGATAAGCAGGTGCTTAAATGTCTCTCTATGCAGCCAGACATCTCTGGTGTACTGACAGCGCACAACCCGGTGTTAAATACAGTTAAACAGTCATTAAATCATCGTTTTCATGATAGGCTTCCAACTGACGAAGAGAATTCAAAATCATGCAGTCGAGAAGATCCTAGGATAAACACAAACTTGAGACATTTGTCCAAACCTGAATGAGTTTCTTTCTTCTGTTGAACACAAAAATATATATATTTTTAAAAATTAGTATGCGAACAGTTGATAGGCATCATTGACTTTAATAATAAGAGAAAATACTATGGAAGTCAACGGTGCCAATCTACTGTTGGGATACTAACATTTTTAAAAAATATATTATTTTACGTTCAACAGAAGAAAGAAACTCATACAGGTTTGGAAGAAGTGGAAGGTGAGTAAATGATGACAGAATTTTCATTCTGGAAGTGAACTAATCCTTTAATATTTTCTAATGTACAATGCTTCACACTTCACACAAAAAAAAGGTCTCAGGAAGAGGAGAGCCTTGAGATTCCTGAGACAAAACACACCAGGACATAATGAGGGTGAGTGACAGCTAGTAGCCAAAGGCAAAACATGTTTCCCTTTAATTAACTGTTGATCTATTCACTCTCAAATCCAACTGGACCAACTTTAACAGACTGCAGTACTTGAATAGATTACATACTCACTTAAAATGCAATTAGCAATATTATAAGATGGTATTTTTTATCAAAAAGGTGCAACTGTATAAATATGCCAGGATGAATGATCATACTGAATAATAAAACTCCATCTAATCCTAAATACCAACTGATAATTTATGCAGGCTGATGTGCCACTAATCTAAAAAACCGACTCAAATGAGACAATGGACAAAAACAGCCTTACTGAAAGCACGAAGTGCATTAATCCTGGGGTAGTTTGCATGGCGAAAACGTTCGCATCGATCAGGTTTACATTGGGGTGGGAGTGGTGCTGTCCGGGCAGACAGCGAGGAAGCATCAATACTTCTGCAGAGAGTCTTGGTTTGGCCTCATGCCCATGTTTGCCCGCACACAGTCCAGCCCAGACACCTAATCCTGCTGTACCGAAAACAGAGGAAGCTCACAGAGCGACCTGAACCTGATGCAGTCCCGGCTCACTCTGATGAGACCAGGAGAACACAGACACTTAGATCAAGTTTTCAACCTGGAAAAAGTGCAGAAAAGTTTTGACCTTAAAAGTCAATATGAAACCAGATTTGACCCAGTTTAATTTCTTAAAGTCCTTTCATAATTCATGATGTAACACTGATTCTGTTATTTTCCTGTTTATTACCATGAGGTTATTTTGAAACAACCTATACTGTATAAAGCGATATATAAATAAAGGTGAATAGACTTCTTGGTTGCATTACACAATTCATCAGTGAACTTTAATCTAAATTATATATACATGTTTATATATTATATAATATATATTATTATATATTGTTGTTTAACAGAAAGGGAAGCACAACCACTTACCTGGAAAAAAAGGAATGAATAAGTGTCAATAAAAGCACCTTTGGGCAAGAAGAGACGGGGAATATTTCAAAACAATTTAATTCCTGTATGACCAAAAAAAAAAAAAAAAAATTTCTTCATTATTATTATTTTCAAAATGAAAAAAAAAAAAAAAAAAAAAACTGCCAGTGATGTTTCAAGAACTTTTCTGTGCAATAGCTGACCTGTGTACAACTACTATTAAGCACAAAGTGTGGAGAGAGCAACTAATGAGTAGCTGCTATTGATTGACCAAAAAACCTGCCACACATTCACCAATTCATGCAGGAAACCTAAACAGGTGATCTGGTACTGCAAAACACTCTTCACCCTTTACCTCCAATATTGAGAATCAAACTATAGCTTCGTGCCATGTTTCCAAAAAAACAAAGAGTTTGTTTTCTATTCAAATTCCAGGTCTATCATAATGCTACCTGCATCACCTAAGGGCAAAGCATCAAAGAACTCAAGAACAGAGCGCAGGAATCCTGTGAAATTGCATTTACAGTAAGAACAGCAAATCTTGTTCAATAACACTTAGGACAGAAGACCTACTCAAGATCAAAAGAAGTCAAAGCACTCAGCCGTAATGGATATTGAGCAAATGTTGGTTCTGCTGTGAGAACACCCACATCTATTGAATCTCAAGTGTGTACTCTTCTGGCAAGACTTTGTGCGCGTTCTACTGAGAGGATTCGCATGAGGACCTTGATCCACAGAGAACATAATTTTACAGTTTTTTCAGGAACAAAAGAAGATTTACTAGGTAAGAAGTAACACAACTCGGTTTTCTGTCAAATTAAGCAGACAGAAATGGCAAGCTTTTTTACATTTGGAACTTCTCACATTGCTTTAAGCAAATCACAGATACGAGCTATAATGTGTCTTATTGATGCGCTGCGATTAGACCATCAAACTGTAACCCTATATTATTAAAGTATTATTAGACGCAATATATTCAAGATGATATTCAATTCCATCACAGCTGAGTCTGACAATTATGATGATGTAAAAGCCTTGTATTCATGTTCGTCTGGAATTCATGAATGGAAGCAACTTTTTCAAACTAAAGGAAGACAAAACAAATGCAATTTTCTCAAGTACTAAGACAAAAAAAGAGAAGGCTCTTACAATCATCTGCAATATTTGCCCACTGGTTATTTATCCTGAAAACATTTAATTATTTAATTAAAACATTAGTTATCATTCATTGTGGTTGCCAGGTTTCCAGAGTTAAAAAATCCCCCAATTAGAGCCATCCAGTGAATAAATTACATTTTTAAATATATTTAAATAGAAAACAGTTATCTTAAATTGTAATAATATTTCATAATATTGCGGTCTTTACTGTATTTTTAATCAAATAAATGTAGTCTTGGCGAGCATTAGAGGCTTTTCTTTTAAAAACATTAAAAAAGTAAAAAAACACTAAACTTTTTAACAATAGTGTAATTGCATTTTTGTCCACAACCCACCATGTAATAATTGCTGTCCAAAAGTCAATCAAAAAAATTTCTCAGTAACAATGTTGCAGTTGAACTGAGCATGCTAAAAAAAAAGACATCTTCCATAAAATGATATAGTGCCCAGTATTTTACTTTATTTTCCCAAACTGGCAACCATGCACATACACGCTTTAAATTTTTTAATTCTTTTGCATAAACCAATGAAATGAATACCCTGAAGAGAATTCACACTATAAACCTGACACATATCAAATGTAAAACACAGTTCTTCAACCATTTGATTGACCACTATAAACAAAAGACTTCTGTCTACCAATCTCCTCACTAGTGTTGTCACGGTACCAAAATTTCAGTATTCGGTACCGATACCAGTGAAAATCCACGGTTCTCAGTACCAATTTCGGTACCAAAGCAAAACACAAAAATATTCTAAAAAAAATAAATAAAAAAACTTTTTATCACTAAAAATAAAACCAATAACATTCTTTATACTTATTTACATTTGTTTCAAGTTTTGTTTGAAAAACAGTAAACAAGTTTCACCCAAATTTAATTTGTCTTTTAATGAAATGTAAACAAATTTTTTTTGATAAATGGGATTTGCTATTAAAATGTAAACATGGAAGAAATAGTGTGATTTATTTCTTTAAAAAATAAAGTTGTATTAATTTTTTCAACAGAAGTAGCAGTATCACATACATTCTACTAAATAATAGTAATATTTCTAGCACAATGCCTTTATGCAAAAATGAACTTTTATTTTGACGGGCTACTTTTATTTTGACACTAGTTTTACTCAGATGAAAAGGTAAAATGCTTGTGAAGTGACTCAGAACAGTTCTGGTGATGTAGTTTGTGTATTTATGTCCTCATTGAGATGGCAGATGCTGAAATTACTGCAAGCGTCACGCGCTTCAGTCAATGTAGTAAACAAACCATTCATTCATTCATTCACACAGAGACGCGCAGAACATGCAGGATTCATATTTCAACCAACTTTTGCGGCTTAACATTTACAGATACTGGTCTATAAGGAGATTTGATTTGATTAATTTATGCTAACTTTGACAAATTCCGTGACTGTCCATATTAAAATGTAAGTTTCATAATCAAGACTGGATTTTGAGATTCCGTCTGCGTTTTCTGCTTCGTGGAAATCGTAGCGCTGTATGTGTCAAGAACCGGGTTGAGCGGGTACTTGGTACCACCGGTACTTAAAGAAACCTGGTACCATCACATTTTCATTTTTTTAGTACCTACTTGGTACCGAAGTACCGGGTCTTTTGACAACACTACTCCTCACCAATTAAAATTTCTGACACTTTCCATTAATTTTCTCAAACTTTTATGATTAGTAGGGATGTAGCAATGTACCCTGAGCCAGTTGATAATTGTTACAAATATGTGAGAATTCAAATTGGCTGAGATGTTAAATGAATCGTGACACAGTTGGGGGTTTATATGTATGAGGGCAACTGACTGTCTTCAGAAAAGTTTAGATGCTATTTTCTTTTACATCTACCTCCATATAAAGCATATTAAAAATAGTGTTAAAGTATAAACTCAGGGCTGCTTTGTTTACAAAAGTAACCAGGTAAATGCTGTATTGCTGCTGTTCCATAAGCGCCACCTACTGTAGTATAGTTTCGAATTCAAAATTATAAAAATTTTGAAATGATACAATCTAATTCAGATTTAAAACTGCTCATACTGGATATATGCCGCACTTATGTTTGGATTTGGATTAAAATAAAGAGGTTGCCTCTAACTTTAAATGGAAAGAGCACAGGCAAAGCCTTGGTTTGTTTATATGAAGAGATTTCTTTTATTTGAATTATTTAATTATTTGATTTGGGCTTTGTTTTAAAATTTGAGTTTAGTTTTTTAGTTTAGCATTTGACACGTTTCAATTTCACAAAGAAATGTGCAGCATTTTGTCCAAGCAATAATATATGACATCTTTTCATTTAGAATTTGTCTTAAATCTTTTGTAAAACAAAAACACCTGTGAGAAAATCGTATTGTGAAATCAGTATTGTGAATCGAAACACATCGTAAGTTGGGTGAATTCTTACATCCCTAATGATGACTTTTCATACTGTTCAGAAGTTTGCAGTCAGAAATTAATATTTTGGTTCAGCAAGGCTGCATTAAATTGATCAAGAACGACAGTAAAGACATTTATATTGTTATAATATGTTTATATTTCTAATAAATGTTCTTGTAAACTCTCCAGTTATCAAAAGGCAAAAATATTACACAACACAAATGTTTGCAATATTGCTAGTAATAAGAAGAAGTTTCTTGAGTAGCAAATCAGCATTTTAGAATGATCAAGAATCATGAGACACTGAAGACTGGAGTAATGATGCTGAAAATTTAGCTTTACCATCTTAGGAATAAACTACATTTTCAAATAAATTAAAATAAAAAACGGTTATTTAAAATTGTAATATTATCTCACAAATATCAAATAAATGCACCCTTGGTGAGCATAAGCAGAGACAATTTATAAGAGACATGCTACTTCGTCAATCCTCAATACAACTATATAAGGAAAACCCGTAACGACAAAGATGGCGGTTGTATGCACATGTCCCGCCCCTCATGCTGGAAAGCCAATCATCTGCTTTCAACAGTTAAGCCGGGAAACATTTAAGCCTATCGTCTGGTTCCACTGATGCATGCGCACAGTTGAGGTTTTGCGACAGCGGAGACAATTTGGCGACAGTGAGTTGTGTGCAAGATTAGATGGAATCCACATAGAAGTGGGTGATAACAACGCGAAGGCACCGGACTACCAGTTAAAGCATTTTATATCGACCACAAATATGTTACCGTACATTCTAAGTAAAAGACACCGGCATTCTGGATAGAGACGTAAATGAAGTTGGTGTCGTGAACCCTTGCACATGCATAGTAAAAGTATAACCTGTGGGGAAAAAGGCGTTTTAAACCTTATTTTGGGGCAAAGTCATCAAACTTTTTCAGCGATTTTTATCATATTTTACTGCTGTTTCTATTAGAGTTGTTCCGATTCCGATACTAGTATCGAAAATATCTCCGATACCACAACAAATTCTGGCATCGGCATCGGCGAGTACATGAACCCATATACCGATCCGATACCATTTTCAAGACCTAGTTATGAACGCTAGCTTTGCCTAACCGCTGCACGGTTCTTCTTCGCTGATCAGAATGCATTGCAAACACAGGACGTTGTGCTGTAATGCCACAAGCAACCCCTGTGTAGAGCAGCGAAGAAGAAATGAAAACGCGTTAGCAGCACTGATCTATATATGACTGGATCGCTCATCGCGTTCTAAACTGCCAACAGACAGTGAAGCCGCTTCTATATTATAGATCAGTGGTTAGCAGTATGTCCGCTGTTTAGCAGTATTTCAGACTGGACCAACCAGACAGTAAAACGGCGACTAGGGACCAAGACGGTGCTGAAAATTTTAAAATGTGATGATACCAGCGTCTCCGGTAGTAAGTTTGAGTATATTCGTTACCCGCAGCTGCGTTCAGTCGCTTCCGTGTTAGTCTAAGCGCAGGGCTCCAGACTGTAGCCGAATATATATACTAGTGTCTGTGAATATTAAACTGCAAAATACTATTTAAATATTACTCCTGCAAAGTCTACATCTCTGTGGGAGACGGGCGCAGATGCACGGGAGCTCGCTGTTTTGTGGCCTCTGCCGTGTGTCACTATATGAGGACATGAACGCATAAACTGTCACTTCATGAGAATTTAACGTTTCATTTGAGAAAACTGTCATATCATAAACACAGACACTCAAAGATCTTCATGGCGAGTAAATTGACAATATATTAAGCTACTGTTGTAGCCTACAGTAGATTTAGGTACGTCTCTATGTAGTAATAATAGGTCTCTATTAATAATAATAATTATGCCTAGACGGTTGCTTGTTTTTTTACTTGTTTTGATGTAAAGAGATTATCTGATTAATATAGAATTTTTTATATTCCTAGACTTATTTCTTGCAGTTTTTTATACACTAATATAGTAAAACTAAAATACTAAAATACCTTTTTTAGTTTGCGGTGTTAGATTTTTGGCTGCATTTGAAGTTCTTTTTCGCTTAAGAAATTAAATAATATTACTGTCAAATTCATGTCAGATAATAAAAATACTGTAATAAATACAGTAGTTAACCATGTATTTGTTCATGTTTTATCAAGGGATAAGTCTGGAGCACACCATAAAATAATTCTAGAAATTTACACAGGGCTAGTAGTATATACAGCTGTATATACAGATACACACCCAGGTATCGGATCAGTACTCGGTATCGGCCGATACTCTGAGCCCAGGTATCGGAATCGGTATCGGGAAGAGAAAAAGGGTATCGGAACATCTCTAGTTTCTATACATGCAGTTTTTATGCTCGGTGACCAGTGAAAGTGCAGTTCTGACTCTCTGCCCATTCATATAGATAGGAGCCTGGTCTTGTTAGTCTGGAATAGCTGCCTGGAGGCGTTGCCAAGATGGCGGCCGAGTGGCACGACTTGCCTAAAAGGACTTTGGAATTAGAGACCTTTATCTTAAACATTAAAAAAAAGAACACATTTTGAACAATAAAGCTTTTTCCAGCCCTGGAAAAATTAACATTGTGCAAGACCACGGGAGCCTCAGACCACATCAAGGTGACCCTTTAATACATAATTCACTATTGAGCATATTTCTGGAGTGACTGTCTGAATAGACCATTTAAGAGATTCATCACTTAAATTTCGTTCCATTACTTTTAAATCACCTGTGTGTGTTGCATTCAAAGGCTTTAAAGCAAGGTGAATCAGCAAAATGCTGACAACTTACTTTATTGGACCATTTGTAAGCCTGGAGCAGCTGGCTGTAGAGAGGTGTTTTGTCCTGAACGGGGTCTAAACTGAGCAGTCCACTGTTGTGTAAGGGGTGACTCTCTGACGGCCTGCCAACCAAAGTACTGAGACGCTCCAATTCACTGCAGAAACAAGAAACAAAAGTCAGGCTGGTACTGTTGATATTGATTTTTTTTTACATACACAATAAAACCAATGTCACACATCACATAATAATTGTAATTATGGTTCCTAAAACCAAGCTAAAATCAAGCTTTTTTGACTTTCTCCGCCATAAAAAAAAAATATCAGTCATTTTTAGAAAACATACCACAACACATTAAAATCATAATAAATGAATGTGTGATTTCAGAATCTTCCATCATCGCTTTTCGTGTTGACATCAGCGGGTAATAACGTTACTAGGTTATCATGGTTTGTTACAATAACACTTGCATTTTGGCAGCGATGGTTACCGTTACAACATTTCACAGGGTAACGTTAAGTGAATGGTCAGACAATTAACTCACTTTAAATCGCGATTGACTGACTGTAGGTTATCTTGGAATTCAGTTATAAAGACCTTCTCCCGCCCTTCAAGGGTCTCCTTATTTTTCATCCCATCTTTAAGAGAATCGAACACCCTGGTGACACTCGATCGAAGAGCCTGGATGGCATTAATCGCTTGAGAAAACGCTTCTAAATTCACTCCAACATTCATAACGTCCGCCATGGCTTTTGAGTCCGCGGACGCTGGCGCTCGAGTGACGTCACTGACGCAGAACCATAGCGCAGAACGGATGATGGGATTTGTAGTTTCTAAAAGGGAGGCTACTGACGCGATGAGAAAATATGTAGTTCAGTTCTGTAATCGTCGTTATTGATAGAAACACGTTTCATTGTTTAATAAAATCTTATTTGCAAGAAAATGCGAAAAATACGAAAGCTAAAATTTTTGTAAACTTGCAGTTTGTATCTTTCATATTTAATTTCCCTAAGCAAACACAAAATAATAAAAGAGACCTTTCAAGTAAAAGTTAAATTTACAGTGCAGCTTGACTGTGCAATAGTGCAGTAATTACCTGCAGTAATGTTGTAGTTTTAAAATATTTGTTTGTTTGTTGTTACAGTTTTAGGTAGACTACATAATAATTACCTAATATTGTAAAACTGCACACCTCATTAGTAAAAAAAGGTAATATGTTTGGCTGAAGATGAACAGCATTATCTGAGGATTAAACACCTCTCTTCATTGACCATTTTTATAAATAAATAAATAAAACAGCATGTTTCATGAATTCATTTATTTTGAATTTTTAGCCCGTCCCTTAAAGAAATTCACCTTGGTAACAGAACAGTCTCCGACAAAATGCCATAGCCTAGTTATGAAGTTTTCAGTATTTTTCTTTCATTTTATTGTGTGACTCATTTATTTATTCAACTATATAAGTTAACACAGTTTTGCTAAAGCAATACCTCTAACATTTTGACCGAAACTATGGTAGCCTATATTCTGTAAGTGTTTGGCTTGATAAACACCTTGGCTACGCTGTGAAAGAAGCCTGGGAATCCTCAGCCTCTGATCTGTCTCTTTAAGCGGGGCGGACTGCCTCGTCTGCTGCTGGGACGGTTCTCTTCAAGCCCCTAGATAAACTTCTGCTCCACACTAGTTCGACTGAACAAGGCAGGCAGGTTGCAGAGACTAAAAGTATTTTCATCGAGGTTTCCAAAGAGGAATGAAAGTCAGATATTGCATTGCGCAAATAGATAGCTACAGTAGATAAGGCAGAGTGAATGGAGCAGGAGCGGGGATGGAATAACACAGGATGGGAACTGGAGGTGGAGTACTCTGAAGTCTGTCCTTGAGCGCACAGGACAGAGGCATCAATGAAGGCAGGGACAGGAACCGAAACTTTAAATGCACGGTTTTCAGGCAATACTTAATTCGATTCGGAAGAGTCTGGATGTAGGGCATCTATCTAGAATGCTTTCCAACAAACTACGCGGCAGCAGAAGAAAGCTCGAAGGAGAAAGCGTTTGCTGTGATTTATGGAGCGGAGTAACGTGTGCATGTGTTTCTCATCCATCTCAAGTGATATGGCAGGGAACTGACTGAGGGAGAGAGTTTACACTGAAGAAATTCAGCCGTAAAAAGGTGCTGAGCTCTGGAACCGAGGTAAGGTTACTCAGGTGTGTTACTTCTTTATTTCGGTCATTGAACATTCTAAATCTCTTGTAAGCGCTTAGAACACGGACAGCATTTCAGATGTTCTTTGATGAATTCAAGTAACTTAAGCTGGTGAGGAATAGGTTATTGTCTATCACATTTCCCGGATGTTTTTTGGAAAAAGTGCATTTAACTAAACTTTTTTTTTTTTTACTCAGTTTTATAACAATTTATTTGCGAATTTCTTTAGTTATTTATTTTCTTTTCTAATCGCCTTTTTGTACTTAAATAGGTAGGCTACAATAAAATTGTGTAATATTTGCGCGAATGTGTCACAACAGAATTTATTTATTCGCATTGTTTTGGAGCATGTCCCGGATGACCTACTACAGCGTTTACATAAATAAAAAAAAAAGATTTCCATAGCGAAGTCGAAAATTTAAAAGTGTATCATCTACTGCCTACGGAAAATGTGCACCTTGGAGAAAGTGGCAAGTTTTCGAATTTCGCTGTTATGAAAAATAATACATTTGGGTTTAAAAAAACAACAACAAATGGCAGCTGTGGTTTCCAGCATTGTATCTTTATTGTTAATACATTGACGATGTTTTAATCGTGTCTGTTTACTTCACAGTTAAAAACCTATACATAATGTAGCCTAATGGATAAATTTTATCCATGAACTATAATGCAGTTTCATTGTCTTTTAAAATATATTTTAATGTAAGTTAGCTAACTTAACTAATTAACATTTTTTTAACTGTAAAATATATATTGCTTATTTCTGCCCCCCCCCCCCCCCCCCCCTATTTCCTAGGCAACCCATCAGAAATGAAACAGCTCATCTCATCTCACTTGAATCTTAGTCTGGACTCTGACACCAGGCACCTTCTGATTGCATATGAACCACTAAATGCACTCCATGTCTCTGAACTGAAGTAACATTCATCCCTGGACTTGAATTCAGTTGTCATGTATAGAAATTGAACTTTGAGTTCTGAAGATGTCACAACAGATCTAAAAATAACACCTCAGTGTGAACAGGTTTTACATTAAGTCAAAGTTTTCCACCGAGGACCAGACTTTGCCCTTTTGGATGAATATTGGAAATTTCACAATCTAATTAATTTCCATGCTGATACACCTAATAGCTGTGGCGCCCCTTGCCTTTCTCTCATGCCCATGGACCCATCCAGTGCCATGCTCTCACAGGCGCTCCTGCTCTTACAGTGCATTATTCTGACTCTCGGCCAGTACGATATCTGTAAGTCGCTGGTCAGCACAGACGATGGACCAACATGGGAATATTACGCTTGCCAGCCCAAACCCATGTCCATGAAGGAGTACATGCAGATTAGAGTGGAGCCTCCCGATATCACATGTGGGAATCCACCGGAGAGGTTCTGTACTCTGGTGAGTTTGGATCACTTTTGGCTCTGCCTCTTTGTCAGTTACATCTGTTCCACTGGAACAGCTTGTGTTTCTATGCAAATATAGTTTGCAATCATGTTTATTTATGATAGTGCAAGTTTGATGGATTTTCGGTGTAACTTCAGAAGCTTCATAGCAAAGAAAGTCTAAAGAAAAATGATCACATGTGGATGTACAGTACATGCCTTCATAACAGTATGATTATTATCATTTTTGTCAAATTCAGGATGTGAGTTGGTGAGTCAAAATCTTTTAAAGGGACAAAAATGAATGGAAAAATTAAAATTTCATTTACCCACCCTCATGTAAATTCCAAACCTGTATGATTTTCTTTCTTCTGTGGAACACAAAAGAAGATATTCTAGAAATGTTGGTAACCAAACAGTTCTGGTTCCCATTCACTTCCCTTGTATGGTGAAAAATGTACTTCTTTGATATTCTTCTTTTGTACACAATTTTGAGGAATGTTGGTAACCAAATAGTTTTGCTACCCATTGACTTCCGAATCCAATGACAACCGAATCTGTTTGGCTAGCAACATTCTACAAAAACATTCTACAAAATATCTTCTTTTATGTTCCACAGAAGAAAGAAAATCATACAGGTTTAGAACAACATTAAGGTGAGCAAATGATGACAACATTTTAATTTTTGTGCATACTGTCCCTTTTAAAAGACAAATAATCAGGCATATAAATAGCTAGGCTGTGTTTATTTTTGGAAAGAAAGGATAAAAGAGATCAAAGAAATCCAGTATTACAGTAGGATCTAACACAAGAATGCTAAAAAGTTTCCAGGTAACCCTGATATGTCTACACACAGATTATGCACTAATCTGCAACGTGACCATTAACAATGTGCTTGCTCAGAGAGTCAACAAAGCCAGAGATGATGTGTAAATTTGACCACACAGCTGTTATTCAGTGTAGTTTCCCTCCGCGCATGAGACAGCAGCAACCGCAGGATTATCTGTGTTTAGCACCGAGCGTGAGGGTGCAAACAATCTGTGTCTTTCCAGGGTACATCTGATGACCGATCGACAAAAGATTTGGCTTACTCTGCGACATACTTGGGATGAGAGATTAGGGCAATCACAAGCATGAAAATATTATCCATTCAATACAATCAGTGTTTGGAGGGGTGAATTTTAGGCCCTCTGTTAGGTTGGTGAGGTATGAGAGTAGCCAAAGTTAATCTCCATCAGAGATGCTTTGGGAATTTAGCCAGAAGCTTGATTGCACAATAATCGGATAGAGGATTTGTCCAGCTGGACTGACACTACGCATGAAGCTCGGAGACGGAGCGCTGCCTCTGACGGGGTGCTAATTCACACATTTAGACTGTGTGGATCAAAGACAGAATGCCAGATATTGCTCACTCAATGACATCATTCTCTCAGCATATACCGTGTGGCTCACACAGTGACTACGGGTGGGTAGCTGGACTGTGAAGAGAGTCTGAATTCAGTCACCAAAATAATTTTTCAGACACAAATGTACTGCAAAGTCATAGTGAGTCACCAGTGATGGATTTAGTTGTCAAGAGTAAAAAGTAGGAGAAACAGATTATGTTTTTCAAATTCAGTGTGAAAGAAAGGATGCCGTTCTTTTGCCAGAACCTGTAGGAAGGCTGTAAAAATGTCACAGACCACAAATAGTGCTTGACCAATATGGGTCGCCCTGTTGACCGGCTCTTTTACTCTTGAGATATACCTGTCCGATGACCTTTCAGATTAGGTGTTAAGCAATTCTATGCAGTTTAGGACTGGTATGTGAACAGATTTTAAAACACTAGGCATCACTTGCTTTGTAAATAGTTAAAGAGGAAAAACTGGGTATCATACACTAAATGAATGACTACACACAACCAGACTTTCAAGTCCTTGAGATGAAAACAATAAAGGCCTCTTTACACAGCTAAGTTAAGGCTGCTCTGTGCAGGCTCAAAATTCAGTGTTAAGATGCAATGCCACATCAAAGTTTTCCCTTTCTTTGTGCACAAAAAGTATTCTCGTAGCTTAATAACATTATGTTTGAACCACTGATGTCACGTGGACTATTATAAAGATGTCCTTGAACGAGGTAGTACCGTTGCTGTCTATGCAGGGTCAGAAAGCTCTTTGAATTCATCAGAAATATCATAATTTGTAGATCAAAAAAGGTCTTATTGGTTTGGAATGACATGAGGGTGGCAGAATTTTCATTCTTGGGTGAACTATCCCTTTTCTTATACCTACTCTGACCCACCTCAGTCCCTAGTATCAAAGCATACAGTTGTAAAAAACACATTTCTGCCACCTTTGACCAGCATTTCAGGCAAAACTTTGTGTATTTTTGAGAATACCACCCTTTAACCATAACAAATGAGATACCAAATTGCTAAAATTAAAAGAGAACTTTTCACAAAATGTTTACTTAAAATTCACGAAAATTAAAATTACATTTAAATTAGCAGAAAATTTACAAATATATATATATATATATATATATATATATACATATATATATATATACATTTATTTATGAATTTAAATATTCTCTGACACAATTCCTTAGTGAAAAACAACATTAACTCTTTTGAAATAAACATTCAGAGCACACAAATTCACAAATCCAGCTATTCACTGTTAAAGGGTTAGTTCACCCAAAAATGAAAATTCTGTCATTAAGTATTCACCCTCATGTAGTTTGAAACCCGTAAGACCTTCGTTCATCCTGGGAACACAAATTAAGATATTTTTGATGAAATCTGAGAGCTGTTTGCCCCTGCATAGAAAGCAATGCAACTGAAATGTTCCCAAGTCCAGAAACGTAGCAAGGAGATCTGTAAAATAATCCATGTGACATTAGTGGTTCATCCAAAATTACACGAAGCTACGAGAATACTTTTTGTGCACAAAAGAAAAAACAAAAACAAATTTATGCAACAATTTGTCTCCTCTGCATCACCCTGGTGCCATTTTGGAGAATATTTGCTGTTCTGTGTCAGCTGCGTCACACCAATTACCTTGTTTCCGTTCAGATCAAATCACAACAACAGTAAACAGATCCGGCGTGACGCAGATTCCATCAAAAATATCTTAATTTGTGTTCCGAAGGTGAACAAAGGCCTTCCGTGTTTCAAACAACACAAGGGTGAGTAATTAATGATAGAATTTTTTATTTTTGGGTGAACTAACCCTTTAATTATTTACTAAAAATCGCATTTGGCCACAATTCCTGTAAGTTTCCTACTTTTTATATATTGCACCACATGAAACTTTCTGTCCTCATCTGCTATTCGTACAATAACCTGACACTAGGGCGTGTATTTCGTGCATACTGATTAAGGAATATTTTTCCATGTCGACCTGAGATGGCTTACTGAGCAGAAGAAACTAGAGATGAGTTTTAGGAGAAGGGTGTAGTCATGTCCTTTCCTGTCAGCACTTTCTTCTCAGATCAATAAAAGCTGACTGTTCATCCACTGATCAGCCTGCTCTGCATTCAGATGTTGAGTAAGAGGGAGGGAGGGCAGAGGGGCCAGGCACTGTAAACAGAGGAGACCTTCTGGCATTCACAACATCAAACTTGCTCCATGTGAGAATAACTCCATGTGCCTGCAGTCACAGTGCGTTTTAAAGCAGCAGTGTTAAAAAGAAGTGATCCTCGCTTGTTTATGGTTACAACTCCAGAAATGAATGTAGCGTTCGACGTCCTTGACAGGAAATGTCTCGCCTGACTCTCAGAAGGTGTAGGTGAATAATTTATAGCTACTACAGTATAATGCATTCAAAGTAATGCAGGCTACTTAGAAAAATGATAGCATATAATATTAGATAATAGCATGAAATAAAAACATACAAGACCTCAGGTAGACGAGAAAAAAATCTACAAATATGTCTATGCATTCCATAATACAATGAATATTATATATATATATATATATATATATATATATATATAATAAAATATGTGGGCTAGCCTATAAAATTTTTTTGGCAAAATATATCAAACATGCTGCAGTTGTGAATGAGTTTTAAGTTGAACTCATTTAGTTTTTTTCTGCAGAATTCTGCAGTCTCTGATTTGTTGTAGGGTACATTTAGGTACAAGCACAACAGGTTTATTTTAAATTTATCAAGGCACACAAGGCATATTTGATATAGTGAGTCTGGCACTCTTTTAAGCCTGTTGAACTGTGTTTACAATCAGAGTTCTTTTTTTCTTCACATTGAAAGCGAGTTAATTGATCCACGTAAGCCCTCTAGATTTGGCAACTTCTCTTTCTTTTGGAGAAGCTTTCGCGCTCATTAAAGATTTAGAGGAAATTTCAGTCACTCAGCGCCCACAGGAGATGCCGTTGCATTTTTACTCAGTGCCTTGTGTTTTTTTCTTTCCTTCTCTTGCATGATGTTAGCTACCACTGGAAGCTCTCGTTGTATGAAGCGCAGGCTAATTAGGGAGAGAGAGAGTATAAAGGATGGGGAGGGAGAAAGGATCTCAGCTTAGCCAAGCAGAAAGATGACCCATTGCTGCATACAGTACGCATCTGAACATAGACCGAGATTCAAAGCCTCCATTGTGTATCATCCTCACACATGCTATTTGAATGAAATCACTGTCTTTAGTCACACAGCCATATGAGGAATAATCCCATTAACCTGTTTAGCAACACATTAAGAGCCAGGACTAAATATAGCAGGTTGAGTAACTGCACACTCTCGCAATGCACCATGGGAAAACAGAAACACTTGGTCCAGATTTTTTCTGTAACCGTGTCTGGAAAACATCACTTCTACACTTAAACAATGAGCTGTCTGTTTGCCACAGAAAAATCCTGTAGCTGCTTAGTTTTTGCCATTTCTCATGAATTGTCCATGAATCCAAAGCACATCCTTCCCCATCCTGTACTCCCAAAGGGGGTCGAGTTTGTCCCCATGTGTCCACATGCAATAATCCCCCATCTGTCTGTTTTCATGCCGCCTCAGGTCTTGGGGATTCTTCAAATCAACATGTCTTCATGTAGTCATTTGCATTCCTCAAATTGCTTTCTTTAGTTGTTTCAGAAACAGCATGCTCATTCTTGTATTTTATTTTGCAATAAAACCCTGTCCTTTTTGACTGTATCAAAAAAAAAAAACACATTTCAAACACCAACATAATCCTTCTCCCTTATACAGAGCATTAATCACAATGAAAAGAGACTTTCCTCTAGCTTTTGGTGCAGACCAAAGTCTGGTTTGTTTGGTTGATGTGAATGCAGTTTTTCTGAAAGCGGTTCATGTAAATGTAAGTACTGTACAGTATGTTATGAAAGCATTCTGACTTGCATAAGCAAACCGTTATTGATCATTGTATAATATGAATCTTTGCACACACTCGAGTCACACTCATAGACTGTAATGCATTTCTCAAAGCAGCTTGTCTGTGAATAAATTGCCTTCTGCAAGCAGCTCACTTTCACTTGCAATGCGTCCCGCAGAAAACAGATGATAGACATGCCATTCTGTGTGTGTAGTTTTGATGGTAAATCCATAGGGGCAAATACTACAAACGTAGCCAAACTGACATAGGACTTTTTGGGGGGGATAAGATATTTATATTATTTTAATGATATATTGAATACTAAACTGGACAAGTCCTTGGTTTTAATTTCATAAATCTGGTCATTTTGTTTACATCTCACAATTCAGGCTTATTTTTTATTTTTTTCAGAATTGCAAGTTTATATCTCACAACTGCAAGTTTTAAAATTGCAATTGTGAGTTTACATCTCAGATTTTTTTCCCCCCTCAAAATTGCAAGTTTATTTCTCACAATAGTTATTAAATTGTAACTGCAAGTTAACATCTCGCAATTCAGAATTTTTCCTCAGAATTGTGAATTATTCAATTCAAGTTTATTTCTATAGCGCTTTGTACAATACAAATGGTTACAAAGCAACTTTACAGAAAATTATGTTTCTACAATATTTAGTAATAGCTTATAAGTGCTGACTGTCACTGGCTGTCGTTTGTGCACGTATGACAGGATTTGTAGAAAAATTAATACAAGACGAAGTTAACCAGATGATGAACATTATTAATATTAATAATTATTATAAGATGCAGTCACACTTGTAGCAATATTAGTTGGTTCGGATCCTTGTGGCACTCCATATTTTACTGATGATAAATGAGATGATCTCATTTAAGTAGAGATCTCCCCATTTAAGTAATCAAAATGGTAGCGATCGGACAGGTAGGATCTAAACCATCTTAGAGCCGCCCTTGAATACCTGTATAGTTTTGTAATCGATCTATGAGTATGTCATGATCTATGGTGTCGAACGCAGCACTAAGATCAAGTAAAACTAGAAATGAGATGCAGCCTTGATCTGACGCAAGAAGCAGGTCATTTTTTTATTTTAACAAGTGCAGTTTCTGTGCTATGGTGGGGCCTAAAACCTGACTGAAATTCTTCATACAGATCATTTTTGTGCAGGAAGGTGCTCAATTGAGCAGACACAACTTATTCTAAAAATTTTAGACATATATACTCACAATTGAGTTTTTATTTAATTTTAAGAGTTTTTATCTCATAATTTGGAAGAACTCAGAATTGCAAGTTTATATTTCTTAATTGCAAGGTGTATTTGAAATTACAAGTTTACATCTTGAAATACTGACCATTGTCCTCAGAATTGCAAGTTATTATTTGAAAAAAAAGCTAGATTTGTAAGATGCTACTTTGAAATGGTGAGAAAAAAACTATTCACAATTGCCTTTTTTTTTCAATTCCGTGGCAGAAATAAGCTTCAAACTCTCATTCAGTGATCAAACCATGAATAAAAACAGTCTGAAAACACATCTGAAATGAATTTAAAAAGCACTCCAAATCCAGTAAACATCAGAAACATTACCAAGTTTACTAAATAAGCTAAAAATGGTTTGATAATATATTTGCATATTAAAGCCCTATTCTGGCACTCTCTGGGACAGTTGAAACTCTTGTGCACGTCACTTTCTGGCTGGTATAATTAGGCGACTGTATCCCTCTGAAGCTGTTCAGCGCCAGCTGTTATTTGACTGGATGTCCAGAGGGAGCTGCCTTCATTGTAATAAACTCACACCACCTCTCCAGGTACAAGACCAGCGGTCAGTCTGGTCTCCACGAGTATAGTACCTGCTCTTCACAGCTTGTTAACTGGGGTCAGAACATTTCCACCAGAGTGACTGCTCTTATGAAACATTGTAACAGTTTCTATCTGAGTCCCATTTTTGTTAACAAAATCTCCTGATTCATCTTGTTTATTTTAAGAACACACAACCATCTTTCTTTCTCGGTCAGCCCCTATAAACAGATCCTCAGTGCAATGTGGATACTCCTTGGTGATGTTGAACCATATATTGAACATGCAATACAAACAGACTCATACAGACAGGTCGGGAAATCCCATTGAAAGGTGTGTGATGCTAATGATACGCTCACATTCAGCTAAAGTCAAAAGGAATCACAGGTTCCTGGAAAAACTTCACTGCTGTTCCAGGATGCTGGTGCTTGTGCTTTATAGCCTGTCCTCAAAAAAACACAGCACATTACAGTCTTTGTTTTTGGTTTATATATATTTTAACTTTTAGTATTTGAGCCAAATATTTAAAATATTTTATGAAATATATATTTTTTAATAATTAAATTAAATATTATTTAATTTATTAATTAAAAACTAAATGTTAGTAAAGTTTATAGCAGCCAATTTACAAATATATAAATGGTAATATTTAAACATCAAAATTCAGCCATCACAAACACCCTTGATATCAGAAGTTATTTAAATATTTTAGTTAAATATTATATATATTAAATATTTATTAAACACCCTTGATATCAGACGTTATTTAAATAATCATTATTTTATTTAATATTTAAATATTAGTAGCAATTAATTTACACACACACACACACACACACTTTACTTAAGTGTAAATTTTTTGAAATCTGGAATCTAGGGTGCAAAAAAGGAAATTTCCTTTAATGTATAATGTTTATTTAACAATGAATATAACTAATCAAAAATGTTGATATATTTATGGTATACAGCTTTGATAATAGAAGTTATTAAAATAAATATTATGTAACTGATTAATTCATAATTAAATTGATAAAATTCACAACAATCTGTTTACTAAAATATTTTATATGGAATGCAAATCAGCCATCACAAACAGTTTTGATATTTATTTTATTGAAATAAATAATTATTATTTATCTGAATCATTTATAATTAAATATTAGTCAAATTCACAGCCATCCATTTACATATATATATTATTAATTATTATTAATACTAAAATAATATTCAAAATAAATATTAATATTAAATAGTAATGTAATGTTTAAATATGTCATAGCAAACGATTTAAAAATATGATATTTATAAATACAATTTTAAAACAAAAATAGAAATCGCTCCACAAAAGTTACATTGATCTAGATTAAGTAGTGCATCCATTCATATGTATTCACAATGTGTTTTCTTCTTAATAAATTGTTCTGGTCCGATCACAGTAATGATTATTCATTGTCTCAAGTTCTGCTGTGAATTCGCCAGTGACAACACAACCACACATTTCTATTGGAGGAGGCCGATGTTTACTGACAGGTTCGAACATTTCTCTCAGAGACGCACTGGTCTTTAGACGTGAGGGCATTCCTGTGAGGATAGCTGGAGGTTTAGTGTAAGAACCACCTGCTGCAGCAGTTGGACTGGATTTGTTCGATATGGAGAAAGACGGCAGGATTGAGTCAGAGGGCTGAGTTAGGCTAAGGTTCAGGGGCGTAGCCATCTTTTCAGAAGTGAGGGGGACAGAAATTACATTTTATATATATATATATATATATATATAAACCATTACAATATAATATAAAACATTACAATATAAAATTTCTGTAACCTATAGCCTACCAGTCAACAGTTTATGTTTTTAAAGAAGTCTCTTCAGCTCACCAAGCCTGCATTTATTTGATCCAGAATACAGCAAAAGCAGTAATATTGTGAAATATTTTTACTATTTAAAATAACTGTTTTCTATTTGAATATATTTTAAAATGTAATTTATTCCTGTGATCCAAGCTGTATTTTCAGCATCATTACTCCAGTCTTCAGTGTCTCATCCTTCAGAAATCATTCTAATATGCTGATTTGCTGATTATCATTATTTAAAAGATATGAGTACATTTTTCCAGTATACTTTGATGAATAGAAGGATCCAAAGATCAGCATTTATTTGAAATAAAAAGCTTTTGCAACATTATACACTATATCATTCAAAAGCTTAGAGGTTTTTTTTTTTTTGAGCAGAAAATCTGAATATCAGAATTATTTCTGAAGGATCGTGTGAATGGAGTAATGATGCTAAAAATTCAGCTTTGAAATCTCAATAAATTACATTTTGAAATATATTCAAATAGAAATAAGTTATTGTTTTGCTGTACTTTGGATCAAATAAATGCAGGCTTGGTGAACAGAAGAGACTTCTTTAAAAAACATTAACAAGCTTACTGTTCAAAAACATTTGATTGGTAGTGTATAGGCAACTTAAATTTTTCTCTAACTTCAGGCTTATAATTGGCTTAGAAATCTATAACTGCTGGACAATAGCAAATAATAATGATCTGTTTATATACTACAAACACTTTTTTTTATCACATAATAAGGCAGAATAGTTTCTTGTAATAATAATGTGTTCGTGTTTCCAAAAGTGTCTGTTTTTCTGTGAAAACAACTGTTTTCACATAGCATAGCTGGACGCTTTTGTCCATATTAGGAGTTTCCTGGTATGAATTTCTGCGCGAGAGCGCCCTCTGGCTTCAAGGATGAATGAAACACACACTGCAGGAGAGTTTAGCGCTCCGTGATGTTCATCTTGTCTTCTGGGTCCGAATAAAATATCAGGTCATGCGCAGACTGTCCTGTCTCTTTGAGTTTAAATCTATATTTATTCACACCAGCTCTTGAAAACCTCTATGCGAACACACTTGACCGAAAAAGTGCGGGGGACGAATTTCCGTGATGATAAAAGAGGGGGGGACACGTAATCTACGCCCCTGCTAAGGTGCTTCCTGTTTATGGATCAAAGTGCTAAGGTACTCCAGATGGTTGGGACAGGTAGCTCGAATTATTTCTTAATGGAAGCTAATGGTCCATAAAGACACTTGGCCCGAGAAACATTCAAGTGTGCCGGCTATTAAACAATAACTATTCCTGGACACCAATCTGTGAGTTTTAGAGGCTGGAGCGTGTGCTGGGACTTTTAACTCCTCAAACATTTGCTGTGTGGGATGGCTGTTGCTTACTTACAAGGGAATTAAGGGTTCAAGGGTGACCAGATGGCAATCTGTAGGCTAATCCATACACCTGGTGTGTCACTAGGGCAAAGGTTCAAACCCTGAAATTACAGTAGCGATGGGAACTTTGGAAAGGGGTTATCTAGATAGATAGATAGATAGATAGATAGATAGATAGATAGATAGATAGATAGATAGATGCTTAATTAATGCTATGTTTGGTCAATAAGAGTTTTTTTAATGCTTTTTTGAAAGAAGTCTCTTGCATTTATTTGATCAAAAAATGTGTATGAATATAGCTATTCCTAAAAACCTTTTATAAAATTGATGATATATATATATATATATATATATATATATATATATATATATATATATATAGCATTAAGAATCAACATATTAAAATGTTTATTTTTATATTTATTATGTTTAAATATGCTAATGTTTTTGAAATGTTATGCTCACCAAGGCTGCATTTATTTGATAAAAAATATTATTACAAATTTAAAATAACTATTTTCTATTATCTTTTAAAATCGAATTTATTCCCGGTACAGCAAAGCTGATGTCACATGATCCTTTTGAAATCCTTTTAATTTTTTAATTCCTCTTTTCCTATTATCAATATTAGCGTTAGGGGCTTAAATAGAAAGTTCAAAAGAACAGCATTTGTTTGAAATAGAAATGGTTTGAACGTTGTAACACTATAAACATCTTCATTGTTACTTTTGATGAATTTAAAGCAATAAAAATAATTTATTTGAAAAAAATATATATATATCTTACTGACCTTAAACTTTTGTACGTTAAAAACTTTTTTTTTTGTTTAGTTATATGCATTTGCAAAGGCATTTTTCTCAGTATTTAGATTTTTTTGTACCCTCAGATTCCAGATTTTCTAATAGTTGTATAACTATAACAATAATAAACCATACATCAATGGAATGGTTATTTATTCAGCTTTTCAAAAAAACTATTTATCCTTCCTTAATTTTGTACAACTCTTTATTTGACATTTTATTTCCCTTTTGCCTGTAGGAAAACCCATACCTGTGTAGTGACGAATGCGATGCCTCCACCAAAGAACTTGCCCATCCTCCAGAGCTGATGCAAGACCCGGAGCGAACTGGACTTATCACGTACTGGCAGACTGTAACATGGAGTCGTTTTCCTGAGCCTCTTCAGGCCAACATATCCTTATCCTGGAACAAAAGCCTGGAGTTAACAGATGACATCCAGATAACCTTTGAGTATGGACGGCCCACAATAATGGTGCTGGACAAGTCCCTGAATTATGGACGAACCTGGCAGCCTTATCAGTACTATGCCGATGACTGCATGGATGGCTTCGGGATGTTGCCAAAGAGGGTGCAGGATCTGTCGGCCACGAACGTGACTAGAGTCATATGTACAGAGCAATACTCTCGCTGGGTTGGTTCCAAGAATGAGAAGAATGTGCGGTTTGAGGTCCGGGAACGCTTTGCCATATTTGCTGGGACAAAATTACAAAACATGGACAACTTATACACACGCATGGAGAGTATGAAAGGCCTCCGAGACTTTTTCACCTTCACAAACCTACGGCTTCGGCTGCTGAGACCGGCGCTTGGAGGAACATACGTACAAAGAGACAACCTGCTCAAGTACTTTTACGCCATCTCCAATATCGACATACCAGCAAGGTAATGATGCACAGCACAGTGTTTGTGTTACTGATGGATAGCTTTTGCTTGTTTTATTATTTAATCGCTCATTTTTCAGCCTTTTCTGTCTGAAAGAGTAGAGGAATTACAGGAAATTATGGGAGAAGAGAGGGAGAAGGGTATCAGAACACAATAAAGGAGCAAATCTTCATATTTTAGGAATCTCATATTGTTTAATCACATTCAAATAAATAAAATTGAGAAAAAAAGCTGACACTTATCAGACATCTTTGTGTCCAGCTCATATGTGCTAACCTGTAGACCAGGCCTACAGCATTGTGCTCTTCTAAACCGAAATCACTGGAGTGCAGAACGAACTAAATCATCTAGGGTGGTCCTTTTACATAACCTTAACTCTTTTGATAAATATCGCATGCATACATGCATATGTTATTGCATATCAAGAAGACGTTTACTTTCGCCCATTTCAATGCTTCTGGTTCTGGAATTTGTTGGTCAACTAATGCATGGAATAGACCTATGCAAAAAAGTTTCCAATTTTCAATGATAGTGTATATTATAAATATATTCTAAACTTTATCAGCTTGGCTCATGAATATTAATTAGGTAACAATGTTCAACAAGTAACCACAAAATTAAAGATTACTTTTCACAAATGCTAGATGCTTCTGTCAAGTTAAATGTCTTCGGACGGTACTTTTTTTCTAGACTGTGGACAGAACACATCTCTAAAAACATCACGATTATTGCCCAAATAGTTAGAAGGATCGATAATGCTTTCTGTGCACCATATTACATGAGTTAATAATAATAATAACATATTACATCTATATGAGTGCATATTTTAATATAAAAAACTTCAAAGGTTAGCCTAAAAAAGTGAGCCCTGCTGATCCACCTTTAGAAATGTCCATAGAGACACATCTTGGCACATTTCAAACTAGTTGTTCTATACGTTAAAGTGATCACCTGGCAGACACAGCTATGATAAAAATGTCCAGCAGTGAAGGGCCCAAACCTCCGGTAATGCAAACCCTCAATCAATACTTATTCTGGTATGTCAGAGAGGAAATTGTTTTAACAGCGACAGGGAATGGGATGGGTAAAGTAGACTAATGGACAAGCAGAAAGCGGCCTATCAGAGTGCTGACTGATGTTTCAGTGTTTCACAATGAGAGGAGCGTTGGAGTGGAAATGTTAAGCTAATACCCAGTGGAAAATCGTCCTGGGATATTGTATTCGTTCCACAATATTGGGATGCGTTTCAGCAGCATTTGAATAATAAAAATGGCACGGCCTCCCTGATGGCTTGCCCTGCGAGGACTCTTCTAAATGGAGTCCATGGGGTTGGTGGGTGTTGGGCATGATAATCAGATCAGACTCTACAGCCGGTGACACTTCCTGCATCACAGCCCATTTCCTCTGTCATCTACCATGCGCTAATAACCAGTGCTAAAAGCCTATAATAAGAAGAAGAGAATCAAGAATCCTTAATTGAAGAAGATGAAGTGTTACTTGTTTAAAGCAATTAAGGTATGCTGTTAATATCCCTATTTATCTCTTTATCTTGCGTCTTGTTTGCCAGGAAATGTTACGTGCTCTCTGATAATGATGTTTGCCTTTTTATCCGAAGTGCCAGCAATACTACTAACTCATATTCCAGCAGAACGCATCTAAAAATAACCTGACCAAACAATGAAAACATATTCCTCAGTTGTTTTTTTTCCTGCTGCTTTGATGACATTCGTGAAAAATTTTCTTGATCAGCTCCTTTCCTGCTAAAAAGTAATGTTTAGGAGGCATCATGCTGTACAGCACACCACATGACGGTGAACATAATGAGACACAATCATTCTTTTTATTTATTCTTTGCACAACAGTAATGTGTGAAAAGATAAGACTTGCGTTTTATCCTCACCTTCCCTGCCCTGCTCTGGTTTGCTGCAATCTTGACGTAAGATACAAGACAGTAGAAAGAGTTCACAAATAGGCGTCCCAGTAGATGGACCGGATTTGGAAACAGTAGGAGAGCGGGAGGGTGGGCTCGTGTTCCATCAGACAAATATCCCAAAGACATTGCTTGAACCTTAATTAAACCTGGTAAGAGAGGAAATAAATAAATAAACACAATTCCCAGGGTTCGTGTTAATTTATGCAAAGACTTGAGCTGATCAGATGCATCTCCTGTTCCCTTTCCTCCTGAATCCACACATGAAACCCTTCTGAACATCCAGTGTACCAAGATATTGCAGCCTTGATACTGAATATCAAAGAAGGCAGGGATGGCTGCTGAATTTTGCAGAAGGGATTTTGGAGAAATAATGCTGTTTTATTAATATACGCAGAACATGATAGGCCATTACTAAAGATCAAGGTTGAACGGAAATAAAATAAGTCCATGTAAGCCTATCAGAACTCGCATCTCAGAGATGTCCTTGGACCCACGTTGGCAAAGAGACAGAGGTTACGGAGGGAAGGTGAAATGAAGGAAGCTCCAGAGGAGCCACGAGGACAACATCAGGATCAATCCATCTTTATCACTCGTGTGTGGGCAGAAACTCTATCATGAAAGGGCCACCATGAAGAGGTGTTTTATAGAGAATCAAGAATCACTCAGAGACAGATTCACACCCACACTTGGATTGTGCCGTTTTGCTCTTGTATTAAATGTAAGTGCTTGTGATTTCAATCATTTAATCATCAGGCCTTAAAACACCAAGACATAGTAAAATATATGCTTAGAAAAAAGTTGAAAAGCAAATACCAGTCAAAGGTTTGAACACACCTACTCGTTTCTCTATTATTACCAGTGCTGGGCAAGCTACTTTGACACTTGAGTAGCATTTAAGGTAGCAATACATACACATACACTGTATACATGTATGGCAAGTATAAAATAATACACATTATATAGTCAACAATGTGTACAGTAAGCAGTGACATCTCTTTAATCGTGTTCATTCTTGTAAAATATGTATTTTATAGAATCAGTGAATAATTTTTAAACCTTTTCATTGAAATGAATAATCTGAATGATTTCACTAAAATTAATCTTCAAAGTAAGCAAACAGATGAGTGTGAGTATGTTCGATTATTGCTCAAGTTTGCACATATATACAGTATTGTTGGAAAGTTTGGGTTCAGTAATACTTTTATTCAGCTAGGATGCATTACAGTAAATGGATCATACATTATGCTCTTTTGAACATTTTATGCATCAAAGAATTATGAATGAAATGTATTCGTTTTCACAAATATTTTAAGCAGCACAACATGAATATATATATATATATATATGAATATATATATATATATATATATAAAACAAAAACTTTTATTTGGGATGTGATTAATTGTTTGACAGCACTAATATATATATATATATATATATATATATATATATATATATATATATATATATATATGACAGCGCTAAAAGTTTTTGTTTACATAATATATGTGTGTGTACTTTGTATATTTATTATGTATATGTAAATACACACACATATGCATGCATATATTTAAGAAAAATATGTTATGTTTATATATTAAATATATTTATATATGATATACATTATATGAATATAAATATATACATGTAAATATCTTCAAAATATATGCTGTATGTGTGTGTATTTATATACAACCCGAATTCCGGAAAAGTTGGGACGTTTTTTAAATTTTAATAAAATGAAAACTAAAAGACTTTCAAATCACATGAGCCAATATTTTATTCACAATAGAACATAGATAACATAGCAAATGTTTAAACTGAAAAAGTTTACAATTTTATGCACAAAATGAGCTCATTTCAATTTTGATTTCTGCTACAGGTCTAAAAATAGTTGGGACGGGGCATGTTTACCATGGTGTAGCATCTCCTTTTCTTTTTAAAACAGTTATAAGACGTCTGGGCATTGAGGCTATGAGTTGCTGGAGTTTTGCTGTTGGAATTTGGTCCCATTCTTGCCTTATATAGATTTCCAACTGCTGAAGAGTTCGTGGTCGTCTTTGACGTATTTTTCGTTTAATGATGCGCCAAATGTTCTCTATAGGTGAAAGATCTGGACTGCAGGCAGGCCAGGTTAGCACCCGGACTCTTCTACGACGAAGCCATGCTGTTGTTATAGCTGCAGTATGTGGTTTTGCATTGTCCTGCTGAAATAAACAAGGCCTTCCCTGAAATAGACGTTGTTTGGAGGGAAGCATATGTTGCTCTAAAACCTTTATATACCTTTCAGCATTCACAGAGCCTTCCAAAACATGCAAGCTGCCCATACCGTATGCACTTATGCACCCCCATACCATCAGAGATACTGGCTTTTGAACTGAACGCTGATAACATGCTGGAAGGTCTCCCTCCTCTTTAGCCCGGAGGACACGGCGTCTGTGATTTCCAACAAGAATGTCAAATTTGGACTCGTCTGACCATAAAACACTATTCCACTTTGAAATAGTCCATTTTAAATGAGCCTTGGCCCACAGGACACGACGGCGCTTCTGGACCATGTTCACATATGGCTTTCTTTTTGCATGATAGAGCTTTAGTTGGCATCTGCTGATGGCACGGCGGATTGTGTTTACCGACAGTGGTTTCTGAAAGTATTCCTGGGCCCATTTAGTAATGTCATTGACACAATCATGCCGATGAGTGATGAAGTGTCGTCTGAGAGCCCGAAGACCACGGGCATCCAATAAAGGTCTCCGGCCTTGTCCCTTACGCACAGAGATTTCTCCAGTTTCTCTGAATCTTTTGATGATGTTATGCACTGTAGATGATGAGATTTGCAAAGCCTTTGCAATTTGACGTTGAGGAACATTGTTTTTAAAGTTTTCCACAATTTTTTTACGCAGTCTTTCACAGATTGGAGAGCCTCTGCCCATCTTTACGTCTGAGAGACTCTGCTTCTCTAAGACAAAGCTTTTATAGCTAATCATGTTACAGACCTGATATCAATTAACTTAATTAATCACTAGATGTTCTCCCAGCTGAATCTTTTCAAAACTGCTTGCTTTTTTAGCCATTTGTTGCCCCCGTGCCAACTTTTTTGAGACCTGTAGCAGGCATTAAATTTTAAATGAGCTAATTAAGTGGATAAAAGTGTAAAATTTCTCAGTTTAAACATTTGCTACGTTATCTATGTTCTATTGTGAATAAAATATTGGCTCATGTGATTTGAAATTCCTTTAGTTTTCATTTTATTAAAATTTAAAAAACGTCCCAACCTTTCCGGAATTCGGGTTGTATACAGGATTCTTACAATAAACATTTATTGTAAATTGCAATACTTCACAATATTACTGTTTTACTTTTTGATCAAATAAATGCAGCCTGAGATAAGAGACATTAAAAAATCTTTCCAACCCTTTCATTTTTAAATGGTAATGTTTATCACTAAAAACAGTATACGAGTAGCGCATGAAACTACAAAAATTTGCATACTTGTAAGTAGTATGCTAGCGTGCTAATCCAAAAACAGCCATACAAGTGGAAATTTAGCACTGACACTTTAGGATTGATATTCAGCATTCATCTGTGTTGATAGTAAAAAACTAATCAGGGTCCTGTGGCAGGGGTCTAATGGGTAAAGTAAAGCAGCAATCAGCTTTGGCCTAACAATCATGGACAGACGGATTTGCTAGATGTGTCTGAGATCTGGGCAGGACCATATTTTCAGTCTGACCCTCATTCACCTTCTTCATCGGTCCCATTAGGAAAATGTCAGTCTGACAAAAAGGTGTCCTCCAGAGGAAGTGAAGTCTCTGGACATCAGATGGCATCTCTTGATTCTCTGCTCTCTGAGAGGCACCTGAGCCCTGAATCTAAGGTGTAAGACTGGCAGAGAGGGTGTGAGAGACATTGGCAGGCTTGTCAAAAGAGAACTTGGGTAATTTGGAGCAGGACAGTTTTGGAAAGTTCACATGACACCGGTCAGATGCTGTCAGGCCCATCTATCTTTTCACTGAAACATTTGTTTCATTGAGGTTTACTGAAATACCCTTTGACCCTGTTGGACTTCCATACTAGTCCAGACTTTTGCTAGTTGGTGCTGGTTTGGTGAAAAAAAGTACCATGCTGGTCCTGGAAGTACCTTGGAGCTCCATGTAAAGACCAAATTCATGAATTTCAGTATTACAACATAAGTATCATGGTACTCACACAATACATTTTTCTACGATGTTACTACTATGGAACAGAAATATACAATGATATTGAAAGTAACATTATTAACATATTATTTCAAGGTTATTACAAAAATGCCATGATATTACTATGGTAAATGTCCCAAAAATGCTAATACTGAAAAACATAGCAGAGTGTCACTGACAAAATGTTACTGTGCTGGTAGTTTGGTACAGTAATGTCATTTGGTGGTAATACCAAGCAATTTTGAAATTTGACAATTTTTGTGAAATTCATGTACAGTATCATGGTATTTGCATGGTGATTCCAAGAATACCATGGTTCTACTGTGGTAAAAATCTATTAAAACCAGGGTGCATGTCCAAAAACATAGTAGTACCATGGTACCTTTTTGTAAGTGTTACTTACAAAATATTACTGTGCTGTTAGTATGGTACACTAATGTAATTGAGTGGTAATACCTTGGTACTTTGAAACATACCACGGTACAAAAATTTCTGTACCATGGTATTTGCAATGTGTTTCCAAGAATACCATGGTACTACTATGGTAAATTTGAAACCTCAGACAAAAAAAAAAAAAAAAAAAAAAAAAAAAGGCTAATACCATGGTGTATGTCTGAAGAACATGGTAGTCCCATGGTACAGCACCTTTCTGTAAGTATTACCTAAAAAACATATACGTTTTGTATAAGTATTGTATAAGTTAAACATAACATAATGGTACCTTTCACAAGAACATTGTATTTTCTGTTGTTCTACTTAAAAAAGTTTAATTCCATGTTCTTTGCAATGAATTGTGAAATTTACTAGCAATTACTGAAAGCTAATTATTTCTACACCATTTTTGGAAGTACCATTGAATGATTTACCATACTAAATTAAATTTCAGTATAACATATATGAAAATACCATAATGTTATCACGTATCATCACCCGTACTGTATTACTAGCACAGTAGATTTTTGTAAGTGTAGCCATGCTACACGTCGGTGAGGCTGGTTAACCAGTGTAATGATGCTGGTTAACTAGTTAAAAAGCCTCATGGGTACACCAGCACACCATCATCCAATGCTACCTAGAATTCACAGCAACATACTGTATGCTGAAGACCAGCTATGGTGGTCTTTTAAGTAGGGAAATTTGCTTTAAAATTTTTCTGATTTTAATGTTGCTCTGGATTTGTTTTAGGATGTCTTTTCATCATAAACCCTTAGATAATAACTTGTGGAGGAATTTCCGTCTGCTCCTTCACACAATACAATCCCGTTATGTAAGTACTGAGGGTCTCTGAGTGTGTACGTGACGTGATTCTATGAATGATTCTCTGCTCTAACTGAGGCTCAACTGCTTTGTGGTTGCTTTGGAAAAACAAACCGCAGTAAAAAACCCAAAAGCTAATGTAAAGCTCACAAACTAGAAAAAGTGGATTAGTTGAGCAATCTGCATGGTTATTACAGTATAAATGAAATCTCTTGTCTACTGTACTCTACGGAAGCATCCCTTCACGGTGGTCAGAATCCATAAATCACAGAGAGCATGGCATGGCTTTATTTGATACATTACTTTGTTCTGCTGGGATCTGTCAATATTCAGACATGCTGACAGTTGTTTAGCATCTACAGTGCACTGTGCTGTGAATGACCTGACAGGCCATCATATGCTGCCATCCCTACTGAAAACACCAGCACATGTTCTGGATGCTGGTATGCTGATGTATTCCCATCTAACTTCTTGAAATTAACTTGAATTGTCATTCTCAACCCTTTTTATGTCCATAATATGATGTATTTTTAGGTGAAAATTAGGAAAATTGTTTCATGAAAATTGGATATTACATACCAGAATGGAGCCAGACAAAATTTTCTATATAGCTGTTTGGTTAATGGTTAAAATTATCCTACGGAGAGTCCTGTCAGAAGAAAAGCAAGTTAGTACATTTTGATGAAAATTACAAAGAAAAATATTCTTTGCAAATTAGGTATACATAATGCAATATTCAAAACAGTCTCTAAATCAAATATTTTATGAGATTAATAACATGTTACAGTAATCTCTCATGTGCTCACAAGGCTGCATTTATTTGATCAAAAATACAGTAAAAACAGTAATATTGTGAAATATTACAATTTAAAACAACTGTTTTCAATTTAAATATATTTTAAAAAGTAATTTCTTCCTTTTGATGGCAAAGCTGAATTTTCAGCATAATTACTCCAGTTTTCATTGCCACATGATCCTTTACAAATCATTCTAATATTCTAATTTTAGCTCAAAACCATTTCTTCTTGTCTTTAAAAAAATATTATTATACATTTTCTCTTAAAATATTTTTTGGAAACAGTTTCCACCCATTGCCATCATGGACTTTTAGTTTGTTTTCTTCCCTCGTGTTTTTCCCTGACCTAGGTTTCCCATGTGTGTTGATTAGTTCTTTCTGTTCTCCTGTGTTCTTAATCTAGTTATTAGTCCCTTTTTTAGTCCTCCTTGCAGCAGTCGGTGTGACACCCCCCAGGGTGTTTATTTAAATAGATTTTAAATGTCTTTAATGCATCCTTGCTGAATAAAATTACTAATTTCTTCTTCAAAAACTTACTGACCCCACATTTGAGTTGCAGTGTATGTTTGATATGTTTAAATGATTATTTGGACTGTCAAATTAACACATTTTTGCATTGTGTTCTCATTGGCTAAAATTATTTCATTTCATTGAGTAAACTGGACTATAATTAATGAATATGACATGACAAAATATGAACTAAATTTCAAGGACATTTTTGACAAACTATGACTAAAACAAATCAAGCTGTAAAAATGAAGACTGCCTGAAGGCCTCTGAGGGCAGTCATGTAAGTAGGTTTGGGGGCAACAGAGCCATGTCAACAGATCAATGAAGCCCCTTTCAAAGCCAGTCAGACACATCTGAAGAGCTAAGCACTGAGTTTTCTTTGGACAGGGCCTTGAGTGAGCTCCATTCTTCAGCGTGTGCTGCGTTTCAACTCAACCTGTAGTGCTGCATTTTAGTGCATGCTTGGTTTAATCTCACATTCTCTTTTTTCATCTTGTTTAGTGTGCATCTCTTTCCATACTAAGCCAGTCCATCCCACAGCAGGAAAAAAAAGGTTTTCAAGTTTTCTGCAAGGTTTGAGGTATAGAGTATTAATATATTTTCTGCTAGGGTGTACTGGGTGGTTGTTAGGGTATTGCTTTGCTGTTACCATGGTGAATGCTAGGGTGTATGTTCAGCTTATTTTATCATCTGCCAGGTGAAAATTATAAATCTGATCACTTCGAAAAGTTATGCCACACCTCAGCCACATAAAGACCACAAAAAAAGTAATACTTATTTAAATACATCTTTAAATACTGTAAAGATGCTATGTTAACAACCTCTTAATTGGTTGTTTATATACTAAATACAGCGAAAAACTGTAACAAATCTTACAGAAATTTTTAAGTTTCGTCTTAGTTTTGCACTTTAGGGTTTAACGTTATGTATCTTATGCTGTAAAATTAATGTTTATTGAATGTTTTTTGTGTAATGTGTTTTACCATGATGGTGTTTTGTATTTCTATATATTGGTATTTATATCAGTTTATTGAAAAGTCACTTAATTCTACATGACATTCTCTTTAGCACCTGCATTTTTGAGTGTTTTTCAATGTAAAATTATAAAACAATTTTAGTAATTTAATAAGTTGGTATATAATATACTGTATGTTATATATGTGACCCTGGACCACAAAACCAGTCTTAAGTCGCTGGGGTATATTTGTAGCAATAGCCAAAAAATACATTGTATGGGTCAAAATTATAGATTTTTATTTTATGCCAAAAATCATTAGGATATTAAGTAAAGATTGTGTTCCATGAAGATATTCTGTAAATGTCCTACTGTAAATATATAAAAACATATTTTTTGATTAGTAATATGCATTGCGAAGAACTTTATTTGGACAACTTTGAAGGCAATTTTCTCAATATTTAGATTTTTTTGACTCCAGATTTGCTCGGCAATATCTCGTCCAAATTTTATCCTATCCTAACAAACTATACATCAATGGAAAGCTGATTTATGATGCAAAATCTCAATAATAAAAAAAGACCCTTATTACTGGTTTTAAAGTTCTGGCAACCATTTAACCTTTTTTTTTTGTACATTTAACACCCCCCCCTCCCCCCCTTACAGCGTATAGTTAAATGTAAGTTTAATACTTTGCGTTAGGGGTTTGATCAAATCCTTAAACTAACAGAAATTGAGCATGAAGAATTCAATTAGCTGAAGTGTGGAGAATCATTTTTAGGGTTAGTTAGGGTTGCTCATATATTGTGTAACATTTCATAGACAAATTTTAAAAGCAGTCTATTTATGTCTTCACTTCCACTTAGACATCTTTGGTGTATTTGTCCATGAGTTTCACCACACTGCGTTGTGTGGGCGCATGTGTGATCTGTAATTTTTGCTTTTGTCTGCAGTGCTTTCATGTGATGTAATACTTGCCCTAGTTTTTGGTGAAGATTATGCTGGCGATACATCGGTACAGTTAGAAGCAGAGAGGAGAATGTTTTATAAATGCTCAGGTCTAGCAGAGCTGCTCTTACAGTATTCCCACAGGAGCTCCTTGAGTTTGCTTCTAAAAAGCCGAACACCATCAGCGCTGACCATCAAAGATGAGTCCTTGGCCTGAGTTACTCTTCCTATAAGGTTACATTAGTGAAGAGGCCAGGGGCGCAAACTCAGGCTTGCTTCCACCCTCCCCGCATGATCGCTGCTGTAACATATGCGAAGATATATTATTAAACACACACCGAGTAAGAGTGAAAGAAAAAATACTGTGGGTTATTGGCAGTGCGGAAATTCAGATGGCATGGTCTCCAAAGCCCCTGCAGTCTTTCTGTCTTTGTTAGTTTCGCTCACGATCGTTCAAGTATCTGAAAACACAATTAATCTTTGAAACATAAAATACAAATGTACAGAAACAGCAGTTTAAAAAATGTTGATGATTAGACCAAGTTACTGAAGTGTGCCATTGTTTCTACTGTATCAGCTTTAGGGTTTTTGTTGCCATCCGAACATAAAATTGCAAGCTATTTTTTTTAAAGTGAACTATTTAAAGGGTAAAGTTAATTTAAGTGCACTCTGCTGTTCAAGTATCCCAAACAGCTCGACAGAAAGGCTCAACCATCTGAATTTGTTTTGGGGAAGAACCATTGGTTGTCCAACCAATAGAAAGTTCAGGAAACCTGTTTTAAAACATAATTTGATAAATAACTGCAGCCATGATCAATATAAAATTTACACAAATCTCGAGAAGACTTCTTTCTGATGACATATGGAATTCTAGAATCATTTAGTCCAATCATTTAGTCATCTAGTCAATGACTGATGAATAGAACCAAACCCTGCCCTACATTTTTTTGCTTTTCCACATTAGCTTTGATAATGTTACACTCAATACATCACGACGCAGAAGAAAAGATCTGTCTCTATTTCCGTTACTTTAATTGAAATTAACACAATGTGAAGTGCACCAAGCCAATATAATGAGCATCTATAATGAGCATCATTTGGATAAAAAGGTTGCATTGAAAATAATTACAATTATTTGAAAAATGTCTGTTCATTGATACTACACTACATGAGGAAAAAAAAGTTCTTAGTTTTTTTGTCTTGTTTTCCAATTAAAAAACAAATACTTGAGAAGCAAAATGATGTAAGACATAAACGGCCCTATCATACATCCGGCGCAATGCGAAGCAAGGCGCAGAGCAAGTGTGTTTGCTAGTTTCAGTCCGGCGTCGTTGGCATTTTTCCGTCCAGTGTCACGTCATTTAATTAGCAAATACATTTGAGCCCATTTGTGCGCCCATGGGCGTGCTGGTCTAAAAAAGAGGTGTGTTCAGGCGCATTGCTGGCGCATTCCTATTTTAAGGAGCTGAAAATAGACTGCACATTAGACCAACTAAAACCTGGTCTAAAGTCTGGCGCAGTGTTTTTTCTTTGTTACTTAAAGAGCGTGTTAGTATAGGCAGGTCCGCAACGCACGTACACTCTGTTTATTAAACACAGGGATGCACAGCAGCACACAAACATGCCAAATAATAAAAATTAAAGGATTGCAATGCATAAGAATTTTTTTGTAGGCTTATTAAATATATATATATATGTATAAAATACTGAGAAAGAGAATCCTTTTTGCAGTGTAGTACCACAGAAATTTTTCACTTTGTATTTAATCAGTTCTGAATCCTACAATGATTGGGATTCCTACAATCCCATGGGGTGAGAAGTTTGAAATAGTGCCAAGTGCAATTTCATAGCCAAGTGAAGATTTGTGAAATGAAAATACAATATGGTGATGCATTTTGCATCAAAGCTATAGAAGAAAGCTTTGAGATCAATTTGATATTGAAGATTTTTTTTCACCCAACTTATTGACATATTCTCCATCTTACAATAAAAAGGCACCTTCAAAGCCATCATCCAAATGCAGTGAATGTGAGAGCTGCATCAAGCCAGAGCCAAAGCAAAACCCAACCAGAGGGATCAACCAACATACTTTTTCATCCTAGTTTGTGACCGAATACTTGTCTGTTTACATATGCATTGATCTAGCTAACTCATCCACCAGAGTCTGTTTTCATCTATCTCTGTGCGCAGAAGTGGGTATTATATAACTAATGATGCACTCTCGTGGCTGTGTATGATTAAATTAACCCATGCCTCTTACCCTGAGCCCTGCCATCATTTTTTATGATGGATGAAAATCGAAAAAAAAAACCCTCAGAAGCCCCACCCCACTCTACAATATCCAGAATATGTCTAATACACTTAGGTATTAACATAGCAAAAACAAAACTACTGTTAGATTTTGTCTTCTGTAATTTCCCCCATAAAAACCCTCAAATTTTACTGCACAAGAAAAGAAAATCCAATTAGCAATATCAGTCCATGAGGATTTTCAGCGCATTTCGTTAATGCATGTGTTGTGAGGATTTGCAGCATTTCGTTTATGCATGTGTTGTGATGATTTGCAGCATGTTTCGTTATATGCATGTGTTGTGATGTTTTGCAGCTCGTTTGGTTATATGGATGTGTTGTGAAGGATTTGCAACGTGTTTCGTTATATGCATGTGTTCTGATGATTTGCAACACTTGTGTTGTCGATGTTTTCTTCATTTGCTGATGTTTTTTCAATTTGCATGTGTTTTCTTAAGTTGCAGCGTGTTGAGCTGTCTCGGCCACCTTAGTGAAGCCACTTTTATGCAACGCAATGATGGCTGCACGCGTTTCTTTGCAGGTCACCATGGTTAACAATGGAAGAACAATGATTTCAAGCATCACCCTCCTTTTAACATGTCAAGTCTGCCATTCTAACCCAATCAGCCTGACATAATGATCTCCAGCCTTGTGCTCGTCAACATTCTCACCTGAGTTAACAAGATGATTACTGAAATGATCTCAGCAGGTCCTTTAATGACTGCAATGAAATGCAGTGGAAAGGTTTTTTTGGGATTAAGTTAATTTTCATGGCAAAGAAGGACTATGCAATTCATCTGATCACTCTTCATAACATTCTGGAGTATATGCAAATTGCTATTATAGAAACTTAAGCAATTTCAATTCCAATTTCCAATATTTATGTAATTCTCAAAACTTTTGGCCACGACTGTATATATATATATATATATATATATATATATATATATACACACACACATGTATATCAAATGAAGGCTCTTGATAAGCTCTTTCTACTAACACAAGTAAATTCATAATGAGGATATGTGCAGCATTTTTTCAGGTGCTTGCGCATGGATGATACCCATACTGTGCCAGCTCTGTGGAAAAAGTCATATATAACACCAATTCCAAAAAACCCTGGTGCATAATCAAATAATGACCTTCGCCCTGTGGCTTTGACTTCAAATGTTGGGAAGTGTTTTGAGAAATTCATAATCTCACTGTTGGAAAAAGAAGTAGAGCCACTATTAGACACCTGTCAGTTTGCCTATAGGCAAAATAGAAGTACTGAGGATGCTGCTCTTAACATTGTTCATCTTGTCTCTAAGCATCTTGAGAACACTAAAGCCTATGCTCATATTTTATTTGTGGATTTTAGTTCAGCATTTAATACAGTGCAGACACATCTGCTTTTAGAGAAGCTTTATGGCATGGGTGTCGGAATTTTTTTAATTAAATGGTTTTACTCTTTTTTTAAAGTAACAGAACTCAGCAGGTTAGGGTTAATGGGACAATTTCTGAGGTCAGATATAGCAGCACAGGAGTTCCACAAGGTTGTGTTTCATCGCCTGTGTTTTTTGCTTTATACACAAATGACTGCAGGAGCACATATACTAATAATTATATAATGAAATATGCTGATGACACTGTCATTTTATTATCATACACTATTATCTTACCACAGTGAAATAGATACTTTTACTCATTGGTGTGACAAGAACTGTCTTGTGTTAAATGTAAATAAGACACAAGAAATGGTCCTTGACCCAAGAAGTGTATCTGAACATGAGGCCGTGATCATTAAAGACACAGAGATACAGCAAGTGACATCTTACAGATACTGGGGTTTTATATGGACAATGTTCTTTGTTGGAAAACACACATTGACAGTCTGTGCACATGACTACAACAGAGGCTTTATTTTTTAAGAAGGCTGAGACTGTATTGGGTGGGTAGCAATATCTTGCGTGTTTTTTACCAGGCCACGCTTGAAAGTCTTATTCGCTACGGAATTACAGTCTGGTTCGGAAACTTGTCTGTTCAACTGAAAAAAAATGGGCTCATATGCACAAAACAGCTATGAAAATCATAGGAATAAAACAGTATGAGCCCATACAGACTCTATTTGAACAAGCAACAATTAGAAGAGCAATAAGTATCAGTACTGACACCAAACATCCTCTTTTTAGTGAATACCAGACACTGCCATTGGGAAAGTGACTAAGAATGCCAATGTGTAAAACTAATAGACTGAAGCTTTCATTTGTTCCTGCCTCGATAAAAATGCTGAATTCCACCAAAAATAATGCTCATATAACATATTAGAACCTTGTGTTTTGCATTATATGTATTTTATATATCAGACTCATACATAGTATTTTATTATGTTTTTATTATTATTGTCTGTTTACAGAAAAAAACATTGTAGCACTTTGCCCAAGACAGATTTCCCTTCGGGGACAAATAAAGTTATCCTTATCCTTAAAATAATATTGGAGTTATTCATTAGAAACCAAAAGACTTAACACTGAAAATACTAAGCCAGTTGGTGCCAAAAGGGCGGAATTGCACTTATGCCACTTTGCCATTGAGAAATGTATTTAGGGTAAAGCACATGAGTCAAAATGACTGACACAACAAGTAAGCCTGGTATGTCAACCAGAGGACAGCAGTTTTTTACTACTGAATATGGTTTATTAAGCTTATTTTGTGACAAAAAGCTGAATGATGATGGAGAAAATGTGAATATCCAGCATTCAAGGTCAGTGAGGTGTAGCTAGCTAGCAGGTAGTAACCAATAACTTACATTCTAATGGTATATCATATAGGCACTCAGTTACTGCTTAGTCAAACATAGAGAGAATGCATAAAAATAATGCATTTAATAATAATTAGTTATGCATTGCTTCAGTATCATTCAGTTAATGGTATTTGCGATCTTATTTATTTATTTACAAATCCTAGTAATTTACTGTATTGAAAATGCATTTATTTAATACTAGTTCAAATCTAGTAAAACTTTATTTGCTTCATTTATTGTATGTTTACTGACATATGAAAACTATATTTAAACTGGAGTACTACATGCACACGATGGATATTTCTCAATATTAATTCTAAAATGTGTTTTAATGTCACTATTGTTGAGGATGCTCTTTGAATAATATTTAAATGCAAGATGTTTAAAGTGCACCTAAAGTATACTTGCAATTGTTCCACTTTTAACACAATCAAATATAGTTCAGTATATCTTTTAGTTGGACTTCAGCACTTATTTCTTTAAATTGAATTGCATTCAGTATAAAATTAGTTGTTCCAATTTAGCAGACTTAAAGTATACCAGTTTAGCATATACCATATGTAAATAATATGTAAATGTATTTGTAGTATACTTAGCATGAAATAAATGTATTTCAAATACATTTAAATGCATCTGTAAAGGCTTTTCAATCGCCCATTTGGCCAAACAGTAAAGTGACTGGGATTACTATTTTAGTTAATAGTCAATAACTTATTTGATATAAGGACTTTTTATATGATATTTTATTTTATCACAATATTTTTTTTTTTTACTCATTAATGTAATGCTTTTTTCATATTGTCATCAGATGCGCACATTTTTATACATGAAATAAATACAACAATGGTGACTTTTTTTTATAAAATAAATGTAATTTTTTTTTCTGAATAAATGTTCAAATAGTGTTCAATAAGTATATTGTCATCAATGTGTGTAAATGTTTTTAATATAAACGATTGAATCAGTACACAAAGTAAATTTTTGTTTTGGCCCTCTTATAAAGTTGGAATGTCACTTACGCCCTTCTGGTTCTCACCCCTAACTCTTCTTCATAGAAAAATATCATGACTTGCATGTAGGATTTCAAGCTCCAGCTGTTCATTTCAAACATAAATTTTATCTTTTTTGATCTAAACTAATAGTTTAGTTTAAATATTTAATAATGAAGTTTTAATAATGTGTCAAATAATTGCTTACTGTCAAGACACAAAACTGAAGTGGTTATATAAAAACATGCGCAAATTGAAAAAAAATATGCTTGAAAATATATTTATATTTTGTTTTTTCATATAATATTTTTATATAATTTTTTACAGCTTTAAAATGCCACCACTAGTGGAGGATTTACATTAAATGATAATGAAATGTAGTTATATTTATTATTTTCATAATATTTAAACTATAATGTTACTTAATAATTAAATAATATTATATTATATTTTATTTTAATTGCTGTTTTGCTTTGTTTAACTATTGGTTCATCTCCCCGGAAATACAACCCAATGAAAGAAAAATGATCGCATAGAATTAGTTTCAAAACCAATACCATCCAGTGTGATTTACACTGTAAAGATAAGTGTGTGTGTGTCTCACTGTATTCAGCGTCATGTGGATATCTAGAGGATGCAGCTCTGTGGACAGTGACGCAGCAGGCAATGGAGTCACATTCTGGCAATAATTGGCCCCATCGCGATGTTTCCGTAGGGGGGAGAAATTAATTATGAAGGGACCTCCCTTATTCTTTCTCTCCTTCAACTTTTTTGATGTGCACAGGCAATGGCAAGACCACTCTCTGTATCTTTTTCCAGTTGCGCGCAAGTCTCCTTTCCTCACCATTAATCCAGGTCTTCCACGTGAGAAGCTGCGATGGCGATGCTTGCGTTGTCTTCCGCTCTTTCATCCGGGAGTGCAGAAGAAGCCCTTTTCTGCATCCTGTGTGAATAATTTACAGGAGCTGCCGGTGCCAAAGCTTTCAAGGTCGTCTGCGATTCGGTAGCTGTGACTTTCGTAGCTTTCGCCTCATGGGGAGCACTCTCTCTCCCATGTATCTCCAACCTTTTAACTGCAAATCCACCAAAAGGGGGATGGGGAATAGGGCTGTAAAGGCCAGGTCTCTGGTCTGCCACCACCCTTCAGCACTACTAGTGTATGGGCAGCTCTCTCGGGCATAGGGGAGGAAACAGCAGGGCATTTTTCATTAGCCGCTCCACCTGGCACAGGCTAGTAAAAAAAAGACCACATTCAGAAACAAGCTCCCTGCGACTGCCTTTTAACACACAGATCTGCTATTGTGCGGATGACCTTTTTTTAGTTGCTGTACTTCAAAAGTGTGGGAAGGGGCTGGAGCGGCGATAATAAGGAATATGAAAACCGACATATAGTGAAGTTCTGTGAGAGCCGTGCCACCGGAGGAGTCTGAATCGGGCATCGTTAGCCGAGGTCAAAGCTTTCAGGGTCCTGTGAAAGGATTAGGATGAGGAAGAGAAAAGAGTGTTTAAAGTCATTTACCCACGTCGGTCTTAGTGAGCGGTTCTTAAAAATCAATATCCGCTGCCTGAACACCGTGTAAACTGAATTGAATCTTATTTTCGGAGAGCTGTCATGTTCAATTTGTAACTTTCATCCTTAATAGATGAAGCTAAAGCATTGCTAATATAAGGTGTATGAGTTAACAAGATGCTTAGCTTGTTAACAAAGCGGGTTGTTTTCTCAAACAGGCCAACAAGTTCACGGGCTGTACAGCCCATTTGGAAACATTCATGCATTAACGCTCACTAATGGCGCTCTTTCTCTATGTTCTCTTCCTCAATCCTCCTCAAAATGGAGGTAATAAGTCAGTCGGGTACTGGTTATAATGACCAATCTAAGCCGGCCCGAGGTGACTCTCTGGCCACTGATCATCCTCGTCTTTACTCCATCCGTTTTTGTTTGCGTAAGTGCCTCATGATGAGCAAGGCAGTGCTTCTGTGCAAATGAGAATAAATAGTCAGGGTGTCTCGTGAGAGAGGACTGTGGGAAAAATAAATCAAGCTCCCATTAACAGCAGCTTCCAGCTGCTTCAGAGCAACGGACTCCTGCGGCAGCCTTTTATCTGTCTATCTGTGTTTGTTTAGTGCCACTGCTATTTATTCATCCGAGCGCCATGCTCCCGTTATTTGCACCAGACTTTGACTCTTTTAAACAAATCTTGAAAGAAATCTAGCTGCCGCATCCCATAAATGCTTAAATGCTCATAATGATATTCTATAAACGTTCATCAACGATGCCCTGGGGAGAATTACGTCACGTTCGTCTTAAGCTGTGCAGATTTATCCAAAAGCTCATTACCTAAGCAATGGCAGGGTTCAAAACTGTTTTTGTAACTTGCATCAAAAGTAGGGGGATGCTCAAGGCAGAGAATTGAGCTTGGTAGAAAATTCTGAACGTTCAAAGATTTTGCCACTTTTTATTTAAAGTAGAAAAATTTACTCAATATAATGTGTTAGTGTGATCAATAAAAAACAAATAAATAAATAAATAAATAAAAACCTTTTGATTTGAGACAGTTTTTTAAAGACACAATTCTCATTGTGTGAGCCAAAACAGTGACAGAGGCAGAAAATATGTACAGGGAAAGACTAAATATACATATACATATATACATGCTGGAGTGTAAGATTTTTTATAGATTTTTAATTATAAATTGTAATTAAATTAATCTGTTGACAGTAGACTTTTAAGAAACCTCTTTAGAAACAATCACTATGTTTGCAATTCCTTACTTCAGTGGCTCAGAAATCAATGTACATCAGTTTCGTAGGGTGAGGATAAACCAGCTGCAGGGCAAAACTATGAAATTCAGGTGGATGTGTCCCAATCTCATTTTCTGTAAAAACACAATTAGCAAAGATTGTTATCTGAAGACATAATGCATTCAAATGCGCTTCAAAATGCTTGAGGTCATGTTATCTAAACACTGTTCATACCTCACATACCTGAGCCTTTGGTGAATTTATTTGTACCATAGTCATCCCAGAGGAAGACAGTTTTGAGTTTAATATGTGGAGTGTGAAATGGGCATAATTTAAAAAGAAATACTTTACCAAAAACATTTTTAAATGCAAAAGTACATTTCAAATAAGAATTTAATAAAGACTAAAACAAATCAATTAAAGGGGTCAAGTTTTCCTTTCTCTTTGGAGTGTTACAAGCTCTTGGTGAATAAAGAAGATCTGTAAAGTTGTAAAGACTAAAATCTTAAACCCAAACAGATATTCTTCCTATAAGTTAAGACCTGTCCACACCCTCCTAAAAAGCTTTGTTTTAACACGCCCCACATGTCTACATCACAATGTGGGAAAATTTGCATAATGCCACCCAAATGTTCATGCAAAGAAAGAAGGCGTAACCTTTGATTCTCACTGTTGCCACCGGCACCATGTTGTGGAGACCCTGTTTCATGTCAAAGCAAAAATACTTTGTTTGGCCTTCTAGAAGACACAACTAGAAATCAGTGGTTATGTTGTATTTACAACACCGTTCCAGAACAGTTCAACCCAAATATTTAGATGTGTGCAGCGCATTTTATGGAGGACTGTTTCCTGACCCTGAGAGAGATCTAAATTCTCAATTCCAGTCTTTGCGCCCCCCTGCTCTGCACATTTGGTATGTTTCTCTTATTGTTTCAGACGTTTGTCCTATTCAAACGTAAGTAAGGTTTTATTGTTTTTGTTTCGTAGTGCCGGTGTTCTGACCGGTACACGCATCACAATATGGCAAGGGGCATAACATTTCCTTCACGCGCTTTTGGCAATCGGCCAATCACAACGCACTGGATAGCTGGCCAATCAGAGCACACCTCCCTTTTCAGAACGATGAGCTTTGTACAAAAAAAAAGATGTGTTTCAGAAAGGTGGGGCATAGATGAGAAACAATAATGCACATTATGTGGAAAATAATGTATTTTCTGAACCTTAAACCATAACACATTTCATTAACCAAATACACAGAATAATGTTCTTTTTAGCAACATCATATGACCCCTTTAAAAATAATAGTTGTTGGTGTACTTTAAAAATAAATATTTTACAAATAGCTTTTAATGCTTTTTTAAATAAAAAATAAAAAGGTTATGATTATATATATATGAAACTGATATTCCCTTGTTCCTAATTAAGGTTTAGATTGGCTTGGTAAACTTTCGTGTTTACACACACATTGTGCCTGTAGCCAGAGGAAGGCTAAATTTTCTTCAGCCTTACGCATTCAACTTTGAGAGGAATCCACAACCGTGTTTAATCTCTCTTTTTAGCTTCTGTTTTGCCAGAGCATTAAGAGCCATATGTTTATCACACACTCCTGATTCTCCAGTCACAGATGGCCAGATAGGGGTTTGATCCCATCCCAACAGCAGAGCCTGGCAGCAAACGTGCCCATGAGATTTGTTCCTGTCCCAATCAGTGGGGTCCCAGCCCTGTGGTGCCTGGATATAGCTGCCCTGGATCCACACAGATTCAGTGAGTGCAGGGCAGAGAAACCTCACCTCACACCCCCGAAAAAGATGCTGCTACTTCAACCCCTACCGAGGTCCAGGATGCTTCCCGGTGTTCCCCTGCAACCTGTAGTGAGATGCACTAGAAACGCACCCGGGCTGGTTCATCAACCCATCTAACCCCATGATGCCAGTGTTTTAATAAGAGCAAAACAGCCTTGCCCTCTCTGTCCTGAACACTGGCACAGATGATTCCTGCTGTCCTTGGTTTTTAATCACAAGACTTTACTGTCTACTTAGCACTTTTTTTGGTGAGGTGTCAATAATTTAATATTCATGATGATGAGGAACACATACCAATCTGTAAGCTAGCGCCCATATCGATTGCAGTCTTCACACTCACTACCCATGCACATTTACAAAATGCCAGCAGGCATTTATTCAGCCGTCAAACCAGACAGATTTCTTTTTAGCGTTGTTTTTGCCAAGGGCTTGCATCACTTCGAGTGCTGTTTTTTTCCCGGGACGTTAGATTCCCACAGCTGCTTTGCATTAGTCGCCGATGCAACTGTGTTGCTTTTATCTGGCAACTTTTAAGATGCAATTCTTGATTTAACACTACTTTCATTGGGTGCACCTTCATTGGGTGTTGCTTTGACTAGGAACACTTTCATTCCTGTGTTAATTTTCTCAAAACACTTTTCATACTCTCACTAGCTTAATTACCCCACTAACAATGTATGACTGTGTATGTATATTGCTCACTTCTGTTCTTCTTTTTTTCTTTCTAAAACATATTTTCACTACAATGTCTTTTCCATCACATCTAATGATTTATTGCATAGAAATGCATTTCTGGAATTGCTAGTGCTGAATTTATAGAATTAAATGTACACATGAATGCATATAAACACACACACACACACACAAAATACACACAATTATATGATATTTTCATACTTTTTGCAAAGCTGAATTTTCAGCATCATTACTCCAGTCTTCATTGTCGCATGATCCTTCAAAATTCATTCTAATTTGCCACTTTGGTGCTCAACATACATTTATTATTATTATTATTACTAAAAATGGTTGCGCTGCCTATTTTATAATATAAATATATATATTTTTTACTTACATTTAAAAAGTTTTAGTTCGTTTGAAAAAAAAAAACCTGAACATAAAAGTGTCTATAGATAAAGAAACACCCAAAAATGCAACCCAAGCAGAACATGCACATGGAGCAAGAAGACACTTCACACATACAGTATCTGTTCATGGTGCACTACATGACACAAAGACTCATTCTCATCAGTTTCTCATCGCTCCTCACAGGGTGGGTTCTAATTCCAATCTGTACCTAAGAGGATTGTAAAGCACGAACACTGGATTTGGTCAGAAATTGATACAAGACCTTGCCATGCTTTAATTGATTAACACTCGTTTTAGACCCTGCGCTGCCTCTCAAAAATAGAGAGGTCTTCCTTAAGGTGAGAATCTCTGCAATGAAGTGGTCCACCACTGATTAATTTGTCATGATAGGAGCTTGACGGGCACTTGGTCTTGGAGAAACAGCCGAATGAAAGAGTGTGTGATTGACATTTGGTTTTAATTATGAATTAAAGGCATACAGATGGTGATGGAAGTCTGTTTCCTCAGGTTTTTGAATAAATAGACCTAATTCAGTAAATGAAAGTGTGTAAAATTTTACTCTGTAAACCATCCTGTCTATTGTAGTATTCATATTTGAGATAAAATGTTGGAAACAGTACCTAAAAAGTACCTGTTTTGCACATGGAAATGAGGGTTTGAGTCTGGCCAGTGTCACTTTCTTGTCTGCCCTATATATATATATATATATATATATATATATATACACACACATTACAAAAGCACATACAATTAAACAAACTTAATTTCAATTAAAATATTTTTTTTAAAATATAAAAATAAATCCTTATTCAAATATTAATGAAGATTTTTTCATAGTACATAAATTATACTAAAATAACACTGGTGTAGGGGAGATATCTTTAATATGAGTGTCATGCACTGGCATGTTTTTATTTATTTGTTTTTCCCTTCTTCAAGGGAATCTTCAGAGGGCGAGGTATGACCTCATTATACGGCAAAACAAGGTTTGGTTATGGGGTGTCCACATAGAAATATATAGGTCAGCTACATAAATATTTCATGCAAATGGATAGCTGTTCCTTTTAGTGAGGATGAAAAAAAATCTGATGCATTGGGATTTACACACTCATTTGATTAGAGAGATTGTAATTGCAAAAGTAGTAATTTCCATACTAACCTGCTTTCCTCCCCAGACCTTTAATCTTAGCTATCCTTAAAGTCGGCTGTCAGATATCTGGACCATTCCTCATAAAATCAAAAGAGGGAAGCAACATTTTGTAGAGCACTGCAGATTTTTCTTATTAAGCCAATGATAAGGAGAGACAAGTCGAGGCCATCTCAATATCCCCCATTTATTCTCATTACTAGCGATAATCATTACTCACCCTCTCTCTCTTTTGTTGGTTCCATTTTTCTTGAGGTATTCCCTTCCCCCCAGTAGACGATGGTTATATTTGGAGTAGAGCAGACAGATGCTGTTTACTGTCCCCAAAGATCCCAGAGTTTTATCTCCAACATCAGAGACAAAGAGAAGCAAACTTACCTGCGTCTACAACAAACACAAACAGACTCTATAGTGCTTATAACATGGGTTAAGAGAAGAGTCTTGATAATGATGAAGAATAAAAAAAAAGATTACAGTAATATCTAGAAAAGTGCAGATGAAAATCTGTTTTTTTCCCACTTGTTTCCATTTTTTTTTTGCTATTTTATTCATTATTAAATATTTCAGTTAAACGTTCATTTATTTTTATTGCAGTTTTAGTAATTTAATACTAATTGGACATGTTTCATTGGCAACTAACTGAATTTTTTTTTCTTAACTTTTTTGTTACATTTCTTCTCCTTATAATTATATTTGATTTTAGTTTTATTTAAATTAAAAATATATATTTTAAGAGTTTTTTAGTGGCAGACACTGGCAGATTTTTCACTTAATTTGAATTTATTTAAACTTTAAATAAGTTGACAAAATATATGCCAGTGCATTAAGACAAAATACACTCATATTAAAGATATCTCCTCTGCACCAGTGTTAAGTACTATTTGTGTGCTACTGAACATAAAAATATTAATATATTGAATACAATTAATTTTTATATTTTCAAAATTAATTTTTGAGTTTTATCAACTTAAATGAAAATAAGAAATGTTGCCTTGGCAACTACTTGAAATAAAACAATTTTTTTTAAAAAAGAGAGAAATTATAAAGAGAATATACAGTCTTACTAGTTTCTGTACCAAATACAGAATAAAAAACAACAACTGAAAAATAAGACAAAATACTCATTATAACAGGATTTATTACAGTGCACAAGCTCTTAACCAGATGCACCATAATTAAGAAAAACTAAAAACACTTCCAACTTAAATGGCAGCAGTAAAAACCACTGCTTCAAATCTGAGATTTTGTCCCGATTTTTTGTCCCTGACTGTCCCGAAATTGGTCCAAAAGCACCCCCCCCCCCCCCCACTTTAATAACTGTACACACTTCAAAGGTCTGTAGAATCCACAATATTCCCTACAGGTACGGTTTCAACCATACACTATAGTGTCAGGCTCCGCTAATTAGCGTAGCTAATTTATTGAGCCAAGTAATGAGCTACCTCAAGTGACCCTAACAAATAAAAGGTGGGAATAGTCCTCAGTGGTCCAGCTTTCGCCCTTGCCTGCGATGTGACAAGTGTGCTAATTGGTGTTTCCTGTTTTCACAGATGTAAGTGTAACCTCCACGCCGGTCAGTGCTCCCTCCGTGACGGGACCCTTCAGTGCGACTGCGAGCACAACACCACTGGACAAGACTGTTCGGCATGCGAGAGAGGATTCAAAGCCAAGTCCTGGAAGCCTGGCTCATTCCTGCCCACCCCGAATGGCTCCCCAAACATTTGTACGAATTATAGACCTGCTGTATGCAGTAACACGACACACTTGAGAGGAAGCAATGATTTACGTACCATGTAGAAAACTGGGGCATCTTCACTCGCTAAGGAAAGTAGAATAGCACAAAGCTTTCACGTAAACTTAGCAATAAAACGAAAACAGGCATATTGAATTGGAAAAATGTCCAGCTCATCGCTAATGTACATTCACTGCATTCAAAAGTGACGTTTTAACTCTTAGATGTGCTCCAGAGAGGTAGAGCAATAAATAAAATAAACCCACAAGAAATAAACCCTCTCATTTGTTTTATCTTCTTCTCTTTCTGTTTGCAGGTGAGGCGTCGGGAACGTCTGACAGTAAGTGGCATGCTAATGGAATACGCTGACTGTCAGTTTCATGTTTTTTTTTTTGGCTCCTGCTGCCATCACTCTTTTTGGCCTCTTTATTTCATGTCGTTAACAAGATGTCGGTTCTGATCCGTCCCTTAACTGTCACTGTGAACTCTGATGGCGTGATGCATTTTTCCACAGTTTTCTACTTCATAAATGTTTCATGTGATGTGAGACGCAAAGCATTCTAATGCTGGCTAGTGATGTATGAGGGTGTGTTCAAGGTTATAGGACATTTCAGTGCAGTCCTGGCCCATTTGTGGGGGTCTAATGCTGTTTTGTTGGAAATCTGAGGTGATGACTGATCTCATGAGGAATATAGAAAAATCTTGTTCCTCAAGATTATTCTTAAAGGGGCATTTGGTATTTTTTCCATCTTAAAGGTGAAACTTTGGGTTTTTAGTGATGCTAGTGGCATACCCACAAAGTTTTGCGTTGAAAGAAATCAGTGGCACTTTTAAAAAGGTTTAAATGGTTTAGACTCGCATGAGTTTAACAGTATAATAGTTATATTAGCTGCATAAAAGCTGTTTAATTAGATAAGAACATTTTCTTCTCTTGGTGGTGCCCATATTGAGATCACATGACCAGCTGAATACTACCAAAACTTTTTCTGACACATTCTTTTTGTCAAATTAATTAATAACGGTTGATAAATGTGCTTCTGAACAGGGTATAAGTCAATTACATCTTTAACCAAAAACATTTGCTTTTGCATGATGACTGCAAGGACATCAGTAGTGTGGGTGTCAGTATCAATTCAAAGACTAGAAACATTTATTTGTGCAGCTCCAGTCATTTGCCAGAAGAAAAAACAGGCTATGATGCTGTTCTTCACTTTCAGTGTCAACATCAGCAGTTAATCTTGAGGCTGCCACTGTACCAATGTCCATAACTGCATCCATAACGCCACCCACAGTCCAACTGACCTCAGACTCAACACCAGCCACCACAGGGTCAGTCCAACCCATCACAGTATCCCAGACTCTGGGTACATCAGCGTCTGTATACACTTTTACAGGTCAGAGCTGGTTTAAAGTCCATTGAGTAGTGCAGTTTGTCGTGTGATGGTCTGTAGGTTAAAATAGGTTAGTCTTGTAGTAGGTGATCAGTGATCGGTAGATGAGCTCTTTAGATAAACTAGAAGAACATAACAGTCAAACATATCAAAAAGTATCTTTTTTGGTCATGATAATACTGCTATAGAGTACCATGTAAATTACATAGTACATGGATATGGTAATCATTCAGTATCATGGTACATGTATATGGGCAATTGACAAATGGACATGGAAATGAACAAAGCTTTACACTACTTTTCAAAAAGTTTGAGGTCATTAGGGGAAAAGGTTAGACGTCATTATTCGGCAGGGATGCACTGAATTGACCAAAGGTAACAGTGAAGAAATCTATTTTGTCACAAATGATTTCCATTTTAAAGTAATGCTGTTCTTTTGAACGTTCTATTAATCAAAGAATCCTGAAAAAAAAATTGCACTCTTCCAAGAAATATTAAGCAGCACAACTGTTTCCGCTGATAATAATAAGAATTGTGTCTTGAGCAGAAAATCAGCATATTATAATGATTTTTTAAGGATCATGTGACACTGAAGACGATGCTGAAAATTCCGTTTTACCATCACAGGAATAAATTACATTTTAAAATATATTCAAATAGACAAGTTATTTTGAATCGTAATAATATTTTACAGTAATGTTTTTTTACTCTATTTTTTATTGATTAAATGCAGTCTTTAAAAAAACCTTTCTGACCCCAAACTTTTGAACAGTATTGGATGTATTTGTACAAGAGACTGGATTTAGTTTATACATATATCCAATTTCCAATTTCAACAATAATTTATACTGTATATATTGCCGTTTGACAATATTGATGGCATACTGCAAAACAACAACCATGTTATTGAAATTGCAAAAATTGCTTAATTTTTATGGACAAAATCTGTTTCCTGTCCAACAAATTATATATGAGAAAAGTCATGTCAACTGCCCATGTACCACAAACATGTGAAATGTGGTATTATTACCATTTGAAACCATAACTGTACTATGGTACCATCACAGTGCTTTTGGGTCCTGAGAAGCTTTTCTTCCCAACCTCTTACCATTGAGTAACACTCACTAGAGTGAGAGCAATTTATCACAGTGTGTGTCGGGCCATGGACTCTCACACTCCCTCAGGGTCCTGCTGCCTGCGGTCAAACACACATGCAGAAGACACATTAATACATTTTTTCACTCAAAATAATATGTTGAAATCTCTGTAATTCAACATTATTAGGGCCTGTCAGAACTGCCTGATTTTTGAGTTTGTGATGTTATTTTTTTCAATCATTGCCAAGTTAGAAATGTTTAATAACCCTCACTGGAAGAACTGTTATTGTTTGGAGTGGAACAATCTTCCACAGTACACAATGCAGATTTTGCAAGGTCTGATAATTCAATTCAATTCAATTCAAGTTTATTTGTATAGCGCTTTTTACAATACAAATCGTTACAAAGCAACTTTACAGAAAATTATGTTTCTACAATATTTAGTAGTAGCTAGTAGTTTGTGCACGTTTGACAGGATTTTAGAAAAATAAAAATAATAATAATAATACAAGACGTAGTCAGCTAGATGATGAACTATCAATATTATTAATTAATAGTAATTATAGGATGCAGTCACACATGTAGCAATAATTGTTAGTTCTGTTTGTTGATTCAAGGTTAGCATCATCTGGGGTCCTCTGAGAGTCAGCATCATCTCTTCTCAGGTGTTCTGGATCCAGACTGGAGCTTGTGTAAATCCTAGTTACCACGGGATGTAAATCCCGTGGCAAAACATAGAAACAAAATAGAGACATCATTAGCATAGCTGCTGATCCAACAAAGTAAAATTAGTTTAACCCAAGCTAAAGAATAAAAATGCAGATGCAACTACACTCACAATTTAAGAGATACATTATTCGAATGCTTGGCGAAAGAGATGCGTTTTTAATCTAGATTTAAACAGAGAGAGTGTGTCTGAACCCCGAACATTATCAGGAAGGCTATTCCAGAGTTTGGGAGCCAAATGTGAAAAAGCTCTACCTCCTTTAGTGGACTTTGCTATCCTAGGAACTACCAAAAGTCCAGCGTTTTGTGACCTTAGGGTGCGTGATGGGTTGTAGCGTGGTAGAAGGCTAGTTAGGTACGCAGGAGCTAAACCATTTAGGGCCTTATAGGTAAGTAATGATAATTTGTAACTGATACGGAACTTAATAGGTAGCCAGTGCAGAGACTGTAAAATTGGGGTAATATGATCATATTTTCTTGACCTGGTAAGGACTCTAGCTGCTGCATTTTGGACTACCTGTAGCTTGTTTATTGACGAAGCAGGACAACCACCTAGAAGTCCATTACAATAGTCCAGTCTAGAGGTCATGAAAGCATGAACTAGCTTTTCTGCATCAGAAACAGATAACATGTTTCGTAGCTTGGCAATGTTTCTAAGATGGAAGAATGCGGTTTTTGTAACATTGGAAATATGATTTTCAAAAGACAAATTGCTGTCCAATATAACACCCAGATTTCTGACTGTAGAGGAAGTAACAGTACATCCGTCTAGTTGCAGATTGTAATCTACAAGATTCTGTGTGGTGTTTTTTGGTCCAATAATTAATATCTCTGTCTTATCCGAATTTAATTGGAGAAAATTATTTGTCATCCAATCTTTTACATTTTTAACACACTCTGTTAGCTTAGATAATTGGGAAGTTTCATCTGGTCTTGTTGAGATATATAGCTGAGTATCATCAGCATAACAGTGGAAGCTAATTCCGTATTTTCTAATAATATTACCAAGGGGCAACATGTATATTGAAAATAGAAGGGGACCTAGGACGGATCCTTGTGGCACTCCATATTTTACTGATGATAAATGAGATGACACCCCATTTAAGTAAACAAAATGGTAGCGATCGGACAGGTAGGATCTAAACCATCTTAGAGCCTGCCCTTGAATACCTGTATAGTTTTGTAATCGATCTATGAGTATGTCATGATCTATGGTGTCGAACGCAGCACTAAGATCAAGTAAGACTAGAAATGAGATGCAGCCTTGATCTGACGCAAGAAGCAGGTCATTTGTAATTTTAACAAGTGCAGTTTCTGTGCTATGGTGGGGCCTAAAACCTGACTGAAATTCTTCATACAGATCATTTTTATGCAGGAAGGTGCTCAATTGAGCAGACACAACTTTTTCTAAAATTTTAGACATAAATGGAAGATTTGAAATAGGCCTATAATTTGCCAGTACACTAGGATCTAGTTTCGGTTTCTTAATAAGAGGCTTGATAACCGCCAGCTTGAATGGTTTTGGGACGTGACCTAAAGATAACGACGAGTTAATGATATTGAGAAGCAGTTCTTCGGCTACAGGTAACAGCTCTTTTAGTAATTTAGTGGGTACAGGATCTAATAAACATGTTGTTGGTTTAGATACAGTGATAAGTTTATTTAGCTCTTCCTGTCCTATATTTGTAAAGCACTGCAGTTTATCTTTGGGTGCGATGGATGAAACTGAAGTGTTAGACGCTGTAGAATCTACATTCGCTATTGTATTTCTAATGTTATCTATTTTATCAGTGAAGAAATTCATAAAGTCATTACTATTTAACGTTGGTGGAATATTTGAATCAGGTGGCGTCTGGTAATTTGTTAATTTAGCCACTGTGCTAAATAAAAACCTTGGATTGTTTTGGTTATTTTCAATGAGTTTGTGGATATGCTCTGCCCTAGCAGTTTTTAGAGCCTGTCTATACCTGGACATACTGTTTTTCCATGCAATTTTAAAAACTTCCAAGTTAGTTTTTCTCCATTTGCGTTCAAGACTACGAGTTACTTTCTTGAGAGAGTGAGTATTACTGTTATACCATGGCACAGTACGTTTTTCTCTAACCTTTTTCAATTTGATGGGGGCAACAGCTTCTAATGTATTAGAGAAAATAGTGCCCATGTTGTCAGTAATTTCGTCTAATTCATGTGTATTTTTGGGTACAAATAGCAGTTGAGATAGATCAGGCAGGTTATTTGCGAATCTGTCTTTGGTGGCTGGAACAATAGTTCTGCCCAGACGGTAACGCTGAGACATATAGTTAATATCAGTTATACGCAGCATGCACGATACAAGGAAATGGTCTGTAATATCATCACATTGGGGTACAATATCTATAGCAGTAAGATCGATTCCATGCGATATAATTAGATCTAGTGTATGATTAAAACGATGAGTGGGCCCGGTGACATTTTGCTTGACTCCAAAGGAGTTTATTAGGTCAGTAAACGCAAGTCCTAATGTATCATTTGCATTATCAACGTGAATATTAAAATCTCCCATGATTAGCGCCTTATCAACTGTAACTAGAAGGTCTGAGAGGAAATCTGCAAATTCTTTTAGGAATTCTGTATACGGCCCTGTTGGTCTATACACAGTAGCCAGAGCAAGAGATACATTAGATTTCTTTTGCATGTCTGACAGTGTAACATTTAGCAGAAGTATTTCAAAAGAGTTAAACCTGTATCCTGTTTTCTGGGTAACATTGAGAATATCACTATATATTGTTGCAACACCTCCTCCACGACCAGTCTGACGGGGCTCATGCTTATAACAGTAGTTTGGTGGAGTAGACTCATTTAGACCAAAATAATCATTTGGTTTTAGCCAGGTTTCAGTCAAGCAGAGTACATCAAAACTATTTTCTGTGATCATTTCATTTACAATAACTGCTTTGGGTGTGAGTGATCTAATATTTATGAGCCCAAACTTTAAAAATTGTTTTTCTTCATTTACTTTACAGTTTTCTGGTTTAATTACGATAAGATTTTTTCTAGATCCTACATTATATTTTGACCTCACTATTCGGGGAACAGACAGAGTCTTAATAGTTTTTACAGCACAAGTACTTTTATCATTTAAGCGGGTGGAACAAAAGTCATCATAATAGTTATTAGAGAATTGTCTTACTAGTCACATGGAGCGAAGTGTCCTGGAGATGTTGTCAGAGAGCAGCTCCCCTCCGATTCTGCTGGGGTGTAATCCATCAGCGCGAAACAGCCTAGGACGCTCCCAGAAAAGATTCCAGTTATTAACAAATAGCAGTTTCTGTTCTTTACACCATGACAACAACCATTCATTTAAAGCAAAAAGTCTACTGAACCTTTCGTGTCCTCGTCGATACGTGGGCAGTGGTCCAGACACGACGATCGTCGCCGCGGGCGTCATGCTGCAAACCGTCTCGATCAGGCTGCTGAAGTCCCTCTTCAGCGTCTCCGTCTGCCGCAGCGTGGTGTCGTTAACCCCGGCGTGAAGCACGACCGCTCTAGGGCTCTCGTCGACCTTCAGGATCGCGGGTATCTGCGCAGAAACATCGAGAACACGAGCACCAGGCAAACAATGAGTGTGCACTTTACCTTCGGCTAACGTAGCACTTACGTGTCGGACGATGGAGTCTCCGATGATCACAGCGTCGCGTCCTGTCTCGCGGAGGGGAGCGAAGCGGTTCCGGATGGAGATGTCGAAGGCAGGAGGGGGAGAAGTCGTTGCCCGGGACCCGGCTCGCGTCCTCCGCTGTGGATGCACCCAGGGTCCGTGGTGTCCCGGCGTCGCAGTGAAGGACATCTGGGAAGATCGCGTCCTGGGTGCACCGGGCCTGTGCAGAGAAACACACGGAGTAGACGTGGTGGGACTGTTAGCAGATCGCTGTATACTTACCCCGGACTTGTGAGCGTCAGCCCGGGATGATTCCAACGCGGCTCTCCGCTCTCTCAGCTGGGCCTGCCTCACCTCCAGGTCGCGAATCTGCTTTCCCACGGCCTCGAGCTCGAGCTGCACAGAGTGGAGACATTCATCCGCCATTAAAGCAAGTAACAGTGAGTACAGCAGTGGTAATGTGTGTGAATAGAGTATTAGCAATGTTAGCGCAGTTAGCTGCAACCACGCCGCTGATGCTAATGGGCTAAAAGCTAATAGCGGACCCGGGAGATCAAAATAAAACTAGTGATAGCGAGGCGCTCTGATTGTTTTTGTTGTAGAATACAATAGAGGATATATTCACACGTTATATAAACGGAAACGATGATGTATAAAATTGATTTTTGAGTTAAAAATAGTCAATGAAAAGAATATAGTGACGGAGCTCAAACGCAGTACAGCCGCCAACAACAAACAGGAAGTGACGTGTCACAAATATAATATTTGTTCACAAAAAGTAACGTTTTATGTATGCTTAATGATGGTATGCTTTCAGAACATTGCTGCAATCTAAACAGTCAGATTATGAAACTTGAGTCAGATCTTTCTTTTGCATGCAAACATCTGGATTCCAGTTAGTCTCAGTCTCAAACACCCCCACAGACAACCCACATACTGTTCACAGACTGTCTGAAGTACAGTATACTGCAGGCAAAACTAGTAACAGCTAGAGGAACTGCAAGTTCTGATTGGCTGGCTGCTGTGTAACTTCTGAGAAGGTGCATAGGTTTTTATCAGTTAGCTGAGAAACAAAGTTTTAAATAAATACAATGAACACATGACATTAAAAATAAAAAGACCATGTTTGAGGCAGTTATTACAGGGTTCCCATGGAAATACATTTCTCACTGAAATACACACACACACACACACACACACACACACACACACACACACACACATATATATATATATGAACAAAATAAAAAATGCTATTTTCTACATATATTTTTTTAATTACACTACCTTTCAAAAGTTTGTAGTTGGAAAGGTTTTTTTTTTGATCAGGAAGACAGTAATATGAAATATTATTACAATTTAAATTAACCCTTTTCTGTTTGAAAATATTTTAAAATGTAATTTATACCCGTGATGACAAAATTGATTTTTTTTTTTTTTTTTTTTTTTGAATATTCACTGCAGTCTTCATTGTCACAATGACACTTCAGAAATCATTCTAAAATGCTGATTTGATGCTCAAGAAACATTTCTTATGGTTATTGTTGAAAACAGTTATATTTAATATATACATTTTAATATATAATATTTTTTGTGGAATCTACTGTATGTGGAAACTATGAGAATTAAAAAAAAAGTAAAAAACTAGAAATGTTATATTTTTGAGTGAAATCACTATTAAATGTTTGTTCAAAATTAATTTCCAGTAAATCACAAATAATTGGAAAGCAGTGTAAATTCCATTGATGTGTGAAAACTCATTCGTCGCACATAAAAAATATGTAATTGCTTTAAAGTAATCAGTGTATAACTAAGTTTATTACTGTGGCATGTATAGTTGATTTCAGAATTACCCACCTGCAAACATCAATATTAAAAAAGGAAATGGGTTTGGTCATTTTACAAGCCTTCTAGACCAAGTCGGCAAATACTGGCCAGAATAAATTAGAATGTGGAAGCAAGTCTGGTTGAAATCTAGCTGCTCTAGTAGGACTGCAGCAGCAGTGACCTCTGCACTTGTCACACTGAAACGGGAAGGTTATCAGCATATGTGCTTCAGGGGCAAATCAAGACATCATTACCAAAATGATCTCCAAACAGTCCTGGGATTGAACCCTACTGCTATCTAGTGTCATTTTTTATTTTATTTTTATTCAATTTTACTGTGTGAGAGGATGAGGAATAAAATATGGAAGCACCATTTATTCAATTCCTCTTTCCTGGATAGAGTGTTTGGAAATTGTGATAGAAAGCCCTCGCTGTCCTAAAGGAGAAGACAGAGAGGAAAACAGAGTGAAAGAGAGAGACAGAGAATGCAATAGAGAAAGACAGAGAGCAGGAATTTGGAGGAAATGGATGATTTATGTTTATTAATCTTGTGGGCCTCTCATCACTCTAAAAATAACCCTCATGCATTTATCCAGCAAGGGCAATGTTATTGCACATCTTCATGCCCAAGTGTCTGAGGCAGTGCATGGGAAGAAGCATCTTAGTAAGCAACTGTACGTGATAAAAGTGATTTTTTATTATTCATAATTACTTCAAGGAACTGGCTCTGTTCCAGAAACAAGTGAACTTCTTTGCTGTCTACAGCTTACATAGGCGCCCGCCTTTTAAGAACGCATGCCAACTGAAATAGAAAGCTCCTAAGTGACTGATTGAGCTAAACAGATAGAAACCTAATGGGTCATACAACCAGAACTCCTTAAAGCAAGGGAATGTAGTTTTGTCTACAGCTACTGTAAGTGAGTGGAATTCACTGTCATGATAACAGGATAGCTGCACATGTTCATTTGTTACTGCCGTAATAATTCACCCTTTTCATGGAATTTCGTTCCCACTCACCAAACTCTCATGTTCCCAGAACAGACTTTTGGAGGATAGTGTGGGTAAGAAACAAAAGTTATTTGTCTCCTTAGAAGTCAGTTTACCATCAGAATGATTTTTAAACGGGTAATTCAAAGGGAAAAGATAAAAAATAAAATTTTACATACAGTTGCTTTAAGTCAAACACACAGGAGAGAAAGTGTGAGAAGACAGACCAATCGTGGAAAATTGAATATGTGCTCAATATGGTGCGTGACAGAATGGAAGCCCTGCCTTTCATTTGAATGAGCCAATAATTTTGGCAGTTTGCACACTCTAAAATCTACATGCACATTAACCAGACCAACCTGAAGAGTTATATTTTTATTTTATTTTAGAGCTGAAGTAGTTTAAATATAAAATGCAATTTTTTTTTATAAAATATACTTAAAATTACTTAAAAAAAGATTCCATTATCCAATAAGTGTGTGTTCTATATTTCAATGGCATCAACAATAAATCAACTATAAAATATGACACAGTTACCTTAAATTTCACTAATCTGAATTGCTCATATACTACTGAAACGTAATCTTGGAAAACAGTTTTGGAGATTTTGGTACTTTTCAAGTACATACATTTTTGATTTAGATTTTCCTGTGTTAAGAGTTTGTGAAACTCTAATATGCACAAAAATACATAGTACTCACACATATTATGTAAAATAGACTACTGTTTTATTACATTGACTATTGTTAGACATACTTTTCGCAATGAATAAATATATTTATAAATCTAAATTTTTTACACTTTGTCGACCATCTTGGATAGAATGTCACAATGCATTTTGGCATTGCATCCTTTGTGAATCATACATTCTGCCGTAGAAACTGTCCAAAAGACATTAGAAGGCAACACAGTCATCCTTCCTATCTTTTGGAACAGCAGCAGCGCACTTATGATGCCTTAAATAGTCAGTTTACTAGACTTACTTTGGAACAGAGCCATTAATTCACAAGATTGCAAGCCTGTCTTTTTTTTTTTTCCTCAAACAAACACTCTTTCTTTGTTTCTCTCCAACTGAGAGCGGTTTAAAGTAGATCGGGTCAGTTTTTGCCTGCTCTTTTGGTTCTGGCCTGGTTCGGTGGCAGATGGCGGGTGGGGGGGGGGGGGGGTGTGATGTGAGAAATCTGCCCGAGCTCCAGCTCTCACGTTAACCCCCCATGGCCATATGCCTGCCCTCCTTCACACAGGCACAGATGCACTCTTTTTCTAGAAAGCGTGACTGCACTGCGAGAGACTAATTCGATAAGTAGCCTGTTAAAAGGCACTGGATGATAATTCCTTTCTGGATGCTTCTACTGATCATTCTGTGTGACACAGCATGTAAAAAAATCATTGTGAAAGACGTAGAATAAACAGTCCACATAGACCAATATTTATATATTTATTTATATATATATATATATATATATATATATAAAGCACAGTTGAAACACGAGGACATATCGACTCCTAAACCACTTTTTTTATATTCAGTGATTTTACACATCTGCCACAATAATGAAAACCAAATTTCTTTCTATCTTCATTTTGGAGATTTAAATATCATACAATTAACGTGACTGATGGCTCTTATTTTTGTATTACTATAATTATTATTATTATTTTTTTTTTACACAAAGTACTGTAATTTAGTTTTTCCATGAACATTTTTGACCTTATTTGGAATACTTAAAAACAGTTTTAGACTCCTGTACATTACCGTTCAAAGTTAAGTTGGAGTTAGATTTATTTTTTTTAAAGAAATTAATACTTGTATTCAGCTATCTATCTATCTATCTATCTATCTATCTATATATATATATATATATGTGTGTGTGTATACATACACACATACACAAATATTAAGCATCGCAACAGATTTCAACTTTGATAATAAATGTTTCTTGATCAGCAAATCAGCATATTAGAAGGAAATCTGAAGGATCATTACACTGAAGGCTGCTGTAAATTCAGCTTTGTTTTCTATTTTAATTAATTTGATGGCAATTATTTTAAATTGCAATAATATTACACAATATTACTGTTTTTACTGTATTTTTGATCAAATAATTGCAGCCTGGGTAGCATAAAATACTTTTTATTTCTTACCTTTTGATCTTACCTTTTGATTGGTAGTGTGTGTACTGTAAATGGCATCTGTTATGATTTTCTTACATCTTTGGGAAATTAACAACTGAAAACTGTTAAATAAATGAATAAATTATGAAATGTAAATGTGGTCGGTCATTCAGGTATGTTAAAAAAATTAGTTCATCCAAAAATCAAAATGATATATTTACTCACCCTCATGCTGTTCCAAACCTTTATAACCTTCTTTCAGCTATTCATGGGTTCAGACGTCAGCACCATAACTTTTCATAATTATCTTGATGGAAGGAAGTTTTACATTGCATTAGGACAGTGGTTCCCAAACTGGGGTGCGCGCACCCCTAGTGGTGCGCAGACTTACCACTGGGGGTGCGCGGAAGAATGTTTGTAATGGCGGGGAAAAATATTGTCTCTTTATTATTTTTACGTATTTAACCGAGGTAAACTTCACATGCGAAAGTTTTATTAAGAAATACAATTTCACATTACAAGCTATAAATTACTCATGATTAAATTTCATTTTACAAACACATCTATGTCACAATAGCCCCGCCCTGCTCATATTAGGCGCTAACTGATAATTCGTTCATTTATTTTTTCACTTACTACATTCAACAAAATGGACACCTGGTTAAAAACGGGCACTTAAAAGAAATCAAGGAAGTAATCTTTTGTATTTATAACAGATTTTTTTTATCATTGATCATTTTTTTTTTATCATTTTTGACTGGATTCCGCGATTCAATCCGTGTCGCTTTGCAAACACAGTCGGGGTGAATTTATGAATGAAAGTGTGAAAGTTCTGACACAAAACGAAGCTGTTACGTATCCACACGCCTTATTAAGTGGGTAACGTTATACGGAAATCCTTGGCCTTTTCTAGTGGGTATACGGCGTATTCCTGCGTATCATGTAGACCTATTAGTTGAGTTTAGGTTCGACACTAGGCTACATAGTTTTGCTTAAGGTAGAATGATAAGGCTAATTATATATATATGCATGCCACTTTCTGAAACAACCTTACACAGTTTTGATAACATTAATAATGAACACAATGCTAATGTGGCCTACTGTGATGAAATGCCGACTTCACACATATACACGTTTCTTGGGATTCCACAACTTCCATTGATCATCCTCATGACTTACTGCTTGTAGCCATTTTGTCCTACTTTCGGGTTCTGTATGTTTATTAGGAAGGATGTAGAACTTTAATTCATAATTTGTTCGTTTATTGGCGGTACAGAAAATGACACAGCAACTCTTCGGCATGATTGTCCCGTGTATTTTCAACTGGCGCCAAGGCAATGTTTTCCCCCATGGGCTAAATTCACATCATGTGACAGGGCATTCACGGGGGCGTTCCCAGACCAACTGTCTGTATGTATTTAGTTATTGCAATTAAAAATGTGAAGTTTAACCAGAGTAAGGTGTTGGGGGGTGCTTGATAGGTGTCAAACACTAGAAAGGGGTGCATGCTGCAAAAAGTTTGGGAACCACCGCATTAGGGTATTAAAGATTAAATAGTACATCAAACTCTCTTATTTCAAAAGAGAAAGTAAAATCTTATGATAGGTCATCCTATATAAACCAGTTTATATAATTATAAAAATGCAACACTGATCTCAAAGAACAAAAAAAACCCCTGTGTGAATCTCTTACTGAATTATTACAGAGAGACTGAACATAAATTATTTTAATCCACTAAGACATAACACTAAATAAAACATCTATCGGTAATACAGGCCATTTTTCATTAGCAAACCATAAATACAATAAGCCCATGGAATTAGGGAACAGTGTCTTCAGCCATGCTTTAATTATGAAACACTGGGGAGGAACGCAACCTTAATAAAACATCAGCATGCCTGAGAGCAGGAAGTATCGGCCTGCTGCGGTGCTCACTGTGGGCTGCCCACGCTGAATCCCAAAGCTCCTATCAGCACCGGCGCAGTGTGAGCTGAAATGGTCATTCCTCTTCCAAAGGGAAGACACTTTCTCCTACTGTGACAGCCAGACAACAGCAAACAAGCTAACATGCATGAGAAGCCAAATGCCACGTTTCATTTTTGATGTACAGTACTGTGAATTCTGGCATAGACAGCGATGATTAGCACTGGTCCAGCACTGAGGAGCATATTTGACATTAAGTAGGGTAGGTTTTTTAAAAAAAAAATTCAATGTGTTTGTGCACACGAGTTCATACACAAGTTAGTATATACACAGATTCATCCAAAGTACTATGGTAAAACAGAGGTGTTTGGATACCACAACGACAATATGATCTCAGTATTCAAACCTAACATCTGATTTTAGCGTGTACATTTTTCGGTTTCTGGATATATATGTGTGTGTGTGTGTGTTTATTTTTATTTCTTTATTTTATATATAAATATATATATATATAAAACACACATATTGTAAATATATAATCCAAAATAAACAATATACAATAATAAACATATACTCTACATACACTTAACTACAAGAGATTAAGTGTTAAATAAATTTATATTAAAATGAATTACATTTTTTTTAAAGAATAACTTTTAAATTGGCAAAGGTAATGTGCAAATGAGCATGCCGAGGTGAATATCCAGTATTGATATATACCAATAAATTTGTGTATAAAAATATGTGTAAACTGTACGTACAAAAACCTATGAAACAAATTAGATCTTGACCATGATGGACATACCACATTTTTATCATCTGTTGTATAAGGACATGTTTTATGACTGACATTATTTGTAAATCCATACCTCATCAAAATCGTGCTCATCTGAGTGTTTCTTTAGTGCTGGTTCCCTTTATTGCTGAGGGCTGCAGCAAAGTGTCTTTAGCGGTGCCCTTTATTTGTGGTCAGCAAATAGCTGAGATCAGGCTGATTTAGGCTCTGATGCTGTTGTGGTCTTTGATCCCTGCACTGGCGAGCTTATCATTCTATCTGCTGACTAGATACGGCCACCTCCAGTGACACATCGACTTCTCCTCCTGACCCTACAGGCAGCTCAGAGATCCCTGGATCACTCACCAGTACACCAGGTGACACAGGCAGAGACTAGAAACTTAAAGTAGTTTAGCTGGTGGATACAGACTTGATTTATGAAACCTTATTTGATGGACGTGCTTTTAGCTCCATTTTGCATGAAAGTCAACATGAAATGCTATTCACAATGTATTTTACTTTCATAATATGATGCAATTCTGAAGGAAACAGGATATTTAGTGGGATGAGAATGTAGGATGAAACTTGGTCGGGAATTAATTGGATTGTGAAAGTGGACCTGACAAACTGAATTACAATAATATCAGTACCTTGAACTGGGAAAATAAATAGGGCTGATTTCTATTTCATGTTGACTTTTAAGTTCCTTTTCATTTCCATTTAGTAGTAGATGGACCATAGTGCATTGCCTGTCTGTGGTACACGATTTAAGCTTTTCTGGTTGATTTTATACTAGTCATGGAAAAACATGTAATAATGTACAATAATGAAATCATTAATAGCATCTAAAAAAAAACTTTATAATCAGAAATGTATTTCAATACATTAAAACTAGAAAACAGTTCTTACCTAAAAAAACGAAGTGATTAAACTTCTATTTTATACAACCAAATGTAGCTAGATGTACCCACTTGTAACTTTGTATTATTTTGCATAAGTACAAGTTTGTTTTCTAAAGCTAAATTAAAAATAAAAGTGTGAACAGTAGGAGGTAGCTGGCCCTCTTTACTTACTCTCTCGGCTCTCGACTCAACGCTGTAATTTTACTGTCCCAAGTGCTACTTGTGACAAGCTTTCTGCCCACAATGCCAGATGCTACAATCTCGAGCCAGACAGACACCTCGTCTTTAACTACAATGCCATCTCCGTCTGGTCCAACACTCACAGTCGTACCCACAGCACCTGACCAGCCAGGTAAGAGAACTTCCTGTACATGCACAATCACAGTTTTGTGACAAGTTTGCACAAGACAATAACATTCAAACAAACTTTTTTCTCTAAATGTCTTCCAGTATTAAAGTTGTGATATTTAAGTAAAGCAAATCCATCGGAACTCTGTTCGCAAAGACATTTCAACCTTGAAATGAGCTTTAATATATGCAAACATGTGTCCATCTATTTAGATTAGACATTCTTCATTTATTCGGTCTCACTTGTGTTAATAATTGAGAAGTGAAATATTCAACAGGGAGCATGTTTAAAGTCATACATTGAGTTTGTTCTCTTGCCCTCTTGGTTGTGAGAATGCATAGATTACAGTTATTCTATTAGAAGGCGCTTTGAATCTTTACAAGCTTTCAGAAGAGCCTAGAACATCTGAATTTGTGTGACTTCATTTTATAATGCTACACTATGCTACAAGTCCAGGGTTCACTTCATGGGATGATTACAATTTGATACCTGGTTAAAAAAAAAAAAAAAAAAAAAAAAAAAAACCTAAAAACTTCTCTAAACAAAGCAGTTCAGACAGGACCAAGCGAGATCATTTCAAATTTACTAAACCCTTTCAGATATGCTCTAAACTTGCATATCATTCACTAAGCTACAGCAAAATAGTGCAGCACTGTAAAAACGTCACTGTAACAAATTATGCACAAATATTAATATAATTCATATCAGGTACAACACATTCATCACAGGCAAGTAAACAAGGCCAATAGCAAGTGAACTATACTACTTAGTAAATTCCCTCCAGTTTCTTTGCTCTCCCTTACCATACAGGAGACCTTGAGGATTGCAGTGCATGCAGGGAATCACATTCCACTGTAATTCCACTCATGATTGATGGCAGTAATGGTGCTCTATATTCTGATCTGAGGTATAGCAGGTTGTGGAGATTAAACACGATTACTGCTGTCCTAAATAACTCATTAATATATATAGGCCAGGGTGCCAAGTGACATACCATGCGGCAGCTCCCTAAACTATGTCTTCTTGAATCAAGCATTGAAGACTTGTAGCATTTTGATGATGATGCCACACTGATGCTTTAAAACCCATTACCAATTTAAACGGGCTGACAGCTGTAAAAAAAATAAATTAAATAACTGATAGTAAAATTTTACAGACTTAGGATTTCAATACAAATACAACTAAAGCTCAGCACCTGTAACATTATGTTGATTACTAATGAAAGTAATTTTTGCTTTTTCCATTCAGTTTTTACCTCAATATTAAAATGCCTAGTTTTAAAAGCCATAATACTGAAGTAACTAAAAAAGGATGATTTAGACAACTTTATAGCTCGTATGATATATAATATAATATAATATAATATAATAAACAATGAGTGTAATTTCTTTTTAAAGTTAATTTCTAATATAAAAATATATTTGTATAGTATTTGTATATAATGAAAATGTTTATATCACTAATATATTTATTGCAATGAGTATATGCTCATTTACTGCATTTACAAGCAGTGCAATTCTCTTACAAAGCAGGTTGATTTTCCAATCAGATATGCTACTGTAGATAGCAGGTGTTCAGTTTTGTCAACTGTGAAGATTTGATCACTTGGTTTGTGTATTCAAATCAATATGCCACCACCTCACCTATCCCACCATTTCTGCCTCACACCAGGTGTGTGTAGCATTCGCTTTTCAAACCTATTGGTATTGAAGCTATAGTTATGAAAATGGCAAGACCCGGCCTCAGGACATAAATCATTAAATACTCTGTTATTGTGAAACACAATCACTTTGGAGAGCACATGGAGCTCAATTCTTTCAGATCTATTTTTGAATAGCTATTGAATGAACACCTGCTAAATATTTTATAAGAGAAAAGAGACCAGGTCATGGTAAGGAAGACCAAAAAAAGCACAATTTATTGAACCTATGGAGAGAGAGATAGATACATGAAACCATAACAGGAAAATGCAACGAGTCCTGTCCTTGAAGGGTTGGACGGGGGCATGAACGGGGGAAGTGATTCTATCAAATCTTGTGTATCCCGTTTCTGCCATACTGGAAATGGCCAAAGGTTGAAACGCTGCAATAACATCTATTATGTACAATATGTAACCCAAAGGGCACCAATGGTATTCATAGGCATCTAAACTGCTCTTGACAGAACGGTTTAGATATCTGACTCTTTATGCTCTGTACACAATTACAGTTTCCACAGCACCAGATGTGATACCCAATGTGGCCACCACAGCAACCGACACCATGACAGCAACAACTGGCTTTGTTACAAGCAGTCCACTCTCTGTTTTTCCCGAGGTTACGGATTCATCGGCCTCATCTTCTGATCGCACTGCAACAACACTTAATATGGACACCCAAGCAATATCTTCTACAACTGTGGCAACAACACCTTCTGCAACCATGGCAACTTCTGAAACAACATCTTCAGCATCAGCTAGCACAATTCAACTGCCAACCTCTATTGCTGTTGATGCAGTTTCAATGGTTTCTGATAGATCTCCAGTGGAAGCGGGTGCAGTGGTTACAGGAAGTACTGCGGTAACCATTTTTACAAGCACAGTTGTGTCCTCAACTGATGCTGCGATTAAAACAGATGATGCACTCCCTCCAGACATTGATTTGATTTTCCCAGCATCTGCTGTTCCTCTAACTCCTGCATCTGATGGTGATGCACCTGCAACTGATGCCATCGCAGCAGTAACAGATGCTCCGGAGATATTTACAGTTTCTCCAGAGATTGCTTCTTTTGCCCCAGTAACCTCAGACTCAAATGCGACTACTACTGTGGCTCCTGAAGGTCCAGGTGAGGCAGAATCAACCAATGTATCTGATGAAGTCAAACCAGCTTCAGAAGGTCCAGGTGATGGTGATCAAATTGTCATAACAGGTGCTGAAACAGTCACAGATGCTGGTCCTCAAACTAATGCTGAGACTGACAGTAAACCTCCTTTCGAAGTAGTCGGGAAGAGTGAATTTCCTCTTGTTGAGACAGAGGAGGAAAAAACAGCAACAAATCTGGAGAAGAGAGATAAAGATCCTCCTGACAGTAAACCTCCATCTGAAGCAGGAGAAAACAGTGAAGTTCCTTTAGCTGAGTCCATGGAGGAAAAAACAGCATCCAACTTGGAGAAGAAAGATGAAGATGCTCCTGACAGTAAACCTCCATCTGAAGCAGGCGAAAACAGTGAAGTTCCTTTAGCTGAGTCCAAGGAGGAAAAAAATGTAACAAACCTGGGGAAGAAAGATAAAAATGCAGGAGCCCCAGGTACTCACAGCAAATCTGATATCTGAAATTTCTGACAAGTATAATCCTTGCTAAAGTGCAAATAACACAATGATACACTTTTAAAGGAGCTTTAAAAGTGAATTTTGGAGGTGTAATCTGTTGAAGTTTGTGTCACCCAACCCAAATTGCCTTCAGGACAGTAAGCCAGAGGCCTGCCTCTCTTAAAGAAATAGTAAATGAAAATTCTGTCACCATTTACTCACCCTTATGTCGTTCCAAACCTGTATGACTTACCGTACTCTCTTTTGTGGAACACAGAAAATATTTGAATAAACAATACGGAATATAAAAAAATAACTGATTAAAAAAATGAATCAGGACCTCATTTGGTTCAAGCCTTAATTAGATTCTCTTGCAATTAAACCATTAATGAACAGACCTTTATAAATTCCATGAAAATCTTTTGAAACAGACTCCTTAAATATTTAACCACTATGTCAGCATAAAACAAATGATGTATCACATCTGAACAATAAATAAAATTAAATGGAAAATAAAGTGATGTGACGTGTTCTTCTTCAAACACTCACGATCTCTCTGGTGTAAACAGTATCTGGTGACATTAAGAAGAATAACCAGGCTGGGAAAACCGGAGAGAGCAGGGAAGCCAAAGAAGAAAAGAAAGAGAAGGAAAAAAAGAAAGAAAAAGATTTTGAAAAAAAAGACTATGAGAAAAAAGGTATACAGCTGTAGTTGTAGTTGAGTGTGTGTACCGTGCATAGCTACACTATAGAAATGACTCAAACAGATATTGGACTCATCTCACACAATGTTTTAAATGACTGCGGTCTGAAAATGCATTTCTGCTTGACTGCATTGTATTTTCCAGTAATGGTGCTTTGGATGAGATGGAGTATCTGTTAGTGAAGAACATTTACAGCTTGTAGTGTATTGACTGGTTTAGCTGCCATTAGATCCACAAGAAACAAACTCTAAAAAACCCTAGTTTCCTCTAGTTTTGTTCAAATCATATCATATATCAGTTTTCCAAAATAACAGTAGCATCATTCCAGTGTATCTAGTTTCACATTTTCAGCCCCTCACAGTGATTTTCCACATTGCTGAGTGATTTGTCCCAATAGTGCAGTCGTGTTAGCCAACAAATATCCAACATAGTTAATAACGTTGCTTTTATTCTGAAGTTGTTGCGAGGATTTTGATCCCTGGGGGTCCAAAAACACAGTTGTCAAGAATTGCATACATCAGATTTCAAGGTAAGGCGATGCTTTAAATCAAGATAGCAAAAAGGCTTGATTTTCAGGGTTTCAATGTCATTTTATGTGAATATGAATTAGCGCTCCTGTAGGCAATGCTCATCAAAGGATAATTCAGTTTTGATTTCAGTTTTTCGGAATATGGACAGACACTAATATGGAAACTGTGGAAAAATTGCTTCCTAAATGTTATTCATTTCCTCTCTTCCATGTCGCCCTTTCTTGTCTCTCTCTTTTCTTTGTGCTCACATGTTTTGTTTTTTGCTTTGTCTCATAAGGTAAGCCACTCATGATGTATTGTGTTTGCTAGAAAACAGAAGGATCTCCCCCAGGCTGTATAATCAAAAACATCCTCTTCTAGAAACTAGCTACTTTGCATTTTCACTTGTCGAGTGTTTGGCAGCTGTCTGCTGAAGATGCAAGATTGTTTGTGAAACATCGCTCCATCCCTTCACCAATCTGGGGAGTAATTGAGCATTTATATTTAATTAGCTGCTCTCACCCCCCATCCCACTGCTTAGCTGACTGTGACACAGCTGGACCCCACGTCGCCAGCATCTTTAAAACATCATATCAATTATTCAAAGCCCCAAGTGTCCAAACAGCAAAGAATCGAAAAGATCAACTTCGCAAACACAACTTTAAACAGCAGCTCATTATCAGTGTTATATTAATGTCCATTTAAACTATGTTAATTAAGGCCTACAGGTGGATTTGTTCACTCATACTAATGACTCTCTACTGTTTAGGCAGTCTGTTTGGGGATGTCTAAATTACTGTTATGTAACAGCATCACAAAAATATTTAAAATTTAATTTAACCTTCAGCCTTACTAACAAGCCAAATAGAATAATTGGTGTGTGCAGGCCAAATAAGAATACATTGTCAGCAAAACTCTATCTACAGATAAAACATTCTATGGTATAATTAAATATTTGTTCACTGTATAAATAAAACAATGTATAACCGTCATTGGGAACAAAAGTTAAACTAGTTAAACTACAGTTAATAACCCCAGAGAAGAACTATTATTACTTGGTTAACATATGCATCTTAAACTTGGAAATAAATTATTTTAAACAAAATTATTTAGAATAAACAAATAATGTCAACACTTTATTTTCCACATGTACTTACGATGCACTTATTATTATAAATAACGAGGTGGTAACCCTGAACCTACCCCTAAACTTAACCTTAACCCATGTACTGGAAAATAAATTGTAACCCAACTAATTAAAGTTTTACAGCAAATAGTGCATAAATAAAAATGAAAAATAAGAGACCATAAGGAAAGCAATCTAGGCTACAGTGATCCACACCTGACCCTTCACTAAGCCTTGGTGGTTTACTGTTGCTGACTCAGACAAGCTTTACAGTACATCCCATAGGAATGAACTGGAGATATCCATGAGCAGTGTCATTTTCATTAAAAAGTGCTAATGAAGTGGTAAAAATGATTGGCTATTATTCATATGTGGGCTGAAATGAATCATGACACTGCAAAACATTTTTATTTCCCAAGAAGTTGTTAAAAGACAGTGATAACATTGGAGTTTCTAGAGCAATGATCCTCAACTCTGGCCCACAAGATTCACTTTCCTGCAGAGTTTAGTTCTTACTCTAATCAAACAAACCTGAGCACGCTAATCAATGTCTTCTTCAGGATCATTACAAAATCCCAGGTACAGTAGTTGAGTTTGATCAGGGTTAAAGCTAAACTCTGCATTGCGTTGGCCCTCCAGGGCAAGATTTGAGGAACCCTGTTCTAGAGTTTGTATAATATACTATAAAACTGTCGACATTTACATAACTGTCAATTACATAACAAATTTACTTTCAAGTAACGGCATCATTCATGTTTATTTTGGAAAGAAGGTGACAGCCTGTACTTCTGTAAAATTCTGCATCTGTAAAATAGTTTTTAAAAATGATCTCAGAAATTCTCCATAAACTTACATTAGATAAAAGCGATAAGTCATCTGATGACATAGTGGAGAGCAACCGTTGTTATGGGTAGGATTTGTCTTTAAGGCTGGAATGGAAATCAATGGGCTAATATGATCTGTAATCCAATCCAATATTTTTTTTTAGGTGTATTAAATACCTGCCAGCCTTTACAGCTGGCGAAATAGTCTTAGCCTAGATTATAGTCTTCTTAGTGTCTACATGTAATGCCCATGTCCTCTCATGAGTTTCCTGTGTATTTTCCCTTTCCTCTCCCTCGTTCCCTGATCCACAGACTAACACCTATCTACTCTTTCTCCATCAGACTGTGAGTGCAACGGTCACTCAAATCGCTGCAGTTACATTGATTTCATCAACATTGTGACTTGTGTGAGCTGCAAACACAACACTAGAGGGCAGAACTGTCAGCACTGCCGCCTCGGATACTTCCGGAATGCTTCTGCCGAGCTGGACGATGAGAATGTTTGCATAGGTCAGTCATATATCACTCCACGTCAACCCGTTTCACTGTTCCCCTGACGCACCCACACCATGCTGCACAGAAATTGTTATTTCTGGCCAAATGATACGTATGGAACTGGAAAGGTTGAGAAATCTTTCCTCATGTGCATACGCTCCAACATTTGGTCTGCCACCACCTTGCCATACATGTGACAATTTCTGACCTAATAAAGTCCAACAGAAGTATGGATTTAAATATACTAATATCATGCATCATTCATCTTACAGCCTTTACTATTAGAATCGCAAGAAATCTTCTCCTAGACTCCCGTCTTCATTTTACTTAAGATCTAGGAAACTAAACAACTTGCATTTTCAACTGGCCAGCTTAAAGCTTGATCAACATCTGTATAATTATGCTCTATGAGAGTAGTGTAAAGGAAATGAGATTTGAAAACAAGCAACTTTGTATTCAGTAAAAATGAACATGGATTGACACGGAAATGCAGTCAGTTCACAATACATTTGTAGAATTAAAGCCTACTGTGTTTCGCAGACAACATACGGCTTTTTGGCTAGGTTTAAAACAAGAAAAAGAGCACCTTTAGGCAAACAAGGAAACGCAATATATGCACTTTTTTGGAGGCAGAAAAACAAAGCTCATTAAGACCTTAGGGATTGCTTGTAATAAAGATTTAAATGCACAAGGCACCAGAGCCGACTGTTTCTGTCAGTGGTGAATTTTAATTTTAAATTTTTGTGATTGCCCAACAAGAAAATTAGGCTAAATGTTGTATTTAAATGTGTTGCCGCTTGCTTGAGCAACTTATTATACAAACCTAGAAGTCAAGTGCATGAATAATACTAATACTTCAAAGTAATAACGGTTATTTAACAAGAATAAAAAATTCAGTAGGATGGGATTGGATTGGATGTGTTTTTAAATAGAATTTTTGAATGAAAGTAGACGGTACATGGTAAAACTGAAAAGAGAGGTTTTTGATGACAAATGCATGTCACATTCACAGGCGTTTGGACATTTTGATAATGAAGACAAAATATTTTCTTTGGAATAAAATTAATCATTGACTATAGGACAAGGAATGTGTATTTAGAAAAGTAAATAGAATGAATTTTGATTTCATGTTGTCTTTATAAATTGGTTGGCAGGAGGAATTCAATCAGAAATCTGTCACAACTCTTTGATAATGATACAGTGACCTCTACTGGAAAAATACACACACATAAATCACTGCGCTATGACTGACAGCTGCCCAGATGAAAAAAAGTATACCCTTGTGAGTTCATAGAGTAAAACCTGACTGATGAACAACCACTGATCACATAAAACTGAAGTGATTTTTTCACGTGAATATATGCCTTTAGGCAAAAGGCTGTTACTTTTGAAACACTGTACATAATTTTTTTAATATTATTTTATATTAAACATTATTTTTCCTGCAGGTCGACTAATAATGTTAGTAATTTTATACAGGTAAAATTATACAGGTCATTTTTGCTGCTATGGCTTTAAGACTTTAATGTAAACACTCTTTAATATGTGTGGCACTGTTGTGCACTTTTACATTTAAAGGAATAGTTTTGCAAAATGTGCAAAAAAATTTACTAACCCTCAGGCCATCCAGGATGTAGATGAGTTTGTTTCTTCTTTGGAACACATTTGGAGAAATTTAGCATTATATCACTTGCTCACCAATGGATCATCTGACGTGAATGGCTAAAATAGCTAATGGCTAAAATACAAGTCCTCTATCAATATAATTGCTTTCTCCAGAGAAAAAGTCATCTTGTCTGGATCAGGAGAGAAATATGTGCAGATCAACCATAGTTTACAAGTGAAAACAGTCCAAAGCAGTTCTAAAGAAATTTGTTGGAGGACATTGATCTGGGAGGAAAACAGGGGTGGATTTTTGTACTGATGACCCATTGGTGAGCAAGTGATGTAATGCAGAATTTCTCCAAATCTGTTCAGATGAAGAAAAACTAATCTAAATCTTGGATGGCCTGAGGATGAGATGAAATTTACATTTTTTGGGTGAACTATTTTTTTTGTAAGAGCTGCAGGTTTCCTGTCGAATACAATACGGTTTTACTGCCCCATCAGGAACATAGTTTTAAAAGAAATTGTCTAACTATCCTACTGAATAATATGCAGAGCAGTATTGTTTGCAAGTATGAAACAAGCTATTTTTGAGTTTTAAGTTCTGAAAGTTACAGTGTTTTCATAGTTCAATGAAATCTATCACAAAAGAAAAAGAACATAGCCTTAGTAGCATAAGTCATAGCAATAACCAATAACCATAGCAAAAGTCATCTACAATTTTCTATACACAGAGTGTAACTGTAATCAGCTGGGCTCTCTACACGCCCGGTGCAATGACACAGGCTTCTGCCAGTGTAGAGAGGGCACCACGGGCCAGAAGTGTGAGGACTGCCTGCCTGGATATACCTGGAAGCAAGGCTGCATGCGTAAGTCACACTTCCTTCACAAAAGCATTAAACATAGGCTTAGTCATTCTGTGATGGAGGATTCCACTCAGAAAACAAATACAATGCTGTGAACGAACAACATATAGGTGTCATTTCACTCAAACATTTGAGCAATATTGTTTCTCACAGAGGTCTTTGATGTTGTACTACCAACAACAGGCTGCTGGTCACAGAAGTTGTGGATTATAAATACTTGTGGGTGGGGTGAGAGTGGAGAAAGCAGTGAGGTAGGGTAAGAAGGTGGTTGCAGGTCCAAACCTGGCAAAAGGAATAGCAAAGGACTAGAAAACAGCCCAAAACCTACATTAGCTTATCACAACCCACCACTACAGATGAAATTACTGTTTACAAACATACACGTGACTGTGACAGCTCCCAGTTCTTTTTGTTTAAGGCTTTATACAAAATGATCTGAAAATGATGTGTACATGGAGTTGAAACGCCCAGTCTTCGAAAGATTGGTGGAGGTCTGTAGATTTCTATCTTTACTGCGGGATCAGGACAAGTCTAGGATTTGACCCAAATAATGATCATTCACAAATCCCTACCATCATAATCATCTCTGCTGTAATTAGACCTGGTTTTCATGCAGGCATGGCATAAACTTATATAAGTTTTAGTTCAGCAGTTCAGCTTTCTGTGAAGTGTGTTTTCATTAATTAATTTCCAATAATAAACATATCATTATTAAATATTTGATGGCGACATAAAACACATTTATCTATCTATCTATCTATCTATCTATCTATATATATATATATATATATATATTCTGATATGCGATTTAAATTTTCTGTTATTATAAGTTTTGTAAAATAAATGAATATTTTTATACATCAAGGATGCGATAAATTTATGTAAATGATTTTATGTTACTACAAAAAAAATTCAAATAAATGTTGTTCTTTTGAGCTTTTTATACATCAAAGAATCATGAAAAATAAATGGATCATGGTTTCAACAACAACAATTAAAAAAGCAGCGTTTTCAGCAATGATTTTAATAAAAAAAATTTTTACTTTTATTATTTTATTTACTATTTTTGACCAAATAAATGCTTTGTGAGCATAAGAATTTTTCAAAATATGATTATTATTTTTTTTACATTTTAATGAAACATTTAAAAGGTAAGGTTTTCTGGCCCACAAGTTTACACACACACACATACACAAAGAACCTTTGGCCACTTAGTCACTGAAAATGAATCCCTTCCAGTTAACTGTCAATGTGAACACCTTAAGTCACTATGAGTAAACTATATCTGCTAAATGACTACCTACATTACAGGTACAGCTAGATTATAACTTTAAGACAATTGAACAATCCCTTAAAACATGATCTATCTTTATGTTTACAGACATGTAAGATTAGATATGTATCATCCTTAATGAGAATCTCCTCTCTGTCATTCTTTTACTTCTAGCAAACGTGTGTGATGACGAGCTCCTCCTGTGTCAGAACGGTGGCTCCTGTATCCAGAACCAGAAGTGCATGTGTCCACCCAGCTTTAGGGGTGTTTTGTGTGAGCAGCCACGCTGCCAGGGTGAGAAAGGGTGCGATGGCGCATCAGCCTGCTACCTCAGCACACTGACGCTGCTGCTCTGCCTTCTAGCCAACAGCTTGCTTAAAGCCAGCGCCTAGAAACCCATCTTAGTTCTGATATCAATTCTAGACTACGCAGGCCAAAGGGCTGATCACTGCGAACGGAGAGAGAGTGGCCTGAACCCATACAGGCCCAGCCTCACGGTGCCGAAATCTTTTTTGGAAATGACGGTGGCTGCGCTGAGTTCAGAACGCCTTCATGAGAAGAGCAGTTTATTGCTTGTCTACTAGCATCACTGATCGCCTGAACTTTATACCAAAAACAGATTAAAAAGAACTTAAGTTCAGTTTAAACTCAATCTAACGAAAGTTGAGAAATATATAAATATATTTCCGTTTCTTTGCATTTCTACATTCTCTGTAGTTTTGAAGCTCACCGAGGTACAAGCACTGCATTTAGCCAGCTTGTTTTACATACAACTAACAGTCAATATCACGGAAGCCTACTTATGCCAAGTTATTCTTCTCTTGAAGACTTGTTTTTACATTTCTTTTCATTTCTGCATTGTTTTTGCATCTTATTGCCATTGAGGTTGTAACAAGTAAATGAAACCATTGGATAAGATGTTTAATTGCTGTCCCACTTGTATGAAGAATGAACGTATCTAGCTTGTGTTTGAAATTACGTTTATGGAATGTAGAAAGAGGTTTTAAATTGTCACACTGAACAAATATACATATATCGGTCTATCTGAAAGGAAATATTAAGTATTGTATATTATGATTTTCAATATTTTTTTGTAGAAATGGTTATTTTTGTTGAGTAAATGTTACCATTGTAAAGACATTGCAGCCTTTATTGCAGTTCATATGGTATTCACACCATGGTAAAACTATTTGATACAGCAGAGTGCATCTCTAATATATTTGGAATATTTCTCCATCCATATCACTACATTTAAATAAAGCATAAACGGTTTATGACATGCACAGCTTTAGCTCAATGTAACCCGCACATCATCTTGTTACTGGCATGTATTCATCAGTGCAGATATGACCGTAAAGGACTGCTCATTAACACACTTTTGTGATGATACCAGTGATATAAGTTCATAAAGCACAAAGTCCCACGAACCCCAAATAAATAAGTTACGAAGCACAGAAAAAAAATGCATTGTTAAATCAGCACAAATAGAATGGCCATTCAGATTAACAATTAAAAATACATAATGAAAGTCAGCACACTGTATATCATGCAATCAGGTTATTTGTCAAATAATTTTATTTTCCTTGCGTGTCTCAAAGAAATGCCAAAATCTTTAGCGGCTCATTGGCTTTTGGATTTATTTCACATTTACAAATGCTTTACATTCATGATGAGCCTGGGTAAATAAAATACTATGAATAAATATTATAAATGAATAAAACCTGACAATCAGAAAGCACAAAGAGACATGTGTGTGTATTGTCTTTCTTTAGACTCTGTCCTTCTATATGCAAATCAAAGTTTTATATTAGATAAAAAATGTTAGCCTGTAAGTCGCTTTGGATAAAAGCATTTGCTAAATGCATAAATTTAATTTAATTTAATCTTTAATTTAACAGCATATCTATTTAGTGCCTGATGCAGCATACACAGACATAACAGCCACAGCAGCAAATAAGTGTAATTAATATCAACAAATTTTTATTCCGTAAAGTTTCACATGGGGAATCAGCCATATATATGTCTACAGACCCAGAATCAAAAGTGCCAAGCCATTTGCATTACTCCAACTACCTGCACTGAAATGAATAAATCCTTAATAACACACAACTTGAGTCAGCAGAGCTAATGCCAGGTGGAGACTTTCCTTTCTGGAAACAGACGTAAGGTTCTATTCATGCATGCTATATAACATACAATGTGTTATGTGATTAGCAATGGAAATTCCAGTTGGGTTTATTGCACATAACTGGGGTTATTGCACATAAGCTCCATAACTTTGTAATTTATGATAGCATTTTCATACCTAGGCCATCCTTAAAAATATTTTGGCTTGCAGTAACAGTAATTTTTTTTTGTTTTTTTAAAAAAAGGGTCGGACAACGGATCCACGGCCAACAGGCAGGAGGAATGTAAAGATTCAATATACTGGTAAAGATAGATAGTGTAAACATAGATGACGTCACAGGTTTTTTTTTTTAATTAAAGAAGATAGCCTTCGTTTGTATGTAGGCCTAGGCAATTTATATATTTACAATACTTAGCTACTTAAATATAATTAATAGTATTTTATTGCTTTTGTATTAGTTGTTTGAAGAGTAAAAATAAATTGGTCGGTCTTAACGCAAATTTACAATCGGCAAGTCGGTCGGACTAAAAGCAAAAAAAATAAAAATATTAATTGAGTCGGTCCTAAATTGACAGGTTCGGTCGGGTTACGACAAACAAAAATATTTTTAAGGATGGCCCTATTGTATATAGCAGAATTTCAGAAATATGCTGATAGAAATAAAGAGCTAAAATTAGCCATTGTCCAGTGAGGGATTGACAGTTTTCTTACTTTAAGTTTTAATTAAGTTAATTTTGAAATATTTTAAATCATAGTTTGTTGTGTTGATATTTCTAGGTTATTATCAATCAGCATTGAAAGTTTTAAAGTGATAAAAAAATCATAATAATTAATGTTTGAGCTTTTGTATTCATACAATAATGTTACTTAGAGGATGATAGGAAGGAGCTAGCTTTTGTTAGTAAACGGGACTGATTACCAATTAAAAAACAGAATTAGCATTTGAGTCATAGGTTCCCCATTTATTTTATGGGAAGTAATTGCTCATAAGAATTTAAAAGCTGCTGTGCTTTCAAAACACTTCAATTGTGGTCCACCATCCTTTATTATAATTAACTAAAACACCATTAAAAAATAAAATAAAAATTCATCTAGTTTAAGATTATATTGTCATTTAGTGTAACTGCCTATAGACTGGGGCAGTCGTGACCTAATGATTAGAGTCGGACTTATATAGGTCTTGGATTAAAAAATAAACACATTTAATTACACCAAATACACAAAATAATGTTCTGTTTAGCAACATCATATGACCTCTTTAATAAAAACCAGTATTCGAGCTACAGTGGTGGAATGCTAGACCAGGTACTGGTCATCCTGATCCAGAACATCAACACAGCATCAGAGATTACCCCGTACGAGACGGGACAGGTCACTGTAAACAGATCCACAGATGTGATGAAGTACGGCTTCCCTTCCCTGTCCAACATCAAGAGCAGAGTCTAACATGACCCAATACGACCCCAGAAACCGCAGCATGGGTCACAGACCAGCTCAGCGACGAAACTATAACCGTGGCTTCAGAGAGACAGTTCTGCGATTTTAAAGAAGATGTCTCGGTTCATCTTTACAGATCGACTAATGCGGATTACAAGGGCAGGGGGTTTGACAGGGGTCATCTAGCCGCAGCAGCCAATCACAATTGGATTCAAAAAGCCATGGATGACACCTTCTTCCTAAGCAACGTGTCACCACAGGTGAGTCCTTAAAGGGCTTTTCAATCCTTTTCATGGAGATCAAGGAATTAAGGTACAGTTCAAATTAAATTGTATCCTTAGATGATATTAATAACCCATTGTTAAAATGCCACATAAATGTATTTCTTTTTTTTAAATATTTATTTTTCAACAATTATTTTTGTTAGTAATTTAAACTTTAATGAAATGAAATTAAAAGAAAAGTATTTTAAACCCATCAAAAGAAACAATAGATGACATTAATAACCAGTTTAAAATGCTACCCTTAAAAAATATTTACGTTACTCTTTAGTATTTCTTAAAACTTTGATCATTCATACATAATTTATTTTTAACATTTAATTTGTTTTGAATATTTATTAACTATTGGTTTTTAATCGCCTTAAAATAACCTAAATTAAAAAAAAAAAAAAAAAAAAAGCCTTTACCATATAACTGAACTATATACTCAAGTAAACAAAACATTGTGTATCAGGCAAACGGCCTGGAAATAAGGCATCATTAAGGATTAATTTAGTTCACTGGCATTTAGAAACTCCGAATATGACTACTGGTCTCATCCAGCATTACATATTAGTTTGTTTTTCCATGTTTATGCCACAGAAACTAAAGTATACACACTCTGTGATAACCTGCAAATGTTTTATTATACTTCAATTCTTGAGAGCTGGGATAAAACAGCCTACATATCTGGTCCATTTTGAAGTGGAAATTGTTGTTTTCCAAACAAAAGGTAGGCTAATTTAACGTCCGTGTAAAGCAATATTAAATATGTTCTGGGTTTGTCACAACACCGAAAATTTTTATTAACCACCAAGCCAAATTTGAATAAAAAACAAACAAACAAACAAAAAAAAAAAACCCACACCAAGTATTTTAATTAATCTTGAAATGATGGGGGCGTGTCCACTGTCTGCACTGAAACCATATATCGTTATGCCATTTGTGGGAACTGTGTTAGAATGCTCAGTGAGGCTGAAAACAAGTCTTCTCGACATGATGTAAACACTAACTGGCGGAAGTGTTTGTGGGGGTTGTGGCTAGAAACAGTAAACACTGGAAACTAACAATAAATTGAATTTTCTACCTATTAGATTGTGTTTATTAAAGTCTACACCTAACCCAAACCCTAAACCTACTCCTTATAATAATGCAAAAATAGTAATTATTGTTGTACAGTGTGAGAAAAATTATGCTATATTGATGTGCGCATACCCAGTAGTTTTTGCTGTGTCAGAGTGTTCTTATTTCGCAGGCAGGTGGAAATTATGCAAATGTATTACCTTGTGACATATATAGGTAACGGAAAAGATTCGAAACTGTGACGACTTGAAAAGTCGTTTCAGAGTCAAATCTTTCTTTTGAGAGACAACATCTATATTTATCATGCACTTTTGAAAATGTAATTCATCAAACATGAGTTTCAAGGTACAGTAAGTACTTCAGAAGGGGTGGCTGAGGGATGCTGGAAATCTGTCAAGAAACAAAGGGATGACTGCTGTATATATGTACAGTACACCTCTTGTCTCATTAACTGGGTTGATTACTGATTGTGCTACTCTCTGTTAATTAGGTTAATTATCCCAAACTTTGTTTATAAAACATAATTTGTTTTAACAAACGGTACATATCATTTGACATTTGTGCTCTTAATTCAGTCCAAACCGCTCCATTGAAACTGTATGTATTACCTGTCTCAGGTGTGTTTTCTAGTTCAGTTGTTGTAAACATTACACTTACAGAAATTTGAAATTAAACTAAGTAAATCTTACATTGATAAACCTTCAACCGCTATATGCAAGATGTCCTCCACATTTGAATGGTCAACTTGACGTCATTCACCATAACAGTAGGCCTAACTTAAGTTACCAATGTTTCAAAACTTGTAATATTGAGTTAATACATTTAAAAACACAAACCGACACATACTCACCTGTGAAATGTATCCTGTTTGTTCGGGAATTTAAATGTGGAGTTGTCGCATCTTCGAATATTCGACCGTTAAAGATGACGGACGCATCTACGTGCTTGGTTGGCGCAATCAAATGGGGAGTCTACCTAGTCACCTTTTTCTTCAACGCGAAAGTAAGCCTATGGGCGAGACTTCCGGTTAATTAAAGGAGAACAACGAACAGTAAAACGGTTTCACCACAAAGCACTATGCTCTTAATTAAGATAACACATTAAAATAATATGATAAGACATACCAACTTTCAATTTCAAGCAGCAAAATAATAGTGATGGCAAAATCGAGGCCTCGTGAACCAATGAAACAGTTGAACCAAATGTGCCTTTTGTTTCGAGGCTTCGAATCAATCCGACACCCGTCTCAACGGTGACACCTAGTGGTCACTTGCAGGTGTTGATCTGAAACAACCTTGACGAGCCATTAAAAAAAATGTGTTGTTTATTTATTTATTATTATAATGTTCTAATATGTGAAGCTTGTAACCTATAGGCTCCTCACTGTGCATAATGTTATTTTGGTCATGAAAAATGAATATTATTAAAAGAAATCAAGCCACAATGTCTCACTTTTTTAGAGATTTTTATTCAAAAATATTAATTTATCTGCTGTGGAAGGACTTAGCCTACTTCTTTTTTTACAGATAATTTCTCCAGCCTTTGAAAAAATCCTCTCACAAGGGACACTTGTTGCTGGCATACAAAGATATTTTTTTGCAAGGACATACAAATGAGGAAAGATTACTGCTCTCTCTTTCCAGTAAGTTAGTGGATCATGAGTTCTGGGCATCGCATCGTTGATGTATTTTTTCACTTCCACTGTGGCATCAGCTGTAGCATTGTGTATCATCTTGGTTTGATGGATGCGAGTATCAAAAAGTTCCCATAAACTGTCCTGTGTTTCTACTGGTGTTGATGTTGATGGTGATTGGTGATGATGATGATGATGGGTGTGATGTTGACATTTCTGGGTCTGAATAAAAATGAAAACAGCAATTAGTAACAAATCCTAAACTGACGGCATATATGAAGGATATATTATATTACATGATTCAGATTACATAACATAACACAGACTGAAACTGCTCACCAGGATTTGTGTTTGAACGCATCAGTGAAGCACACTCCAGTGTGATATTCTTTTCAGCTTCCTGGGCTTTGGCAGCATTTCCAAATGCCACATTTTTGAACCTTGGGTCCAGCAGTGTAGCCAGTGCCAAGGCTCTAAAACTCTCATAACCTCCACATCTGGAGTGCAGACCTTCTTGCAGATGTGAGCCTATGAGCCAAAACAGGAGAAACATATATTTATAATAATGACAATAATATGACAGTTATGGCCAATCACATGGGTAGTATGGTCATTGTGGCCTACCTAATTGAACAGTTGATTCCTGCGTTGCATTTCCTTTTTTCTGTGCAAGCTTGTGCTGCAACATCCTGTACAGTGGTATAAGCTTTGAAGCAGACACTCTCTTTTCCTCTGACATCTCTGTTGTTGCGAGTTTGAATGGTTGCAGTATTGACAATGATTGTTCAATAATGTCATAATCAATACTTGTCAGGGGAGCAGTATCATTGTTTAAGTTGGAAAGTGCAGCAGCCACTGGTTCACGTTGGTCATACAAGCGCTGTAGCATGTCAAATGTGCTGTTCCATCTCGTGTCAACCTCCTGTATCAGTTTCAGAGTTGGTCTTCCCATCAAGCTCTGCAACTCCACAAGCTTGTCCTTTGCTTTGCAGCTGGATCTGAACAACCCCACTATCTTTCTGGCCTTCTGGCGTATTTCATTGATGACTGGGGTTTGATCTAGTGCCTTTTTCACAATCAAATTTAAAGTATGAGCAAAACATGGGACATGGCGAAGGTGGAGTAGCTGGGCACTTAGGATCATGTTAGATGCATTGTCAGTCACCATGCACTGAACTTTGGAGGTTATTCCCCACTCAGCCATTAGCAAGGCTTTAGCCTCCATGAGATGCTGGGCTGTGTGGGTTTGGTAAAACCTCCTTACACCCAGTACAACAGTTGCCATTTTTGCCTCTGGTGTTATGTAATGGCAAGTCACACCAAGATATCCATCCATATTAATGGAGGACCACATGTCAGCTGTAAGGCTAACAAATTCGGCCTTTTGTAGGTCCTCCATTGTCTTCTCCTTGGCTTTGTTGTACTTTTCGCTGACCATTATTTTAAGCACCTTCCGGGATGGGAGGACATAGCTTGGATCAAGCTTGTTCACAAATGCCCTGAATCCCTCATCGTCCACAATGGTGAAGGGCTGCAGATCCTTCACCACCATGTTTATAAGAGCCTCATCCAATTCCCTCTGTCTGACTTTTAAAAGAGAAGACAAAACATACTTTCAGACAAATACATTGGAAAAATACAGCTTCAATTAGTGCACATCTATTAAAAGTATAGCCTACTGGTTCATTATTTGGAAACCTTCCAGTGTTTATAATCAGTGCTTTATATAACTTATAAACTTTATAAACAGTGTCCCAAAAGGTTGTAATTATATTTCAATTATAATTATATCCCAAACAATGTATACCTTGCTTAGATGGCCCAGCAGTGTCAGTAGCAGGCCTAGGTACAGGGGGAATGCCATCCTCTGCACCCTGCAAAATGGCAGGATGAGTGCTCCTCAAATGGCGCATCATGGATGATGTATTGTTGCAGTAGGCTAGCTGCCGATCACAATACACACATCTCACTTTATTTGGGGTTTCTAAATGGAAATGCTCCCACACCACAGATGTACGGCATCTCTTCTGGGGAGCTTCCATTTTATCTATCTATCCAAATCTATCTATCTATATATGAATCGATCTATGTATCTAGATATGTATCTATAATCTATGTATCTATATATGTATCTATCTATAATATATGTATTTATATATGTATCTATAATCTATCTATATATGTATCTATCTATAATATATGTATTTATATATGTATCTGTAATCTATCTATATATGTATCTATCTATTAATCTAGCTGTCTATATATATTTATATCTATGTATCTATTAATGTGTCACTATATGTATACTCTGTCTGTCTCTAGCCTCTCAGTCAATGTGTTGTGTAAATTTAAATGTAAGTCTAAATTGCCTATAACTAATCAAATCGCACTATGTCACTATATCACCAAAAAGCCGCTATCTCAAAGTCAAACTCCTCTCACAAAAACCCACGAGGTCAAAATGCGTTTATTTCACTTTTACAGATGTGCGATTGTGTGGTCTGTTCCCGACCGTTCCAATCAAACGCTGATTCGGCGGACCACACCTGATGAAACAATTAGTGAAACACTTCGAGGCTTCGTTTGGTCATAGTCACGTGACATGGGTGTTTCGAATCACGCTTCGGATCAGTGTTTCGACACATCTGCGCTTCGGGATCTCGCAAAGCTTCGGAACGACTGTTTCGCTTCAGCCATCCTTACAAAATAAATGTTTTGTTTAGCTAAAAATAGCTGGAGGAATGGATACAGATGAGACTGGAAGCCGTGCCCAAAGAAATTACAAAAGGCCGTTCCCATTTTTAAGAAAAGAAAAAGGTGGATACGTATCTATGTAATCAAAGTCGTCGACATAAACGCAATATTTTCATACTGCATTTCGATTGGCCTTTTGTCTTAAATGAACCTTCAATCCAGACTGCAATTGTTTTCGACTTGCTTACAAATCTTACCATTTATTTCCCCGTTTTACTAAGGTGGCTGAGGTAAGATCAACACGTTTTGTTTGCATATTATTTAATATTAAAAAGGCTCATCCCTAAATCCAAACTTAAATACTAAAATAATAATTAAATTTACAACTTAAGCACAAATCTGTCAAAACCATTGATGTCATACATCCTGAATCTTTTCTCACAATATTATTTTAATATTGGTCCTTGTATGCATATATACATTTACATATACCCATACATACCTATACATGGCTGTTCTAAATTAAAAAAAAAAATGAAATTTGAATTTTATCTTGTTTATTCTCTTTTGCAAATCCCAAGCCTAAAACCTAAACTTACCTAATATTTTTTCTACCTTAAAATACTGCCATTTTCTTCGGAAAATGCAAATATAGATTGTGAATATGATTCTGTTGTTTTGAACAGCATCATAAATGATACAAACTGAATCAATATACTGTATCTAATCAATATATTTGCCTTAAAATGAATAAAAAAACAACAACTGTGAACTTCCACTTGAAGAGCACTAGATGGCAATATGGTCTCACACATCACAGTTGTTACATATTTAATAGACTGTGATATTACCATTATGAAGAGGTCAAGGTTTTGCCAAAGGCTCAAAGTTTCACTGGTTAGCATGGTCCAGTTATTCATAATTACACAAAAATCTGTTGATCTTTTTTCAAAAGTAGTAGTGTTTTCTTATGAAATAAAAGGTTTTTACAATATATAAATCACACATATTACAGCAGATGTTTAAAAGAAAGACTTAAGTGATGACACTCATGGACAAATATTTAGTTTTTATTTTGAATGGCACTTACTGAAGTGCACCAATCTTGACAATGGCATTCTACATGGATATATACATTCTGTCCATATCATTTACTTGACTTTACACAGTTGAAACAATATATATTTTTCTCAACAACAGTATTTTTCTTGGACTGTACAGTTAACTAACAACTAAAGTAAGAACCTTGAAATAGCTAAATAAAACTTTAATAACTCTAGAGGCAATAGTATATGAATTGCACTGAACATTTTCTTCAACACAAATGACTTCTCATATATCGTTACGTCTTTTGTTCAGGTATGTACATGTGGCAAAACTGTCAGCGTAGCTCTGAAACATACATATAAAGGACCTAGAGGTAAAGCAGAAAACACTTAGGATTTTTTACATGGTTTTTGATATATAATGCCAAAGAGGAAAAAGTTATCTTCCTTTAAGTGGCACTAAACAGCAGCCCTTTGACTTTCACATAATGTATTAGGGGAGTAAAAAAAATTAAACTAAATTAAATTAGCATACTATTGCCTTCAAAGGTTTGTTAGATGAAGTCCAGACATGTTTTGTTTGCTTGTTTTCAATTTCTCTGTATTTAAACAGGCTAGTATAATGATGTGGACACACATAGTGTAGTGATAAATGAAGCACAACTCACACACTTTCAAACCAAGCAGCTTTCTGATGTCAGTGTTGGTGAATTCAAGTCACCAACATGAACCCATTGCGAACCCCATACTGGGAAATCTATTGGCCACACATGAAATTACTGATTCCTTTTGTAATGAATGGATTTTGCCCTCGAAAATGTACAAAAAATGGTAAATGAGACCTCACCTTAATTCTTATAGATACAGTATGCAATTTCTGCATCACTAGTTTAACTAACCGCAACATGAGGTTGTTTGTTTGAAGAAACAGACAGGCCCGACTTAAACCTCACACTAATGGTATTTTAACATCCCAAAAAATCTTCAACTTTAAAGAAATGTATAGTCACCATGAAACCGAAATTGTCCATTCTTTTTTTTTCTTATGGAATATTGCAGATTACTATAAAGGATTCATTATATATATAGGCTATATATATATATATATATATATATATATAGGCTATATATATATATATATAGGCTATATATATATATATATATATATATGTATTCATTAATATGTTTTCACGTGCTTTCCCCTTGGAATGAAATCTCTTCTCTTCCCAAATGAGATTTCAGCAATTAATAAACAACAACGATCCAACAATCCACTCAATTCAATCAAACAAAATAAAGTCCTGCCCTATATTTTTTCTTGTTCAAGAAGCTGTTTCACCTGGATATCCGTCACAATAGGGAAAGATGAGCTTAACTTCGGTTTCAAATTGACTGAACAACACTGGGCATTCAATCTTCAACAAGTACTCTTAATTTTGGGGTTATAAAAACAAATATAACTAAATAAATTAACTGTATATAATAATAAAATAGTAAAAAAAAAATAAAATAACACACACACACACACACACACACACACACACACACATATATATATATATATATATATATATATATATATAAACAGTTAAACAGAGCATACTTTCTCGCAAACCTGTATGATAAATTAAAAAACAAATGTATTGAAAACAGAGAATACTGAAAAATGGAGATGTTTGATATGACATTTATACAAAGTGGTTTGCCCTTGCAGTTTTTCCAAAATTATTGTCCTAAATAAACTAATGTGAAAATGTATACATAAAGGAACACTTACAGTCTTCAAACTCTAGCCTGATTTGAATAAAGTTCAATGGAGCTAAAACAGGGCAGAGCAAAGGGTCTGTCTGCAGGGTTGATGCAACTATTGCTGCGCTGCACTGACTCCCAGCTTGTTTGATGCAAACCGCATTTGAAGAGCAGGAAACATCACAACCTTTAAGAGAAAATCATCACTTCACACATCAAGTCAAACCTTTATCAGTAGAAGTGCTGAATGCTATATGCTTCATTCTTGCTGCTCTGAATAGCCTTTATAACAAGTCCACAGAAGCAGGTTTTGGTTAAAGGGTCCATTCTAATGCTATAGAAAGTGCAGAGTGGAAGAAAGACATCGTAGGGGACACACACTGATTGTACTGTAGCCATGACGTTGAATACGGAGTCTAATACTGGCCACATGAACAGCAAGCAGTATGAGGACGTTTCAATCCACGGTGTTGATATTGAGCATTTGCAGAGGGGTTAAAGTGTGTTTTCATCTTTGCCCTGTCTAGAAGCAGTACCTGAATGTATAATTGCAGCTTACATTGTTTTTCGTTTTTCTTTTTCTTCTAAATAAAGTACAGCAGACCTCAGCACAGGTAATACACACCGTACGAAAAAAAAAAGAAAATCTCTTTTCTCTCAAAAGCCCATAAAAAACTATATACATTAATGAGGTGCGTTACCTCTATATAGACTTATATGTTATGCAAATACAAAAAAGCGAGTGGTTTGTGCTACTGCTGCCGTGAAGTGACACAAGCAAGAAAAATGGTAAGAAAATTATGTTTACATTAAAGGTACAATAAAAAGAAAGCAGAAAATAGTTTTTCAACAAATAATTACATACAATATGATTTGTTATCATCATGCTAAGTCCAATCAAAAGGTATATATGCACAGTTCAAATCTAGAGGTGATACAGAGTTTGGTCACAGCTTATATTGGTGACCAAGTGGCTCTCTTGACAACGGCTATGAATGAAGCATCATGGGACATCTTTTCGTGGCTAATCTAAAAGGATTCAAAAAGACACATTAGCCTTTAAATACTGAGCGAAAAACGACATTGTGCAACTCCAATTAGTTCCCAATAAGAGTTATTTTCGATCCAGTACTAGGGACTTTGTGAAGTAAATTTAACCCCGCCGGTGCACCTTTTTTCTGTACTGTAAGAGTTACCCATAGCCCTTGACCGTCACTAGGCCCATAGGCCTTTGTGTGTTTGTGTCCACGCTAACAGTTGCTGCTGTTCCGGAATTCACCGTTTTCTGTGATCTGCAGCTTGGTAGGGTTTGTGGGAGAGATGCCGTTCCTCGTTTGCATGCTGTAACGATCCTTCAGCTGAGACAAAGCACTCATTAGCCGGGCATTTGCGGCGTCCAGGGATGCGATTCTCTTCTCCTGTGGGGAGTGACCATTAATGGAGGTCAGATAGGAGAAAATGATTAACAGTGCATGATATTTAATGTTTAATTAAAGTATTTCTACTCTGCATTGGACGCAAGTTGACTGGCAACATCTATAACCCATAAAATGAATTTGAGTTTAATTTAATTTTAATTTGAAAATGAGTTTAAATTAAAATGAATGCATCCTTGTCTTTATAAAATAAATCTATGATATAAACAGTCTTTAGTAATTTTGATGAGTGCTAAAATGAATCCACAGTGGGTGGATTTTATGCTCATCAAACTGTTTATGAGAGGCGCTGATTGTCCCCGGAGGACACGGGTGTTCATCATTAAACTTTCAGATACATTAACACCATTAAACTTCAAAGACCAACTCATAACATTCTGCTGAAACCTAAACCAAACACAAGAGGGTGCCATGAGCCTGCAAACGAGTAGCTGACGAGCCATACAAACATTTAAGACCATTAGTGAAAATGCTGCTTCTTTCCTGTTTGATAGAAAATGATACATTATTACATTTTTATCAGCATAACAACTTGAGTGAAAAGTTAACATTGATTTTTTACTATTCAGTATGCACCCTTAATGACAGCTGCACTCAAGCTGACACAGACTGATGATCATGTTCTCTAGCCTGATTTGAGAATAATCCAAAAAGCATCTTTTGCTGCAATGGAATTATATATGTATATTTATATATAAATCTTGATCACATGCTCTGATAGTAATAGCTTTGTAGGACTATACTTTATTTGGATAATTGAAAACAAAAACAACAACAACAACCAGTAACATTTTATTCTGTTGCATAAAACTGATTAAAAATAATATATTGATATTTAAAATTTATATATTTTCCATCCAATTTCACTGCTTTACTTTCAATAAAGTGTTGTTTTTTATTGGCTTGTATTTTTAAAATTCAGTATAATTAAAATTATCAAATTAAATTAATTAGTTTATTAGTTAAATTAATTAGTATATATATATATATATATATATATATATATATATATATATAACTATATATATATATATATATATATATATATATATATAGTTTAATAAGATAAATAATTATTAAAAAGCATTTTTGGTTTTGTTTTTCAGAATTTTCCGTTTCGGCCAAGAATTTTCATTTCGGTACATCCCTAAAATATATACAGTATATACTGTTACAAAGTAAAAGTATTTACTGTCATTTTAAATATCACTTAGTTCAAATGGAATAATTTATTTTCTTTTATTTATTTTTTATCAAACTTTTGAGCAGTAGTATATGTATACATATTGTAAAACATTTGCAGTTCACTTAAATAGCACTGCTGTGTAACCAAATACTTCAAGTTCATTAATTTATTCCATAAGTGTCTCAATTTTATATGAGCTCATTAAACCATATAATAATTATGTAAAAATTTGATAAATGCTGTTTAGAATAGTTTTCAATGGAGTATAGCGTGCCAATGCAAAATCTTTCACATAAATTAAGCTTCTGGATTTAAATGCACCAGCTAATGACATGATTTGATTACAATAAACACTGCCTTGACTGACTTGAAAATGATTAAAGTCATGTAAAGGGTGATTAGATATTTAATTCACCTGGGCTTCGATGATTTTTTGTTTGGAGTCTACAATGGCCTGCATGTCTGTGTGATCTTTCTTCAGCTCCTCTTCAACTGACATCAACCTGAAACATAAAATTGCCATATACATCTTTATACTTCAGATGCTACTTAAGTGCTTAACTGAACTAGAGCGTAATACTTCAAATACTATCAGAAGTTTATCTGGGATTCTTTAAGTTTGAAATCCTTGTGATATCTAATGGATCACACCTTATGGGGTTTGAACCTACAATGTTTCGTTTTCTAGACCGGATTTTTAACCAGATGGTCACACCACCTCAAAACAAATCTTCACCTGGTGATGATGCTTTTCATCTGGTGCTCTTTCTCATCCTGCTGCTTCCGTAATATCTCCTCCGTGTCCTCAAGCCGAGACTGGTACTCCAAGAGCATCTTCTGGGTTTGGTCATCCTGGCACTTTATGTGAGATTCATACTCTTCCAGCTTCTTAGCAGAAATACGCAGCTTTTCCTGCAGGACCGCAACCTCCTGCTGATACTGAGGAGGAGAAAGAGAGAATGAAGTACTCTAATAGCAGGATTATAGAGCAACAAAAGCTGTGTAAAGAGGGAGTTCTCGGGTGTGTACGGCTGTGGTTTGAAATGCATATTACTCGATCAGAGCCCTGCTAATCATCTTGTATCTGCCTGCTAAGCCTGGGAAATCCAGCAACCAAGCTGTAGGTGCTACAGAATATTTCAAAGAGGAATTCTGTAGTTCAGAGTAGTGCATGCTGCTAACAACACCAATATCATGGGTTTAACTCCCAGGGAGTCAATGTACCGTGAGACCTTGACATCAATAATATATATATTATATATCAATAATATATATATATATATATATATATATATATATATATATATATATATATATATATATATATATATATGTGTGTGTGTGTGTGTGTGTATCTATATCATCAATACCTTCATCTATCTCTCTCTCTACATGCATATCTTAACATTTTTAGCTCTTCAAGTAAATTGCTCTTATTTTAGAGATGTTTACATATTTTATATATATAAAAAATAAGACATATTGATTTAGAAAATTTATTTTTTTGCTGTGTTGTTGCTTCAGGCTATTCAGAAACTAAGAAAGTGTTGTATGAAATGTTTCATGCAACTGTTTGGAGAAGAAAGTTCTGCAGAATTCCCTGTTGATAGTCTCCATCTTGAGATTAGGCTTGGTTAAAGGCTTATAGACACAGAAACCTACTGCTTTATAAATATGCAAAGACAAAGACTTGGAATAATAAGCCTGGTTTCCTGTGTGTGTGTGTGTGTGTGTGTGTGTTTTCATCTTGTCATTTTGCATCTAGACTAAAATGCTGTTGTGCAATAAGTTACATTCCCTGTAGAGGTTTCAACCAAACTTGATAATATCACTTACATTAACAGCTTCAAACAGTATGGATGCAGTGGGGTTCTGCTGAGGGAGGAGCTTAAGTATGTGCGTGTACACACTCAGTGCACTCCGCCGGGCTCATCATTCATTAAAGAGCAAGGGAAAAAGACGGCAGACAAGTCTGAACAAGATGTGTGCTCTCCACTATGTAGTGATTTGAGCCTGTCCTCCTGAATTACAACTCAAAAGTCAGCTTCATCTAAAGTCTATTACAATTGCATTGTTGCTCTTCAAAAGAATCAACCTGTCTGCAGTTTGACATCCACAGTGCGCGTATCAGTTTGAGACAAGATTCAGTGACTAAGCAACTAGATCTGAGCTTAAAATGTCCTCAAGTCTGGGTGATCAGGAAAAAAACCTTGGCTGGTTCTGTCTTTCTTTAGTTTAATGGTTTAGTGTTTAAGTTTTCAATTTACACCATGTTTACAAGTTGGGTGTCGATCATTGATCTAAGGAAGGTTACCTAGCAACATTAGCATGACCTAAATAATATTCATCAACATGTCCTCACAGAAAGTCTATCATATTCAAGAGATGACAAATAGTGAAACTAGCTAACATATTTTATAGGAAATCTGTTGTGTCCCTGTGGGAGGCCAGATTTTGATCACACAGACAGTAAGCCTGCTGTTTTTCTGCATACAGTATACTGCTGTTTTTCGTGCCGTCGGATGAGGTCTCATTATTACCTTTTCAGTTGGTGTGAGATCCTCCTTGTTTGGAAAGTCCTCCCGGTGTTTCGAATCTGGGTCAATTCCCTCCTGCTCCAAATATTGCACATTCATATTCAGCAGCCACGCAGCAGTGCGGTTCAACGCATTGGGATTCACAGGAGACGGAGCCTAATAAAAGTTCATTCAAACACACACAGACACAAAAACATTGTATCATAATTGGTCATGTTCATCTACATGAGACTAAAATTAGGTTTTACTCATACACACAAACAAGTGCCTTAAAACTTTTCAAGGTGACAACAACACTTGTGCTCACTAGGAAAAACACTTGCTCACTAGGAAAAACACTTGATCATTTTTTTTAATGAAGATTCATTCTGCAGACATCAAAGGAACCGTCTGGACAATGCGAGCAGTCATTTAATCACTAGCCCAGTGTTTGCACTCAAGCAATTAATTCTGCTTGTCTGCTCCGTTCTTTTTGCCTTTGACGGTGAGAGGGCTGTGCAGTCGTCTCAACCTTACAGCCCACAAAAGACTCATTAACCCCTGAGAGATCTGAGTGCCAATTTGTTTAAAGGATATCAGCCGAGTGCTAGCTAATTTGGTTGTATCTAAATCAACTATGGGAATGTTGCAACTAACGGACCTAGTGAGACACAAAGGATGATTGGTTTAAAAATGCTATCTCTCGAGAACACCAAACTTTGAAAAGTATCTTTCTTTTGAACTGTAGCAATAATAACAGTAATTCAGTTTACAACATTCCTGAAAAAAAAAAAAAATGTGAGCATTGCCTACCTCGCAAAACTTGTTACCACAATGCTAGTTGTTTGTGTGTTGCTGTGCGATTTCTTGGATGTTCTGAGTGCTTTTTGGCATGTGGATTGCTAGGGTTTTCTGTTGGGTTGCCAGGTTGTTGCTTACTAGGACAACTCAAGAAGGACCAACCCTTAATCCTCAAAGATATTCTGATCTCCAGATATAACTTGGGTCTTTAATATAAGTCTATTTTATTTTCTAAAACAGTTTATTGTCCAGGCAAAAATCATGTTTAATTTCCGAAAAATAAATAAATAACAACAACATTTGTGATGGTATACAGAGGCTAGCACATGATGCAGAAATGGCAATGACTTCACACAAATTATGAATTAAGTTTATCTTTTATTATTTCATTTCCTCGTTGTAGTTAACATAAATAATATCTTGTTTTTTCCCCTGCATGTCATTAGTGGGGCTCCGTAATGCCAAACGAAATAAAATTATAATAAAAATAAACAAATACATATATAAAAATTAAATGACTAACTAAAATTAATAAAATAAAATAAAAGCAATAAAAAATAAGATTTTTAAAAAAAATTGCTTTAAAACCTAAACCTAAACCTAAATTGCATTGGGTATACTGGAACTGTAACAAGCAAAATAAATGAATAAAATTAAATTAATGAATTAATAGAATCTGCATTATTCAACAAGGACGTCTTTGTTAAATGAAATGTCAATTTTCGTCAAAAGACAATAAGAAAAAAAGTGTTTTTCTAAACTCACTTGTTTGTGTAGGGTGCGCTGTTTAGATTCTGGACTGTCCCCTTTGGAGGACGACGACTGCTGCCTCAGTCTGGTGCCACTGCTGGGCCAGTCAGGAGATGATGACATCATACTTCCACTGGAGGGGCGGGGGTACGGTGCAGTGTTGAGCATGTTGGGTGGAGTGCGGCCCCTTGTGATGGCTGGAGGCGGCTGGTCTATCCTGCGCTGCGGCCCTGTGCTGTTCTGGCGTGGTACGTTGGCTTGGTGTTGGGTCTCTGTGAGGGACAGTTGTCTGCAGGTGAACTCTCCAGAGCACCGAATGAACTCGTCTCCATTGCTGCCCCCTCCGCCACTGGCCCCCATGCTAGACTGGCTCAGAAATGGGTGCTTTGACCCTGCAGTAGCTGCTTCCTCTGCATTACTCTGGGAGCTGATGGAGCTCTGGCATTCAGATCCTGAATCGGCCACTGCGCGGGGCAATCCAGTGGCCATCTGGTACACAGGGTTCTGGAACGAGAGCGGGGCAAGCAGCTGGGACCTCCCCATGGCGGTTTCTATACTCAGTGTGGTGGGTGTCTGGCCTGCCCTCTTCAGGGTCGGACCACTGGGTGTGTTGCCCTTAGCGGTGCGGGTGGTCCACATTCCTGTGCCCTGGCCAACGGAGGTCTGGCTGTCATTGATGGGGTCGCTGAAGGAGGTGTTGGGAGCGCTCTCAAGACATCGACTGTCCTGCAGGTCCACCATGGACAAGCTCTTGCTGCCGTTGGGGATCTGAACTTCTGGCTCGTTGGTCTCCGAGTAACTGGAGCTGCGGGCAGGTGACGGCTGGATCACAGAATTCTTTGTTACGAAAAACAGGTCCTTGTTTTCGGGGGTCGGTGAGGGCAGCCGTGTGAAATCCACCAACCTGTCCAAGAGCCAACGGGACAAAATGAAGATCACAGCTGTTCTTTAATTAAAATCAAACTTATTGTTTGCTGATGTGACAGTAAAAAACATGTACACTAAGTCTCATGACAGAAAACAGCTTTTATTCAAGACTACATTACAATATATGTCTTTGATTACTGTGCTAGAGAATAAACCACCCTGAAGAAAAGGAAAGAATAAACAATGTCTTGCTTGGTGCAAAACAAATCTGTTTCTCATGGATAAACCTGACAACGTTATCTGCATGCATTATATTATCAGTTTCTATATTAACACTATCGTTCAAAATTTGGGGTCAGTAAGATTTTGTTTGGAGAGAAATTAATTCTTTAATTCAGCTAATTTTAAATAAATGCTTTTCTTTTCAACTTTCTCTAAACTAAAGCAAATAATCTTGAAACCAATGTACAATGGTTTTCTCAAAGATTTTAAATGTCTACATATTAAAATATTCATATTAACTGTTTTCAACACCGATAATAATAAGAAATGTTTCTTGAGCACCAAATCAGTATTATAATTATTTCTGAAGGATCATGTGACACTGAAGACTGTATGATACTGAAAATTCTGTTTTGGTATCACAGGAATAAACTAAATTTTAAAGCGTATTCAAATAGAAAACAGCTATTTTGAATTGTAATGAAATTCCACAATATTACAGTTTTACTGTATTTTTGGTGAGCATAAAAGACCTCTTTCAAAGCATTCAACAGATGCTTTTAATCAAAGAGACTGTGTGTGCATATAAACAGTATGTGTGTTTCTAAGAGAACTGAACCCTGAAGTTGCTATTACATTGCTCTTCTAATAAAGAAATTAAAGTAACATAGAGAGTTAGAAAGTAAATAGTCAGTAAAAGATCTGAAAATGATTATTAAATCGTGGAGATATCAGATGCAAGTAATCTTCTTTGAAAGCACTGGGTGATCAGTGGAGCAGCAAGAGAAGATGTGGCGTTAACAAGAACCTTGTCTGGAACGCGTTTTACAGCTTCATTTTTATCATATTCTACTACATAATGATGAAGATTTTACTAGCTTGCAGTTTTTCCTCTCAGCTTTATTTACATGTCACAATGTCATGTTTAAGGCTCTCACCTAAATATATGAGTGCTTTAAAAGTATTTCCCTGATTTCACAGACAAAGTAGCCATTAACTCGCATGAATCACATCCCAGATCCCAGAGCCCACAGAATCAGAAGTCTTTGGAGTTTTATTTTTAAGTTTGTTCATTTTTTTTGTTCATCTTCAGTTCATCAGTTTCTCAGTTAAAAGCCTAAGTAATGCAAAAAAAAGATAGTATATTTGCTTGCCAGTTAAACTGGATATTTCTTATTACTTTCAGATTGACAATAACCTGCAATCTAGACCAGAAAAGTCTGGTTACATAAGACATTTTTTCCTTGACCTACCCTGTGATCTCACTGTCCATGACCATTTTCTGCAGACCGGTAGACAGGCTGCTGCTGGGTAGAGTGGGGGAACCCACACGCTCGGTGGGAGATGACACAGGGGGCCCGGTGGGGTTCGTCAGGGCTGAATTCACATCCCGCAAGATCCGTGCTAAAGGACCCAGCTTAGTAATAGTACTCTGCAACACAATACAGAACTGTGAATGACTGGATTTAACCCTATGAAGTCGATTAACGCGGATACGCGTTTTGAGTCATTTTCTCCTGATAACCCCGAAAAGAACTTAAATTACACTTTCAGTTTTAATCGTACAGATAAGAGCAATACATCAATCGAATCTGTAAAGGGTCTACTTTTTTTTGGATACAGACATAATAATAACAAAACTTTAACTTTAAACACTTAAAAACTTACAACTTTAAACTTGATAGAGCATGAAGGTACAATATCACCACAGAAAAGCCACCTAATATAAAGTTTTGCATGTTATTTCAGTACAGTTTAAAGCTGCAAGAAAGGAGAGGCAGTGCATTACAGTTATTTAACTTTGTCCATAGGATTTTGTTAGCTTATCATGAATAAGCCTGGCCAAGTTAACTGGATGCATTACTGTATATTGCCACTTTCACATTGTATCCATCAAAAATCCTGTAAAAATGCATTACGCTTTTCTTAAAAACATTAAGCAGCACAACTGTTTTCAACAGTGATAATAACAAGATTAACCATTTTGACTTAATGACCACTTAAAATAAAGTTATTCCAGTACAGTTTGAAGCAGACGAAAGAAGCTGTGAAATCACTGTAATGCACGTTCAGTTGGTGTTGTTAGGTTCAACACAAGTAGCGTGTGAATCTTAATGACTAATTGTTGGTGTAAATCTGGACATTTCTATTAAAGGCACACAATTTAGCCAAACAGCAAGCTGAATTTTAAAACTATAACTATTTTATGGTTTCTAGCAAAAAACAAAACAAAAAAAAAGATATATATCATATATCATTGACTGTGGCTCCTCCAATCAAAATTCAGAGCTATTGTTATCTGTATTTTATCTTATCCATTAGTATCAGATAATCACTTGATAAACTAAATTAAGCTCTTTGTAGTTTTTTTTAAGAATCTATTTTTCTGATCTCAAATTACAGTTTCTGTTCTGTGCGAGTTGTATGAAGACACATACATGGGACGTCGTGGCCTAGTGGTTTGAGAGTTTGCCTCCAAACCCAAGGGTTGTAGGTTTGAGTCTTGGGCCGGCAATACCACGACTTAGGTGCCCTTGAGCAAGGCACTGAACCCCCAACTGCTCCCCGGGAGCTGCAGCATAAATGGCTGCCCACTGCTCCGGGTGTGTGTTCACGGTTTGTGTGTGTTCACTGCTGTGTGTGTACATTTTGGATGGGTTAAATGCAGAGCACAAATTCTGAGTATGGGTCACCATACTTGGCTGTATGTCACGTCACTGTCACTTTATAAGTACATTACAATCTAATTAACAATTTTAACAAAACATTTCAATATTTGTTGAATCGCAGGACCTAACCTGATCGAGCTGTGAGATGGCTTCGGACAGGAGAGAATGGAGAGTGGAGAGTTCACGGCCCAGGTCAACATAACCCTCGAAGCCTGCCGTGTTTGAGATGGTCTCGGGGTTGGAGATCTCCAGCAGGAAGCGCTGCATGTTGGTCCATTCATGTTCCAAGAACTGATTCATGAAGGACATGTACTCCTCCTTGCTGCCAAACCTACAACAACAAATACAGTAAATACAGTTTGAAATACAGCTGAAAATGTGTACAAGAGTTCATCAGTGTCACATAACAAACTTGTCTGCTACCACAGGGGTATGATGCATTAAAACTCATGATCAACATCAAATCATGTTACATGTTATAGCTTAATGATGTAACTTTTTGATGTAAACTATTTACTTGATGTTTAAATGAATATTTCAATAATTCAGCAAAGCAATCATGTTGTCGGTTGTCTGATGTTAGTCAACGGTCACCAAACAAGCAGGTAAATAAATGAAATATTTCACATTTTTATTAAGTGTTTCATTTTGATTGTTTTTTATTTTTAAGTCGATTCATTTTAGTTTTACTCGTTTATGCTTTAATTCATTATTAGTTCCCTCATGAAGCCCTGAGGTTTGCGAACACCCAGTTTGGTGGAAATAATCTATAGTTGTACGCACGAACACACTCACTTGGTGAAGTTGGCGAGGTTTTGTGTCACTTTGGCAATGAGTGTAAGTGTGCGGGCGGTGCGGTCGTCAGGATATTCCTGCATGAGGCTGAAGAGCGAGGGCGACATGATGGCAGGACACAGGAAGCGCAGGAAAAGAGATGCGCTGATCAGGCGTTCGCTGATGTCCGGTCGTCCTCGGTTACTGCATTCCTGCCTCCAGGATGCAAACACTTCTTTGAGCTCCCGAGGAAACACGCTAGAGTGGATAGACAATAAAATGATTTGATCAGAAAAATATGACGGCGAATACAACATTTTTATTACAGCAAAAAAAGTATACAGTTAATGATGACTTTAAACCAGTGAGCTGAAATACCGTCTAGCACTGCTGAGTAACTGCTTAGTAACAAACAGGCCCAAAAACAACAACACTCCCACTCAGTTCTGCATTCCCACATCAAATCACAATCACCGTGTGCATTTAATTAAGTGTTAACAAACGCGTGACAGCATCCTCTCCCACAACACTTTCACTGCTACACCCGTTAACCGTTACTCCCACCTTCAATTTTCACATCACCGCCGTAAGGACGTCCCCTCCTGCGACCTCTAGCTCACCACAATCTGCCGTTTAAGTTGCTCTTTTCGAGACAGAGAGACACATAAAAGATGGCGCACAAAAAAACCGCGACAAGAGTTAGACACAGCTTATCAAGATCCAGTTTAAGATCCTCCTCAAAGGGAGCAAAATTACATTCCTCTGATGGAATACCTTGCACTAGGGAATTGCAGGAGGGAGTAACTTCATATCGCAGCATGGTTTTGCTAATACGTAGGTAATGACTGAGGAACAGCACAGTCACTGTGAGGACAGATGGAGACGTCTCACTTCTTATTAGTCTTACTTTGCCAGGCATCGTGGGCTTTCTGGAGAAAGATGACAAAATTGCTAGTTCTGGAGCTGCCTAGAATTAATTTAAAAGAACCCAAAAACCCTTTGTGGGTCATAATATTCTAGCGTGTTTTTATTAAGCATTTACATTTCTGAATTTGGTAAATGCTTATCATTTAAAAATGCTTGTCTTTTTAATCAGTTCATTTATTGCCTGAGATTCAAACCATGGCCCAAACTGTGCCTATATGCCATACTGACCAATCAGTTTCTAACATAGGACTAACAATTTTAAAATATTAAATGAAGCATGTTTCCAATAAAAAGAACATGTCTATAAATCTATCTAGGGCAGGCAGTTGCTGTGTGCAGACGCTGATGTGAGAAGTGAATTTGATGGCATTACCAGTAAGAATTGATGATCTTGCAGAAAGCCAGCTCACAGCACATCTTCAGGTTGCTCTGGTGCTCATGCAGGTCACTGGAGGAGCACTTGGATGGATCCACCTCGCAGTTCTCGTCTGACTCATACAGGGCTTTGATGAACTCACCTGGGACGGAGAAAGTAAACAATGCAGAAACCTCATTTAGCACAGAAAGCGTGAAGCCTGATGCAATACTGTACTGTACAACAAGGGCTGATTATTAATGATCATTAGAAATGAATATCAATTTCGAAAAATATTTAAAAATTCTACTCATCAGATGAGATGCATAATAAAAGCTGATTTATTTTACAGTGCAAAATAAACACCATCTTTGAAGAATTGATCCCAAAATGAAGAAAATGTTTAGACACATTTTAATTACATTACTTGAGTCAACTGAATATGAATCACTGACTCATTCTGTAAGTAAATAAATTATTTAAAGAACGATTTGGTTTTATTTTGTAATGCACAAAAATGAACAAAATAACTAACTGCAACATTACATAATATAAAACTATTCTATATGTAAACTGCAACACTTTTTCACAGACTTTACTTTTGAAAGTATTTTTCCCAGCATCAGATAAACTCTTTTGAAGGAAACCTAGATTAAAGCTTTTCCTCCTCACTTGATTTTGCACCCATAATTGACTTGATATCTTAAATAATTGAACAGAACTTAAAAAACACATACTAAGCACACACACATACACACACACACACACACAAAACCCTAAATTATTGATTATATATTCTCACAAGCATATCTGATGCTCTCCAGAAATAGTAAGGAAAGTATATTTCACTTTTTTACCTAAAGCGTCCTGAAGGTACTTCTGTCCCACTAACTTCAGGTACTCCTCTATAGCTTTAGTAGCCAGTGTGTTTTCACGGAATATGAGATGCTCATTGTCTCCGCACCGATCCACCTCCGACATCATCAGATCTGTCAGAAAGTCCTGAGGAGGACAAAGCATTAAGAAGTCTTTAGTGATGTGCAGCATTTCTAGTCTTTAAATATTTGAAACCTTGGGTTTAAATTGCAAATGGTTCCCCCTGACTCTCATTTGTGAGATAAACAAAAAGTTTCGCCCAAACACATTGGTTGAGTGAATGTTATTTATAGGCTGTTTTTGAGTGTACTGTGCTGCTTATGGTCCGTTTCCTCCTTTCTTTCCCCATCTGCCCATCTTTGATCACTTTGCTTTTGAAGTCCCACATTTGATTTTGAACTATCCAGAACTGTGTCTGACTGGATGAACTGGAAAACAGCAAATGCCTCTGATGGGCCGGATGCAGGAGTTTTTCAATGGAGTCCAGGAGCATTGCTATTGACTGAAGACACACAGCAGCTCCAATCAGGACATGTTCCAGATTAAGATGGTTATGGATATCCAGTGGGGGAGATGAATCATATGCAGTGATAGTGTGTTGATTGTGGGGTAATAGATGTTGTATAGTTCAGTGAGGTCTTGTTGTAATATTCTTTCCCTCACTTTCTGTTTTTCTTCTCTTATGATGTGAATCTCATGTGTCAGCTCCATCTTCACTGCACTACATCAGTTTCAGCTGTGCACATCCAAGACCTCAGAAGCCCACGAGTCAACATGCTAATGATATGTTCAAGAATCATAAATCCATTTGATATCTTGGGATCATTTTAATTGTTACTAGTCGAAAATCTTCTCCTCTGTGGTAGCTGTTAAGCAGTGATGACAAACAGTAGATGTCAAGTTTAAAGATTTTAGAGCTTTGCCAAATGGGAAGATCTTAAGTGAATAACGACAGCATCTATGCACTTTTTTTGTTTGCACAGAAAGAACAAAAAAGCAGTCCGAAATGTAACGACAGGAAGTGTAATTTACTTAATTACAATTCTAAGAAATTCAGCAGGTAATGACTTTGTGGGAAATTAGGTTTTCATTTAAATTAAAGGTAACAGGTTTATCCAGGTTAATTTTTTTTATTATTAATTTGAATCCAAATTCTAGTTCCTGTTCAAATTCATATTCATTAAAATGCACCAATTTAAAAAGCATTTGATTCATTTCAGAATGACATTAAAAATATTCAACAAATGATATTTTTTGCATATTTTAATACTTAAGCACATTCTGTCAGTTATATCCTTATACTGTATAATCATAATGTTTTTTTTTTTTTTTTTTTTTTTTTACAATAATTACAAAATAGAAAGGTACCATGAAAAATAGTAGTGGTAAAAAGTTTATTTTTTGTTCTCTTTATGTCCCCAAACAAGTCTAAGTTTCCATATAATGATTATAAAAAACGATACAGCAGAACTGAATTGATGCAAAAAATTTCCTGCTGGTTAGTGCTGGTTTAGGATGCATATCAAAGCTATATGCCAGCAGAACATATGATCCCACCAGCATCAAAAACACAATCTGGTCATAAGCTATGTAATGTGAGAGAGATGAAGGATCAATGTAGGTGGTGCTGTGCTACTGCTGTCAGCGGAATCTCCTTAAAGGACATGGACGTGTGTGTGTGTGTGTGTGTGTGTCTACAGCTGGCTGTGATTTCTGCTGATGCCCTGGCGTTGGATCAATGATCTGCAGCAGATGTATGTCTGTGTTTTGAAAGATAGTGTCTTAGTCATTATTGCACATCTCTAAAAGCACACTTCTGAGGATTCAGTCTCCTAAGCAGGTGTGCACAACAATCTAAACAGTTGAGTGACGTGACATTCAGCCAAGTATGGTGACCCATACTCAGAATTTGTGCTCTGCATTTAACCCATCCGAAATGCACACACACAGAGCAGTGAACACACACACACACACACACACTGTGAGCACACACCCGGAGCAGTGGGCAGCCATTTATGCTGCGGCGCCCGGGGAGCAGTTGGGGGTTCGATGCCTTGCTCAAGGGCACCTAAGTCGTGGTATTGAAGGTACCACGACACATTAGGACGGTTGCGACACATTACACTTATATAAGACAAGAAAAAAGACAGGATTTTCTGTGCTGCACAAAGCTCTCTCCACCATCACCGGTGGGATCAGGTGATAAGGGCATATCTGAGCTCTTCTCTTCCCAGTCAGGCAGAGGTGCATTGTGGTTATGACACTGAGAGGATCAAATGAGACCCAGTTTCTCGAAAAGCTCTACATCTTTGGCAGGAGTCACGGCACTCGGTATTCAATTAAGACGTGAGAGCTTAACACAGTGAGCAGCACTCAGTGCCCGTTCCCTGATGAGACTTATCCATACTCTCACCACTAATCAGTCAGCACCGAGTGCAGTGCATTTTCCCCGGCAAGCCTGTCACATCCCATCATGCCTGTCTGTAGCTTAGCACCACAATCAGCACACATCTGCAAAAAGAAAACTATGGGGGTTTTATGGGAAATTAGTAGTTGCAAAGCAATAACTGAATACTAGGCAAAATATACTATGCAATGTGCACAATTTTTAAGCAAATGATACATGTGAAATAGTATGCAGCTATAAATGCTTATGGTGGTATGCAATGTTGTCACATGACCTCATTAGATTGCATGAGGGGTGCCCAGTTAACGTGTCAGAAATATGGGCATTTGTTGCCCAGTTTTGCTCAAAAATGTATTTGGCAGTCTGATCAAATAACGAGTCACAAGAGAGATGTTAAAGTTTGTGGTTAATATTACTTTCAGAAAATTTGTCACACTGCAAGTCAAGCACACTGCATTGCAGAATAGTGTACATAGTGTGATTTGTTATGTGTACTGAATATTTTGACAGATATACTAGGTCATGCTTTTTACTGTATATAAAGTTTGCATACCACTGAAAAGTTTGGCATCTGTAATATTTTTACTGTTAAAAAAATCTCTTATGCTCAACAAAGGCTACAGTTTTTTTTATCGGAACTACAGTGAAAACAATATTATTGTGAAATACTATTAGAATTGAAAGTAACAGTTTTCTATTTTAATATATTTAAAAATAACATTTTGTTTATATGATGCAAAGCTGAATTTTCAGCATCATTACTCCAGTCTTCAGAGTCACACGATCCTTCAGAAATCATTCTGATATTCTGATTTGATGCTCAAGAAACATTTCTTATCAATGGTTAAAACAGTCGTGCTGCATATTTTTGTGGAAACTTTCATGCAATTGTTTTTTTCAGGGATCTACAGTAGGGTTGTTAGCATCTTGTTTAAGCTTCGTGCATACAACAGTTTGAGGCAGGCATGATAAGCAGTGGCTTGTTATAATGGCAATGTGTAGTCTCAAGAGTCAGTTCATCCTCTGGGCGATCCACTAATGACCCGTGTCCCACAGGCCCTGCCTCCCTAGTGCACAGCCCTGCTGATAAATAATCTTTCAGACTTGCCATTACAGCTCAATTCTTTACGGACCATGATCACATGAACCCGTTTGGCCCTCAAACCAGCAGCTGAATTAATAAAAGCTGATTAGCATGAGGCCTGGCACTTGGAATTTCCCTCGGGACAAACCCTGAGAGGACACTTTGACCCTTTATGTGAGGTTAGATTCGTGAATCTCCCCCCACTGGCTCACACCCTCACACAGCACAATCAATACTTCCTGCACAAACAGACTGGATCTGTATTCATGTGTCACAAAGCTTGGATTTAAAGTGTTGTGGATAAAAAGAATTTACATAATTTAAAATATAATTATATTAAATATAAAAGACAGGAAAGATATATATATATACCAAAAGTTTGGACACACCTTCTCATTCAAAGAGTTTTCTTTATTTTCATGACTATACAAATTGTAGAGTCACACTGAAGGCATCGAGGGCTATTTGACCAAGAAGGAGAGTGATGGGGTGCTGCGCCAGATGACCTGGCCTCCACAGTCACCGGACCTGAACCCAATCGAGATGGTTTAGGGGTGAGCTGGACCACAGACAGAAGGCAAAAGGGCCAACAAGTGCTAAGCATCTCTCGGGGAACTCCTTCAAGACTGTTGGAAGACCATTTCAGGTGACTACCTCTTGAAGCTCATCAAGAGAATGCCAAGAGTGTGCAAAGCAGTAATCAAAGCCAAAGGTGGCTACTTTGAAGAACCTAGAATATGACATATTTTCAGTTTTTTCACACTTTTTTGTTATGTATATAATTCCATATATAATTCCACATGTTAATTCATAGTTTTGATGCCTTCAGTGTGAATCTACAATTTTCATAGTCATGAAAATAAAGAAAACTCTTTGAATGAGAAGGTGTGTCCAAACTTTTGGTCTTTACTATATTTAGGAGCTTTATCTAAAATTGACATATTGACATAATTATGTTTTTAAAAAATAACACATAAAAACACTTGACATTTTATATTTATTTATTGCTCACTTTTAACTTTGGATAAAGCTATCTGTATCATGAAAATGAAAAGGTATCACGTAAAGACATGACATTAAATTGATTTAAATGTCTATATTCAGTATAAAATATACCATATTGTACACGTAACATAACTACTGTATATTTTAAATTGTAAATAATACCTATATAGGAGCTTTATCTAAAATTGACAAGGGAAAATAATATATAACATATGAAAACATAATTCTAGAAATAAAATGTATGCATTTATTTAATATGCCTATTTTCATTTTTGATAAAGTTTCTCAATAGACATTATGTAAATATAAATTAATTAATATATATACAGTATATAGTACAGACACACTATACTGTGTATATTTCATACTGAATACCTACTGTATAAACAGTGCATTTATACATGTAAATAATAGGAGATTTATCTAAAATCAACAAGGGGTAATAAATATGAAAAGATAACATAAAAACACTTGATATTTTATATTTATTTATCACCCTTTGCTTTTATAGTTGATGAAGCTCCTAAATATGTATTATGTAAATACATATGTAAATTATATATTATATACAGTAAATATTCATATTATATACATTAAATATTCTGTGTGTGTGTGTGTGTGTGTGTGTGTATATATATATATATATATATTATATTGTAAAGATTCTATACTGAATACATACTGTGAGTACATACTGTATTTTACCATTTACAGTTATGGTTGTGAAAAGATGTCTGATACATTTGCAAAGCTCAAATACACAGCATTTCCAGACTACCTTACAAATTTGACGGTTGCTTATTAGATCAATAAAGGTGAATGTCATATTATGCAACTACACATTATGGATAGCTTATCATTCAGCAACTTTGGCTTTTGCAGCAATCCAATTTGAAGACAAATTTAAAACGAGATGACCCATACAGGCAGATATTATTTCAATCATGTGCAATCAGTACATACTCAGGCTAATCAGTACTCATTATTGAAATCATGCAGGCCTGCAGACAAAGACAGGAAGCTGTGGAATGCTGAGACTAAGTCAATGCACTTTATTTACAGTAACCAGGCTTCTGCTAATAAGAGACAATGCACTGGCTGACCAGCTCTGGCCTTGTATAATGAGAGACAATGCAATGGTCAGGGACCAATTAACTCCTCTGTAATGAAAAACTGTGGCCTTATTGACTTACAGTACTGCGGTAATGACAGACCAGCCACTTTGTTAACCGTCTAAAAAAATTACATAAGATGTGCTATGCAAAAATTAGTTTAAAGAGGTTGAGTCATGTGCCGTGATGGCAATATGTTGGAAAAAGTAACAGCTAAGAACTGCTGAAAAGGACAGAATCAATTTTTCATTCAACACAAAAGGCAAACAAGATCTCAAAATCTCATTCAAGCTTGTCTAAACATAAGGCTTGTATTGCTGGGTTGCACAGACTAAAAAACCCCAAAAAGCCCAGAGTGGCACTTGACAATAACATCGCATTTTCTAGCAAATTGTTGTACTAGTCCGTTATGATGCAACAATTCCTCGGATTGGTGTCAAGAGTGCAGCAGCGGAAACAACTCTCTCTAACAGCATTTGATCAATAATGACAGATGAATGACAAAGCGTCAGACAGTGCACATTTGTTTGTAATGTCATCTGATTCTAGGCTGATTTATGTTGAGTATCAGAGCCGCTTGTGCTCAAGCTAATGAGGGCAATCACAGCGCTCAGCACTCCTGTGATTAAATGAAGGGAAGCAGGCCACGTCTCTATTGTTCATCTCTATCATTAACGTATTTCACAGTAGGACATTTGATGGGTTGAGTAAGGCCTAGAACATCCTTTTTGTTTCTTACAGCAAAACTCACAACTAGGCAAATGCTTCAGTTCAGGAAAAAAACTCTTAGAAATAACTTTCACAGTCAGCTTTTTTATACTAAGACATCTCAGATGAAATTCAAAATAACTCTGAATGTAGCATGGAAACTCAAAGTAGCACAATGATTGTTGAGTGTTTTATCTTGACAATGTACAAATCGTGATGTCACTCTCTCGTTCTGTTGTCAGCAAACAGCATCGTGGGAGTCTATAATTAAACAATCTTCCTAGATATAACAAATGCAGTCAGGCAACACATTTACTTTTATAGTCAACATGAAAAGGCCTTTGCATCCCATTTTACAGTTTTTCTCAGTCACTTTGGTGCATTTCTCAAATCAGAAATGAAATTCTCAAAACTACTTGTTCAACCTCCACATCATGTAGTAATTTATACACATCATAAAACCAGTTTCTCATTCTTTTGAACAAGTTGTGATTGCTTTTGTACATTCATGCCATTGATTATGCACATTTATCTGCGGTTTCCTACATTATCAGTTGCTAATGTCATGTTGCTCACAATGTATTATATAGTTTTCTGTGCAATAGTCTTACCCCCAAAACATATCAAGTCTTTAGTTCATCGTATAACTCATTAAATGCAAAATGGTTAATCTAGTTGTCAAACTGCCAAGCACATTTTTTTTATTTGTACACATTATTATTAGAATTTTTGTAAATTTGGCATGAATTGTGCATGTAAATCTTGTGTAATGAAGAGAATGTAGATCAACCAATGATAAACCATTTCTCTGAAATAGCTCAAAGTTTCATTTCATGAATCTTCAGTTAGAAAGATATGATGTATATTTTTTCCATTTCTATATCACAATGACATTGTAAAGGTTTTGGTTTTTTTTTTTTTTCTTTCAATCAATATCCCACATACAGTAATGTGTAAATGTGTACTTTTGAAATGGATATATGGATATATACTGTAAGCATATGGCATACTGTTCAATACAGTAACTATCATCCAAAATGTTGCCATAGTTTACATCGGAACATCCCTCCAGAGTACACTGTTATATTGACAACATGACTAAGTGATTTGACTGTCTTATCCATAAACTATGACACAAGGACTTGTCATTCTGATGGCACTGACATGTTCACTGACACAGATATTTATTTTTGAGAGATGAACTAAGGATTTTGAGCAAGAGACTGGCTTTTGCAGGTAATCCATGGTGTTTTGCTAATTGTACGAGTTGTCTTGAGAAATGCACTTACTGTTTTGCAAATGTCAAGTATGATTCGAGAAATGTACCAAAGCGACTGAGAAAAAATGTAATTATGGAATGTGATGCATTTCTGGGTTGTGACGTTGGAAATTACAGCATTTTAGTGGTATGTTAAAAAAATAATAAATAAATTAAAAAAATTACTAGAATAAAGTCATAGCATTTTGAGATTATAATAAAAACAGAATTACAACATTAAAGTCAACTCAATACAAATAATGTAGTAGAAATATGAGGTTACAGTCTTAATATTTTGACAATAAAGTGTGGACGATTTAGTTAAATCTAGCATAGGATTTAGCAATAAATAACACTGAAATGACAACTGGTGGGTGACTTTAATCTCATATTACTAAGACTTTATTCTCTTATTGATACAACTTTATTCTCAAAATAGTAGAAACTTAATATCACAATATTACAATTTTAATCACACAACGCTATTCTGACTTTATTTTCAAAACGACACTAATTGCAAATAGGGTTGTATGATTTGTTGTGTGCTTTCTGTATGATTTACAATTATTTATGTATCATATTTGTTAAATGCATTGTACAATGGTAGCCTGAAACTGCTGTATTGCATTATATTCATTCACGTGATTCTAATGATGAATCATGCACAACAAGAGCAGGACCGTACATTAGAAAAGAACATGGGCTGAACTGATTTCATGTTTACTTTAATGTGGCATAGCAGCATACAATGCAATTATCTTACCTTGGCCTTGCCTGTGCTTTGCAAGATATGGACAAGTGCACAAGCCATCTCTTCCTTGTTCTTCACACTTAGCGCTGGCTCCAGAACTGAGCACATTAACATATAATTGTTAGTAATATACTCTGCAAACTCCTTGTACAGCTCCATGGGGAGAATGGTCATGCTCTGATATCGGGATTTCATGCGGACCATGGGTCCCGGACTCTTTCCTTTATTGGGATTCGGAGTGCTCACAGAATACCACTTTTCCACAAACTGCCGCCCGGTGACTGCTGCTATAGGGATATTGACAAGGCCCACGTAATTATTTTTGTCTTTCTTTTTCTTTTTGTCCGTTTCCTTGTAAAGATGCACGGTGATACTCTTAACTGAGGGTAGGTTGTTGAACTCAAAGTGCTCGCCCCAGAAAACATTGTCCATTTTGAGTTTGCAGGTAGTACGTGCATATAACGTGTCATCCAGACAAAGTTCACAGAAGTATTTTTTCTTTGCAGGCAAGTCCTTAGCTTCGATAATCCAACATTTCAGCATGTTTTCCACCCGACGGATGTTATCCTGCAGAATACAAAAAAAAAGAGAAAGCACTGCATTTTACAGCAAACTCTGCAACCTGCAGAAAGGAATTAGATAACCCCCTGTGTACTTTAAAAAGTTAAGCTGAGTTAATGCAGAGAAGTCGATCAGAAACTGTCAATATGTGAGACAGGGTATATGAAAAAGTGACATGCATAAACCTCATCTCATCTAGAATTACCCAGGATTCAGATGAATCATCCAGTTTACCTTGTTGGGATGCACAGCACGTCTCAAATTCTCCATCCATTTGTCTCTCTCTGCAGCTGACCGACATGAGAAGCATTTGCTTCCTGTTGAAGTAGTTACCTGCAGTTACAGATTACAATTATCAAATTTGCGGATGAGTGCATTAAGGGAGCTAGAAAGGACTGAAATGCAGATCAGGAGATGGTGGAAGTGAGCAAAGAGATCCACTGAATGCTACAGCACTCAATCAATGATTCATTTCCCAGGAGAGGAGAGCAATTACATTTGGAGGAAGAATAAAACTCTCAATAGCCCTATCAGACAGAATGCACTTAGATCAAACATATTTGAAGCATCACATCACAGCATGCGTTATCAGAGAGTAGAAATAAATGCATACGCCTAAAACAATTTTTTTTTAATATATCTAATATTCATCCTGAAAAGACCATCTGCTCACAGTCACACCATCCAGGTGACAACAAAAGTACTGGTCCACATTACTGGAAGCAAAGAGACAGCAAGGCCCTTCTGGTATTAAGCTCCGCATGCAGATGCCTGATTTATGTATGATACTACCTTACTGAGATTCATTCAAAAACCCTTTTTTTTAGGTGAATAACTATTCCTTTAAGGAAACCTGCATGCCTATTGCCTGATCACAGTTTACTTTGTCTGCACCCTCTGACCTTTTAATTATATAACCATCTGTTTTAAGTGAGCCTTCTCTGAAACACGTGTGAAGATCATCCAGTAACATGACCCATGGCTCCTCAATGACTATACTGCTGAACGGCTATTTTCTGCAAAGTATTTGATCTTGGCTAATGGCCTTGATGAAGTTTTAATGGGCTTTTGCTGCGTGCATTTTGAGACTTGTCGGACATTAAAAGTCCTTTTGGCAATTAATACAGGGCTGTGACTTCAACAGGGCAGTGAGGTCAGCCGACTCACCTCAAAGCAGAAATCCTGTCCCAGGATGCTGCTGTGCACAGGTTTGATGAGCACTTCCTCCTCCATACTGAGATCTAGAGCTTCTACTGCACTGCTGGGGCTGAGCAACGATTCGTGAGACCGCGATTCCTTCAGCCTCGGCATCAGATGGGATCTACTGGAGTGAAACAGGACGAGAGGAACATATGCATCAGAGTCAAACGGGCATTTATAGTTTATCAGAAGTGAGTTGCGATGCGAGCTGGAACTATTGTATGCGTTGGCATGTTGCACTGAGCACGGCATGAGCTGCTGACTTCTCACTCTCTGATTAGTCAGAGGTTCTGCGGCACTGCATACAAAAGCTGAAGCTTCCAGGCACCGGCATGACATATCTGATGAAGATCAGAGGGGTTGCGTTCTGGGAAATGATGAGGCCATGAGGCATTTTCAACAAGTTGTAATGAGGGATCAAAAAGCAGCTTTGCGTAATTGGAAGTGAGGTGTGTCTCACATAGGAAATGGTAAACAAAGTTTGTCCTCCAGGTGAATGACCTTCACTCGGATGGGACTGTTTGAACGAGACCGCCGAGGGCACGTTGAGATGGCCAGCACTGTCACAAAAATGAAAAAGGAAGTAACACGCATAGACACACACAGAGTAAAAGGTGAAAAGGAAGTGTTTACAGCAGGTGTGACTTGTCTTCTCCATGTTCCCTTTAGGAAAGAAAATGTTGCTAATTTGTTAATCGTTTCTCTTAGATAATGATAAGATTAGGAAAGAGCAAATGGAGCAAATGAAGTCTGCTGTTAGGGTTTCCTGAGAATAATGATCTCAAATAAGAGGAAAAATGAAGAACATATTTTCTCTGAATTTTAGATATCTCAAAAATGTGTCAAACTGTGCTCTAAATTGCCAAGATGTGAAAGTGTGCAATCAAAGGTTAATTTCCATATGAACTCTTTTAAATTATTTTAAAAGTTAATTCATCTGAGCTCTGCTTTCAATTTTGTAGTTTACAATATTCCTACAAATAGTCACCTTGGAATTATAAGGTTCTATCTACATTCTGAGCAATTTTGAGATATTGAGCTTTCTAGTTTTTGCACTCCATATAGGTGATATTGCAGATGAGGAACAAGTATATTTCATACATCAGTCCCAAAATGTACATTATAAAAAAAAAGATTAAAAAAACAACAACAACATCATCATCAAATAATTTAAATAAGTAAAAGAATAACTACATTTTTACACAAATGTCAGATAGAACCTTATAATAACCTGATAGGTGACCAAATGTATCATTAGTGTCATTATTTATTTATTCTACGAAATATTAGGTCACACATCTAGAGAGACAACACACATCTAGAGACTAATATTTAAAAGAAACAACAAAGAACAAAAAATTTTATATTAAAATACACTATTTGTAAAATTTGGTATATAACAAAATACAAAATAAAAAAATCTAATACTAAAAAAATGCCACTAATAAATGTAGGCATCACAACTTTTTTAATATACATTATGTAAAATGAATATTCATTCTGAGATTTAAGATAGCACTTAATAGTGTTTTTAAATTATTCAAGTGAGCGATAAATGATGGCCGACATAATATAAAATGTAAAAATAAGGATAATGAGTAGGAAAAATTACATATAAATATTTACTGATATGATGGCAAAAAAATATATAATTAAATAAAAAAATACTGCCTGATAAATAATATAGTACCAATTATAGTTTGTATTTACTAATTCATAAATCAGGATCAGGATTGTTCTTGCATGCACTTTTGAGAGGCAGGGTTTTATCTGTTGTGACACATTCATGCTGTAGGTCAGTAAAGTCATAGTATCCACAAATCTCATTCTACCAGTCCTGCAAATTACTACTGTATACAGTACAACCCAGAAAGGAGGAAAATGTGCAACCAAATTGATTTTGTATGAGTCCTTGGATAGTGAGTTGAGATGATGGAATTACACTGGCACACTGCTGCTAACAGAAATTAAAGCTGGCAGATCAAATTACCAATTATGAAATTGTGAAACATAAATCTCCTTTGGAAAGTCTCAAGAAAGTTACAGGGCCATTTAGCTATCCTGGTCCATGGCAGTCAAAATGGGATATACTGTAAAGAACACAAAAAAATACAGATATTTTTCTGAAATTCCACAAGCTTCAAGAGAATGTACAGGGCACCAGTCAAGGGCTATAAAAAACACCTCTCAGTCAAATCTCATGGGAAGATGGCCATATTACCCCCCTGATGTCCAGCATGCGGCTGTTCATCTGTTCATTTTTCCTGACATGAAATAGATAAAGTCAAGCCAGCGCTTTGCAGGTCCCGTGTGTATAAATGATTGATGAATGACTCACTGTGGACTGTGGGCTGATATTAAACTCATGTAACATCCCTCTAGTGACTCTGTCAGTGGTGTCAGCGAATCCACAATGACCTGAGGCGAACATCATTTTGTTCCAGCCATTGACCAAAATGACAAGGAAACTTGCTTTATGCATTTCGAGAATGACCGATAAGTGCAACAGGGACAGAAAAAGATGTATAAAGATGCTTTATAATATTTTGTACACAAAATTCTATGAATTACATAACTAATATCACTCCACATTCTTTACTGCTCACTGATATTACCATATTTAAATGACTTTTCGAGGTTTGGGGAAATTGATTGTAGATTTTTATCATTATATAAGGATATATAAGGAGAATTCATATCACCCGTTAGAGATCACACAAATTCATTATGTTTTGTATTTGTACAACATTTAAAAGCTTTTGTATTTCTATATGTTGCAAGTTCAAGCAATGCTCAAGCATGGTCCAGTTCAAAAAGCAGTATAAAGATATTATATTTAGAAGGTATAATAACGAAAAAGAAGGGATTTGACGAAGTTATCTCTGATTATTTTTACTATTAAAAATATTATGTTTTCTTTATATTTAGTGTTAGCATATGGGAATAAACGTGTAAATATATGTAGTAATTTATTGTCATTGTTCTGTAAGAACAGATCATGAGTTTCTTCCCGTAAATAATGTTAAGAATTAAGAAATTTGATGGTTATCAATATTCAGTGTAATAGGTGTCGGATTAAATAATCTTATGATTCTTCAAACTCCTTTTCAGACATGTTTAAGTTAATATTGTTTTTTTTTCTGCGTTGTTTTATTTATATTTTTTATTAGACGTGTATATGTGTGTATACTGTATATGTTTGTATATGTGTTTATACATATATTTGTAAGTGCATACATATACATACATTCTCTATTTTATACAGAGAGAGAGAGAAAGAAAGAGATAAACATATACTCAATTTAAAAATCATTACATGTGCAATTTGTAAACAATTGCTTAGCATTTTCTACATTTAAACTTTAATTAGCAGAGGAGATAATGGATTGCTAAATGTTGCAAACTCCAAAACTGCATCATCTACACAAGCAGCAGCACAACTCAATGCATGCACTTATGTTAACCGCAAAGCCACATCTCTGAACAAGAAGGCAGAACATTTAAATGCTATCCAAATATTCTTTCTGGAATAATAAGCACTGAAAATCATCTATTAGCAGACAAAAACATTATTAAATAATGCAAAGGTCAAGAAGACATCTAAATGGGCACAAACTTGTTCTATTTGTGCATGCATGGGCTCCTCTGTTCAGAGAAGGCTGGTAATGACTCATGGGAAATGTGAGACTGTCGAGGTGAGATTTGAGTTAGGAAAAATATAATTTTTCACATTAAAAAAAGAAGTGTATAATGACAAACAATCTCTTTTCATCTTGTTTTTTTTTTGTTGTACTTATTTTAAGAAACAATTACATTCATATCAAGTACATACAAGCAGGGCCGTGCAGGACCTTAGGAGGGGCAGGTGCTCAAAGTATAAAAGGGGCACATGGAACAAGACTTTAAATAGCGCTGTTCAAAATATCAATAGAGCAATATATTGTGATGCATTCCTTGCTGATTCGCGTATCGATATGGATGATTATGTATTGATATGGCAGCAAATGCTGTGATGAAGTTTTGAAAAAGAAACCGATTAGAAAAGACAATTTTAAGTTTAAAAGTAAAAAAAAATATATTTTCTTTCCACCTAATAATAACTCTGGGATTAGAAACTGAAATGTCTTAAATTGTCCCAACCTGATGGCTTTTTCTTCTCTGTTCTACAGAATAATTAAGAACAGCTGTTATAGTAAAAACTATAGAAAACACTTGTGCCTCTACATTTCCCTCTTTTTCTTCCTCTATCTCCATCTCCTCATCTGATCTATTACTTTCCACTCTCTTTTCATCTAGGAACAAGGCACAATTTACTATTTCAGCATTAATCTATTATTTTAACCATCACTACTACCGGTACTCTTGCACCTTATTAATATGTCCACCTTAAATATTGATACAAAACATTAAAGAACTGATACACTGGAATATAGTGATTAATATTATTATTACTGTTGTAGTTGTTGTTGTCTAAAATTGAACACCTTTGCAATGTAAACAAATGACAGGCTACAAGTGTTATTCATCTCCTCCACACTGCACTTTGATGGGAGGTCAGGTATATTATTCATTTTATATTGACATATTTCTACATTTACTTCCACAGAGATATTATTGAGTTTATAGGCTAAAGTGGTCTTGCTGTTGTAAACACTGTTGCTATTGTAGAAAAAAAAATATTTGTGTCACATTTAAAATATAATTATATTTTAATTCATTTCTGAATTGTTTTTATTTTCATAATGATAATTCAAAGAATGTGAAAATCTGAATAAGCCTTACCAGTGTTGTGATAATTATTTTTAAGGCACTCTATGTGTTAAAAAAAATATATACTGTAATATAATAATAGTTTAGTCAAATAACATAAAAAGACCAGACCCCTCGATCAGAGGGGAATCATGCAGTCATGATTTTTGAGGGGGCACATTTTTTGGAGGGGGGGGGGTAGCTATAAGTCATGTTACGAAAGCACTGTATAACTGATATAGGCTTATGTTTTATTTATCTATTTTTCCTTTTTATTCAAAACAATTCCAAACATGCTTAATATATCAGGAAATATCTCGATTTTCAAGCGTGTAAATAAACACGTTTTGCACCTTTATAGACTGTTATTTGATCAATAAATGGAAAAGTAGTGTAATCTATTAACTACACATAGAAACCCCGACTTTTTACTTAAGTGCCATATCATGCCATAAAATATTTTTAATACAAATGAATTTGCAATATTGCAAATATTGTAAGTTACTTATTTTAACACTTTCATTTTACAGAGAGTAAAGAACAAGAACTGTCTCTGGCTCAGCGCCAGCCAGCGAACGCAGATTTGAATTTAGCTGATGCTGTGCACTGAACTATCTAATCACACCGCTGTGATTGTATAAAATATATAAAAAAAATATTACTCGGTTTGGAAGCTGCATTTAAAATCCACTTGGCTCAGAGATCTGAGGGAGCACGTGCTCCCTCACTTTGAATGGGCATGACGCCTATGCCCTCGATGCCTGTGAAACTTTTCTCCCTCAAACAGCACGCTAACGTTACTTCTACACTACAGGCTACACACAGCAATATAAACAACATATCTGCATGTTCTCACATCACATAGTTCTTGTAAAATAATAATAAGTAAATAAACATCAAAATCACTTCGCTGAGAATGAAACACCTCTTTCCAGCTAGTTGAAAACATCCTCTGGCAATTAAAAAATGCGCGTGTGGCGTGACAAATCGTCCCGGTCGGATGAGGTCCTCGTCGTCAGGTTAAAGGTCATCATGTGGGTCATTTTATTTACGGCTAAATTATTATTCAAGAATTTTACTAATATTTAGATTGGGCATGGGCAGGCATTCACAAAAGGGTATGTTATGAAAAAAAATTTTTTTGAGGAAATTTTGCTATGACAAAAGGGCACTTTGGGCACAAAAGGGCAAAGGCACTTTGCCCTTTTGGGCACCCAACGCCCCCCCTCTGCACGTGCCTGCATACAAATGTAAACCAGAAAAAAGTTAATAATAATAAAACCAACATTATAAAGTAAAAAACAAATAAATAATTCTTAATAGAATCTCAGTTTTGGACCCTGTTGAGTGTGGAACTGTTTTTTAGAATTGCAATATGCCCTTTTATAAATAAAAATGCTTTGTCAATCTTCCTATCTACATCATGATCAATATGACAATAACCACTAGGGTATTCAGCAGAGGTGGAAAGTAACGAATTACATTTACTCGCGTTACTGTAATTGAGTAGCTTTTTTGTGTACTAATACTTTTTAAAGTAATTTTTTAAATCTGTAATTTTACTTTTACTTAAGTATATTTTGTTTAAAGTATTGTACTTCGCTACATTTTAAAACACATTAATTACTGAGTAAAAAAAAAAAAAAATCGCTCCCTGGAAACTACGGCAGTAAATAATGGGCAGGAGGGCAAACTGGCGCTAAAATCACAATAAAGATGCAGACGGTCAAAACAGGCGTTCGTGGTGCAGACACCGCTGAAAACGAAACCCTGTCATATTCTGAAGTTTAACTTGAAGGAAATGAAGTGAACCCCTGGCCATATGTATGCTCTATTATGCAGTGTAAGCTGTACTTGCCTAGGAAGACCAAACTAGCAGCTTATAAAATCTCGACGAGACATCCACTCTTCGCAAGAATGTAGAGGTAAGCTAAATAATTGCATCGTTGCATTGGTGGTTAAAATGAAGCTTTGACATGTTAGCAAGAGGTTTTACACAAATTAGCCAAAAAGACAGTGGTTAGGAGTGTGCTATATATATCGTCTGTGATAATATCATAATTTTTGTTTTAATGATGTGCGCGCGCATTTATAGTGCGTTCTTTCACTGTGTGATTCAGTCTCCTAAAATGCATTCAGAATGATCACAAAATTGAAGATATAGGGGCAGAAAATTCACATATTTATATAATTTCATATATTAAATCAAATTCACACAAAGAAGGCCGTCTTTTCCTCCAAAAATCATCATGAATATATACATACATATATACATATATAACAGTTCAGTAAACAAGTTAATTAAGAGACTTACGTTTTGGACACCATATTGCCTTTTTAGCTCTATTTCTACAACAGAAAATAATTCCAAACACAGCCACCAAAGCACAGTTTTGCGTCTCTGAGCAACGTGACAGTGTTTCGTTTCTGAATGAATCAACAGTTTAAATGATTCGGTTCAATCGCAATGACTCACTTATTAACAATGACTTGCTGACACATACTGGCCATTTTAATTTCACATTTAAAGTATCTTTTAATTTTTTTAAATAATTAATTTCTTATCATTTCAAATGAGTATTCAACATTTTATGTCTTGTATATCAAAATATTATTCATGCATTTGTAACTGCAGGTTAAATGCATTCTTGTCCTGCACTAAACAGTGTAATACATCTAAATGCCACTTCCAATGAATCTTCTGCATTTCCTCTGCATTAAAAGATGAGTTTGTTGATACTGATTTGCCTGGTAACAGCCCAAATGTTTTATTATTCTAAATAACTGATTACTTTAATTAAAAACAACTAGTTTGAGATTAATAGACCTATCCCAGTGGTGTCAAACTCAGTTCCTGGAGGGCCATAGCCCTGCAGAGTTTAGTTCTAACCCTGCTCCAGCACACATGTCATGTAGTTTTCAAATAAACCTAAATGATTAGATTAGCTGGATCAGGTGTGTCTAATTAGGGTTAAATCTGTGCAGGACTGTGGCCCTCCAGGAACTGAGTTTGACACCCTTGGCCTGTCCCATTTTTGACTCCCTCCCACTGTTAAAATGTAACTAAGTAATTTTTACTCTGAGTAAATTTTAAATGAGTTACTTTTTACTTTTACTTGAGTTGATTTTTAGACTGGTACTTTTACTTGTACTTAAGTAAAATTTCATTAATGTAATGGTACTTTTACTTGAGTAGAATATTTTTGTACTCTTTCCACCTCTGGTATTCAGACATCAAAGATCCATTCTGTGTGGCTACTACAAAAAAAAAAAATTAAAAAAAAAATTAAAACTCCATTGAGGGTTACTAAAAAACAGTCAAACACGCAGTTTATCTGCAGCCATCAAGATGAGAAAAACAGAAAGAAGCAACATTTCCCAAACTTACTTTTTACAATTCTGATTCAACATGATCCCAGTGCAAAACAAAACAAGTCCAGAGGTTTCAAGATGAGTGAGCCAGTGCAGTGATTATCAGTGATTTTCCTGAAAGATATCAGACACCAGGGCTGGGAAACCGTGTTCACTGTACAGCACTCTGCCTAAAACATTTAGAGCGAGGGAGTGTCTTAGTCTTCAAGTGCCCTAGGGAACAATCTGTTGCATCTTGAACACACCCAAATCCATTTTCAAGGATTTCTATAAAAAAAAAAAAAAAAATGCTGCTCTTGTTTTCAGAGCAGGGATTTAAGGATTGTCGCTGCAGTTCTTGTTGGGTTTGGAATGTTATGCTTTAAAAAGATGATTTTACAAACAAAAAAACATACAGATTTTTTTGCTACAGTTTTTTTGCTACATAATTAAAGGTCAAATAAATCCTCAGCAACCAGCAATTAATAGTCTATGTATCACTTCACTACAAAGCCTTAAAAATAATGATGACACTAAATAGGCAATTAATAAAAAAACACTTCTACATTACGGCAAGGAAATCGGTTTCTTTTTAAGTATGTCTTCATGAGCCAATAATAAGCGAGGAAAGATAGACAGCAGCAGATTGTGGACTCCGCAGACCTCGCATGCTGTAATTAAATTCATGTTGAAGAGTGCAGCCTGCCGTCTGGTCTAAGTTTGCGTCCTATATCTGTGGTTGACTCCGCCTCCAATGGTTCCCACACTCCCCGACAGGAAGCAGTCCTCCCTCGAGATCTCTGCTCCAAATAGGAAATGACTGCCAAGGAAACCAGCAATACAAGCAAGATTTTTAAAGAGAATGACAATGGCTCAGTGAACCTGGCATACCATGCTGTTTAATGGAAATTCAAACTTGGATTGGAGTGCAACTGGGAAATACATACAGTAAAACTACAGTAATGTTTTACAAGGGGGTAAAATGTTCTGCATTTTTGAATGAAATTAATCATTTTATTGATCAAAAGTGACAGCAAAGAGACAGACATTGCTACACAAAAAAGTTCTATTTTAAATATATGCTGTTCTTTTGAACTTTCTATTCATCAAATAATTAATAATAATAATAATAATAATAAATGTTTCATGAGCAGCAAATCAGAATATAAGAATGATTTCTGAAGGATCATGTGACACTGAAGACTGGAGTAATGATTCATCTTATTCATAGGAATAAATTATAATTTAAAATATATCAAAACAGAATAAAAAAGTAATTTTAAATTATATATATATATATATAATAAAAATTTTTAATATTACAGTATTTTTTATCAAAAATGTGTTGTGAACATGTGGTGGTGTGTGTGTGTGTGTGTGTGTGTGTATGTGTGTTTGCACTGTATATAGGCTGTATATATATTGTATATACTGTAGGCTGAGATTATAAACAAGCTATATTTAAGAGAATCTCATAAGCCAAGATTTCAAAAGCTAAAATTGTATTTTAATTATCTGCTTATAAGTACTAAAGCCATTTTTACTCACACATAAATATGATTTTTGCTATATTCTTGGAGTAAAACACAAGAAAAAGTGTAAATTCTATCCGTTTATCCCTTAAGGGCAATATGAATATACAAGATACGCATGAACTAGATCAGTCAGCTCATGTAACACATCCCACTAAACCTTGCGTTTTATAATAAAAAAAAAAAACATTTAGGAGCTCAGTGAACAATGTAATTATTCAGCATCCCATAATACCCTGGTACACAGCTTATTACTGCATTTCAACAGCTGTGTTTGACTCCACAGATGAAGTTACATAATCTCAGCACTACCGATGGGGTCACTCCTAAAACCCACAAGCCTGTTTTCAAAGAAGATTATTTGGGAGATTCTTGGGGCATGGAAAACAAATGAGAAACCAGGAGAAAAAAAAAATCTAAATTAATGTTATGCATGTACATTTTGTGACAATATAGAGTTTCCAATGCACATTCCTATATCAGTACCTGTAACAACATTAAATAAGACAACAAACTGTTGATGTTTACTGTGCATTAACTAACGAGGTTATAACATGGCATAACATGGTATGAAATTGACAATTTCTAAGGACTGACAGCCAATCTGACCAACCCCCAACCAGCAAGACTTTTGAACTGCCAGAAATGACAGAAGCTTTAAAATGGTTAAGCAGAGAGAGGCAATTAAAATGGAACAATATTTCTGCACTTTGGAGAATTTTAATCTGCTAAGTGACAAGGTTTTTGCAATCATCATGAATTTTGAGGGCCCTTAAAAAACCTTCACACAACTAGAGATAATGGCTTAGATTGGCTTGGAGAGAATATGTCAGATGCAAAAAATTTGTCAAAAAATTGTTAAAAAAAGTCCCAAACCTTGCTCCTAACTGAGCAATAAACAGATACCTACTATTAATAATAATATTCCTTTTATAAAATAATATTAATTTTGTCCTCATCATAGCCCATTTACACTGCACCTGCCTGGTAGAAAAAAAAAAGACCTTGTGAAGGCATGCTTTTCTGGTTTTCGAAGTGAATATTCTGGTTGTAAAAATGTGAGTTAGAAAATATTGTCAAAAATATATCTATCTATACACACACACCTCAAGCAGCTGACTCTTTAACTAAATGAGGGAAACTAGTAAAATAGCAATAAAATATCATCCCAAAGCCTAGGTCAATGGTCAGTTGTACAGTTTGGTGGTCAATATACAAAAATATCCGACTGCAGAATGCCTCAACTGACAGAATCAAATATTCCAAGTTGTGATAAATACTATGCATACCATATATATTGTTTTGATGTGTTTGAACTGTCCACAAATCTTTTATTTGTGAATCTTTTTCCCTTAAAAAATATTTTAAACTTATTTGTGAACATACAGGCAAACAGTTTCTTAAAATTAAAATTGTATGTCAATTTTCTATCAACATTGAAACTGATTTCCTCTAATGAACAAAAAAATCATACTTGACTATTTATTGTTTATGTCTTGTACGATTAAGATTTATATGTTATGTGTTCAGAAGCATGTCGAATGACAACAGCACGTTCATGATGTAAATTAATTAATGTTGTTTGGCAATAAATGTTTAGATTAATCAAGGCAGTAACAAAGCAAAATACTCATTATTTAGAATAAATACCACACATTCATAACATATTCTCAGTCTTCATTATGCAGCTTCTCAAGCAAATATTTAGCTCTTTCTTGTGCTAGAGAACACACTAATGCACTAAATTATTATTTTTTTTATGTTTTACACTATAAAAAATATGGGTCTTTTAAGAACTGTTGACTAAAAGGTTCTTTGGGAAACCAAAACTTGTTCTTTGGAACCTTTCTTTTTAAGAGTGACTTACAAACCGCACAAAACCTCATTTTCTCATATCAAGCTCTTCAAACACAGTTTATCAGATCCGCCCATTCACATAGAGATTGCTGGGATGTCAAACAGAACGTGTCACCATCACCCAGTAACAGGGTGGAATAATGGATCTCATAATATCAATTCCCAACCTGACAGAGCCATTAAATGAAAAAAACGTTAACAAAAGCACTCATGAAGACATCTACTGTCCACCTGACCGCAGGGCACGGCGTGTGTTCCTCACCCAGTGTGTGTTTATGTACATCTGCTCCCACACAAAGGACAGAAGATAAAGATAATGCAGAGTTAAAAGCCCTGATCCGTTCATAGGAACTGAACACCTCAGTTACCGGCCACAATCCCTGCTGACAGCAGCAGCATGCTGTTTACCATCGATTAATGCCCCGATAATGTTGACAAAGGCAGGGGGAGTGCTGTGACTCGTCCCTCACCTCTCCCTTGTAATGAGATGCCATTCAAGCACAATGCAGCGCTCCCATAACATACTCCATCCACTGAGATCTGGATCTACAGCGCGCCTGTCAGAACCACAGGGATTCCAGGCCAAAATACTCACCAGACATGCTGTCAAGATCCCCGGTCCCCTGGTGATGAAGACGTGGATGAGGAAGGCAGCTCACAGCTCCATTTTGCTACCTCTGCTGCGGCTCGGAGCCACTGGGAACAGTGCACACAAGCTCACACACACAATCCCATGGCCCCGCCTCTCTCTCCTCACGCTCCGGCCTCCTTGTTTAAACTGTCACACTCTCATAGAGGAGCTGCTTTAAACCCCCCCCCACTCATATTTAAAGTGGGCCAAGGACTGTGGGCTGCGCCGATCCAGTCTCTCTCTCTCTCTCTCTCTCTCTCTCTCTTTCGTTGTGCTGGCTGGACTGCTGCTGTGTGCAACGGAAGTAGGCTGAACAGTGTGAGCTAGCTCTGCCCCCTTTCCTCTGTGAGCATGTGTGTGTGGCCTTTGTCCTGTGGCTTTTGTGATGTACTGGCCTCTTCCCTGCACTGGGAAAATCTACACCCAAAAGTAAAGACAATATCTCCCAGCATGCATGTTTGCTGGAGGTAAATGGCTGTTTGGAAGCGTGGGTGGATGTATTTACACTCAGTAAACTTTGACCTGAGTAGTGTAGGTTTAAAAGCAATTACAGCATGCTTGGCTATTACACTATTGCTCATACTTGAGGTTAGGGCACAGGTTTTTTGGTCCGCAAACCATTTGTTAGAATTCAAAACTGTGGTGACCCCACACCCACATCTAACCACCTAACAGATTGGATATCATAAACAAAGTATGCACATTTTTATTACATTATTATATAACATTATTATATTTATATATTTCATGATTGAGTCGGTTTCATTATAACCACTTGCACTTCACTATAACTCTTGCTCATGCACCATGAACTCAGTTTTTTCTAAGCTGTTGCACCATGTTAAAGGGGTAGTCGTGGCATTTGGGGAAGTCGTGGCCTAGTGGTTAGAGAGTTTGACTCCTACCACTAGGGTTTTGAGTTCAAGTCTCGGGCCGGCAATACCACGACTTAGGTGCCTTTGAGCAAGGCACTGAAACCCCAACTGCTCCCCGGGTCGCCGCAGCATAAATGGCTGCCCACTGCTCCACATGTGTGTTCATGGTGTGTGTGTGTTCACTGCTGTGTGTGCACTTTGGATGGGTTAAATGTGTCACCATACTTGGCTGTATGTCACGTCACTTAAAAATGCCTTTGGAGGCAATACACCCCAAATGAATAAGGCAAAATAATAAAACTATTTACAATGTTACACTAAGGCCTGGTTTTACATACAGGGCTTAGGGTTAAAACAGGATTAGGCCATAATTCAATTAGGACATTTAAGTAGCTTTTATAAATGTGCCTTAGAAAGAAAAACTACTGATGTGCATTTTGAGACAAATCAGTGACACTGACAGATTTTAAGATCAGTCAGTGCAAGTTTCTTTCAGTTAAAACAGTTCAGAGATGTGTTTTAGTCTGGGACTATGCTTAAGCCTTGTCTTTGAAAGCGGGGGTATGAATTGCAAACTTTTTATATAAATTTGCACTCATTTGCATATGTTTCTAGAACAGAAATCTGAACAATATATAATTGATATGAGTCTTTGATATGAGTTTTTAAAGGGGGGATTTTGGTTAAGTCTTTTTTTTTTTTTTACATCCTTTAAAGACATGTATTGTACATGAAAACTGCAGACAAACAGACAAAGTGAAATAAACAACCAAAGGTATATTTTAGACATTTCTTTCCTTTCTCTCTGAGAGTTTAGCATGGTAATATACATGGCAATATTAATGTGTTTGGTCTTGGCGGAACAGAACTGATGTAGCAGAGCAGACCAAGTACCAAGACTTGCTTCTACCAATAGATCCACAGACATGCTGCTGTGAACATGTAAGAAATACTGCTGTTGCACTGATAACGTATGAAATAACCCATATACTGTATATAACATACATAAATCACCCCATAGCAGATTTATAGGTGGAGCTGAGTAAGGTGGGGGGTTTCTGAAATGCACTGCAACTGCTACAGCATACACTAGCCAAGTATTTTTCATGACAGAAATTTGCATTAACCACCACAAACACCCTAGCAAACACATAAAAAACTCACATCAGCAACAACATAAAAATGCTCTGCCAAACACCCATAACTTCCTAGCATCATGGTGGTAAGAGCAAGTGCAAGCATGGCAATTAGGGCTGGGATAAATGATTATTTTTTAAACGATTAATCTAGCGATTATTATTTCGATGCATCGATTAATCTAACGATTAATTTTTCAGACCGATTCGATTTCGATTATCTCCCCATTAATTGACTACTAACAATTTATACATGTTGATTTACATATCTGAATGAAAAAAACATGAATTCCTTAACATTGCAATATATGTTTATTGCTCTTAAAATTACAAAATAAAAGACTGACTAAGAATGCATTACTTTGCACTTGTATAGAGACAGCATTCAATAAAACCTTGAAGCCTTGAAAACACATAGCTTACTGAAACAAGCTTACTGAACACATAGGGCCTAGCTTACTGAAAAAAAGTTCTTCTTTCAGATGAAAATAACAACAACTTGATGTCTAGCATTCAATAAAAAAGTTCACCCAAAATACTTGTTTAGAGCAATTGAAAGAATACAGTAACCAATGTAAACTTTAGGGCTTTAAGATAATACAGAGATTGCTTTTCCAAAAAAAATAAAAATTAACAGTGGGAGCCAGCAGCCTGTCATGTAGAAAAAAAAATCTCTGAATGCTCCACGTGAAACTTTGGCGTACGTACCAACGAGCAAGAAGCGCTCGTGTTGTTTGAAGACTGTGAGTGCGCGCGCACAGCCGGGGCTCTCTCTCGTACGCGCCCTGTCAGCATGTGGTGGTTTAAATAACCATAAAACAATCAATTATGAGATCGTTTCATCAGGCTCAGTGCTCAACCCACACAAATGTTGTGATTAATACTCTCTATTAAGAAAATGTAGTTTAAGCCATAATATGATGAACCACAAGAAGAGGAAGAGACCATGGCCTACAGCACATCGCTTAAAACTATTCCTGTGATTAACTTACAATGGTTGATTGAATTTAGCAATATACATATGATAAAGTCTGAAAATTGACAGTGAAAATTGCATGTATGTGTACGTGGATATATACAGAATACCTGCACACACACACACACACACACACACACACACACACACACACACACACACATATGATAATATAACAATTAATAATTCTTAATTTAATTTAATAAGAAATATGCTAAATTATTTCATTTTATAATAGCAGTCTCAGGCTTTTGGAGCCCATTGTATATTTGTAAAATACATACAGTAAGGTATGTACAACTTACATAAAACACAAAGCAAAAGCAAAGAAACAAAAACATTAAAGGGTGCTTTTATGGGTAAAAACAGTACATTTAAACAGTTTACAATATCACATCTCACTGTCTGTGCTGTAAATCTGTGCTTTGCATAACATGGCATCTGGCTTTTAATATATTTCTCATGGAGATACAGAAAAACAGGCCTATTTTATCATTCTCTATTGACTCCAGTGCTGACTACTGTAACATCTGAATGTCTATTCAGATGTAAAGGGTTGCATCCATTAAACATGTTAATTAATGTAAGTCAATGAATGCATTGTATTATTGCAACTTCAATGTCTGCTCTTTAGCTGAGTTTAGGCACCAAAAAAAAAACCCATTCCTTTGAGTGGTTCATCAATGTTCTCTCCTTAAAAGGCTTTCTGGCTTTTCTGGGTGGAGAAACCAAAGTGGCTTCCATGTCCTTCAGGGCTGAAACAATGAGGTCATGTCTGTGTTTCAGGCTGGAGAGAAGTGCTATGTGACAGAATCCTCGAGAGTGGGTGTAGGGTGCTGGCTTTAGACACATTCAGGAATACAATTCATCGGGTGACACTATATCCCGAAGACATGCAGTATAACAGAAGACCTGCAGCACAGGAGAGAGGAATTTCCTCTCACCAGCTCAGCTCTCCTCAAACGCAACCTTTAACATAACGTATCGAATGTGTGCGAGTCACTCGGCAGACAAATTAATGACATATGCTCTTACCATTCTCCACCACGCACAGCTTTCCCCTACAGCAAGCCTGTGATTCATTTTCTAGTGTCATTCTCTACGCTTTACACCCGGTGTGTGTGTGTGAGCAAGCTAAGAGCAATTACTTGTCATCTTGCAGCTTCACCTAATGGTCCCGCACCTGTCTCATGGAGTTGTGGAAGTCTTTTAATATTAATTCATGTTCCTCAGAAAGTATTCCTCATATATAAGCTCCCTGGGGCGTTTAAGCAGAATGAAGATTTCAATAACAGGGACTGACTTCCCAACTGACCTCTTGGATTGTCAACAGATTGAAAATAATCATGAATGCAATGATGCAGTTGTGGCTAGCTGCCTTTTATATCTGTCATGTAGTTGCTCTGCTAGCTATCATTATAAATGGTAAAGAAACTCTCAGCAGATCTGCTGAATGTCTAAATGCATGTTATGTGAATAGAAATGGGTAATGGCAGTTAAAAACTCACACGGGACAATTTAAAGGAAAAGTTACAATTCTGTCATCATTTACTCATTCCCATTCCATTACAAACCCATGATTTTCTTCCCTCCATGGAGCACAAAAGGAGAAATATTACCAAACATGACAACGGACATAACAAAAATACCATAAAAGTGGACTTTACAAGTCATGTGCTATATTCCAAACCTGACATGTTATGTCTAAAGGTGTCATATTTGAACGAATGCAGATCATTTTAGTGGACAGTAATAGTAAAAATAAAATAAATAAATAAAATAGTAAAATAAAATAAAATGCTCTATGGCTTCAGAAGACTTGGACAATACTGCAAGAGACTGGACAACATTGCTTTTATGTTATTTTGGAGCCCTTTCAAAATATAGGATTTTAATTGTGATTTTTCTGAAAAACTGTGATTGCAATTTCAAATTTAAAGCTCCAGGTTTGATGTGCTTGTTTGTAGGAATGCACAATTAGGCCATTATACTGATTTTAAAATACTATAAAGTAATAGCATTTCTTATTTTGTTTAATATTTGTATTTATTACTATTATTATTATAATTATTATTATTACATAAAATAAAAACAATCTTAATGTAACATTTCACTCTAAAAATATTATAATCTATAATATATCAAATTATTATATATTATATTATATTATATTATATTATATTATATTATATTATATTATATTATATTATATTATATTATATTAGCCAATACTATATTTTATGTTCCATAGAAGAAACAATAAAATATCTAATGAATTTGTAACAAAATTTCTGTTTTTCTAAACTCTTTCTTTAATAAATCTCAGGAACGCAGGAAGTCCTTCACTCTGTTAGCTCAGCCTGTGACCGCTAACATTCCCCTCAGCATTGTAAACATTCTCCTCCTGTCTCTTCCGGCTCCATTAGATACAACTACAGACCACTGAACACACGGCATAAAACCGTCCCCCTATTTGCCTTTTCACAATTTGTTGCCTTACAGGTTGGAATTATGATGCATCATATCGACCTAGTTTTCTGGTAAATATGCTAACAACCCACTAGGACAACATAACTACAAAACGTGTTAATTATGGAGATGCTGGATGACATTGGTATGGGTTTAATTCCGTCATGGTCACCTCAAAGCCTGCTAATGGTCATGCGGTATCCATTAAAAAACTGCTGTTCGAAATGCCGCACTTGCCGTGACAACCCAAACGTGACCTCAGAATGTAAACACACTAGAGTGAAACACTGACATCATTTGCTGCTTGGTAAGAATAAGATATACTGTATGTTTTGGTTGCCTTTACAGAACTGAATATTATTACAAAAATGTATTTTATTAAAGTGTTTGCTTTTAAATGTAGGTCTGATGACAAAAGAAAGAAAGAAAAGGGTCTACACTGTCTGGTTTGGCAGGTGGAAGATTTGTCTGAGAATGTACCTCTTTCTGTTACGAACAGAGTAATTCATTGTTGTCAGCATGGCAATCCGCAAAAGAATTACAAGACTCCAGAGGTAAGATTTTTTAAAATAGGTTACCTAATGCACAATTTACAAAAGCATGCTTTCCCTGAACTTTTTTCTATATATTTCAGCTCTCTTCAGAGGATGAGTATGTATATTTTGGCAAAAGGAAAAGAATGTACATACAAATGACCAAAAAAGTTGGCTGCACAGCCAAACTTTTTATTAGGTACATAAGAAGGTGGGCTACATTAACTATGCACAATAATGGAAAGATAAATATTTGAATGACCAAATTGCATATATAGACATGACTTAAAACACATTAAAAAATTAAATATAATTATTAATGATCCCCTAACAAGGGACCCCCTTCCTAAATTAAAAATAATAATAATAATAAAATAAAATATGGAGCCATCTTTATAAAGCAGATAACACAGTATGGTTCAAAACTATGTTGACATAAGGTCTACAGTGCTGATGTTCCTGAGTTTCTCTGGGACTGTCCAAGAACCTTTGTGCAACATTGCCTGAAAGGCATAAAGTCAGCTGCTCATTATACCTCTCAAAATGTTCAAGAACAGAGCCAGGGTGAATATATGAAGTCCAGAGTGAGCAGTTGTGTGTAGTCTTTGGAGACAAAGACCATGAATGCAAATTTTTTAAATCCTCTTTTTATTTTCAAACACACTGACAGCTTATGGTCAAAGGTCTCAAAGGAATATGATCTACCACTTCTCAGCAGGCAAGATGATGTGAAGCTGAAATTTGTGTACTCCCAACCAGTGACGTTCACAGACATTCTGAGGGGCAGGGGCTCAAGTGGAAAAAAGGGCACTTTTTTATTATTATTATTTTCTAAACAAAACGTTAAATATATTAGCGACTGTATGATATTGACAAAAAAATTAATAAAATTCTTGATATTTTCTGGGATTTTATCGATAACGATAATAAGTTGATATTTTGCTGAGTGTGATATTGTGCTGATATCTTCAGGACAACCGTAGACAGCTAAAGTTTTTTTTAAATATTCTTCATATTCTGTGTTGATCAATTCACAGCAGAATGGGAATTTTTACCTTTATAAAGCCATTTCTAAAGTGTGCATCATCTTTTCAGTCAAACTCTTAAATTGAATCAGTCAATTAGAATAATAAGTCATTTGGGCTGTTACCAAGCAAATTAAATCAGTACTGACAAAATTAATATTTGAAATGCAGAGAAAACACAGTAATAAATGCATATTTGGACACGTTGAAGCTCGAAAACAACACCAAAGCCAACGTTTCAGTACCTACGTGCCTCTACTTGTGACAGATTTGACTTCTGGATGTTAGAAAAGGTGATTGTCACTAGTGTAAATTTTACAATGTTTATGTTTATATTTTAGTTTGTAGTCTGAACATAGAAGCAATTTTTCCGTCTGGAAAAAAATATTACGTATATTATTTCACACCCATGTGACTTACTTCCTGGGAGCACAAAAATGTCAGGTTGTTGCAACTCCTTTTCATTACCTAGTTTTTATGGTGAATAAAATGAAAGTGAGTGTTTTCTTAACACCATATTGTGTCTGTCTTGATATATTTTATTTTAAGGTGTTGTTCTCTCAAATTAAATGGATTTTCATTCCAATCCACGTGAGAGGCCATCACTGAGTACTTCTGGTAGCAGATCTTCCAAAGATGGAAGTATCTGTAATGGACTCACTTTCACAAAACAATGACATCTACTCAGAATTTTCATAAACTCTTGCGTTATGTTACTGTACAGATTTTTTTTGTATCATACTGTACATATATTTCACTCCAACAGAATTAGGTTTTTGCCTGTTTATCAGCCATCATATTGTTCTTTAGATATAACCTTAAGCTGAACTAGGCCAAATTGATAAAGACATTAGAAATACTAATTTTGAACTTTTTTTTTGAACATTTTAGGGCTTTTCACACTGTGCTTAACCCTGGGCTATTGCCGTTCTAAACACCACTTTTAACCCTGGGTTATGAAACCCGGCCCTGGATCTGGCTTAGCACTGCTTTTATGATGTTAAAGGAATAATCCACCCCAAAATGCAAATTTTGTCATTAATCACTTACCCCCGTGTTGTTCTAAACCCATAAAAGCTTTGTTTATCTTCAGAACACAATTTAAGATATTTTGGATGAAAACTGGGAGGCTTGTGACTGTCCCATAGACTGCCAAGTAAATTACACAAGTCAAGGTCCAGAAAAAAATTTAAAGCATCATCAGAATAGTTCACTGTTAAATGTTAACATAAGCCCCTTCACACTGCATGTTGGACCCGGAAAATTGCCGGAACATTGCCGGGTCGCCATCTGTGTGAACGCAAACACGTCCCGGGATTGATTCCGCGATTGATCCTGGGTAGGGGACCTAGTAACATTGCCGGGTTCAGTCCCAGAATGAGCGGTGTGTGTGAACAAAAGCCAGAACTAATGCCGTAAATGGGGTGTTGTAGTGATGACGCTCGTTATTGTGCGATTCTTTTAGTGGGTGTTTTGAAGACAGATCAGCGTTCGTAATGAATTCGTAATGCAAACTGTAATGAAGCAGAGATCAGCTAGTTCCTTACTTTCCGCGCTAATGCTGAGATAGTTCACCAGCTTAAGTGAAAGTTAACGTGCCTGATGTCACGTGTCTTTACGGGACTTTTACGGGTTGTGTGTGAACGCACGCACATATTCCAAGTAATCACTGGCAGCAACCCGGGAACAATTGCCGGGACACATTATCCGTGTATTTTCCAGAATCGCAGTGTGAAAGGGGCTTTACACAGACACAGAGAGTCTCAACGAGAGTGAATCTCACTCGTGGGAAGTCGTGGCCTAATGGTTAGAGAGTCGGACTCCCAATCGAAAGGTTGTGAGTTCGAGTCCCGGTCCGGCAGGAATTGTGGGTGGGGGGAGTGCATGTACAGTTCTCTCTCCACCTTCAATACCACGACTTAGGTGCCCTTGAGCAAGGCATCGAACCCCCAACTGCTCCCCGGGCGCCGCAGCATAAATGGCTGCCCACTGCTCCGGGTGTGTGCTCACAGTGTGTGTGTGTGTGTTCACTGCTCTGTGTGTGTGCATTTCGGATGGGTTAAATGCAGAGCACAAATTCTGAGTATGGGTCACCATACTTGGCTGAATGTCACTTCACTTTCACTAAGCATGGGAAGAAATGCCATAATGCACATTTCATGTGCGTCTGGATGAGTGGCCATTTAAAAATAGGTGTAGGTAGAATATAAAAACCACTGCAGTGGCCAAGCAGAACTGCAGCTTACTAGGCTTATCTGGTAATTTGATTTGTCACTGATCCATGAACTCGAGTGAATCTGCCAAACACAGTTACACACTTAAGACCATTTCACACAGCTCTTGTAAGTAAAGTGTAATACATACTAAGCACAACTTCAGGTTTGTGTTGTGCTTTGTGCTTCTGTTGCATAAACAGATCTACAGTGGGTATAGAAAATAATCATCCCTTTAAAATAATCACATTTTGTTGCTTTGCAGCCTGAAAAGAAATGGACACAGATTTTATTTTATCCAGCAGTATTGACTATTGACAACTTATAACATCCAAGTGAAAGATATAACACCAACATGTCAAAAAAAAAAATTATTGAATCACTGCTACCCTCTGCCAGAAATGTGTCAATGGGAAGAAGGTTTACCTTCCAACATGACAATGACCTAAAGCACTCAGCAAAACTGAGCACACAGCGGTTGAATGAGAAAATGGTGAATGTCCTTGCATGGCCTCGCCAGAGCCCAGACTTAAAGGGTTAGTTCACCCAGATAGCAAAATTATGTAATTAATAACTTACCCTCATGTTGTTTCAAACCCGTAAGACCTCCGTTTATCTTTGGAACACAGTTTAAGATATTTTAGATTTAGTCCGAGAGCTCTCAGTCCCTCCATTGAAGCTGTGTGTTCGGTATACTGTCCATGTCCAGGAAGGTAAGAAAAACATCATCAAAGTAGTCCATGTGACATCAGAGGGTCAGTTAGAATTTTTTGAAGCATCGAAAATACATTTTGGTCCAAAAATAGCAAAAACGACGACTTTATTCAGCATTGTCTTCTCTTGCGTATCTGTTGTGTGAGAGAGTTCAAAACAAAGCAGTCTGGATATCCGGTTCGCGAACGAATCATTCGGTTCACCAAATCGAACTGAATCGTTTTAAACGGTTCGCATCTCTAATACGCATTAATCCACAAATGACTTAAGCTGTTAACTTTTTTAAAGTGGCTGACACTCCCTCTGAGATCAAACAAACCAATATCCCGGAGTAATGCATGCACTCAAACAGTACACTGACTGAACTGCTGTGAAGAGAGAACTGAAGATGAACACCGAGCCAAGCCAGATTTTTTTTTTCCTTTTTTGCTATTTTTGGACCAAAATGTATTTTCGATGCTTCAAAAAATTCTAACTGACCCTCTGATGTCACATGGACTACTTTGATGATGTTTTTCTTACCTTTCTGGACATGGACAGTATACCGTACACACAGCTTCAATGGAGGGACTGAGAGCTCTCGGACTAAATCTAAAATATCTTAAACTGTGTTCCAAAGATAAACGGAGGTCTTAGGGGTTTGAAACAACATGAGGGTAAGTTATTAATTACATAATTTTGCTATCTGGGTGAACTAACCCTTTAAACCCCACTGAAAATCTGTGGAATGACTTGAAGACTGCAGTCCACCATTAAATTAAACTGAACTCGAGCAGTGGGCGAATATAGCATTATAATTATATAATATTGCAAATATAATTAATTTGCACAGAAATGTGCAAAGTATTCACATGTTGTTAAAAAAAGTGAACACACAAAAATAAAAATAAACAAAGGAAAATGTACTAGCAATTATCTGCAATGAAATGCAAAATTCTAAATACAGATAAACACCTGTAAAAAATAAACAGAGAAAATTCCTTAATACTGTATTAAAAGTATATTGTGCCGTATTTTTATTTTTTACATATTTTCTACTGTGTAGTTTACTTGTTTTTTTTTTAACAGCTACCAAATTTAGAATAAATTAATCAATTGGAGAAATACGAATAAACTGCACTTGTAGCTAAACTTCTGCCACATTATGCTGTTTATGTGCTTAGTTTGAATGGTGTAGCCTGTTAATATAGGAACCAAAATTAGTATGTGCAGCTTACACATGTTGTATAAGCCACCTTTAGCATGCATTACAACTGCTCATTCACTCTTAATTTGTATCAAAAAAGGGTTTAACTAGAAAAGGTAGAACTTGACTGACAATTTCCGGCTTGCAGTGGTTTGTTTTTGGTCTGCTGTATGGTACAGACGTTTAGAAAATTCCAGAAGCTGATGAGCTGTCGGGGCGGGATCTGTGGGACGCTGACAGGCCGTGAGTGACGGCAGTGTAATGACTGGCCTCATCTCAACCACTTTACAATGCACAGAAAGAATCAGGTGACAGAAATGACAGCTGTGTTCAAGCTGCTCCCCTTTCTCCTATCCTCCTGGATTTGAGTGTGAATTAGAAAGACATTTCTTCCTAGAGTAAATCAATTTTGGGCAGGTCATGGTCATTGCAAAAAGACCCACTACTAGAGATAAACAGCATTTTCTGCTGTCAAAACAGCAGTGCAGGATTAAGCCATCCTTTAAAATGTAAATTGCAATCCATCTTTTCAGTTTTATCCTCAATTGCACCATCACTCTTTTGCAAATTCTATTTAGTGCAAGAAATAGAACAAAATTTAAAAGGTTATCACATTATTCTGCAATCCCTAATTCAATTCAATACTTTTTGTTGGCCCAAACCAAAAGTCCTCTTCCGTTTTTCCTGTTTCACAATTTAGACAATGAACAAATTGAAAGAGGTTGGCTAACTGCCTCTGAAATACCGTATTTTCCGGACTATAAGTCACACTTTTTTTCATAGTTTAGCTGGTCCTGCGACTTATAGTCAGGTGCGACTTATTTATCAAAATTAATTTGACATGAACCGAGAGAAATTAACTTACAGAAAACATTACCGTCTCCAGCCGCGAAAGGGCACTCTATGCTGCCAGAGATGCTGCTCAGTGCTCCTGTAGTCTACACTAAGCAGCATAGAGCGCCCTCTCGCGGCAGTAGACGGTAATGTTTTCTCCTGTTTCTTGGGTCTAAATAAATGCGACTTATAGTCCGGTGCGACTTATATATGTTTTTTTCCTCGTCATGACGTATTTTTGGACTGGTGCAACTTATACTCAGGTGTGACTTATAGTCCAAAAAATACGGTACATATATGTATATAATATATTGTATATAAAACTTATTTCTTTAATAATTTATTGAATTAATCAACAGCATGTCACAAATGCTGTCAATACAGCTTAGCTTGAATTGACTTCGAAGCATTGCTTTAACAATTCCTGAGTGTCTCCATCTATACTGTGTTGAATTTAAATTCAGGAGTCATTCAGCTGGAAGTTGTTTTATCAGGAAGGTTATTCAGACCTTTGGCTCAAGCATTACTTCACATCATAACAATGAAATTCAGTGATTCCTCCGAATAAAGATCTGTGGGATAGAGAGGTCACTGTCCTTGTCTGTGAAGATGTCAAACACAGCTCTGCTTACAAGAATTTCATTACTATACATCATCCACAGGCCCGTCTATAATGCACCATGTCAAGCATTCCAAATGAGTGGGAAATAAAGACAAGGAGGAAAATGCTGTCAATAAAAAGTGTTATTGAACCACTGGGTCAAAGAGAAAACTTTAGGAAACACTGAATTAATGCTGCTTTGTGTCAAGGCCTTTTCTGTCAAAAAAACCAAAACAAATCTCCTTCAATGATAAAACAGAGATAAATGTATAATAATAGTAATATAAAAAAGTAATAAATAATATGCTTTTTTTATAATTTAAAAATAAAACACTAAAGCCTAAATCTAAAAACTGAATTTAGACATTATAAACATACTGTATTTGAAAAAGAATATTAATTTGCTAAAGATTAAATAGAACAGTGCAATTAAACTTTAAGAATATTTATATATTAACTTTAAGCGAGCATAAAATGAAGACAAAACAAAAATTTAACAATGGCCAATAAGCGATATAATCCCAATATATTGTGCATTCCTAGGAAAATGAAAGCATCCAGGTTTGGAATGTTCTACGGGAGTTTAAACAGCACCAGTATTTCTTTTTTTAAAGATGAACTGTTCCTTTAAATAGATGCCTTTTTAGCTATTAAGTGTATTGAAACTGCAGAAAGCCAAAGGGGAGATCGGGGCTAGTTGTCACATTTTTTTTACTTAAGTGAATATATCAGAGATTTTTTTTTTTTTTTTTTAATCTCTTTATATTCAAAAGCCTAAAGTCTTGGCTATACATATACATATATATATATTTACAGTACAGACCAAAAGTTTTAATAGTTTTCTATTTGAATATACTTTAAAAAAAAACAATTTATTCCTGTGATGCAAAGCTGAATTTTCAGCATCATTACTCCAGCCTTTAGTGTCACATGTAACATCCAGTCTATCACATGATCATTTAGAAATCATTCTAATATTCTGATTTATTATGAGTGTTGGAAACAGTTCTGCTGTCTAATATATTTGATGAATAAAAGGTTAAAAAGAACTGCATTTATTCAAAATTAAAAAAAATTCTAATAATATATATTCTAATAATATATTTTCTATTATCACTTTTTATCAATTTAACACATCCTTGCTGAATAAAAGTATCGATTTTATTAAAAAAAAAAGAAAGAAAAAAAATTACTGACCCCAAATTACTTACCAGTAGTGTATTATTGTTATTACAAAATATTTATATTTTAAAAACATAGCTTCTTTTTTTTTTCTTTTTTTTTACTTTTTATTCATCAAAATATCCTAAAAACGTTCTGAAAAAATATTAAGCAGCAGAACTGTTTCCAACTTTGATAATGAATCATCATAATTAGAATGATTTCTAAAGGATCATGTGATAACGATCCTAAAAATTCAGCTTTGCATCACAGAAATAAATGATCATTTAAAGTATAATAAATTTAAAAACAATTATTTTAAATTGTAATAATATATCACAATATAAAAAAAAATTCTGTATTTTTGATCAAATAAATGCAAGCTTGATGAGCAGAAGAAACTTCTTTCAAAAACATTAAAAATAGTAATGTTTCCAAACTTTTGGTTTGTACTGTATATATAATTATAGTGTGATAAAACTAATAATAATTTTAGTGTTTTGGTATGCTGTCACGGTTGGTAAACCGTGATCTCAGGGTTTTGCACTTTGTGGGTGAAGTCTGTGTGTTACGCGTCAGCACTGAATGGTTTGAGGGCGTCTCCGCTAATTGTCATCAGCAACAGCTGTCACTCATTACTCATCCCTATATATTGGCTTGTCTAGCGTCTTGTGTTTGTGAGAGCGTTGTTTCATGTTTGTGACCTATGCTTTGCTTTCTTGTGTGTTTCTGCATTGGATGTCCGTGTCTCCCCGGAACCCCGCCACTCTACGCAACCCACCACCAAGCAACACCACTTACCTTCGGCTCGCTTCCCCACAGTTCCTGTGTCACCCTCTCCTGCTGCCAACTCACCTCTGCCTTCCGGACACATTTACATTTACATTTACATTTATACATTTAGCTGACGCTTTTATCCAAAGCGACTTACAATTGCTATATATGTCAGAGGTCGCACGCCTCTGGAGCAACTAGGGGTTAAGTGTCTTGCTCAGGGACACATTGGTGTCTCACAGTGGATTCGAACCCGGGTCTCTCACACCAAAGACGTGTGTCTTATCCACTGTGCCAACACCACCCCAAAGTAAAGAATCAAAGGGTTTCAGTCAAAGTCTAGAGCTTATCCTGACTGAAATTGAATCACAGGGTTTTCCAACTTTAACAGACATGACTTTTCATTACACTTCACATGGGACACTTCACCCATCGCCACCATCCTGGACTGTGTATTCCTCCCAGTGTCATATTTGTGTCTCAGTAGTGTCTTGTATCATTGTCTCCATTAAATTGTGTTAACCTCGCACTTGCTTCCTGCCACTCCTTCACCCAGTTGTTACAGAACGCTCTCACCCAACATGGAAGCAGCGAGCACCACTTCACTTTCCGAATTCATTCATCACAGCGTCAACCGTATGGATCAGCAGCAGGAGAGCATCGCTAACACCGGACGCGCGATCCAAGCGCTGGTGACACAGGTGTCCGAGCTCGCCCAGCAGATCCATCAACTCACCTCTCCCACTGCGCCCACTGCACCGCCCGTCCCCCGGGAGACCTCCCAGGACCACTTCCGGCCAGAGCCGCGACTTCCCGCGCCAGACAGCTACTCCGGTGAGCCTAACTTTTGCAAGATTTTCCTTAACAAATGTTCCATGCATTTTGCATTGCAGCCCCGCACCTTCGCGACAAGAGAGTCCAAGGTTGCGTTAGCTCTTACCCTACTCTCTGGCAGGGCCGCCTTATGGGGGACGGCGGGGGGGAAATTAACATCCGTGTTGCGCCTCGTTCCACGCCCTCTCCGAAGAGATGAAACAGGTGTTCGATCGAGCCGCGGCAGGCAGGGAGGCCGCTCACCAGCTCTCGGACCTCCGACAAGGGAAATCATCGGTGGCGGATTATTCCATTCAGTTCCGCACCCTGGCGGCCGCGTGCCAGTGGAACGAGGTGGCACAGTGGGATAGATTCCTGCATGGGCTGGCCGACTGTGTTCAGAAGGAGATCTACCTCCTCGAGCTGCCCCCAACGCTCAACGGCCTTATCGACCTGGCACTCCAGGTGGACGCTCGGATTAATCGCCTGGGTAGACAAGCCAGTCCAACACGCCATTACGTCTCTCCGGAAAGGGGCCGCTCGAGTCGAGACAACATTGTCAGTCCCGTCTACGATCACGAAGCTTGGCTTTCCCGGAGGGAGAGAGAGCGGCGGAGGTCCCAAGGACTATGCTTATATTGCGGTGGCTCGGAGCATTCCATCCATTCATGCCCGGTAAAAGAGCCAGCCCGGTAGTAAGTTTGAGGCTACTATCAGGTGGGATCTCTGCCGGGAAGTCCTCAACCACATCTTCGACTCTCCTTCCGGTGAAACTGCGGTGGGAGAACCACACTCACGACTGTCATGCCCTTCTGGACTCTGGGGCCGAAGGTAATTTCATTGACTCTCTCCTTGCACGTCACTTGAACCTTCCTGTCCTTCCTGTGTCTCATCCCATCCATGTCACCACACTCAATGGCCAGGAACTGCCACACGTCACTCACTACACTGAACCCACAACTCTGCTCACCTCAGGCAACCACAGTGAAACCATATCCTTTTATCTCATGGACTCCACTGTCGCTCCCATTGTTTTAGGTCACCCCTGGTTAACCAAACATAATCCACGAGTGGATTGGGGTTCCAACATAGTCACCTTGTGGAGTGAAAGTTGTCATGAGTCTTGTCTGGTTTCTGCTTGTCCTATTGTGCCTGTTTCTGTCTTTCAGAAGGAGACCATGGTGTTATCAAACGTGCCCGCAGAGTACTTGGACCTGAAGGAGGTGTTCAGTAAGTCTCGTGCTGCTTCTCTTCCTCCGCATCGTCCCTATGACTGTGCTATAGATTTAGTTCCAGGTAAGTCTCCGCCTAAAGGCAAGCTTTACTCTCTTTCTATTCCGGAGAGGGAGGCCATGGAGAAATACATTTCTGATTCCTTGGCATTGAGGTTCATCCGCCCTTCCTCTTCTCCAGCGGGGGCGGGATTCTTTTTTGTAGGTAAGAAGGATGGTTCTCTGCGACCTTGTATTGACTACCGAAAGCTGAACAACATCACGATAAAGAACACCTATCCATTGCCGTTGATGTCTTTAGCTTTCGAGAGGTTACAGGGAGCATCCGTATTCACAAAATTGGATTTACGTAACGCTTATCATTTGGTCCGCATCAGGAAGGGGGATGAATGGAAAACCGCCTTTAACACCCCTAGAGGGCACTTTGAATATTTGGTGATGCCGTTCGGGCTCTCCAACTCACCAGGGGTTTTCCAAGCACTTGTTAATGACGTGTTGAGAGATATGGTAGATCAGTTTATATATGTTTACCTGGATGACATACTGATTTTTTCTTCATCTCTCCAGGAACATGTGCAACACGTCAGACGAGTGCTCCAGAGATTACTCGAGAATGGGCTTTTTGTCAAGGCGGAGAAATGTGTATTCCATGCACAGTCTGTTCCCTTCCTAGGGTATATCGTCTCGTCCGAGGGAATACGTATGGATCCTGACAAGGTTAAGGCTGTGATAGATTGGCCATCTCCAGATTCCCGTAAGGCCCTACAGTGGTTTCTGGGGTTCGCCAATTTTTATCGACGTTTTATTCCTAATTTCAGCCAACTAGTCTCACCTCTGACGGCCTTGACCTCCCCCAGTACTCCGTTCAGGTGGTCGGATGCAGCCGAGACTGCATTTACCAACCTCAAGAGCCGCTTCATTTTGGCTCCCATCCTCGTAGCCCCTGATCCCACACGGCAGTTCGTGGTGGAGGTCGACGCATCATAGGTGGGGGTAGGAGCAGTTCTTTCCCAACGTGCTGCCTCGGACGATAAGATGCATCCCTGCGCGTTTTTCTCACACCATTTATCTCCTGCTGAACGCAATTATGACATTGGTAACAGAGAATTGTTGGCTGTCAAATTAGCTTTAGAGGAGTGGCGTCACTGGTTGGAAGGGTCAGGGGTACCTTTCATTGTTTGGACCGATCACAAGAATTTAGAGTACATTGGAACTGCCAAAAGACTCAATTCCAGGCAGGCTCGGTGGGAACTTTTTTTTGGTCATTTTGATTTTACTCTGTCGTACCGCCCGGGTTCCAAAAATGTCAAACCCGATTCTTTGTGACGTCTATTTGATCCTTCCGCCCGCCCAGTGACTCCCGAGTGTATTTTTGTACCTGAGAAAATAGTCATCTTAACACTCGTATGGGAGGTCGATTTGAAGGTCAAGACAGCCTTAGAAGGGGTAATGCCTTCGCCCGGTTGCCCACCGAATCATTTATTTGTGCCGGAGGAGTTACGGTCCAAAGTTATTCAGTGGGGTCACGGCTCTAACGTTTCTTGTCATCCAGGGATAAGCCGAACCAAGGGTTTAGTTAAACAACGATTCTGGTGGCCACTTATGGCTCGCGACGTCCACGATTTTGTTTTGGCTTGCTCAGTTTGCGCCAGTGGTAAGTCATCTAAACGGCCTCCAGATGGGCTTCTTCAACCGCTGTCTGTCTCTTCGAGACCCTGGTCACATATCGCGCTAGATTTTGTTACCGCCCTCCCACCCTCTAATGGCATGACGGTCGTTTTGACCATAGTGGACCGGTTCTCGAAGGCGGCACATTTCATTCCCTTGCCCAAATTACCTACAGCCAAGGAGACAGCGGTCACTGTCCTAGATCACGTCTTTCGGTTACATGGCCTCCCGGTAGACGTGGTTTCTGACAGGGGATCCCAATTCATATCCAAATTTTGGAAGGAATTTTGTAAATTGTTAGGAGCGATGGTTAGCCTGTCTTCGGGTTATCATCCCCAGAGCAACTGGCATTCTGAGCGAGCCAACCAAGATTTAGAGAGAACGTTGCGATGTTTAGTCTCCAAGAATCCTTCGTCCTCTCTATGGTGGAGTACGCTCACAATTCATTACCAGTGTCAGCCACGGGCCTCTCTCCATTTCAGTGCAGCTTAGGTTACCAGCCACCAGTTTTTCCTAGTCTGGAATCTGAAGTCGCGGTCCCCTCCGCTCACGCATTTGTCAAGATTTGCCACCGCACCTGGACAAGAGCCCACAAAACTCTGCTCGGGATGAGGGAGCCCACTAAGGCCAAGGCCGATCGCTACCGTTCAAAGCCTCCCGTTTACGTCATGTGGCTTTCTCCTAACAATATTCCTCTCCGTTCCGTTTCTAACAAATTAGCCCCCAAATTTATTGGCCCGTTTACTGTCACCAAGATCATTAGTCCGGTGACAGTCCGCCTCAAACTACCTCCAGCGTACAGGAGAATACATCCTGCCTTCCATGTGTCCAAAATTAAACCCGTGTTTTATTCACGTATTAATCCGCCTACCCCGGTTCCCCCACCGCCGCGTCTCATAGATGGGGAACTGACTTATTCGGTGAATCGTATTCTGGACTTGAGACGAAGGGGACGAGGATTCCAGTACTTGGTGGACTGGGAAGGTTACGGTCTGGAGGAGAGGAGTTGGGTACCTGCTAGGGACATACTGGATCACTCCCTTATTGATGATTACAATCAGCAGGTAGGCCCTTCTGGGAACTCCAGGAGGCGTTCTTAGAGAGGGGGGGGGGGTACTGTCATGGTTGGTAAACCGTGATCTCAAGGTTTTCCACTTTGTGGGTGAAGTCTGTGTGTTACGCGTCAGCACTGATTAGTTTGTGGGCATCTCTGCTGATGTCATAAGCAACAGCTGTCACTCATTACTCATCCCTATATATTGGCTTGTCTAGCGTCTTGTGTTTGTGAGAGCGTTGATTCATGTTTGTGACCTATGCTTCGCTTTCTTGTGTGTTTCTGCGTTGGATGTCCGTGTCTCCCTGGAACCCCGTCCACTCTACGCAACCCACCACCAAGCAACACCACTTACCTTCGGCTCGCTTCCCTGCAGTTCCCGTGTCACCCTCTCCTGCTGCCAACTCACCTCCGCCTTCCGGACACTTCACCCATCGCCACCATCCTGGACTGTGTATTCCTCCCAGTTTTATATTTGGGTCTCAGTAGTGTCTTGTATCATTGTCTCCATTAAATTGTGCTAACCTCGCACTTGCTTCCTGCCACTCCTTCACCCAGTCGTTACATATGCCCATCAAACATTTCAGGTCAAATGGGACAATGTTGTATCTGCTCCATTTCATGTCAGTAACGGAGTGAGACAAGGAGGAATTATGTGTCAGGAACACAACTGGACACAGATGCAGGTTACAGTGTGAGACCAATTTATTCAAAAAGTCAAAAAGAAAAGACTTCCTCCAATCGAACAGAAACAGGCCGGGAAATGAGGAAAAAGGTCCAACAGAAAAATAAGAGACTTCAATGTCCTTGCATAAACACCCGGCAGGGGGTGCCCAACGGCGCGGCCGCGTAGAGAGCAGAGAGAGGAGGAAGCCACGAGAGAGCCAGTGACGAAGCAAACAAAAACTCTTCTGAAGTATGCCGGTGCCCGGTCTAAGAAATGAGGGAGGGGAAAAAATAGAAAAACAAAACAAAACCAGTAGCAGCAAACAATGGCACGACAGAACAAGACTTGACAGGATCAGACAGAATGGCTACACATGGACTATTGTCGAACAACGATCTGGCACCGATAGGCGTGACAGACGGGAATAAATAGAGCAAGAGATGAACAGACATTGAATTCAGGTGAGCGGAGTCAAACAATTAGAAGCGGAAACTGTAGTGATGAGGGGGAGGGAGGAACGCCACAGATAGGTGCAAGACGAACGATCAAAACCAAAACAAAACACCATGTGCACACGAAATGCAGACATATACAAAAACACACACACACACACACACCGAAGAACGGGGTGATCAGACAGCGGACATGACATTATGTCTCCTATTTTATTTAATGTTTATATGGATGAACTGTCAGACCAGTTAAATAGGTTAAAAACTGGTCTTGTGTCTTGTGGGCAACACTGTTGTTAATCATCTAATGCAGTGGTTCCCAACCTTTTTCCTTGGGGCCCCCCCTATGTACATATTTAACAATCCGTGACCCCCCATATATATATATATATATATTAGTGCTGGGAAAAAATTAATCGCATCCAAAATAAACGTTTTTTTTTTGCATAATATATATGTGTGTACGGTGTATAATTATTTTGTATATATAAATACACACATATGCATGTATATATTTAATATTTTTATTTATTTATATATAAATTATTTATAATTATATATAATATAAATTATGTATAAATGTATATACATGCAAAAAAAAAAATTAAAACATGCATATGCGTGTATTTATATACAAAATAATTATACACAGTTCACACACATATATTATGCAAACACAAACTTTTATTTTGGATGCAATTAATTTTTTTCCCAGCACTAATATATATACATATATAGGGGTGTAACAGTTCACAAAATTCAAGGTTCGGTTCGATGCGATACACTTGTGTCACTGTACGGTTCGGTACGTTTTTGATACAGCAAAAAGAAAGAAATGCCAGAGAAATTTCCTTGATTTCTTTTTTTTATATTAAAACTAACATAATAAAGTGTGATGTTTTTTACTTTGAGTAATTCTGGAGCTATAATTGATTCTATAATTGATTCAATGAAATTGTAGTAGTTATAAACCAAGGTTTATTTTATTTCAGATTAACATTTGAGGGCAGCAATTGTATTCATAATGTCAAAATAAAACCTACGTAATGTTACTTGAAGGCATTATGGCCTACTATACCTGCCAAACTTTCATGGTTCGGTTAGTGTTACTTCAGTAAATCCATGGTGAATGTTGCAGATCTGGACACTGGATAGTTCATTCACGACACAATGTTTCTTCCTGGTTTCCACGCGCTGTTTGATTCGTTAATAACGGAGAAATGTGAATGTTTCTCTCTAGATCGCGCAGCGATGTTATTACTTCTGTGCCAAATTCAAATGCTTTCTTTACTGGATCTCTTATTAGCGCTGTGTAGTAACAGCGTCACATGATCACGATCGGCTCGCGCTGCACTGGTCCAACTGATTAACCGTCTGTCAACCACACAATAACGAGCAGTTTCGTTCCGCTTGGATTATGTTTGCCATTTGATGTTGGGCACTGTTGTGGTTGCGCCGGCATCTCTTACATTATGAGCGCGCTTGCCACGCGCAACGCGCCTACATTCGAAATAACGAAATTGTAATTGAAATTTGCATTGTTAGCATATGATTTTTTAAAAACTTTTAACAAATATTTTTAGATAAAATTATTAGTAGAACATTTTATGCATCTTTATTCACCTCAAAGCATATCCGCTCCCGCGCCCCTCCTGTGAACTCTGGGGGGCGCGGACCCCAGGTTGGGAACCAATGATCTAATGTATGCAGACGATCTTGTCCTGCTCTGTCCTTACAGCGTTGGGCTGCAGCAGATGCTGAAAGTCTGCTCGCAATATGGCGTTGATTATGATATTAAATATAACACTAAGAAAAGCCACATAATGGTAGTTAGAAGCAAAGAGGATAATAAATCAACTTTTCCGACTTTTTATTTGTCAGACAGCCCTCTTGCTGTGTGTGAGGAAGTTAAATACTTAGGTCATGTGATATGTAATGACTGAATGGATGACAAAGACCTATACCGTCAGTGTTGTAAAATTTATGCTCAAGCCAATATGCTCATAAGGAAGTTTTATATGTGTTCTGACTCTGTGAAGTGCTCTTGGACAATTCAGTGAACAATATAATCGAAGCCCTAGTCAGTCCACTGAAAAGCTGTTATAGATACACTTCAAGGCTGAGACGACACTTGTGTAATAACCTGTATATTCTATAGGCTATTATGGAATTATGGAATCTCTAATTATGGAATCTCCTTTCGTATGCTGTATGTTGTGTTATATGGAACTGTGTCTGCAATAAAGCTTTATTATTAATTATATATAAAATTGATTAAAGGCACACTGGAAACCACCTTCCCTCAGTATGTGGCTTCCCAGGAGATGAGGGATGCGTGCAGCGAGCGGGTATGGTGATGGTGGTTAGGTTTGGTTTGAAGACATGTGATGTGAGGGCTGTGGCAGTCTGCCCGTAATGGATTAGCCTCATTAAATTCAAACCAGCATTCCTCACAAAGAGACACCCACGTAAGAGGTGCAATTCCTCGCTTCCTTCAGTCCGTCTATCCCTTTGGTTTTGTCTCCATCTCACCCTGTCTTCCCCCCGGTACTCCATCTATCTGTCAGGCTGTCTATCCCACCACCTATTTTTTTTATTAGTTGCTGCTATCTCTATACCTCACTAAAACCAGTACCATATTTCTGCTTTTGACCCTCTGGCAACCTCAAATATTAGCTATGAAAATTACTGTCATGTACATTCAGAGCATTTCTATGATTGGTCAAGGACTTTCACTGGTTATTGAATTGATGGATATGTTCAGTTTTTTTTTTTTTTTTTTTTTCATTGAACAACGGTTTTAACTCTCAATGTTTGCATTTAATGGCAAACTGAGCTAGCTTTGCGGCTTATGTACCATGGTAATCCTATGGAAATTGATGCTTAGCGCTTAATGTAGCTTTTATGTGGTCATAAAACCTGTTACATATTCTGTGGTTTCCAAGGACTGTGCATGTTTTGTTAATGGTAATCTTACCAGCTGCATTGCTTTCTCAAGATTTTTTATGCTTATGTAACGCGCGTGAGTATTCACTTGCTAAAGTTCTTACCCAGCGCTGTGTCGTGGGTTCTTGGCTTCGTTCTGTTATCCACACTATAGAGAGGACACTGGCAAGGAGCTCGGGTGATTACAACACTTGTTTATTGAACAATCAGAGGCAATATTCCAACTTGACCGCAGCCGATTACAGAGTGCGTATTATCTCTCCCTCTCTCTCATCTCAACAAACCCCGCGTTCCTCCCCTCCTGCGATCTCAATCACGGGGCGCTATTCTCGCGATATTAACCCAATTCCTATTTAAAGTCATAGAACATTATAACTAAATTTCACTTCCTACACTTACATCCACAACTGAGCTTCCATTTTCTGTCTCTTATCTCTTTGAAATCTCGAACTCTATTGAAACAACAGCTGTTCATATAACAGTGTATTGCACGTTTTAATATGAGTTCAGCAGGTTTAATCTTTAAAGTCTGTATCACCCGGAATTTGCATTTTCCATTTTTAGAGTGTTTGCATCTTCATTCCTTTGCTGTATATTTCCTGATGGATGTCAGAATAGCTTTCTTAAGATATTTTTGTAACACTTCTGATCTCAAATCCTTTTTAAGATGTTTAAAAGATGTTTGTACACAAATATGGTGCTAGAATACAACATAATGCTGTCTAAATGATTCTCTTTTATCTATCTCGGTATATACGTATGCTTACTGGGATGTTTTAGATTTCACCAGAGACGAACAGAGTACACAGCTTTATTACTTGATTAAAAGTACAGATACCCCTTGCTAAATTTTACTCAAGTACAAGTAAAAGTACTACAGTCAATTGTGTACTTAAGTAAAAGTACTGAAGTACTTGTTTTTAAAAGTATTTGAGTATCAAAAGTACAAGAGTAAATTTTCTAAATATTGCATTACTACTGCCACAGTGTGTACATTTATGTACAGAAAAGTCCTACATGGAGTTATGAAAAATTTTAATGTTAATAACTTGGAGAATGTAAAAGGTATTGAAAGTAAAATCAAGTCATTTTCATCTTTTTATTATTTTTCTTTATTTAAAATTTCTCACTTGCCCACAAGGCAATAGTACAATGGCAACGCTCTGACAAACCTCTGTTAGAGTTTTAATGTTTTTTTTGCACCCACATTTGAACCTGACTGTGTTAAACACACCACATACTCAAGAACATCAAAGCAAATGCTCAGCTTACATTAATGTGTAATATCAGAAAAGAAAATTCAGCTAACAATTGTGTGTACATGTGAGTTTCTGTGTTTTTTTCATCAATCAAATCAATAAACTTAAACCAGCAAAGAAGGCATAATAGCAATGTTCTGACACACCTCTGAACCTGACCGTGTTATACACGCAGCATTGAAGAGAACATAATAGTGATTAAAGACAATCAGCTAATCAGCTAATCAGCTGTGTTTAGGTCAGCATACAAAGGAGGAAAAAAATTATTCTGCTCATTTGAGTGACAGTATTAAGCCCCTTCCGCTCACTTTGGCCTAAAGGCAAAGGCAGAAGAAAATACTTTCAGCTGAATTAACACCATTCTCACATACACAATCTATGTGTGACAACTCTGTGTGTGTGTGAGTGTGGGCATGTGTGTGTGTACGTACTGTCATGAAGTCTTTGGCGGAAAGCTGAATGTGATTGCTGATAGGCTGTCCCAATCAGTGGTGCCTGCACAATCCAATCACGTTTGAGAGGGAAATGTGGTTTCTGAGATTTTTTCCTTTTTTTCCATCCACACGGAGACACGTTTCTGTGAATAAGCACAATTTTTTTTATCGGATAGTCGTTTCGTCCACACGGATCCGCCATTTTGTGTTTTTGTCTGGACAGCGAATCCGTATATTTTCTGACACTATGACGTCATCAGCCCACGTCTCGCCCCTAATCAGACACCGTAACAGCAACAAAAACATGAACAAACACTGAACGATTGTCTTTTTTATTAACTAACATTAACACAGATTAATAAATGTATTGTTCCATGTTCGTTTGTGTACAACACACAAGGTTTATGAGCATAGTCCATGTCTTCTTCTCCGTTTTAAGTGTATCTCTGTGGCAGAATTACAGCGCCACATGCTGGTCTGGCATGTATACTACATCGTTTTGTGGTTTCATGTCGACGCGGATGAGATTGGATTGGGTTAAACTCCGTCTCCGTGTGGACGGGGCCGAAGAAGTAATGGGTACTTACGGTTATGGATAGAAATGTAGCGGAGTAAAGAGTACAATATTTGCCTGTAATATTTGCAAGTATTAAATGTACTTGAGTAAAGTCACGAGTACTCCCCAAAAATGATACTCGAGTAAAGTACAGATCCCTCAAAATTGTACTTAAGTACTGTACTCAAGTAAATGTACTCCGTTACTGTCCGGCTCTGGATTTCACACATCGATGGTGACCACAAGAGTGTCTTCTGTGAAATTCACAGGTCACTAAATAAACCAAATAACATAACAGCTTCTGAATATACCATTCGTCTAGAGAAGAAAGACAAAGACTCCCCACACACATTCACAATCACATAAAAGAAATGAAGACAGTAATCTGTGGCATAGGGTGCACACTACACTGGCACGCTCTGGGCATGCATGTCTCTTGATATTAGCAGAGTGCAGCAAGGCCATGCATTCTCTCTATTACACGACTCCCAGGCTTGTAATTAAGTGGGACATGGCAAAACAGCCGGAAGCATGAAGGGAGGCTGACCTGGAAACCACGCTGTATCCAACAGGATGATGCAAGAGACTCTTAAAAAAAACACATATAAACAAACAAAAAACAAGAACGTGATGCTTCAGTAATTGGTTTCAATCAGCATGTTTTTAGATAAAAAATGATGGATGCAGCAATAACACAAATAAATGCACAGAAGTGTGAGCCAGAGGGGAAGAAGATGGCCTTTGCTGAATGAAAAAATGCTTGAATAGCCCTATCCATCACCCAGCTGAGGCGACACCACCTCCTTTATTTCTCGTTCAATTACATGAGGATGAAGAGACCTCACTGCCGTTATTGTTCAGATAATGGTTGTTGTGAAAATGAAGTAAAATCAATACTTAAAGCCAATGTCCTTTTTGGAGGCTGCAATGTAAAGAGATCGCATAAGTCTAAATGTCATGTTTGATTTCTCCATTTGGATTTGCAGGTGACAATGTAAAAGGTAACACTTTATTTTTAGGGTCTAGTTGCTACTACTAGTTGCTTATTAGCATGTGTATTACTAGAATGTTAGACATTTATTAGTACTACATTTATTAGTACTAATTAAACCTAATGCCTTATTCTACATGACCTTATTCTACATCCCTAATCCTGCCCAGTACCACGGACAACCCTATTTTTTGTATGACCATAACCATTACTCATTAAAAAAGGTCATGCAAAATAATTTAAGGTTCTCTCTTGAACTGCACCTTCACTTCCATTTTCCTTTTCAGTGTCTAAATTTTCTGTCACATGTGTGCGTGTTAACTTTTTTTCAAAAATGTTTTTGTAACTGTCACTTTTACATCAGCCCATCTGCTGTTGTCTCCACCTTGTTGCAAAACAACCACCTCACTGTAATTTGTTTGTACGTAATATATATTTATTATAAATTGAATATATAAATTAAATTAAATATAAATAAATTTTAGTTACATTTAAATTATTACATAACTACCACGTGTTATTGTTTTTTATTGCATGGCTCTGTGGAATACTTGATTCTGATTGGTCAGTCACGACATTCCGAGGCCTGTTATCCCTCATTAACAATTGGTAAATGCTGATAACAGGATCATCCTGGTAACTGAAGTTGGCGCTATAGTCTTGGTACTAACAGGTTTTCTTTTTGGAAGCTTTGCTAAAAGGCTATGAGATGGTAAAAGATATTTCAGAGGTGACAGACCCTGTCTGAACTATGCAACATTGACTCTGGCTTTGCAACCTTCAGGTCCAGGCAGGCTGAACAGGCACATCTAGAGGAAATTACCCTTAACTTACTGTGACTGGCAGAACCCAGTCAGGTATGGAGGCTACCACAGCATCTATGAAGCAGTATGTGTGTGTCATATCCAGCTCACACACCTTGGTGCCACCCAGGATAATATGCGGCTCTAATGAGGCATAAAATCTCTGGACAAACAAAGCCATTTTTACTTGCTAACACCACAGCAACACGGAAGCACAAGGTTGACAGTGAGCTGTGGAGTGACTCAACAAATTCCCATGAAGAGACGATGCTCTTAAGATTCTCTTTTGGGTAAATGAGAATACTTTCCCACACAAATAGAGAATTTAGGAAGCTAAGGTGCATTTTTGTAGTAAACTGATAAATAGCTTAAACTTAAAGATATAGTTCACTCAAAATGGAATATTCTGTCATAGTTTGCTCACCTTTAAACTGTAAGAGATTCCTTCTTCAGTAAAAGTCAAATTTTTGCAGAACAGCCCATACTTTTCAAATATAATAAAAGTAAATGCAACTATAAAATGCACCATAAAACTACCACAAAAGTGTCTAATGACTAATGGCACGGGATTTGATATGAGAGCAACAAAGAAGTGGAAAATGATTAGTCGAGAGCAGCTTAAAAATCGCAAGGCTTCAGAAGATTTGTAATAGAGCGCATGAGTCATATGGACTTTTTAATAACAATTTTTTACTTTTTATTACATTGAAAAAAGCAACCAGGACATTCACCAAAAGGGGTGGAATGCGATGAAGATAAAAAAAATAATAATAATAATATAGAGATAAAAAATATAAAAGATAAAGGAATGATAAAAAAAATAAATGTACCAGTTTGACATTTGTTGAATGGTACAATGGGAAAGGATGATGGTAAATAATGGTTCAACTAACAGAAGCCTGATTCAAACTCACATCATTAACCATTAAGTTAAAGGTGAATATTTTATAGCTCAGACATTGCTTTTATAGCTCGGATTTCAGTTATGCATAATTTAACTACCAACAGAAGATTCTCCTAGTTTCCTAAAGGATAAATAATAATAATAAAAAAATGTGAAAAAATTAAAAAAGACAATTGTTGACACAATAAGAGTGTAAAGCAATACATTATGAAATTATTGAGTTCACAAAAAAAATTTTGATTGCAGATTTTGGTATCTTTGCAAATCTGAACACAGTTAAGATCTGAAACTAGGGGAAACAAATGCAAGAAAAATCAGGAAAGAAATCTGATTAGCACTGAGACCTCAGTAAGCCTCCAATTGTGGTCAATTTAATCTATTTGCACAAGAAAAAAAAAAGGTTCATAAAGAAGTGAGGTTGACAGTTATTGTGCAAAGTTAGTGGCCAGTCCTTCTGAATAACAGACTCAAACACAGTCACAATATCTAAACTCTCTGTTCACTTCTGTGTGCAAGTGTGCATTGCTACGAGCTCGTAAACGAGCAACACACTGACCTGAGGCTGGGAAACAAACTGCTACATGAGGTCACTGTATTGAAGTCACATCAAAACAACATATGAACCAAGCATCCCAGAGCCTGATATTTCATCTCTTGACAACCTGAACGGCATGCAGGGAGCCGAATATTTCACAGGCATCTCTCGCAAATTAGACTGAGGCCAGGTCATTTATCCTGCAAGTAATCCAAATCATTCCTCACTCTGTGATTCCTATTCATTGGGGAGAAAAATGACTCAAAACAATCCTAATAGAGATTAATAGAGAGGCTAAATGTTTGGAGAATTACGTAATGAACGTTGAAGGAGATACAGAAAGCTGCAAATCGAGGCATTACGCTGTGTAATACAGACAGGGGGAGATCTGTTAATTAACTTAATGGCAAATCTAAATTTTTATGTCACACATTGATTAGAAAAACCATGGATTGTAAAAGGCACATCATAAAGGACGTGTTGACAGCTGTCAGTATACTGGTGGATTCAAGTGTTGGATGAATAAAAAATAAATAAAGCAACAAACAGGAAGCCATAAGAGACTCTAAACTGCAACGCAAATCTAAACGCAACCAACTGAACGGTTCCAACTTACCGGTCATTCTCCGCGCTCTTGAAGCCCGGTAAGATGTTCCTGAAGCTGCTGTGGCGGTCGAGCTTCGGCTGGCTTTTGGTGCGTTTAATGGAGCCCTTCAGTCTGCGACTCAGAAAGCCCTGGACAGGAAGTCAGAGGATAGGACTGGATTACACTCAGAGATTCATTAACCACTGGAGCAGCTGCATGTGAAAACCAGCGCTCGTCTTTTTCTCTTCTATTTGTTCTTTCCTCGCTCTCGCTCTTCTCTCATCCGTAGCATTTGGTTGCGCCGTGCATAGCTGCACGATTGGTGCGGCACACACATCTGCTCACAGCGCTGGACTGAAGGAGCTTCACTGATGTGATACTCCCCTCAAAGCCGCTGTTACCATGGAAACTGTTGGCTGGCATGGAATGTTGGGGGGGGGGGGGGTATTGCTGCACTGCAAGTTCATAGGGGGAAAGCTGAGCTGGTGCTTTTCAGATGCTGTACAGATTAGGACAAGATTAAAAGGACTAATTATTCCTGAAAAACTACAGTCTGTCTGAGTGGGATGCTTGAAACAATGAGAAAGGAAAAATGTGAATCAAGGCCTCATGCATGAAGTGAATGAATGGCTGCTTGATCTAAATAAACCACTTAGTGCCCATTGTTACACAACAACCGATTAAGGGGCTAACATGAATGGATAGAGTCACAAAGAATGGTATTTATGGTAATGACATTTATATTTATTTTATATAAATATATTTTAATAAATATGTATTATGTATATTAAAAATTATAATATGCATCCATCTTTATCTTAATGAGATGTTGTAGGTTAAAGAGCTAGAATGAAATGCTGTGCCATAAATCAGATTATTTGATTGAAACAGAAAATTGTCATCATTTACTACCTATATCATGCTTATCTCTTAGTCAGCTTATTTACTGATTCTGATCATCTCAAAATGGCCAGGTATTGGCCAGTATAGATGTACTGTATGGTAACTGAAGATGATAAAAGCTTGGGTCACCTTTAAGACATCTTATCAAAACAACTTCAAAGTATATTCCCCCCCTCGGGTGTAGTCTAAATTTTTTTAGCTCTTTTGTTTGTTTGTTTTTTTTCCTGGCTAATTTCACATGAAATTTGCAATTTGCCAAATTTCCAAATGGAATTATTCATCGAGCCTGTCAGAGTGAAGGAAGAGCACTGTTTGATGATGCTGTTGTTTGAAAGAGACGGACAGCTGGAGGCTGCAGCTGCAGTCTGGATCAATGACAACGTAGTCTTAAGAGCTCAACTCCTGACACACACTCCAGCTGTGCAGTAACCCGGCATCTTTCAAATCGAAACAATACACAAGATGCATTCACTAAATGATTTTGCAATTCTACAGATAGAAGTGAATCAGAACTACTGTTTTCTACAGAGTTTTGTTTCGTGCCCTCTAAAAAGTATATAAAAGTAAAAATTTTACTATAAAACCTATTTTGTGTGTGAAGCCCTATGTTGATGTAGTATGATTAATGATGTCTGTACAGGATCATGTGACACTACAGACTGGAGTAATGGCAAGATAAAACCCTATTCTTGACCAAACATATGTGGTTATGCTGGCATCATGTCTCAGTAATAAGCTGCCAGCTGTCAAAAGGCTGAATGTCTGCAGATTCCTTCATGACTATTGCGTGCATGTACTGAATTCCTATCATGCTTAGCTGCTGAGCTTGCATTTCCAACCTCCTCTAATTCCCCCCCACCACCCCACCCCTTCTGTAATCTTTATGCTTGGCCTCTCTCTGCCCTCTTGTGTCCATGCCTGTGAGTTTGTGTCTGACAGCATTAATTATTCTTACGAACCTAGACATGGCTTGAAACATTCTAAGGCCGATAAATGTAGATTTGAAGGCCCTGTCTGGATTTGTATAACCTAGTCCCTACTTTGTAAGACAGGAGAAGTCTAAGCCCCTTTCCTGACCCATTAGTCATAGCATAGCTAGTAAAGAAAAGATCTGGGGCTCTGTTGAAAAACCTTGTGAGATGTCTGTGTGTGTGATATGTTTTTTTAATACCAAACAATTTAGTAGCTAAACATTTAATATTATAAGCCTTAAGTGTCAATGTCATATTGTTCACTTTTGATGAATGTGAAGTAACAATGTTAGTTTTGTTTACTAAAATAATCATAGTATGTTCCAGTTAAATATAAATTTTTTTTTACATAAATGTAAAAAGGTAAATAAATTATTAATAAATTAAGATGATTTTTAAATATTTTTTTTACAAGTTTAAAAAAAGAAAAGAAAAGAAAAGAAAATTTAAATATCTTTTTATTTATTTATTTATTATTTTTAAATTTTGTATTGTGGGCATTATGTTAAATCTCATCAGCAGGTCATTTAAGGGATAAACCACTATTCCTCATTCCCTGAAATCGTGTCTAGACAAGTAAAATGCCAATCTTGTTATAACCAGTAGAACGGAGATGTTTCTTGTCCTTATTGTGCCAGTGCACCAAAGATACAAGATACGCATTCCTGGAAGATATCTTATTTAAAATGAAATATTTCAAGAGGCCCCTTATGCCAAGACTTCCATATGTCTCATTGTGTCAAATGCACACCACAACGCTAAAGATCCCAATCCTACATTCAATCGAAACAAATCAGTTTGGCAAATAGGTTATCTTGTTTTAAGAATAAAACTAAGAAATATAGTATTTGATTGATTAGAAAAGTAGCGAAATACACTTAATTTGTCAAGGATAGCACAATAAAGTTAAAAACTTGTTTCCATTGTGGTCCGTAATGTTAAGCACAAACTTCACTCCTGATAACAGATACTGACATTGCATTATAAATAAAGAAATGACAATTTACCCTAGAAAAAAGGCATTAAAATATGAAGGAGCATTTTTTATTTAATGTGTTCTATTCTGGTTTCTGTAGGTAACCAATAAAGATGCTTACAATAGAAAACATAAACGTGTAAAACAACTAAACCTTAAAATAACCGTTTCAATTTAATTTGAGATTTTTGTAACCAAGTAAATTTATCTTGTTTTAAGGTTGTTGTTTATATATATATATATATATATATATATATATATATTAGTGGTGGGCCGTTATCAGCGTTAACGTGCTGCGTTAACGTGAGACTCTTATCGGGCGATAAAAAAAATATCGCCATTAATCTATTCTCAAAGTTGGGTTGGGAGCTGGGTCTATACTAAGCAAGCTATGATGACTTTCACCTTGATATTTTATATAACCGACTGGCTGAGGCCAGCCTAAAAAGATGTTCAGGACAGTTGACGGGCCATTGCTGCGCATCGTCACGAAAGCTTATTCCGATCACGTGTTTTTAAGCCTTACCACTTGTCGATTTAAACATTAAAGCATCCAAACACAAGACGCGGAAAAGCTGAACAGAGTAGCTGGTTACTCGCGCGCTGTGTTCGGTGCACACGAGAGAGAGAGAGAGACGCATATCACGGAGAGCGACACTGAACCGAGCTCTCTTCTGCGAAGTTCTCCTCGAAGTCCCTCCTGCACCTGAACGATCAAATACAAATCGCAGTTTGAACAAACAAAAAGATGTGAAAGAGCCCAATTCAGTACTCGCGTTGTTCTGGTGTTCAGGGCTCACAGAACTAAATAATTATTGCTACATGTGTGACTGCATCATATGATAACTATTAATTAATAATATTGATAGTTCATCGTCTAGCTGACTACGTCTTGTATTATTATTTTTATTTTTTATTTTTTCTAAAATCCTGTCAAACGTGCACAAACTACTAGCTACTACTAAATATTGTAGAAACATAATTTTCTGTAAAGTTGCTTTGTAACGATTTGTATTGTAAAAAGCGCTATACAAATAAACTTGAATTGAATTGAATTGAATCACGCAGAGAAAGGCGTCTCAAAACACTTGAACATCGAATTTGCTTATTTTTGCTCTTGTGCCGACAAATACATACAAAATATGTCAAAATATCCACCTTGGAAATTATGCTCGAAAAAAACTGTCAGTTACTTCTTAAGTGAAAGTAAACAGTTGAGGAATAAAATGGGATGTGTATTATATTGGATGCGTTCATCGTCTCTTAAAGTGACCGTGCATAATTTAGCTACTGGCTGCTGTAATGTTAATCCAAGAAAATGAAAATCACTCACTTCTCTTGACTGAATTACTTTGTAGTTTTAACAGTCAAACCAAAAAATATTCAGACACCAGATATAATTTTTGATATATATAGCAAAACTGTAATAATGTAAGAAATGTTGAAGGTGTCTGAATAAATGTAGGTTTGATTGTATATTTCATTTTTACATTTAAGACTATCCAGTGCTATTTTACATTTAATTATTTGGTTTCTGTACCTTGACACCTACAAACTTGAAAAAAAAATAAATAAATAAATAAAAATAAATAAAAATAAACGAACATACAAATTAAACAATTTCAAACAGGGCCCACTGGTACAACCTTCACCGGGTCCCCACTGACCCCAGCTACGGCCCTGCTCACGCTGTTTCACACATACTCCGTCTGCAGTGCGTGTGCAGTCCGTGTGCGTTACGTATGTGGTGCAGCACGGACTCGATGTGCTGTCACACAGGACGCGTTTGCAGTTCTCTACCCGGTAAATGATCGCTGCACTGCTGCATACGCACCGCTCCTGGAACGCAACTGGAATCCGTTAACATGGGTGCATAAAAAATTTGCCATGCATACACACTGCAGACGGAGTATGTGTGAAACAAGCATAAGGTTGTTTGCACCTTGTGCAATGTGGAATTAGTTTACAGCTTTTTCAAGCACTTTGTGATGCATTTTGGAAACAGGAGATGAGCCTCTTTTCTAAGCACCATCTAGCTTGATAAACCCCTTCTCAAAGACTTACTGTTTGTCAATTTTATTTGGGTAACACATATTCTGAATGCCTTCAGCAGAATTCGAATTAGCCATTTTAATCTAGATTAATCTAGATTAATTTCAAGATCACAGTGAGATTAATCTAGATTAAAAAAATTAATCTATGCCCACCATTAATATATATATATATATATATATATATATATATATATATATATATATATATATATATATATAAACAATATAATCTTCACTGGAAAATAAGAAAAAAAAATACTTCTCTAGGACAACAGTAGCCAGTGATAAAATGTGCAAAAAAATATGTTTTGCATTGTGAAAACAAGTTCTTTCGGTTCAGTCTTCCATGAAGGCACTTAGCATAACAGCCGTTATCAAACATGAGAAACATACTCTCAGATAACAACTAAACAAGACTCCCGACTGCAGCGAGCCTCTGCAAAGAGACTGAATGTGTCTGATGAGCTGCTGAAACAATACATTTAATGTAATTATCTGTTGTTCGCAGCCAGACAGTCTAGCCTGAGGCACAATGCAGAGGAGTCCATGGTCTGAAGCTGCCTGATCTGCATGAGAACCACTGTCCAGTGGGGAAATCTGTAACCCTGGGTTTACTAATGATCGCATCTGCATACATCACCAGAGCAAGGCATTGGATTTCTCCCAGGGTTCTCAAAGTGGTCCGCACAGCATGGGATGCACACTATTGCCCTTCCTTCTTCTGTTCCGACAAGCCTGGGATGCTTTTCAATTAGTGTGAATCCGGTTCGCGTACTCACACGATAGGCTCTGCATCACCGGAGTCAGCGGGACTCTCGTGGCCCCGCAGGAGCCAAATACACAACTCATGGGCATGCACAAGGGGCGTTCACGTTCAAGCATGCTTACAAACACTGTGCTCATTCTGTCTTGCGTCAGTTAATAGATCCTGGCATTAGTTTAGCTCTGTAATTAAGTAAAATGGGTGAGCTGAAAGCAGTGAAATAACTGTTTATCTTAGGTTTCTGGTAGGGGGTAAACAGTAGCAGCAGACTGATGCCAATATTTGAATCCAGCCTAGAAAATAAATACACAGGCCTAAGAGGAAATTACTGAAGCGTATATATTATTGAATTACTGGAGTGTTTACTTTGGGGAACTTTATGACCAATTACTTTTTATTCATATTTGACAGATTTCAGATTAAAAGATCAAAATCATTCTATAATGGAAACATTTTACCATACGTTATTCATTTACTTTTGCTACTTTTCCATTGCCTTTTATGTACACTACTGTAAAATGTTTGGGCATTGTAAGAACGTTTTTGAAAAAAATTCTCACACAGGCTGCATTTAAAGTATTCAATCAAACATACAGTAAAACTGTAATTTTAGTAAAACTATTTTAATATACTTTAAAATGTAATTTATTTTTTTGAGTTTCCAGCTTCATTCCTCCAGTCTTCAGTGTCACATGTTCCTTAAGAAATCATTCTAATATGCTGATTTGCTGCTTAACAAACATTTGTTATTATCAATGCTGAAAACATACTTATGCTGCTTAATATTTGAATACATATTTTACAGAAACCATGATATTTTTTTACTGAATTCTCTGATGAATAGAAAGTTCAAAAGAATAGCATATATTTAAAACAGAAATGCTTTGTAACAATATGGAAGTCTTTCCGGTCACTTTTGATCAATTTTGAGTTAATACATATTTGCTGATTAAAAGTTTCAATTTCTTAAAATTTCTTGACTTTGAAATGATTAAGTAATTGTGTACATTTACATTACAAAGAACGCTAATTGTAAAAACAAAATACTTTTCCATTGTATAAAAATGTATTTCCACCACAGAATGGAAATGACACTGTGGTGGAAATTTTCATAACTTTTAGAAAAAACATCCAATGATGCGCAATGTTATACTGTTGGGATACTGTAATGGACTAAATAAATATTTAAATACTGTAAATAAATAATAGTGGGAGTGAAAACAGGACCAAAGCTAGCCATACTTGAAGAAACACCCATTTATGAATTATCCTTTTTTATTATTGTTATTTTTAATTGCTATACAGATAAAACTGACTTGACTAAATTACATCATAGACTGTAAATCATATAGTAGCGAAAGTTCATTAAAAAAAAAGTGACTCAAATCAGTAATAGCTGGCTTAATCAATCATAATTGCATCTATGATACTGTCCTCCATGGTAACCTGTCCCAACTGGGTTGTGCGCTAGTGGTATAGCATTACAGGAAGGATATATTTTTACACAACACCTCGTCAGCTCTGCAAACTACTTCACCGTGAGGGGCACGTGGGAATAATTTCGCCTTTCCCAAGAATGGTGTGCCTACAGGAGCAGGGAACAAGGGGTACCGGTGCTGCCAGCTGTGCCTGTGGCTTTTCCACATTGCAGCTAAATGCCGTACGACTCGCTACCCATCTGTCACATTTACAGCATGCATCAACTAGGACTGATTGCATCTTCTCCAAGGACTGTTCCCTGTTAGATGCCCATTGAGGTCTGTAACTCTATCAGGATGCCTAATCCTTCTCTCCTTTCAGACCTGTGGATTCAGAGCCAGCTGTGGCCGTGTCGCTCACCTATCGTCAAGGATAGTCATTAGGACCGGTGCTTCTCACCCTAGGCAAGAAGTGCACGGCGCATCAGCGGTGACATGCCGTCTCTCCTCAGGGTGCGTGATGAAACCTGCTTTATCCCACTAGCAACAACTGCTGGGATTAACCTTGTACCAGAGTTCAATGAACTGCAGTCTGCAGTGTGTCTACAAGTGCAATCCGGTGCCCTTTGCTCCACTAATCTAGACAAACAGAATCTGTCATAAAAGTCAGTAAAGCTGTATGTGTCACGCTACGACTATTATCCACAGCAAACACTTTCTATGTTGTAAAAGGCAGTGGTAACCACAGGGGTAACCACTTATTCACAGGTTACCCCTGTAATTAGAGTACTGTACGTCATCAAAACGAAAATGTCTGGGTCATTCTTTTAATGCACTAACTTTCAACGTTTGTTACTTTAAAAGAAATATTTTGGTGCTGCTGTTGTTCATGCAAAAAATTATGTAATTTCCTTAACTTTGCCCAGCTCCAATCGCAATGAGATTCAATTGCAAGCAGCACGGGGTTCTTTACTTGCTGTTGAGCTGGCCTCTTCTATTGAGCCTCAGGTCTCGGCCGGACTTTCTCCCTCAGCGACATCTTTCTTTCCTTGTTTCTTTGACCCCATTTAAACAAAAAAATTGCGATTGATATTAAGCGTATGCAACACCATTAAGAGTACGAGAGCACTAACAAACTTCATGTTGTCTTTTACAACTTGTTTTCTTTTTATTTATTATAGAGAAAAACGACCCTCTAACATTACCGTTCTCTATTCTTTTTTCTATTCTATCTACTTGTTTTCTTTTTATTTCAAAGTGTTTGCAGTTTTTGCAGTTTATCATTAAAAGAATGGCATCTACGCTAATATTTGTCTGTTTCTCTCTTATTCCGGGGTCACCGTAGCCACCAGATCCAGCCTGTATCCAGATCAGAGGGTCACTGCAGTCACCCGGATCCAGTACGTATCCAGACCAGATGGTGGATCAGCACCTAGAAAGGACCTCTACATCGCTGAAAGACAGCAGAGACCAGGACAACTAGAGCCCCAGATACAGATCCCCTGTAAAGACCTTGTCTCAGAGGAGCACCAGGACAAGACCACAGGAAACAGATGATTCTTCTGCACAATCTGACTTTGCTGCAGCCTGGAATTGAACTGCTGGTTTCGTCTGGTCAGAGGAGAACTGGCCCCCCAACTGAGCCTGGTTTCTCCCAAGGTTTTTTTCTCCATTCTGTCAACGATGGAGTTTTGGTTCCTTGCCGCTGTCGCCTCTGGCTTGCTTAGTTGGGGTCACTTCATCTACAGCGATATCGTTGACTTGATTGCAAATAAATGCACAGACACTATTTAACTGAACAGAGATGACATCACTGAATTCAATGATGAACTGCCTTTAACTATCATTTTGCATTATTGACACACTGTTTTCCAAATGAATGTTGTTCAGTTGTTTGAAGCAATGTATTTTGTTTAAAGCGCTATATAAATAAAGGTGACTTGACTTGACTTGACTATTTGTTTGTTTTTTATTTGATATATTACCTGACATATTAAGGCATTTATGAAGTGTACAGCATTTTGAAATTCAACCCTCAATGCTCAGAGATGTTTAAATCCTCTTACGGTTGTAAACATACTATTTTAACTGTGTTGTTGTCATAAATGCTTACCGTGACTTTAAAAGGTGTTGACGTTTCTGGATCCATAGCGATGACCGTTTTGTCCACCGTACTCCCAGGCATACTGCGCCGCCGGCCCATCCTGCCAGCGAGAGACTCTGAAAACAGACAGACAGAGACAGAGAGAGGAATCAGAGAGTGATGTCTGGATTCATGTGCATGTAACTTGTCAATAGCTGTTCTAGGATCAGATTTCCCCTAGGATAAACAAACCCACCATCAATAACAGTACTGAAAAAAAAAACACTGAAGAAAGGTGTTCATCATAATCTCTTCTTCATCTTCATCTTGTTGCTTGCTAAGATCTAAATAAGTTGCTAGTATGTTTTAGATGGTTGCCAGGGGGATGCTATGCTGTTGCTAAGGTCTGAGTGTATTTAGCACATTGGAATGTGGTTCCTATGGTCTTTTGACTGGAATTAAACATGTTGCAATCTGGTTGCTTTAGGAGGTGCCTTATTGGCAAGTCAAATTCTGTAGCAGGGTCACTATGTCAGTCACATGTGTTGGTCATGTGTGGCCAGACGCTGAACCTCAGCCTGCATCAGCCTGTCAGACTGCTTGGCATTCAGCACACGCCTGCATCTCAGTCTGCACGATTGATGGAGGGAAGGAGGGAACAAGTGTTTGTGCGGAAAACAAATGAGAGAGAGAGAACACAGCCAACCTGAAAGACAAGATCTATTAAATTCATCTCTCTCTTTGCACAGTCTGAATCATGTCAAACTCAAAACAAGTGGAGGAAGGGCTTTTTTCCTAGCTGGTTTTGTACTTGGAAAGAAGCATCACTAACTAGATCTGGAACATTTGTGTGTGTGTGTGTGTGTGTGTGTGTGTGTGTGTGTGTGTGTGTGTCTGTGTCAAAAAAAAATATCCTGGTACATTTATAAAAAAAAAGAAAAAACACACACACACACACACACACACACTGCCACAGTGTGTTTTTTTTCTTTTTTTTTATAAATGTACCAGGATATTTTTTACACTGTAGAACAGAAAGCTTTTTTTATTTGAATAACCAATTCAGGCACAAGAAAAGTGCTGCCAGAAAGAACACACACAGACACAGACACACACACACACACACACACACACACACACACACACACACACACACACACACACACACACACACACACTGCCAGCTGTGGTTGCCTGAAATTCACTGTAAAAAAATACTGTGACAGTATTTCTGGTGTTAAAACATGCCTGTATATTTTACAACTTATTCATTAAGTGCTTCAATTTTAATATACCTATATACTCAAACTACAAAAATCTGCTTTTTGCCATAAAAAAAGTATTAACACCCATTATAATAATACAGGTGTTACAACAGATGAAAATTTTTTTATTTAATACCCATTTTCTTTTTATTTATTTGCAAACACCGTGACCCTCTAACACTTGCACTCTCTTTCCTGTTTCTATTCTAACTACTTGTATTCTTTTTATTTAATATAAAAAACCTTGACCCTCTTTGTTCTATTTCTATTTTTTTCCCTTGTTTTCTTTTAATTTATTATTATATATATAAAAGAAAAACTTGTTACATACTGTGTTAGACTGATCAGGACTTGTCATAGCATTTATATATTATTGTTTTTTGTTGGTTTGATTGCTTCTATTGTCCTGGTAAATGACTAACTGTAAATGTAAATGCCCTGTCTATAAAACACTATCCTGTGTATGGACGGTGCGCACAGGATAACAAATGGCATTGAAATAATGCAATAAATAAGAAACAAATAACAAAATGTAACACACAACATCCAATGTACATTACTGTCAACCAAAATGAGAAGAAACAAAATTATTTATGTGTTACTTTTGGGAATATATATATATATATATATATATATAGTATAGACCAAAAGTTTGGAAACATTACTATTTTTAATGTTTTTGAAAGAAGTTTCTTCTGCTCATCAAGCCTGCATTTATTTGATCAAAAATACAGAAAGAACAGTAATATTGTGAAATATTATTACAATTTAAAATAATAGTTTTCTATTTGAATATACTTAAAAAAAATAAAATTACTAATAATATATTTTCTTTAATATCACTTTTTTTATCAATTTAACACATCCTTGCTGAATAAAAGTATTGATTTTATTTAAAAAGAAAAAAAAAATTACTGACCCCAAATTACTGACCAGTAGTGTATATTGTTATTACTAAATATTTATATTTTAAAAACATAGCTTTTTTTTTTTTTACTTTTTATTCATCAAAGTATCCTAAAAAAGTATCACATGTTCTGAAAAAATATTAAGCAGCAGAACTGTTTCCAACTTTGATAATGAATCATCATATTAGAATGATTTCTAAAGGATCATGTGATAATGATCCTAAAAATTCAGCTTTGCATCACAGAAATAAATGATAATGTAAAGTATAGTAAATTAAAAAACAATTATTTTAAATTGTAATAAATCACAATATTAATTTTTTTTCTGTATTTTTGATCAAATGCAGGCTTGATGAGCAGAAGAAACTTCTTTCAAAAACATTAAAAATAGTAATGTTTCCAAACTTTTGGTCTGTACTGTATACTGTATATATATACACACACACAGAGAGACAAACAAACAATTATTTTCAGTGTACAGAGAGCATCAAATTTACAGACACCTGGAAATATGCCAAATTATATCAACTGCTAAAGATAAACGATTATGTGCAAATATATTTTGCCACAATGTAAAATAACAAGGATCTGTATTGCTCCCTCAGTCATCATTAAGTGTTGGCTGAGCAAAACTAGACACAATCTGACAACATGGAGAAAGAGTGATTAACAGCCCTGCGTAGGTATCCACATATGAATATTCCGTCTGTGTTGGTAATTTCACTGTTTTCTCGCAGAGAGATGAACAGATTGGGATGCATGGGAGAGAAATCTCAACACCGCCTCTTGCTTATGTTGATATCACAACATCTTGAGCCATACGTCACTACACGGTCACTAAAGATTCACAGGGTTTCTGAGGACCATTTAAAAAGTCATCCAGGTTATCCAGATGTATAATATAATATAATAGTCACGGCTTACGCTGCTGGAAGGAACACGGAGCCGAAGGATAAACGAAACAAGGCTTTATTAAATCCAACATAGGCATTATCCAAACATGGATCTCAGAGGAAGACACAGCCCGTCCTGGGCTTAACGGGGGTTCAGGAGCCCGTCCTGGGCTTAACGGGGGATCAGGAGCCCGTCCTGGGCTTAACGGGGGTTCAGGAGCCCGTCCTGGGAAAAATTATAATATAATATAATATAATATAATATAATATAATATAATATAATATAATATAATATAATATAATATAATATAATATAATATAATATAATATAATATAATATAATAATATTATATTATATTATATTATATTATAATATATTTTTTCATTATCTTTGTTATTACTCAAGTTTGATATCAAGGAAAACAGAAAATTATACCTAATGGTCAAAATAAAAAATAACAAAAAACTTAAATAAAAAAGTACAATGTTGCCCCTGTAAGTTTCTTTTATTAAATGAATATATTTCAAAAACTTTCTCGAATGGTATGAGCCATCAAATAATTTTCCATATGTGTTAATCAGTTCAACCCCAGATGTTAGAAAGACTTGTGGGCCATTTGCCAGAGAATTACAGCAGAAATGTTTGTCGCTAGCATCCCTATTAATCTGCTCTGAACTAGATGCATGGCCCAACTGAGTAAGAGACGTCTGTACTGGGGTGCCACTGTCCTCCATCTGATCTCATAGAGGACGCTGTCATTCCAGCAAATTACACAGAAATGCTTCGGCCTCATTTAGCATTCAAGCAGGGCTATAACTCACAGGCCTGTCTCATTTGCTCTCAATCTAAATGCACGTTCCTTTCTTCAGGTCTGGCTTCACTTGTCGCAACAAGAGATAGTTAGATGAAGGCCTGGGGCAGAATGATTTTTGACTTCTTTGGCCATGATGCCCTTTTAAGAATTAAAAGTAAAAACAACAAAATAAAAATAAAAACAACTTGTCCTGATTTTCAGCAGGGTCAGTGGGTAACGTACAGTGACTTGCAGGTATTGTATTTGATTATGAATTTAAAATAAAAGTTTTTTGATACAAGACCACCACAGTGAAAAGACATGAGCAACATGCAAAAACAAACAGAAAGAGAATGATAACTGAGCACTGTTTGTTATTCTTTGAACACGCTGCTGCAGTGTTTCTAATTAAAACTGATGTAAGTGTGAGTATATAATGACACATTTTTTGTTCATTTTTGGGTGAACTCTAGTTTAAGAACAAATGTAATCTATAAATTGGACAGCAGATACTGTCCAATGCAGTAGCCAGCTGTAAAAATGGCTTGTGGACGGGGATGTTTCAGATTCTGACATGTACAGTAACAGAAAATGGATGGTAAATGCTGCTTTGGGGTCTGTACTAAAGCGTCAATCACTGAGCTAGTCAGCTCTCTTTCTTCTATGAAACAGACACAGAGCTAAACTCTCGACTACACCTGTCTCTCGAGTCTCTCGACATGTCAAGTCACAGAACTTCTTTGGTCTTTAATGGAGAAGTGCAGCTAAAGGCCTGACAGACTGCAGATTGTGCACATCAGCCATCAGCCCTCATTCGTCAACACTGCCAAACCTTTCATTTGAACAGTGCAGTGTTTTCAAACAATGGATCTGACATCAATCTGAGAAAAAAAGAATAATAAAGATCTTGTTTTTTTTTTTACACTCAAAGTTTAGAAAAATACTGAGTGCACGCATAGAGTTTGAAAGACTGGAAATAGGAGAAATTAAACGATTTATGCGGCAAAAAAATAAGGTTCATAGGCTGACAAAAACCATTATTAATACTTCAGGCTAACTCATAGTGAAAGTGAAGTGAAACTTAGACTTTAAATTTACAACTTGTCTTTTCAATCTGCTAAAGAAAAAGTATAATACTTGTGTTTCTAATTATCAGCATTTTTAAAACATGGAAGTGGAAGAAAGGCCACAAAGAAGACTGTGTGAAATATTTATGTCTCTTTAACGGTTGATAAATTAATGAAGAAATCCAACCTACACATTGTCAAGTCACAGTAGAACAGATGACAGAGATAGAAACGTGCTTCAGGAAAACAGTATCTTCAAACTATGATTACTTTCAATTTCAGTACTTTCATTACTCTCTTAGCCTCAAAGATAAGGCCAGAACAGGTCTGTAATAGTATAGGCTAGTAAATCAACTGATTAACCAGCCATTATTAGGCAATTTAACCACTAAATAATTGTATTCTAAAAAAAAAACAATCATTACAATTTTCTCTCTCTCTCTCTCTCTCTCTCTCTATCTATATATATATATATATATATAAAATAATTCTATATTTTTGATAATTTTATATTTTTATTTATTTTAGCTGGAAAAGACCAAAACACTGACTAAAATAATAATTTCAGCAATTAGTGTATGCCTCATTAGTTATCATTAAAGTGTGTTAATAGTACTGTCAAATATAGTATGGATGTCAATCTGGCAACCTACTCATAATAAGATATTTTTATAAAATGTCAACAAAGTCCAGTCCCCTCAAAAGTCGCCTGGACCTTCACTTGCTTTAAAAACTGTTTATAAGAGTATCACAGCAAAAATCTTCAAGTACAGAGTAAAGAGAAGAAGAATATCGAAAACCTGGGCAGCGTTTCACTCAGACACCAAATGCACACTTCATTCTGATTGAAAACTATAATCAGTCAAACATTCCTGTCAGTTCCTCAGTGCACTTTCATTTCCATCGCTCTTGAGGGCAAATTTTATTACACGATAGATATTAAGTCAGTATGATCAGACAATAAAAAATATCACAAATACATAAGAGTACTATGGCACCTCTGTAACCCCATGCAGCAAAGTACTGTTTATATCCAAGATAGAGAGAGAAATATGAAATCACCCTTGAAGGTGCGGCAGCGGCTCCGTAACCGAACATGCTGTCTATGTCTGGATCGGCCCAGAAATCCATAGTAGAACCACTTCCTCCCCAGAACTCTCCTCACTGCCCCTGACATTCCCACAGAATGATAGATTCAGGAACTGCAGGAAGTCTTCTCCTTTTGAACTGGATCACTGCCAGAGATGTAGACTGCTGCATCTGATTCTACATGTCAGGACTGCTCTTGAATGGCATGGTGGAGAGGTTTGAAGGAAGAGGGGGAAAAACAAGGGGGAAAGTAGAGAGCCAACTCCTCCCCACAAACAACTTCTGTGATCAGAGCCGCACAAAAACATCTCACCTCCCTGATGAAATTCTCAATTCTGAGAAGCAGATGTCAGATGTGCCCGCATCAAAAATAAATAAATAAAATAAATTAGTTATTTTATTGGTTTTTGTGCAAATTCGTGAGAAAACATGCTGAAGGTGCTGGCTGAAACAAGGTTGTGTTGTTGTGAGTAGCAAGTCGAGTGGAAAATGACAATATACTGCTAGTCTACCCATCTCTTAAAGTTTTGAGACCGGTGGAGATGACAGCATGGAATAAAGCCCCACATACAGCTTCCTACCTTGATTTAATATTATTATCCCTTATTATAATCCACCATGACAGCAACATGTTGTCACGTCGTCAGACCACATCTGTATTGCAAACTGTATAGCTCTTTTTTTTTGTTTATAGCGTAGGCATACCAACACAAGTCATTGCCATTGAAACCAATGCAGATATTGAGTAAATGAAAGAGAGCCATGGACACAATTGAGCAGTTGCGATACACAGTGTGGACAGTCAATCATTTAGATCAGATTCCAATCGTATATGAACAAAAATTTACAGTCTGAATAAGGCTAAAAGCATATATTGACCAGGACCTGTCAAGTTTATTTAAAGGGAAAAAGTAGTCCAAACAGCTATGTTTCAACTAGTCTTTTGATTGCTTTGAATAAAAAGACATTGTACTACTACAATGATAATCTCAACCTCCACCATTCCTCTTAAATGTCAAAGATGTGTATAGTTGACATCAATGGCATTGGTTTGTATGGCTAAATATGTAGAGTTTGAATGGGTGTAAAGCTATAATATATGGATGGACCACTTGTTTTGTAGTTTTACAATTATTTTTTTCTTTCTTTCTGCAGCTTGATAGCATAAATGCGTATTTAGTATATGAACACAGGAGAGAAACAACATGAGGGTGAGTAAATAATGACAGGATTTTCATTTTTGAGTGAACAATCCCTTTAAAACTTTACTCAACTTTTCATAACTCCAAAAACAGACTGACAAGCCAAAAAGATGTAGATCAGCACAGTGCTTCTCTGAAATGTAACCATCAAAAGCAGGCATACTTAGAACTGCAAAGTTAAAAGATTAGAGGGAAAAATTTGAATAGCAGAAGAGCTAAAGACAGTAACAGCCTTGAGAAGAAGCATCTCTCTGTGAATTGGAGCTGGTGGATGGGGGGGGGGGGGGGGGGTGATGTGCTGGCAGCTCGGTGACAGAATATTTCTCAAGTGAGGAGGAAGAGAGCAGTTCTGTGGCATGCTGGGTCTTTGTAGAAGGGTGTGTGTGTAATGGAAGGACCCGAAGGAGGAGGTAGGAGCCACTTTCATTCTCTCCTGATGCTCAGACACTCAAACTTTCTCATCGAGAGGCTGGCGTAAAACTGTCTGCCTGGCTTCTAAGAAGAGCTCTGTGCTGGAATAAATGTGGGTAATAAGAGGTCTGATATTATTACCCATAATGCAGTTGCTACATGCCATCTGAGCCTAGGACTCAAGCTAAAGTAGAGTACAGGGAAGTGCCATTAAGTCCAGTTATTATGGAGATAGAATTGTTGCATAATTCCAAATAAACAGATTATGATCCACACATTTTTTTTATATTAACAATAATTAAATATACTGACGAACCTTAAAGTTTCACAAACATGAATTACATTCACAAATTAATAAAACAAAATTTGAAAATTAAAAACAAATTCATAAATGTCTTTTTCTGTCACAAACACAACTTTGATTTGTGAATCGTCTTGTGCATTTGTGAATGGCTTTATGTGCATTTGTGGAACTCTGCTCGCAATCTGTGCATTTGTGGATTTCAAAACATTTCTAGCGTTAAGACACTGACAATTCACAAATGCATAGACTCCACCCACTGTCTGCTCAAACCAATCAGATAACAGCCATACTTCTCTGACCAATCATAGCACGTTCTTGCTATAGCCAATCACGTTTAGCTTTACATTCAGAGCGGTCTTGTCCTGAAATAACTTCATTCATCAGCACTGGCTCGAATAGGTAATATAAGGGCAATACAAATTGGTACAGTAAAAAATGTTTAAAACTGGATTTTGTTTCACCATTAGACTGTGTATCAAGCCAAGCTACAATATTATATTTTATGTGTCTTTGAAAATGTCAGCGAAACAGTGCTTTAAATCAAGCAAACACGTTATGGAAACATCATGTTATTCAAGATGGAAAGAAAATAGTCAATAACTGACTAATATTGAACCTCATGACAAACATGTGAGTTTGAGTAATAGGTTAAACTGCTGTCACACAACAGCCAACAGTGTTTCCCAATTTTTCTGTCAAGCAGTTTAAATGATGTACATGAGCGGCCTATGTGGATTTAATGATGTATAAATCATTATAAATAATATTTTCCAACATTATACATAAAAGTATAATAAAGTTGCATTTGCTTGGGGAGGAAAAAATATACATTACAGACCAAAAGTTTGGACACACCTTCTCATTCAAAGAGTTTTCTTTCTTGTAGAGTCACACTGAAGGCATCGAGGGCTATTTGACCAAGAAGGAGAGTGATGGGGTGCTGCGCCAGATGACCTGGCCTCCACAGTCACCGGACCTGAACCCAATCGAGATGGTTTAGGGGTGAGCTGGACCACAGACAGAAGGCAAAAGGGCCAACAAGTGCTAAGCATCTCTCGGGGAACTCCTTCAAGACTGTTGGAAGACCATTTCAGGTGACTACCTCTTGAAGCTCATCAAGAGAATGCCAAGAGTGTGCAAAGCAGTAATCAAAGCAAAAGGTGGCTACTTTGAAGAACCTAGAATATGACATATTTTCAGTTTTTTCACACTTTTTTGTTATGTATATAATTCCATATATAATTCCACATGTTAATTCATAGTTTTGATGCCTTCAGTGTGAATCTACAATTTTCATAGTCATGAAAATAAAGAAAACTCTTTGAATGAGAAGGTGTGTCCAAACTTTTGGTCTGTACTGTATGTGTTGAATAAAAAATGCATATAAAATGTAAGAAAAGATATTTAAAACACTTGATCACCCAAACAATATTTCATATGAATCAGATGATGTGAATCATATTGCCGAGAAGAGGAGGGAATAAAAGCATAAGGAAGGAAGTAGTGTCCAGTTTTATGTAAATTACCGTGACCATATTAAAATCACATAATTACTTCTTTCTATGATTCCTGCTTTCACCACACTCTGAAATGTTTACCTCTTACTCTGCCAGACCTTTAATAGCTCTGACCTCAGGAGGTGTGCACATCCACCCTGCACACGAACAGGCATTTAGCCTCAGAGCGCAGGAACACTGCTGTAAATATCAGACTGACTTCAGGGAGCTGACTGACTGGTGTGCAGCAGGTAAATGCAATCAACATTTACATTTAGTCATTTTGCAGAGATGCCTTCAGCTTCATGCCTTCAATCAAGACATTACTTCAGCTCTCTTCTTCATAGATTGCACATTTAAAGGGAAAAATATTTACATGCAGTGCCCTCCTCTGGACCAAAGTGGTACTAAAACAAGAACTGGATGCAGTACCATTAGAGCATTCCCACAATCATCAACAACAGATAGTGAAAATAAGACATGCAGACAGGCAGAATGAAGACAATCGGAAGGACCTCAAGCTGTGGACAGGAACTCATGACAGCTCTTCCTTTGAAACCACTCTCTTTTTCTGTTGAAATCCAATATAGACAAACAGCTCTTTGGGCACTGTTTAATGAAATACACATAATGTTTTTGGCCATTTTAAATGTTATATTTTTTCTTAGAGTACAGAGTTCAACACATTAGGTGGTTGGGCAGTACAGAGAGATCCTTGTTTTCTGCTGCTGTTTGAAGTTTTGGATTCCAAGCTTTTACTAGAATGGACTCCAAGAGGCAATGGCCAAAATCATCAAATAATGAACACCCATAGTGACGATGTGATGATGTGACAATGCGAATTAATGATGCAATGAACACTAGGAGAACAAACACATTAGGCAAGATGAAGTTCTGGACACACTGTTTATGGCCCTGAATGAGACTAAATTATTGTGCAATTATTGCAACAATGCCAAGTTTGGTAAGAGATGTTTTCACTGACGAATCAGCAATTACATACAGTACAGTTCTTTCCACCTGAGAGTCTGAAAATACTCCGTTAGTCTTGTCATTTAGCTGTGTGAGAACTATTTGGGTTATTTTTGCAATCATTAAAAAACTCACTGAATATGTACATGAGTCGTTATTATGCAGCTCTGACATTGACAAAAATGAGTACAACAGAAATGCAAGTGGGCAGTGCAAAACCATCATACAACAGATTTTGGAAGACCACATGGAAAAGACCAGAAGCTAAAAAGTAAAATGAAAGAATAAAATGAAATTTATACAAACAGAGGGTTTTTGCTTTAATGAAATTACAAAACAATTTTGATCAGAAATAAATAAAATATAATATTTTATACAAAATATTTTATAAAAGTCACACATCCAACATAATTAGTTTCTGGTGATCTTACAAACTTTTAAGCTATTGATGTTAGTTTTGGAAACAAATAAAATTTGTATCATACAAATGAACAAAACTAATATTTTAATTGATGCAGATTACTTCCTTCAACACTGATTAAAAACCATCTTAGGATGTTAGGATGGATAGAACTCCTGCAATGTGAATAAGAGGGGAAAATGGCAAAATAAAGGTGAAAAGTCAAAGGCAATGCTTCTGATCATGCTTTGATTGGTTCATTACCGTCAATGCACAAATGCCCATCTATCATGCTAACAACCATTCTGCAAATTGGCCAAATTGGAAATAGAGAGACTAATAACAAAAATGACTGATCAAATTGAAAACTGAAGCAGATTACCATGAAACATTGAAACTTATAGAATATTAACATTCCACTTCAACTTACAAAAAATTGTTGACAGAGTATCAGGTACTGTGCATCCAACCTACATTATGATCTCTAAAACAAGACTTCAATCACTGAGCTACATGAGGTCTAGCAATTAACTGATGCTCCTGGGTATTTTCCGCTTGAAAGCAGGCCGCCACTCTTAAAAGATCTGGATGTCCCCTGGAAGGCGAGAGGCCCTTTGTCACCAGACACCATTAACATCAAGCTCCCTGAATCCCAGGCAGTCATGCCACATTTCCTGCAGCAACAGTCAACAAGCTCATGAATCTCTTCCCAGACTAAAGACCAGCAGTTTCAGTAGTCACAAGCACCAGCAAAAAGAGCCTTGGGGATTCCACACGTTCTACGGTTATGTGAACCAGAGTCAAATATCTGCTTTTCATTTATCTCTAGAAATTACACAATCCCTGGGAAGAAAAAGCAGTTTTAATAGAAACTATTGTGTGAGATTTAAAAAAAAGGATAAACACATTCCATCTGTTAATTAATCCAAAGAACTCTTTCATCACTTATTTTGGCTCTTTAACATGAAAAATAAAATGGCTGTTCAACAACAACAACAACAAAAAAGTATAAAAGTAAAAATGACTCATGCATAATTTATAATTTCACTGCATGATGAAGAGCAGCTGAGACATTCTGTAAAATAACACATTTTGTGTTCCACTGAGGAGGGAAAGTTCCTCACATCTTGAGTAAATGATGACAGGAATTTCATTTATATGTAAGGCAACTCTCTGAGAAACAAGCAAACAGCTGTTTAATTTCCAGTGCATAAGGAAGATAAAATGAATTTTGGCACTGGATTAAAATTGTATTAAGACTTAAACTAATCTCATGTTCAATACAATCACGACCACAGTTGTTTTCCCCAAACTGGAGGAATTGTTTCCTCCATTTTTGCAATTATCTCAATTACAGAGAAGAACAACAGAACTAGACTAATGGCTGCTAAAAAAAAGGGGAAAAAAAGTGCAGCAACATGTTGTTCTGTTTTGTTTTGCCCTTTAAGTAATTTACTTTTGGGTTCAGTTCCAGCAACAATTTCTTGAACTGAAGATCTCACATGTAGCACATTTCTGGTTTGACCCAATTTCAATCTAGTTTATTCTACATGTTCAGAAGACCTTAATCATAGAGAAGACAAATGTTCCTAAAGGGTTTTATTCCCTGATAATCGAGATATCTGTGTTGCAATGCAATTTTATATAGATGGTCTAAAAGCACTTTTTGCATCAAATATCAAAAATGTGTAAGAACATCAACAGACCACCCACTAGGCATATTATACATTTGGCCTTGTATAAACCCTTAAAGTTATAGTTCACCCAAACATTTGGTCATCATTTAGTCACCTTAAAGTCACTCCAGATATACAGTACTGTATATGACTTGACATTACATAAATTATTTAAAGTAAATTAATTCCAGCTAATAAATTTTACTGCAATGCAACCGATATCAATTTCTTAACGTCATTGCACTTCAAAAGTGAACCTTGAAATTTGATCTCCACTAGAGTCAGCGAATGAAGTTGAATAATGTGAGGTTACCCAAAACTTTGAGTCCTGCTGATCATCAGTATCAAATATAGTTTGGCTTACCAAAGTGTAGACACAACTGTTAGTGCCACACATGGGCTCTCGTATAACCCTGAGTACTAAATTTAATTCTGTCTAGACTGGACTTCTCAAGAATCTTAGCACTTTCTGGCATGCTGTCTACTGTCCTTCAGTCTAATCTTAAACCGGAGGGTCTATCATCATCATGCCAGCAGGCACACACAAATAAATACACACACTCTCTCTCAAATAAGCAGCGCTGTTACATTAAGATCAGGTGTGATGTTACTTCAAACAGGAAATAAATCAAAGAGGTGCATAAAGTGGTCCACTTCTGTCTACAGGGGTCTTCTCCCTGGGGCAACCAGGGCAGGTTATGCTGAGCCCTCCAAAATATGATCTATAAAATGGGCCATGAGAGGTATTTATAACCCTTAGATAGTGGATTAGACTGCATTTTTCAGACGAGTAAAAGCAATTCCACTGCAGCCGCCACAATATTTTCAAATATCCGTGCTCAGCTGCTGATATGCATCCTGCAGCACATCTCGGCAGCATTGCTCAGTTAATTAATTGGACTTTGGCTTTTCTCTTTTGCTTTGGTATGTTAATGAACGTCTAGCACAATAGACTCCAAGCCATCAAAGAGCCACAGATAGAATATGCCAAACACCTGCTTGTTCCAATAGCTACACCGACTGCCAGGGTCTGTATTAAACCCCGCAATAAACTGAGAGGACGCTTCACTGCAATTGGCAAGTATATATATATATATATATATATATACACACACACACACACACACACACACACACATGACCAAAGACCAAAATCTTTTATACAGATTATATACAGTATATACAATACAGGTCAAATGGCCTCTTGACCAGCCTTGGCCAAATGATGGACCAAATATAACATTGATAGTAAAAACATGGCTTGAGTGACAAACAGCCTTTGTCTAGTCTAGTCTATTACACAAAAACAGGTCCTCAAATCTCCCAGAATGCTCAGCGCCAGGGCAAGCCTATATTTAACTTTGCACAAGAAAAGTCTTGTCTGTGGTTTCGAAGCGCTGTCCTTTGCTCAGCTGTTGTCAGAGGTTGCCAGGAGACAGGATCAATAGAGACACTATATCAGCCATCTCTGAGGCACCACAGCTTAATATTTCTAATCTAGGCTTGGAAAACCCTTCCTTTGGAGTAAAACAACATCCTGACAATAAAGGGGAGGATACATGATGGTAAGGTTGTGTATTGGCAAGAATCTGGCGATACAAAACATATCACGATACAGGGGTTTCTATACGATATATTGCGATATATATTGCGATACTGTAAGCAAGGCGAAATATTTGTAGATTTTAGGAATAGGATATATTTTTAGGAAAGCTGTCATAAAGAACACAACAGCATATGCAATAAATAATTAGCAATAAATAAATAAAATAAAATAAATTATTTAACCAGAACACAGTGGGATCTGCATCTGCAGTAATCAATCCCTGTAACATTCAACGTTATTGAACTACTTTTTGTGCAGTTCAAGTGTGCATACAGTGTAATAACATTTTGATCTGAACAAAATAATTATATCTGCTTAATATCAATAAAGTGCTTGCAGGATTTCTAAAGAAAACAAAACAATTTTAAAACAACAAAATAAATACAGATGTTAAACAGTCTCAGAACCTTTCCACTTGGATTTCACAGGTTTTTCAGTTTGTATTTATGTTCCGCGTGGAATCGCAGAGACCGCGACATGAGCACAAAAAGCCCCCAACACAATAGAAAGCTGCAGCCGCATGGCGACCCAACCTCCTGGTGCGTCCCACACAAAGCCTCTGAGGCGGCGCCCATGGCACAATCTCGCCGTGGACGTTAAAAGCCCAAATGACAGAATAACAGTAGAAAAATGGAAACCAGAACAGAGACAGGGTCCATTTGTTTATAAGCTGATGCTAAAACAGCAAGGCCTGCTTCATAAAAAGTTAATTGCTGACAGAGCTACTATACACCCTTGGATTCAGAATTCTGCCAGCCAGAGAATAATTCCCATGTTTCCACATACGTCTACGGGGTGTTTAAATCTTTTTCTGCAGCGCACTGCAGATGACTTAACACTATGTAACACTTTCGAAATGACTGCTGGAAGCCATATTTTACATCATTAATAACAAATTATTGCACAAATTGATATCTTTTCTGAAAATGCAAGGTAACTAGTTTGATCTGTACACTGTAAAAAAAATATTTAGCAAAGTTCAGTAAATAAATTCAGAATTTCAGTATTGTATAGTATAGTATGTTATACAGTATATATGTAAATATAATATGAATATGAATCATATTTTTTGTAACTGTACTTGCACAAGGAATAACAGCATGGCCTGCATCATAAAAAGTTAAAAGTTAACTGATGTTATAAAATTGTTTCTCTCTTTTTCATTATAGTGCCCTGTTCCAACTAAGTCCAAACAAGATCATAGCTTGGCCCATTTTATGATTTGGACTCCTCAAAAGCCTATGCGACATTACATAACCAAAGTGTGGGCTTAAAAGAGGGCTTAGTGCACCATTTGGGACGAGGCCCCGGATGTCCATAACTTCCTGTTTGAGCCTGAAGCGTACGGCATGCTGTTTAAAAGACAGTGGGCCCTACATCTGATCTTTTTGGAGCCCAAAACAGCTCCTTCTCACCTTGGTTGCCCCCTGGGGAAGTCTTAGAAATAGGCCAGTTTCTGAAGCAGGTCACCCCATCCTGCAAAAAGAAGAATCAGAAACAGAGAGGACGACACACAAGCTAAAGGACTCAAGGAGGTGTCCGGCACCATCTCAGCTCCTAACTGAGAAATACAAACAAAACCGGCCTGTCACATCCACCTGTGAGCTGTTTCGCCTCCACACGGTGGTGGAGATTACCACAAGAATTCTAAAGTGGCGCTCATGCCTGCCACATTGTGCGCAAGCTGACCCTCCCACTTTTGGAAAGAAAGGAGAATGAAAGAGAGGGAAGAAAAGGAGAGCAAGAGGGACAGTGGTTACTTTTTTCCATTTTCATGAGCATTTAGGGGCCTAATAACAGCATTCTCTCACTCTCATTCTGCACCACCATCTTTTGGGTAAACAAGCCCCCTTTGGAGAGCTGAATTCCTCTGGAATGTCAGCCAATCAGAACACAGGCTCTAGGGAGTGTGTTATGGGAAGGCCTGACTCGGCTCTGACTCTTAAATCTCCCAGCAATGTGAAAAAGTGGTACACACTACACAACGCTTTTGAAATGCTATTATATGCAGTGTAATTAAGCAGTCAGTAAAGTTTTTTTTCTATTCTAGTCATTTACAGTTTTATTATATTTATAGATGAATAATGACACTGTTGTTTTCAGTAGAGCTGCTTTACAGATGAAATTGAATTGGTTTCATAATTTTCGAATTTTCCTGTTTATTACTGTAAAGCTGCTTTGACAATCAAATTGTATTCAGTGCTATATAAATAAATACATTTTAAATTTGCTATCTCTGTGCTACAGTATTGCAAAAATTTGTATTATATAAAAAAATAAAAAATAATAAAGATTTTGGAACACTTTCCCCATATGTAATTTTTCAAACAAACAGTCGCGCCTCAAACTTACTCTATTGGTTTTAAAAAAGAAAAGCACACAGTGTTTTCAATATGGGCAAACCAGCAAATGAAGTGTATATATATATATATATATATATATATATATATATATATATATATAACATGTGTATGTGTAACACCCCTTCTGCCCCTTGGTTATCTGATGTTCTACGCGAACACCGTTCTGAGCTTAGAGCTGCTGAAAGGGTCCAAAAATACTACTGACCTTAATGTGTATCAGTCACTCCTATCTTCTTTCTCTGCTAATGTCTCCTCTGCTAAAATGACATACTACCATAACAAAATTAACAATTCGTCTAACTCTCGCATGCTTTTTAAAACATTTTCCTCACTTCTTTGTCCTCCTTCCCCCCCCTCCTGCTTCATCTCTAATAGCTGACGACTTTGCAACGTTTTCCATTAATAAAATTAAACACATTAGTGCACAATTTTCCACACCACAATCAGTCAAGCTCATATCACCAGCAAACTTACACTCATTTACATCCTTCTCTTCACTCTCTGAGGCAGAAGTCTCAAAACTCATCCTTTCTAATCACCCTACTACTTGCCCGCTTGATCCTATTCCATCTTCTTCAAGCCATTTCTCCTGCAGTTGTACCTGCACTCACTCACATCATCAACACATCCTTCCACACTGGTGTTTTTCCCTCATCATTTAGACATATAACTCCACTACTTAAGCAACCCAACCTCAACCCATCTCTTTAAGAGAACTACAGACCAGTTTCCCTTCTTCCTTTCATTGCAAAAACACTTGAACGAGCTGTGTTCAACCAAGTCTCTACATTTCTCACACACAACAACCTCCTTGACAGCAACCAATCTGGCTTCAGAAGTGGACATTCAACTGAGACGGCCTTGCTCTCAGTTGTTGAAGCTCTAAGACTGGCAAGAGCAGAATCCAAATCTTCAGTACTTATCCTGCTTGATCTGCCCGCTGCTTTTGACACGGTTAACCACCAGATCCTCCTATCAACCCTACTGGCAAATGGCATCTCAGGAACCACACTTCAATGGTTTGAGTCTTACCTATCAGATATGTCCTTCAAAGTATCTTGGAGAGGTGAGGTGTCCAAGTCACAACATCTAACTACTGGGGTGCCTCAGGGCTCAGTTCTTGGACCACTTCTCTTCTCTGTCTACATGGCGTCATTAGGTTCTGTCATTCAGAAACATGGCTTTTCATACCACTGCTATGCTGATGACATTCAACTCTACCTCTCATTCCATCCTGATGATCCGACGGTAGATATTCGAATCTCAGCTTGTCTAACAGACATTTCTTCCTGGATGATGGACCATCACCTTCAACTCAACCTTGCCAAGACAGAACTAGAACCAGCAAACCCATCGTTTCATCACCATTTCACCATCAAGTTAGGCATATCAACCATAACTCCTTCAAAAACAGCTAGAAACCTTGGAGTTATGATTGATGATCAGCTGACTTTCTCAGACCACATTGCTAAAACTGTCCGATCCTGCAGATTTGCTTTATTCAACATCAAGAAGATCAAGCCCTTTCTTTCGGAACATGCTGCACAACTCCTCGTTCAAGCTCTTGTTCTGTCCAGGCTGGACTATTGCAATGCCCTCTTGGCAGGTCTTCCAGCCAATTCTATCAAACCTTTACAATTAATTCAGAACGCGGCAGCAAGATTAATTTTTAATGAGCCAAAAAGAATACACTTCACACCTCTGTTTATCAATTTGCACTGGCTTCGATTAGCTGCTCGCATAAAATTCAAGGCATTGATGTTTGCCTACAAAACTACCACTGGCTCTGCACCCATTTACCTAAATTTGTTACTTCAGACTTATGTGCCCTCTAGAAGCTTGCGTTCTGCAAGTGAACGTCGCTTGATTGTGCCATCCCAAAGAAGCACAAAGTCACTTTTACGGACTTTTAAATTAAATGTTCCCTCCTGGTGGACTGACCTCCCCAACTCAATCCGGGCAGCTGAGTCGTTAGCCATCTTCAAGAATCGGCTTAAAACACATCTCTTCCATCTTTATTTGACCCTCTAACTTTAACACTCACTATTCTAATTCTATTCTTAAAAAAAATCTAACTACCTTTCTAATCTTTTTGTATTCTATTTTCTTTTCATTTATTATACAATTGTATGTGTGTGTGTGTGTGTGTGTGTGTGTGTGTGTGTGTGTGTATGTGTAAAGACCTCTAACTAGCTTGCTCTATTCTTTTTTTTATTCTATCTGTTTTCTTTTTATTTATTATATTATTTAAAATTCCATGCTACGTGTACTGTGTTAACCTGAGACTTGTTATAGCACTTATATATCATTGCTCTTTTTGTTGTTTTTGATTGCTTCCACTGTCTTCATCTGTAAGTCGCTTTGGATTAAAAGCGTCTGCTAAATGAATAAATGTAAATGTAAATGTATATATATATAATTTAAAATGTTATTTATTTTATTATATTTTTTATAATATATTGGCCTAGTTTACTTATCAGACTGATAATAAAAAAATATTAAGAAGTCACATTTACCGGCTGATACAATAGTGACTGCTGATACGTGCATCACTGCTACTAGGCTTCATTATAACTGTAAATATATTTTCTGTTGGTGTTTACAAACTGAGTGTTAAGTAAACATTTGCTATGGTAATCTGGATGCCAGAGATGGTGTTGATAGACACACTGTAATTTGTAAAGAACCTGGAATATTCCTTAAAAAATGTCCGGCATCCTGAACCATGAATTAAAAGGAAAACATAAAAATCTGACTCCCAGCACAGAGTTTGCTGATTGCACAAAAAACGCCAGCTTCAGTGAAATCTGTTTTAAATGACGAGTTAAAAAGTGGAATTAATAAAAACACGCATCAATCTAATGTTCAGAAAGGGGGATGGGTAAAACAATGTTACTACGGTGATAAAAGCTCTGGTCACCGGACATCCTAGCAACAGTTACAATGCTTCAGCAATCTGTGGTTCAGTGAAGATAAAAAGCTCAGCTCACAAAGTGCATCTGCTTTACTTCATGCCACCTAAAACCAACTCTCAGGGGTTCATATTGCATTACAGCAATAAAGGACATCAAATTAGCTGAGTCTGAAAGCTGTCTGGCCGCCCGGATATATAATATGCGTCATGACTGGACTGGTCATACACAACACATATTACATTTGCTCTTTTAGCTCTTAGTATCATTGTGAGCAAACTAAATAAAAGTAGTGATACTACTAACCTGAAGGCAACAAGAAACAACATCCCCAACCCATTTTGTTGTTGCTGCCAGATGGTTGCCAGCTGGTTACAAAATATCATCAAATATTATCACAATATATAAAGAAATAATAATGTTCACTGTATACAATAACGTTCAATGGTTTGGGGTGTGCAATTTAAATTTGTTGAGGTTTTGAAGTCTGTTATGCTCACCAAGGCTTCATTAATTTGACTAAAAATACAGTAAAAACAACATTGTAAAATATTACAATGTAAAATTAATCTTTTCTACCTCAGTATATTTTAAAAAGCTCACCAAGAGAATGCCAAGAGTGTGCAAAGCAGTAATCAAAGCAAAATGTGGCTACTTTGAAGAACCTAGAATATGACATATTTTCAGTTTTTTCACACTTTTTTGTTATGTATATAATTCCATATATAATTCCACATGTGTTAATTCATAGTTTTGATGCCTTCAGTGTGAATCTACAATTTTCATAGTCATGAAAATAAAGAAAACTCTTTGAATGAGAAGGTGTGTCCAAACTTTTGGTCTGTACTGTATATATCCTTTTTTTTTCAAAAGTATTGCTAAATTAGTTTTGCAGTTACTTGAATATGATGAATAGTTTGTAACTAATCTAAAGTAGCTTTCCCAAAAAAGGTTGTGATCATAAAATGAGCTCATCAAACAGACAAGTGACTAGACGTACAATTATAGTCTAAACATCCTACTAAAATTACAGAGAGTTGGGATTTGGAGGGCTGCTGTTACCGACACAAAAGCACTTCTGTGAAGAATGTGAGGTCAGAAAATCGGTTGGATGTATGACAACCAGTTCGGCCAAATTCAGTGAATTCTGACTCCAAATACAATATGCCCACATGGATTTATGAGGGCTCACATGTCAAAGACTCTTCACATTTGGAATAAACAAAGAAAACCCTATTTGTCATTTATGAAATGTGCTAAGCATGGACAGTGGAAGAGCTGTATGGAAAACGTCACTAAAGTACCTCTGCAAATCATCAACAATGACCTTATCATCACAGTCTAGGATTTAGAGCTTGTTCTGCCCACCTACTCCTGATTCTGACGCATTTTTACAGCTGCCCTTTTCCAAAATGTCCTTTGCTTTAATGGGAACCATTCAGGATTTGGTAAAGGTCAACTTTGTGTCACTTGAACTTTCATTGAGAGCAGAATGTAAACCACCGTAGTAACCAGCATAGGCATCTAGAGACACATGTCCCATATTCAGATTCGTGGTTGACCAATATGGTCTGTTCAATGGCTCATTCTAAAATTGTTACATTTGATCTCTCCAATTCTGGTAGAGTGATATTCTTGGTATAAAAACACTAAGACTTTTTTTTAAAGTGATCATGCTATTTTAATAGCTTCTGAATATGGGAGCTAAAAAACCACACATTTACACCTTTTACAAATAACACCTTTAACTCTGTTAAGTTCATAGCTCAATGTCTAATCCCCTTTCTAAAGCCATTAAAGTCTATCTTAAAGTGATTTGCCCTACTATAAAAAAAATTTTTTTTCAAGTCAAGTCTGCTTTATTGTCAATTTCCACATGTACAGTACATACATACAGAGAATCAAAATTGCATTACTCTCAGACCCGGTGCATACAGATAACATTAACATTAAAGCCTAAAAATCTAAATCAAATATAAAATGTAGATACAACTATACAATAAGGGAATGTAAAAAGACATATAATAAAATTAAAAATAAATTTAAATAAAGAAGCGCAAGGCAAATGGCAGATAGAGTGCAAATCAATGAAGTGAACAACAGTGCAGATAAAGATTTTTAGTGCAAAAAAATAAATAAAATAAAAATAAAAAGCTTATTAATCTGATTAATTGACAAAGGGCTCAAGAGCAGTTATTATATTTAACTGACTGATGAGGTAGTGGAATGACGTCAGTTCCATGCTGAATGAGGTAGGGAGCAGACCAATGCTGCACAAAGTGACTGGTGCATGCCATCATATATTAGTGGGGGGGCTGGGGATGTGGGATCTCCTCCCTGATGGTAGCAGGCTGAAGAAGCTGTGTGACGGGTGGGTGGGATCACCTGCGATGCAGAGGGCTTTGCAGGTGAGACAGGTTCTGTAAATGTCCTGGAGGGAGTGGAGAGAGACACCAATGATCTTCTCAGCTGCTCTCACTATGTGTTTCATAGTCTTTTGGCAAAGACTCTGGGCAGCCTAAAATACAGCCTCAGTGCTAGAGCGCTCTATTGTTTCATCTTCCCTCCTGATTAATCCCAATAATAATGAATTATTTTAATACTATGCAATTAGGGGAGTGCTGTTCCCTAGTCTAAGGCCTGAATAAAGACTCCAGTTGACTACCCTCTATTATCAATTATGATTAAACTGGGATATCCCAATACTGAAAAAAAAAACATGAAAATCCAGCTTACCCAAGGCATAACTGTGAAGTTTTAAGGGATATTTTCAAGCTAGCATGGAGTAATGTTTCTTAATGAAAACAGATTTAGATTATATCTGCGATTCACTGTCGCTGTTCATTTGTACATGAAAGGGGTCAAATTCTACACGTTGCAGCCTTTCATACTCCTGAATTTGTACTCAAACCATTTTCTTTCCTCTTTCTGACATTTACAATTGAACAGATTATTTTAATTGCTTTTGAATTTTCCATTCAACAAAAAAAATCCTGAAAAAATACTAAGCAGTACAACTGTTTTTAACATTGATAATAAGAAGAAAAGTTTCTTAAGCACCTAATCAGTATATAAGAATGATTTCTGAAGGATCATATGACACGTCCATCAAGACTGGAGTAATGATGCTGAAAATCAAGCTTTGCCATCACAAGAATTAATTCAATTTTAAAGGTCCCGTTTTTCGTGCTTTTTTGAAGCTTTGATTGTGTTTACAGTGTGCAATATAACATGTGTTCATGTTTCGCATGTAAAAAAACCACAGTATTTTTCACACAATTCACCTATCTGTATACCGCTGTTTTCACTGTCATAAAAACGGGCTGATGTCTTCCTTGTTCTACGAAGTCCCTCCTTCAGAAATACGTAGCGAGTTCTGATTGTGCCAGCGGTTCCTGTGTTGTGATTCGACAGCAGCTGAGCGCACGCTGCCCTCCTCGAAATGCGATTGGGCTAGTTTTGAGAAGCAAGTGGGCAGGATTTGTTTTGAAAACTGCTGGAGATGTACTCATAATCACTGACGAGATGCGTATGAAAATCGCATTTGATTTTTTTTGCACAGCCCTAACATCTAGTTAACAAATCTAAACAGCGTTGCCCTTTGTGTAATAAGTTACAGAAACTGTTAAACGCACCAACTTAAATAATAAAATACACTTACCGGTTGTGGTCCATAAACAACGCCTTCTCCAGACAAAGAGGGAACTGCTCCATCTTTCAAGAATAATCTTTGTGTGAATCCGGCATTAAACTGATTGAGATTGAGGAAGCTCGCTGTCCTCAGCAAAATGTGCAGCACATAGTTTTACATGTGGATTATAATTTTCGGGAACCGAGTTAAACATAAATTGTAACCATTAAACAAACAAAGGTGATTGGACTCCAAGATGAAAATAACAGTGTTTCGATGACATGGCGACAAACACAAACGCAGCTCTTCCTCTTCTCCGTCGGAGCGCAACAAGGCCACGCCCCCTTTTTTGTGTATCGATGTGGGCGGAGGTTAGTCAAAAAACTGTTTTAGTGACGTCATTCCTGCAGGAACTAGAGGGATGTAGTCCAAACGGGTCGTTTTTTGTAGGCGAATACTGTTAAATAAAATATCTCGCTTGGCATTGAGCTTTGAGCTTTAGAATTTTACAGATATTATTTATACTCTAACAACAACATTACACACTAACTAAAGTTTAAAACATGGGATCACGAAGAACGGGACCTTTAAAATATATTCAAATATAAATTGTTGATTTATATTGTATTATATTTAAATAATATTTCACAAAAATACTGTGCTTAATAGGTGCTTATAAGGGACTTTCTTAAAAAAAATGTTTTTTATCTTACCAACCCTAACTGAACAGTAGTGTAGAAGTCCAAAGTAGCCCAAAGATAATACACTAACTACAGTTTAAAGCTGAGGTGTGTAAATTCTGCTACCACTGGTATTACCAAACAGGTTTCCCAGACATTCCACTATTTGCCATTTTACAATGTCGCTGTATAAAATACAGTATCGTAAGGCTAAGTAAATCATAGAATCTACTACCAATGTTTACAAAGATCTTACTTAGGTTTATGATGCTTTTGGGAAATAACCCTGCAGGTGACTCTAATAAACTCAACAATGCTTCAGTGGCACCACAATGAGACAGAGTTTACACTTTTCAGGGGAATCAACCTACAAGTAATTTAATTATAGCTGTCTCTGCAAATTAAGATGAGATAGGAGACACTTTTTTTAAAGAGTAACAGGTGGTTACAATAAGTTATAAGGCTTAAACCAAAAATTATATAGCCATGCACTAAAAGAGCTTGTTTGTTACACCAGAAATGTCTATTACTGAGTACATCACACACATTGTGTGTTTGGAACACAGCCAGTCCACATGCCAGCAAATGAAAAGGAGAAAAGACCAAAACAGAATGTTGCCAAAGATGAACAAAAAGAGGACAATATGATGCTTTGCTTCAACAATGGAGAGATGATCATCATCGCCACTGACCAAATGAAACATCAACAGGCCTAAATGCTGCATAAAACCAAAGATGGGGCATCAGGAAAAAGATGGAGGAAATTATAAATGTTAGTCCTCATATCTGACTAAAGGAGATTATGTCCATCTTGATATGCCACAAGGATTATGTTCTTCACAAAGATTGTCACCATTTAGAGCCATGTCTGGGATGTTTAATCCTCGGCAAAGTTACAAGCAGGATGCTTTGAGCCCAACATATATTTGCTGAAAGATTTCTAACCACATATTCCTAACCGAAGTGAAGCAACAAACAGAAAACATCCATCCCATCAAATGTTTCAGATGTTTCATGGCTTTCCGTTTTCTGAATAAAGTGATAAAAGGATGTCAAACAGTAAGGAACAAATATAAATAATCAGATCACGTTGCAAAAGTGCTCATTTAATAAATTATTCATTTACTCAAAACATTTTAAACTTGTGCTGAAATGTAAAACTCTCACATAGGTTATGCTTATGAATATCTAAAGAATTCTGTTTGATTCCTGATTTCTGGTGAAAATGAAAACGATGAACAGGCAAAGCATTTTCATATTATTACCTACAAAATAATTCTTAAATAGCCTGCATGAACCATAAATGAAACTACAAAGATGTTGTACAGTGAGCTTGACCACTATGCAACTCAATTGCAGCAAAGGTTTTATACATCAAACACAAAAAAATGTGATTTTTTTTCTTTACCTACACTGTCTTTAAACATCTGGTGGAATAGCTAATCATTATTTAATTTAATTCCCTTACTCTTTTTATGTCTTTCAAAAGCCTCAAACAAGTTGAAGCTATAAAAAACTGTGGTTTGACAAGCTCTGAAAGTTTTGCTACAGTTTGCTTTAGGGACCACGACATAGATCATAGACAAAGTTCATTTCAGCCCACAAGACTGTCACATCAGCATGAACATAGTCAGCATTAAATCCTTCAATACAGTGCAGTTCAGTCTCATTAGAAAGACATTAATGAACAAAACAACATCCAGAATGAACCACGAGTTCCTTTCTGAATACAATGGCGTAAATGTTTTTGAATGTAACAGCGTGGCACAGGTTCCATGGCAAAATTTTAATACACTTACAACTACCGTAACTGAATACATTTTTAATTGAAATGAATATAAAGTCAATTTTGGTTTGATTTCGATTCTAAAACCATTAACATACTGAAAATACTCGAATTCTTCTGGTACACACTAAAAGTTGATGAAGTAAATTTGTAAGGTGTAAGTAATGGTTTTCAGTGCTGTCAGACAGAATGTGAACCCTTGGCCTGTGGTAGATCAAATTTCAGGTAAGGTTTAATGCATGTCAAGGGTTCAGCCTGGCTTGAGAGGTAACAGTAGCAGTCTGAGTGAACACATCTGTTGATGTTACAGCGTTTTCATCTGTTCATGTCAACAGACATGTTCGAAACCCTTCCCTAAGGACTAAAGACACATTTTAGTGCGTAATTACACACATTTTGTATAGATCACAGTTGTTCTGTCATTGCAACAAAATAAGAACTCTGCAAACGCCCTGGCAGCCTGCTCTAATCTGTTTCACAGCCCCACATACATAAGCTCACATCACTGTCTGGCTCTCACCACTTCATGTGCTTTGTTAAAAGTGTATCCAAGTTCTCCTCTTACCATGGTGGCCGTCCAGCTCGAGTTTGTTGTCCAACTCCATAACTTCAAAGACAGACAAAATCAAACATGGTCTCAGTGCCAAGGGAGGGGAAGACAGCAACGGAGGGTACTCTCTCTCTCTGCCTCGTCACCCGTTTGCCAGAAGAGCGCTGCCTCCCATGCAGCCTGCCTACCTTCGCTCTGTTCTGGCTGAAGCATTGCATCTGGCAGATCTTAGCTGGGCTGAGCCACTTCTCTGGGCCCCACTCACTCCCACACGAGCACCAGAGCTCTTAAAGACACAGCGGGATTTTTCACTTGCTTTTCCCCTCTTTCTCTCTCTCTCTCTCTCTCTCTCTCCCCCTCTCTCTCTATGAGAGAATGTCTTTCTACCATCCTCTAGATATATTTTACAAGCAGAGGTATTTAAGAATCACTGAGATACTTTCATAATGTTTATGAATGTAATTATTTTTAGATTTATATATTTTAAAAATATATATTTTTTTATCATTATTATTTATTATTTGTAATTTTTATTATTTTTTTATGACTATAAAAAAGAATAATGCAATAATGCAACAAGTTAAACTAGATAAAAATTATAAATGTTGCCTCAACAACTAGCTCAAATAAAACAAGTTTAAAATAAGTTTTCCACATTTTATTTCACAATATAACAATGAGGTGAACATAGGGGAGTTAAATGTTATATATACATATGTTATATATATATATATATATATATATATATATATATATATATATATATATATATATATATATATATATCATTAATCAAGTTTAAGTGATTGAGCTAGACTAAAGCATATTTTCATAGATCTGGTTTATCTTTAAACATTAATAAATCAATTATATGAAGACAGGTATATTCATTTTTTTAATAACTGAGTTCTAAATCTACTGCAGAACAGGAATGGTTAAAAACAAATAGGTTTATATTTTTTTTTCATTTGAAAGAAAAAAGTGCTTAAATAAACTAGGCTTTGATCACACTACACATAATTCAGCTTAATTTACAAATCAAATTGTCCACATTTTGCTGTTTATCTATGTCTATTGTATAAAAGGGTATAGCTATTACTGTGGTAAGAGGGAACAAAAAAACAGGAAATATTAATTATGCTCAAATCCAACATACAACATCATACTTCACCAAAATGCTCACAACTCGTAAGGAAGCAGGCATTATTGTAATATTAACAAATGCACTGTATCCAAAACTGATCACTCATTCACTCAAGACCATTCAAAACACAGTTAATGCTACATATGAGAGCGGATGCCACAGCACTTAAAGACTTTACAGACTTAACATCCCGAAGGAGGAAAGAACCTGAAACTTGAAATCCAATCAAACTGCAACGCATTTCCAAAAATCCAATTTTAATTGGATTTCAAACCACATATGGATATCAAGTGTGTTTCTCTTTTACACTATGACAGATTAGGATGCTGATGATGCACAGGAGGGTGTGTGTGGGGTTTTAAATGTGTGTCTCAGCAGGGGGTGTGCAGAGTAAACATGCAGAGACATTTGCGGAGTCAGCAACAAGCTGCCAGTGTCTGACACATGCATCAAAACAGAGCTTAGCTGCACTGAACACGGCTCACGTGACAGAAGAATCTTAATGAGATCTGAAGAGCTGTCAATGTGTACCTATAATCATACACTAATACTGTTCAATAGTTGGAGATACTGTACGTACAATATTTTATTTTTTATTAATACTTTTATTCAACAAGGATGCATTAAATTGATCAAAAGTGATAGTAAAGACTTTTACATTGTTACAAATCATTTCTATTTCAAATAAACATTCTTTTGAATTTTGTATTAATATATATATATATATATATATATATATATATATATATAATACAATTTTTACTGTATTTTTGATCAAATAAATACCACCTTGAGACTTCTTTCAAAAACATTTAAAAAATCTTACCAACCCCAAACTTTTGAACGGTTAATGTGTCATTTACGTGACACTCTTACTTTTATTATTATTTTTTTCAAAGGTTAATTTACAATACTAATAAAAAGAAAAAAAGGAAAAGAAGAAAACAGACAGACAGACAGAACCACACTAGCCTATTTAATGCAAGAGTTCTCTTTAACCTTTTCACAAAACAAGTGTTAGGATAATGTGTCTCATCCCCAAATTCAATGGCATTGTGAAACAGAGTCCATATCATGCAATTTTAAACAATAGCTGTCCTGTAACACCATCATAATTATGCCTACCACTGCAAATAACTGGCTTGCTGCCTATCCGTGACAAATGGAAAACAGTCTACAGTGTGTTCCATCATGTTCTATTTCATGGGTCTGTCTACTGGTGTTACATCTGAACATAAACAAACGAAGTTTGCATCATTTAAAATCCACTAATATGAGTAAAAGAAATGTATTCTAATACATTACATAAAGAGTAGCTAAATGTTATTAACTTGCATAAGTTGTCCGTGCCTATGTCAAAATCACTCATTTAGAACAGTGTACTAAAACTCAGGATAAAGATTCCATTGCAAGGTTAGTGTAGATTAGCAGCAGCAATCAAGCGATTGTTTTTGTATTCCACTTTGTCAATGACACCTTTAAAGACTATTATCAGAGTTTATTACTCATCAAAGTGTTTCTTCACTGTCCAAAGGGGAAAAAAATGAACTGAACTAGGTGTATACAAGTATGCGCTCCAGAATCTACTCACTGGCATTTCTGTTTAGGGTGCTCTGTCTTTATGGAGCTGAACTCCCTCAGGAATGCTGGGGCTATGTCGCAGGAGCTCTCGTAACAGCAATGGACTGATCTGAGAACAGGCTACAGAAGTTCATAGAGTTTAGAGTGTTAGTGGGTAAGGCCTATAAGAAAGACTTCAGCATGCTAAAGAAAGCTCATTCTCTCTACTCTGACATGTTACTATGTACTTGTTGTCAGAGCACACATAGGCTGCTATATGATATACTGTTATAATGATTATAGGCTATTATAAATATTATACATCGCCTACGCAATATGCAACGCATATACACATGCATTAGCATACATGTGACAGTAGACCATGCAGAGCATCAGGGAGAGCATGGGGAGCTTTTAAAAGTTCCCAATGCTTCGGGAAAAGCTGCATTTTGAAAGAGTTTTGATTTGATTACCACGACAAACAACAAATCAATTGGTCATGTGCAGTCCTCGCCATCTCCTCATTAGACGCACCTTTAAGAAATGCATCTATACGGATTCTGATTATAATAAAAGAGTTTTTGTTTTCGATATGTTTTATTTCGTTAAATACTAATTCTATAGATATATTAATCAGTCTGTCTGTTATTCATGTATTCGCTGAGTTTCAGTTCATTTTTGTGAAGCACTCCTATTCAAGACCAGACGGCAAAAAGGGCATCATGTTTGTTTTCTTAATTTTATAAAAGCACTACGTTTTGTTGATAGTGAACAAAAATATTTATGATGAATTGGTGTTACCTTATGAGCAAAAATGATGGCGTATCCACAGAAAACATCTAAGTGATCACGCTGGCGCCTCCATGTCCTGCAAAGCGCACATTTTTATATGCTTGAACTGTTTTAGTATATCTATACATTTTACTTTAGGCAAGTCGTGATGATTTGAGAAGGCTAAATTGATCAAACATATATTATCAGCTTACTGTCTGCTGCTGGCCGCTTGGTCATTACTTTAAAAAACAAAAACTTATATTTAACGAACAAAAAAATGCTCCAACGTTTTTCGAAATTAACTTAATAAAAAAATATAATATCTTTGCCATTACATACAAAACTGAACTATTTTTAAAAACATGATATGTTATATATAATGAGTATATGTCCAGGAGAATTAGCTGACATTCTGCAACCAAGCAAAACTTGACCTGCCATTCCATTGGTTCTGAAAATGGCTGTCCACAAGATATCCAGTGTATTGATTAACCTTTCACGTCTGTAAAGCAGAAAAAAAGTATGAGAAATGAGAAAAGAAGAAGGATCAATTACAATCATGATAAGACCAAAGAGTGTGAGTCTAAGATGCTAAAAACAGAAGGTGACCCAGTGGTCATAAAGTCAGCTGGCATTCAGCTCTATGCAGGGTGCGATTTGTGAAAAAAAACAGAGGGGGGGGGGGGGGAGGGGTTGTTTTTAAACATTTGAATTCATAAAAATAAATAATGAGAACATGAACTAGATGACGTCATGTGCTAATTAGCATATTAATGACGTAAGTGCGTCGTATTGTATTGCCTCCCTATGCTCACATACTGCAATTAAATTTAGCCATTTCATTTAATTCTTAATAAATTGTTTTTATTACTATATTTTAATGTTTCTGTTGTCAGACAACGGAATGAATATTATAATGACTGAAACGCGGTCCTTTAAGACTACATAACCAGCTCTCAAACATTAATCTGCACTAATGAAATCAAATACACGATAAAGTCAGTGGTTGTGCTGTGACTGATGTCGGCTATACTTGCTTGTAAAATAGAGTTAGAACAGAATATCTTTATTATTTTTTTTTACTGCTCTCTGCGCTCGCTCGCAGATCCAGAGAGAGAGACCTCGAGCTCGAAAAGTCGCTAAATCTAGCGACAAAGTCGCCAAGTTAGCAACTCCACAACCCAGCGGTCCGGCTTCAACCGTCTCGCAAGTGTTGATAGGCTATTACTCGTGAGGTGTAACCAATCAGATAGCGCCGTGGGCGGGACATTGAGCAAGTCTGCAGAGAGGCTGCGCGGCAGCTATATTAGAGCCAGCCAAAGTAGCGCATTTTAAAATAAAATTGACTTTAAGCAAACCACGGATCCGTGATAAGTTTTGTGATCCGTCTCGCCACTAGTGTAGAAGCATTGATCACTTTGGGGGTGGGGGGGGGGGGTAAATTAATGGGATAAAAATAATTCAGCAGAAGCAGGGATACATTGACCAGAAAGGGGGAAATCCATAGACTGTATAAAAACATGGACGTAGTGTCCGTGACGTCACCCGTAGACTCCTGAAGTGTGTTTTTGAAGCCTAAAGTGTGTAGAGCGGGCCGTCGCCATCTTGGCAGCGCGTCACCGCGCGACTCTCCCGGAGAATCAAAAATGGGCAAAAGGGCGGGAGCTAGTTGCTGTAGCCACGCCCACCTAGCACGACGGCAGTGTCAGCAGCGGCAATCCACCTGTCACTCAAGTGGCTACGCCCTTAATTATGCAGAACTTTAAGTCTTAATATAATTTAAACGGATGAGTTATAAAAAAATTCACCCCCCTCACAGTTGTCATGAAGGGCAAAATTAGCTATTTAGACCAAAATCATTTTTTGAACCAGGCTGTAAACATGTTTTTACCTGCTGTAAAGTTGGGCATTTTAACATGGGGAGTCTATGGGACTGACTCCCTTTTGCAGCCAGTCGATGAATTGCAGTTTTAGTCACTTCCTTATTGGCCTCACGAGAGAGAGCGCGAGAGGTTGGCGCTCGGGGAAATCCCACGCATCCCCCCCGGCAAATCGCACCCTGGCTCTATGAATGGAATATTCTTTTGTATAAAAACACAAAGTTAATTGAATTACAGAGCCTTCAATTTAAGTAAATTTACTGAGTTTAAAATGAACATTTAAAGGTGCTCTAAGCGATGCCGGGAGTCGTAACTTCTTGTTGACGTTCAAATTGTTGTCAAACAAAACGGAGGCTAGCTAGACCCTCCCTCCTCCTCATCCGTGCACTGACCCCCCAAACCCCACCCACAAATCTTTCTTGTCGGTTATTGGCTGGAACAGTTTGTTATGTTTTGTGGTGCGGGTGAGCCCAGTTTGTTTTTCTTGTTGTTTGTGGAGCCTGTGGTGTCTAGAGAGACCCCGTTTTTTTTACAGTGTGTTCAGGGGACAAGCAGCTAGCGGATAGTGAGGAGATGTTTGCTGGATGTGACAAAAAATGTTTTGGCCTAAAATATGTGTGACATCACTTAGAGCACCTTTAAGAGACTGGTTGGTTGTAGTGCATCTTTGGGACTGTACACTGATCCCATGACATTTAGAATTGTTTATTTAATATGATAAGGAAAATTATTAAATCATTTTGCTGACTAAAGGGCAACACTGAGACGTATATTCCTCAGTTTCTTCCAAGTTAAACTGTGATTAAGCTATTAGTTAATCAAAAATGTCTGGCTGGGGCAAGTTGAAACATTTGTTCATATTTCCAGTTACGTGTGCACTTAATATTTTGCAGAAATGTACAACACTATTTGATATTTTACTTGTTGTGGTTGTTTAATGATTGTTCCACAATAATTTCACTGTCTACTTTTCTGAAAAGCATGTTTAATGGCCATAAAGTGCTTAAGACATGGCAAAAGCAAACAAATGTTATGCACTGTGTAACGTTAAATGTTTTTATATTGACTTGTAAGACATGTTTACATATAGGAATTACATTTTAAATATAAATGTATCCTAAGAAGCACTGCAGCAACATATGTGACATCTAGCCTCAGTCGCCCTTAGGTTATATATGGCAAACAAACGTGTTAATAAAAGTTGAACACATCTCGTTCGCCTCAAAAACAAATGGTGTACTTACCGGTGGCCCTCATCCAGCCCTGGTGCTGACAGCGGGTGATGTAGGCTGACATAGAGGTGAGACCACTTAACATGCCTGCCGTTTTCAACATGCAGCATTCCAGGACATATGCACACCTGATGGACGCCTCATAAAGATTAAACGTGCCATCAAAATGAACTTTTAAACGGAATGACGCTGGTTTGCGCGTGCAGAGTGTTGACTCCTTTTTATTAAATCACTAAAAGAGTGAAGGGAACAAAGGGTGTCATGTAAAACCTTAATTAAATTAACGCTTTAACCTCTCATGGCGAAGAGAGCACAAACAAAAAACTCTTATCTCTTAAAAAAATTACAAAAAACAACAACAACAACAAAAAACACGCACCTGACACACACACAATCGACAGTTGTTTTGAATTTGGCAGGTTCGTTCAGAATTCTGGAGAACAAGAAGTTACACAATGACTACATTAAAATACATATTGACAAAAATTAGGAGATTTTGCCCTAATTCACTTGTTTCATATTAAAAACATAAAGGTAAGGCCTGGCTCACGAATATTAATCGCTTAACGATAGGTTCGTTTAGTAGTCAGTCGTTAAAATTTCGCGCTTATCAGCTGGCTGATTTAACCATTGCGAAGGCTTGGCTCATGAATGTTAATTGAGGTGTACTGGAACGTCAGCCTCATATAGTTAAAATTCATACGTTAACCTTTTGCCACAAGATGTGCATAACCCCATGACCATTGCATTGACATACATCGGTTTATGCATTTATTAAAACATAATTGTTTGGAAATTAAAGATGATGGTCTTTGCAAGAAAAACTAAAGTAGTATTTTCTACACTTTTAAAACATATATACATTCTCTTCTCACTCATATGTGATGAAAGGTCCAGTTAATCATGGTTACTGTTTCCCGTTTACATTTATAGTTGTGTCTGTATTAATTGTGCAGAATAAATAATACCAACAAGCCTGTGAAAATGGTTGTACAGATACACGAGACACAATTATTGCTGACAAACTCTTTTAATGGTCTGAAACAGGAATGAATGAATAATGACAAATGCAAGTTTGCACATTTTGTTCCAAAAGACAAATACATGTTCATCATGTACGGCTTTGAGGGTGCTGTGTAGAAAATTTGCCAGAAAAGCATTCAAAACTCCTTAATTTTAATCTTATGATAAGGCAATAGGTTGTTTCTCTTCTAAACCTTGTTAAACTTGTAACCAAAATATATTCTCTTGAAATGTGAGCAAGTTGACATACAAAAATTTGAGAGCATGATCAGTACAACAATCTTTGTATTTTGTTGACAAAACCGTTGACTTTTAATTTCACAATGCTTTTCCTTTGGGGAAATATTATAAAAGTAAAAAGTAAATACTTGAAATATCTTTTATACATTTAAAAAAAAAAAAATAGGTCAATTTATCCAATAATAGCTTGCATAGCTGATAGAACATGTTAATAGTGCAATAATAAAATGGGGCTAATATTATATCCAATTATATACATTTAAATAATAAAGTATATTTATAATGTTTTGTACTATAAAACTAATTAAGTCAAATTATAGAACCTGCCAGCTTTAAAACTTCACATAACTTTCAATTTTCCAGTCAATTCAATCATCTGATAAGTGCATGTATCCACTTCCAGATCCATCTCAAATATAACATCGATCTTTGGAAATCATGTAAAAACATTGATTTGACATTAATATGTGGGCAAATGTTGAAAAAAGCCTATATTCTATTGCTAATTAAATGCAAATGATCACTTTCCACTTTCAGTTTCATTTTGCTTTTCCAAAGCAGGTACCGTTTATCCAATCTGACATGCCAGAGCATACAGAAGAATTTAAAATAGAAAAATACTTCTCAAAGCAGTATTTGTGTCACTTTGGTTATCTAATCACCCAGATCGAATTCAAAAATTATAGTTGAACAGGAAAGAACGAAAGTGCTAACATTTTAACATTGCTAAAACCCCCCCGCTGTACTGTTATCTAAGGTGAAAAAACAAGTGTGTGCAGATTGTTATATATTGCTTCTGCAAAAATACTTTAAAGGGATAATTCGCAGAAAAAAATGAAAATTTGCTGAAAATGTACTCAAGCTCAGGCCGTCAATCCAAAATGTAGACGATGTTTCTTCATCAGAACAGATTTGGAGAAATTTAGCATTGCATCACTTGCTCTGTGAATGGGTGCCACTGGAATGAGAGTCCAAACAGCAGATAAAACATCACAATTAATACAAGCAATCCACATGATTTCAGTCAATCAGTTAATGTCTTGTGAAGTGAAAAGCTGCAAGAAACAAATCCATCATTAAGGCATTTTAACTTTTAAACCGTCAAAAAATCCATTCCTGTTTGTCCTCTCACATCAAAATCCACCAACATACTGGTTTAGAACTATTTTTGCTTGTAAATGGAGCTTGATCTGTGCATATTTCTCTCCTGATTCAGACAGGACGGCTTCGTCACTAGAGAATGTAATATTATGGACTGCAATCATGTGGATTACTTATCAATTATTGTGATGTTTGTATCATCTGTTTGGACTCTTTGGAAGTGATGTGATGCTATATATCTCCAAATCTGTTCTGATATTGAAACAAACTCATCTACATCCTGGATGGCCTGAGGATGAGTACATTTTCAGCAAATGTTCATTTTTGGTTGAACATTAAACTCAAAACCTTTTTTGGGGCACATGAAACGGTTTGAATCCCAAAACTAAACTGAAATGACTTCATGTTGTATAATACTGTCCTGTATCTGCTACCTAATAATGACGTTACACTGTGTAAAATTAGTATATGTTACTAGACTGAATGTTTGTGATGTTTAAAGTGCCCTAAAAGGACACTGCAAATGACTTCACAAAAAAACACATTAATGTCCCACATGAGAGAAGACCAGAGAATCAGAAAAAAAAACACTATATGTGGTTTGTGGAAAACAAGAAAAACTCCGAAACTATGACTTTCAGAATAGCAACACAGAGAGTAACTATGGGGTGGGGTGGGGGGTGTCATCTTCCTTTGCAGACCACCTGTTCCACACCTCTGTTCTGTGATATTCAGTAAGGTGTAGTTCCTTCCCACTCCACCAAATACTGCACCTTGCCTTCAGGTGTGATCCTACGAGCCAGAACCTGATACTTCTCCCCGCAGGTGAGTCGACCGGCCGCCCCAAAATAGCTGGTGATGGAAGACTTGAGGTGAGACAGAGAGGAATCGTCCTCGCTGATGCTCTCAAAGGTGTGGCTGTCGATGCTGTTCTCCAACATGACGTTGCTCTCCTCTCCAGGCATGCTGATGGGGCTCAGCTCACGCTCCACCATCTCTCGTTTTGTGGCCAGCGCAGTGTAATTAGAGGAGGGCAACTTCCTCTTCCGACTGCCCACATTTTTCCTGTAAAAAAATTATAAGAAGCATAAAAACTCGCCTTTCACTCAAAATGTTCTTTTTATTTTTAAAATTATACATTTTCTGCTCAAGTAACCAGTTTGCAGAGGTGGGGGGAAATGATTTCTTCAAAAACAAATCAATATCCCAATCAAATTAAAATCAAGCCTGGCTAGGTTCATAATGGAAGACGTGCTTATTAATCAATTACTGTATACAGCTTGCCATCGTTTACAATTTTAAAAAGAACATATATCATAATTTAAGGAAAGTGAAGAAAAGATAAATAAATGCACAACTTTTCACTCATTTGTTCTGATGCTGAGAATTCAGCTTTGCTATCACAGGAATGAATTACATTTTAAAATCGGTTAAAATTGGTATAGTATTTCATAAATATTACTGTTTTTATTGTATTTTTGATCAAATGAAGGCTGCCTTGGTGAACTTTTAAAGACAATGTAATATCTTTCTGACCCAAAAAACGGAAAACTAAAGAAAACTAGAAACGGAAGCTTAAGATGTCCTGATATTCTAGCCATACACACAAATTGCTCTGTATACATTGTGCTGCAAATGTAAAAAAGAATACAATATTATGATAATTTATTTCATATTTCAGCTAAAAATGTGCACTACTCTGTGTTCTGCTTGAATAAAAAAATACTCAAAAGAATAAAAACAAAAAGATGTATTATTTGTTGCATTTTCCAGTGAATAAATATTAACACAAAAAGGGTGCAGTTGTATAGATGCACTAATACTGTCATCCACAAGATGTCCCTGTTTAACACTGAATTTTACTTCCTAGACATTCGCCATCCCTTTTCAGTTGCCTCTGTGGGCATTACGGCATTTTAAAGGTCATGCAGCAGACTTTTAGGTATTTTTTTCTCTCTCTCATGCTGCAAATCTTCTGGGAGTTTCCAATATGCATAAACCACATAATCAAGGTTCCTACACATGTTTCCCAATACATTTCCATGACTTTAACAATATTCATGACCTTTGTCTTTAACGGACCTCTCTGTCCCAGAGTTGCACGCACCCTGTCACTGTAAACTGACCTGTCAATCATCTTGTCACAGTTAACATCCTCCACATTTTAACTTCCCACCATATTAGAGAGAAAAGAAGTAGCACGTTGAACCAGCTGTGGATCTTTATGCGGAGATCTCTGCTCATATTTTTCGCATAATGAGGCATTTCAAAGTTAATAGCCAAACGGATGTTTATAAATGTTCAACATTGTTGTTGCAGATTAAATATAACACAGATAACATGAAATAAATATATTTTTAACCAGGTTAAATGTTTATTATTAGTAACTCTATCCCCTGTATCTAAACCTCTCTGCTTAACTGTCAGCCGCCATGTTTGTAGTTTTTAATGCTTTTTATTCATGTTTGTAGTTCGGAACCCGAATCTTTTGCTGAAGTGATTGTGGGTAATATTAGCCATTAGATGTGCATGGATCCACACTTCAAAAGTCGACCTGAAATAGTTGATAGTTCTGGGATACACTTTTCAACACACACTTATTCTACCCTCACAATATATTTAGATATTTGGATAGTATGAACACTGGGACACAGGGCTTGAATAGTACCTACTAGGCAAGTGACAGTTCTGTCAACTGTCCCAAAATGCGAGTGAAAGTCTTGTATCGCAGCATCTCTCATAGTGCAGATGAGATGTGCCAATGTGAAACCACTTGTAGAGACATAAGCGAGAAGACCCGGTACAGCTGAATCACTCACGCGATTTAATCTGACAGTCTGTGTGGATTTATTTGCTCATCTAACCTACAGTACATGCTATATTGAATAAATATGTGCAGGAATTTCCCTCATTTTAAACTCAAAAGCTGTGGGAATGAGTAAAACTATACAAACTATGCGATATATGCACAAACACGCAACAAAATACTGGACCTGATTAAACATAATTCTATTATACAGAGATTTTTTCAGGTTTTTTCATAACCGTGAAATCCCTTCATAATGACCACATATTTCTGCCCATAGGGCATGTGTAACATGGGAAATCACAGCAAGACATCAAAATCCAATGCCGAGAACCACCATTTCAGAAATCATTACAGCTGCTAAAATGGGATGTAGAACTAAACCGTATTAGTACATGAAAGCCATGCACGGAAAGCAGATATGTGTTTATGAAGTGTTTGATCTAGCCCACGACGAGGATGCACAGTAGGGGACAGGGATCTGTTGACCCTCACAACGTTTCCCGTCGAGAAAATCCAAGTTGTGTTTTATTTTCTTCCACCCTCTCTCCGCCTCTTTCCGAAGACCCCTAGGAACACTGCAAGAATACTAATGAGCATTCATATCCTAAAATAAATAAGACAAACTATGGGAAAGTAATCAACGGGTGAGTGGGGCCATTTGGCAGAGCATGTTCTGCGCACAGGCCTTGGCTTTCTTTGATTGTGGTTTCTCCAGGCCTAGCGCAGTGGGTGACAAAACAAAAACAAAAAACAGGAAAAGTATAAGGGATTACTAACTGTATGAGTATCTGGCCTGCGGGACATTAGGCATGACTACCAGGAATGTGATGAGCTTCTGAGGAAATGGCGACTTACAGCAATGACTCAACAAAGAGAACATGAGTTCTGCTCTACAGTGTCAGTGTAACACTCCTCAACGGAAATAAAGCTTTGTGAGCGAGACTAAAAGGAAAGGACAAGAGGGAAAAAAGGCTAGAGGAACAGAAGTTTTCAAAAGTAGTTCACACAGAAATGAAGGGTCGGTCATTATTTTCCCAGTCATTATTTTCAATCTCAAATAGATGCAAATGAGATTTCGGGGCTATGGCTATGACATGAGAGCGAGAAAATAACAGAATTTTAATTCTTCTGTGAATTATTTATTTAAAGGATGCACTGTGTGTGTCATTCAGTCAATCAGCATATACTTACATATGCATATATTAATTATTTACAGTTACATTTAGTCATTTCGCAGATTTACATTTACATTAGGAATGTTCATTTCGATTATTTTTCCTAACCGACAACCAACGCTCGTTTACCGATTATTAACCGTTAACAGACAATATTATTTTAAATTAGAATTTAATTAAATTAGAAAGGATTAGAAATTAGAAGTGTCTGTGACCCGTTAAAAATACTAACATTTGTTTCCCGGGAATTATTTTTACATGCGCAAAATGCAGCAAACAACAGGATTCACATGGTCTTCATATTACATCACGCACCTGCAGCGCTTATAACATTATAAGCTAGGCTATATATATATATATATAAAACAAATAAATAGGCCTATATGAGAAATACATTTTTACTTAATAAATTAAGAAAATGAACGAAAAACTGTGCAACAAGTAGCCTGGTATGCAGAGTTTCAGTTAATTTTTGAGGCGGCATCCTATTTTTCTTTAGGCTTATTTTAAGCATAAGGATTTGTTTCTATTGTGAATGAGCACAAATAAAGGCAAACTGTTTTCAATTCCGATTATCTTTTTAACTAAAAGGAGAATTCGTTTGGCTTGTCGTTTGTATTGCTATAGTTTGGATAGCTATATGTTTTGGAGTGAGGGGAACTAAAATAGCCTAGCTATGTTTACAGTGTTTATTATAATGCTTGTAAACATATCTCGCGTCGGCATTAGGCCTATTTCTGAATGCGTTTTTTTCTCTCTTTAAAAACACTTTTTTATATATATGCATAGCATAGACCTATTTTAACCATGCAACAAACCTTTTTTAAGATTTTGATAAATTCATGAAAATAAATAAATAAATAAATAAATAAATAGAAAAAAAAAACGTTTAAATGATTGTATTAATCGATCAAAATTCTTAACCGTCAGTTAACCGGTTAAAAAAACATCCCTAATTTACATTTAGTCATTAATTATTATACAATATATATTTATAATTGGAAACAATGTTAAACAAATATAAAAAAGTAAAATATTTTACATCCCGTTTTAAAACTCTAGTTAAAAAAGAAAATCTAATTTCTTTTTTATTAATGTAAAAATAGTTATTCAATATAAATATACAAATATGTGTGTGTAAAACATTTTTTTTTTGTGTGTGTGTGTGAATACTTTTATACAGCAATTACACATTAAAAACAGCACAACTGTTTTCAACATTGATTAATGAGGCCTGCTCAGGAAATTATATTGTATTGGATTTCTGTATGCTGATTCTGTATATTTCATAATTTTCCTTTTTGTTGTTTTTAATTACATAAATGCAACCTTGGTGAGCAAAGTGACTTCTTTCAAAAACAAACAAAATTTTTACAGACCCCACATTTTTTTTAATGGAAATTTACTTTCTTATATATATATAAATAACTTCCATTACTTTTTCAGTTTTATAATGTCTTAATATCCCTGCTAGGGTGTCCCTGAATGTCTATGTGAACCTTGTTTTTTTAAATAATCCATAATCTGACAGCATATTTCTCTGCGAGCTGTTATAGGCGGTTTACACACAACATCAGGTGGTGATGGACACCTGTTATTCCTTTTTAACTCGTGGGAAGCAAAGTGCAACCCCAGCAGGGGAGGCGAGAATCTACAGTGACAGTGGCGCTGCCAAATTGTCCCACTTCAGCAATATTGATTACGCTGCAGTGTAGCCGTGAAGAGGACACTTGTGAAAGGACAAGATGAAAAGCATAGAAGATACAGGCCTGGAATTTCAGCCAGTCATTTTAGCGACCGAGTCAAACTGACAATTGCTTGAGCTCATGTATATTAAAAAGCAAAGCGCTTTGAGGCACCCTGGTGGCCCGGTGGTTTAGTTGCAATCATTGATGCCACCACTTCAAATGTCATGACAAATTAGCTCCTAGCATCCCTCAGGCTCACATCGAATGTTGTAGTTGTTGTAGTTCAGGGTTAGGTACCAGCGGGTCACTGGATAATCCAGGGAAAATGTTCTGACTGAAAATATTACCTGGGTAGACCTCATATGTCACATGCATGGCTTTTACTTCACTTATTTAAACCACGCTGTTGCAAGGATCTATAAGAGTAGGAGTGATCCGCAACAGCCTGTGAAGGATTGCATCACACCAGCTTTTTGTGCTGCTGCTGCTGAATTTAGCTGTACTGTGAGCGAGAATTTCAATTTTCCAATTCAAATTTTTGAACCTAAAAGTGTGCATCAAAACATGCTAACACTGAACTGTGCAAATCTGTGATAATTATCCATTTATATAATGCTACCTGCATAAACATATTTTGTGCCACTGTTGCCAGATGGTTTTCTCATTAATGTTTTTAACATTAATATTTTATACATACAAAGACTGCAAACAGCGCAACTTCGCAATTAGTTACCTGGCTGACAACTGACTAAATCTCACGGGCAGGAAACTGTTACTGTGTTAGATTGTTAATGTTTTATGAAATGTAACTGGCTGCACATAGTGTAAGAATATGCTTTTAAATAAATACTTTCAAAAGTGTATTTTGTTGTACTACATGCATTGAAAAAAGCATTCAAAATAAGGGGTGGAAATCTTTCAGCACCCAGTGATTTGATTGCATTTTGATTCACAATCTTATTCCCAATTACTAACTGTTGTTTCCTGTTAAAGGTTAAGTAAAGTCTGCAGAACTGAAGAAAATAAAGTGTACCTGAAGTCATAGGAGACGCTGGTGGTGGCAGAACCAGAAGTACTGGCTGCATCGGTGGAGTCCTGGTCCATACTGAATGTCTGTCCTGAACTGGTGCTAACAATGAATAGAGAGAGAATTAATCAAGAGACAGAGATGAAGAAAGAAACGCATACAAATGAGTTCCATGACTCGAACCATCTAACAGTTACAGTCAACATGAAACACAGCTAGCAACCTGTTTTACTTCCATATTGGGGCATATTTTATAGCAAAAACAGAATTATTAAATGCGAAAAAAAAAAGGTGGAGCTTGATTTTATCTATCAGAAACCGTTTGAAACCACTGCTATTATTATTGTTCACTAAAACTAAAACTATTCAAAACTGTTTTTATTAAAAAAAAAAAAAAACATGATGAAGCTGATAAAATTAAATTTTAGAAATTCAGTAAAAACATAAATGAGATCAAAATTAAATTACAATATATAAAAAAATATTGCCCCGGCACATAACTAAAAAATAATACGTTTAAGATGAAGCATTTAAATAACTATAAATATAGTTGAAATTAAAATGAGTTAAAATAGATATACATTTTAAAAAAACTCTAGTAAAAATATAATATAAAAAATATAATATAAAAACACAAAAAAAAATACTAAAACTGAAAATATAAAAATAAAAGCTAATTTAAAATAATAAATAATATAATAGTATAAATATTACTAAAATAACACTGGTAGATTTTTTTTTTAAATCAACTGACAATTTTCAAATATTACAATAATTGAAGAAAAAGAAAGTTGTTTCAGTTTGACTTTGTTACTAATCTTATCATTCTCAATAAGTTTTATCTCAGCCATACTCAAGGGGCCAAAACAAAGGGCTACTGAAGAATACAAAAGAATACAGTTGAGACAATTGGCTTGCTATTCAATACAATATACAGCGCTGGGATTGTGACTATAACAGAGTTTATCACGACTCGCATTTAAAGTATGGCACTCATTAACTACAGTTCACGGCTTTGTGATGAAACCCAACGTGGCCTTTTTATTATTGGCCGAAACCAAGATTTTTATACTTTTATACTCTTAAACAATCCCTATCAGACAGCCGCTTTCGTCTTTGAAAGCTTTGTCTGCCCCAACACTGTTTCCAATTCTCTCATTATTCAGGCCTGTTTGAGATGATAACCTTTGCAGAAAAGTATAATTAAATCGCATCACCCACCGTGTTTATAAAAAAATATATTTTCTGTGGGGTGGGGTTGTGATTAGGGAAACAGTGAGAGGCCTTTCCGATATTTCAAAGGCAAATGGTGCCGTCTGTTGCCGAGAGAGAGACTGATGTAGGTAGACTGAATTTGATTGAGACCTCATTATGTACATTGATGGAAAGGCGACAATTAATTCCTGGCAGTTTTAGCACAGGTGAGGCGACTTTATCAAAAAATGAAAGGGCAGTTGTATCAAATGAGCCATCAAACGTGAAGAATGCGGATATCTGTATTATGTGCTTAATTGTTACGACGTGCCTCGGGTCCTAATGGATTATGAAGTCACTAAGAGGACAAGGGTGAACAATGAGCTTGTACCACAACATACATTGATCATGGATCATTGATACTATGGCTTTTCTCAACTCAATTTAAAATGCAAAACACTTGATAAACATGGATGACAAGGCTGATGAACTCACATCTAACCATCTAACTGTGATGGTTTCATTCGCATTAGAGATGCGTGGTATGACAATGGGATTACTCATTAAAAAAAACTAAAATTGAAAGCACAATCTTATCATCTTATAGTCTGTAGTACTGCTATTAGTTTGTGATCCAGTGTTTTTCCCTGTATCAGTGAATGCAGCAAACTCCATCTCTGCATGTGCTGTGAACACCAGCTAAGCATTATTTTCACATTTGCATAATATTAATAAAAAAAATTTATGGGACAGCTAACAGTATTCCACTAAATTCATAATTATATGTGTCTGGAAACCTGTTGTCACAGAAAGAGAAATTACCAGAATTTAACCAAAATTAAAGATTGAGGCTTCAAGTCTTGCAAGTAGAAAGAAGTAGAAGAAATTAAGAAAAGTAAAAAAAGTATTGTAATTTCTTCCTACTGTAGAGTATTATGAATTGAAAACAAATTTCATCAACATTTATTTTACAGTGCAGCTGTATTGAAATAGTAATATTATCTGCCTCATTAATAATATTTGGTGAATGTAATGTAGACTGAGACATTATATCACAACTAAAAAGAGGTCTGCATAAACTGTAAAGTCCAGGTACAAGTCAATGCAAAGATATTATACACTGTTCATTTTGGAGACTGAACATGGGTTGGAGCTTTTTAATTTTAAACTCCTAAAGTGCACCAGACTAATGAATTTAATTTTAAAATGAACAACATTTTACCCCCTAGACGCGAACACTGTGGGAAACACTGTAAATAAATAATATAAATATTTGATACATATACTGTAAATATACTGTGACTACATATCTGTTGAATTCTATATCAACATGCTATTTATTTCTATATTCATTTCATAACAGTGCCATGTCCTAATACAACCAATAAAGCTAAAGCTAAAAAATAAACAAATAAAATAGTTACAATTTTGCCTTTGGACTTTTTTGCAAAAAACACCTTTGTGTTGAGTCAATAAAGTTCAATTCACCTCTTCAAACTCTGCAGCTCGTCCAGCGTGAAGTCGAATATGTTGGCCATGTGATGATTGGTGCTCCAGGTAGAGGTGAGGTCATTCTGCGATGATGGCACAAACAAAGCATGAAATTCAATGTTAAATTCATTATACTGCATGGTCTGATTGTCAGTGGGATGATGACGATAATCAAAGCTTTGATTGTGACGATCAGAGCCATCATGGTTGTTATAGTCAATCTAATGCCGCCTTTGAAATTGCTCATGGCATTATTAGCCGTGCTGCCTGGAGTGTCAAGGATGTACAGTTCAAATAAAGCATGTCTGGGGACTGGAGACCTCTCAGAAGGATTTGTCTGTTAAATGCTTCAGAGGATGAATGTAATCCATTTTAAAGAATGAAGTAGAGTTGGGAAGTAACAAACTAAAAGTAGAGACGTAACCCAACTAGATTTTGTCAGAAGCATGACTACTCTTTGTTAGTAGCTTGTAGTGCAGCTGATTTATTGTGCTAAAGGCTAGCTTGACTGAAGTTCAGCTGCTTGAAATCATGAACAGCTTGTAGATTGGCTTTCAAAGTAGCTTCACCAATGGTGCAAGAAAAAAGGTGAGGGAGAGAGAGTGAGAGAGCAAAGGCGAGAAAGAGACAAAACAACACACAAGAAGCGAGTGAGAAATGCAAGGTCTGCAATGTCAGCAGGCGTCAAGAAATAAAAAGAAGATCACCACGGGGTGCAAAGAGATGCTAGAGAGAGATGAAGAAGAGAGGCAGGAGAAGATATCGAAGAGTAAACTTCACACAGGTCATATTTAAATCGGCCGTACATAAGCAACCGTGTGAAAAATCTTTGAAATAAACGACGAAAGAAGCAAATAGTAATTCCCTCTGCTGCATGAAAGCAAACAATTGAGGGATTCAATAAACTCTAAGAAGTGCTAGAACACAAAAGCTCAGTAAGAACAGCTAAGATTTGTAATGACAGGTCAAACATAGTTTCAGTAGTCGAACACTTCACCTCTTCATGAATCTGATTTCAAGAAGAGGACTGAACAAACTGAATTATTTAGTGTGTGTATGTGTGTGTGTGTGTGTGGTTTAGTGATAGATGAACATATCAGGTTTCCCACCTGGGGTTTGTGAGTAAATCATAAACATGTAAAATTACAATAAATAATTTGAAAATAAAAGTAAAGCACTTACTATTAAAGTTATTTTATTAGTTTACCCGCATGTCAGACGACCATTAACCCACACCAGAGAACCATGAAAATCTAAGAAGGTACTTCAATAGATGTTTAAGGTCAAATGGTTTCGGCTGACAAAGAGTGTGGCAACCACCCTGAACTAGGCCAATTAAACATCCGATATGTAACCATGTTAAAAGTACTAACATTCTCTGGTAACTGTACCCAACTGGCCAATTAAACAAAGTGTCTGAAAGCCTTGTGAAAGGATAGCAAATACTTCCTGTTTATAAATATTTAAAGCAAAATTAGGCTTCATTAAATAAAGAAGCTTTGAGCATGTCTTATTTGCTGTTATTAAGAAGTCTCTAATGCTCACCAAGTCTGCACTTATTTGATCAAATTGTGATATTATGAATTTATTTATTCCTGTGATGGCAAAGCTGAATTTTTTAGTAGCCATTAATTCAGAGTCAAATAATCATTCAGAAATTCTGATTTCAAGTTCTTATTATTATCAATGTTTAAAACAGTATAATATACTTAATATTTTTTGGGTGAAAACTGTGAAACATATTTCAGGATTCTTTGATGAAGAACAACATTTATTTAAAATATAAGCTCTATAATATTATAACATCTTTACTGTCACTTTTGATTTCTTAAAAAAATAAAAAATAATAAAATATTGCAAGGGGTTGTATGTGCATATAAAATCCCTCTAATTTGAGTACCTCAGTCAAATGACCACTGATAAATACACTCATATAGTATTTAAAAATAGTGTTGAATAATTTGATAACTCTATAGATCAGTACAGCTAGTAACATCTCTTTTTTTCTTTGAAACGTAATGTAAACTGGCCTATTTTGAATCTGAAATATAAAACTGATTACTCCTTAACTTAATGCTAGTTGGCTAGTTCTTAAGACACTGTTTTTAATTTTTATTATTGTACAGTCTTAGAAACCATAATAACAGAACCCAGTTCTCTTACGAGAGCTCTCTCGTACTGCGTCTTAGCTAAGACGCTACGGGAAAAGTCTCTTTTCACGAAATACTGAAGCAAAAAATTATCCTTCATTTTGTATTTTTGTAAAGCGCATTTGCAGCAGTACACAGCCATAGGCGAGACGGCTCGTTCGCTCATTGGCTTGTTCTGCGACAACTGCACAGCCTATCGAGCGCGGGCTGATGCAACATCAGACCAATAAGGGCGCTTCGCGCCCTTCTTGCCACTTCCCGCCGAAACGGGTGTGGCCCAACCTATAAAAGGAGCTCGAAAAGGCTGACTCAGCTGATTTTTCATCTCTTCAGCGAAGCTCACGCATCGTCGTCCAGCAAGCGCCGTCTGAGAAAGCACATCAGCAGGACGAGCCATTCTGAAGCTGCTGGCATCGCCACCTTCCACTGCCGTTCCTGTTGCGCTATCCGGCGCCTATATCCTTTCAATTCTGTTATATCCAAGCTGTTCTTTATGTGTGTGTGTGTGTTCGCCCTGCGACACAAACTCGTAATAAGGGCTCGCGTCTTTTTTAAGTTGCCTTCCTGCGGCTCGTCAGAGCCCCACTCAGCGAGGGAGACCGGTACGTCATCTGTGTCTCCTGCCTGGGTGAAGATCATGCAGCGCTCGAGCTCGCTGACGGTGGATGCCCCCACTGCAAGCTGTTGCCATGGTGACTCTGAGGACTCGCCTGGCCTTTTTCTCTGAGCCTGCATTCTCCGCTGCGCTGAGGCGCCGTAAAAGCATCGCTTCCAGCGGATTCCGGAACCGTCTTCAGCTCAACCGAGTTCGCCGGTTCGCCCTGCTTCACCGGCCCCCCTGCATCGCTTCCCGGTGGGCAGCGCCCGCTGTCTGCTGGCGCGTCGTCCGAGGAAGTCGATCTCAGGGCCGCGTCGGGGGAAGAGGACACGCGCTCTCTGCTAGCTTCGGGCAGTGAGGGCTGGGCGAGCTCCGAGGATCTCGCGCCTTCTGCTCAGAAGCCCAGCAGACGAGCTGACATCGAGAAGGAGCCGGGGCGAATGCTCGTGTTGGCCGCGATGAGTCTCGGCCGCGAGTGGTTTGCGCCAGCGCCCCCCCTCTCGTTCCCGGCTGGATGGTATTTCCCTTTCAGATGAGAGTACTTCTCAAAGCCCGCCTCATTTCTTCCTGAGCTTCACGAAGAGGTGGCGAAGGCTTGGATGGCTCCATATTCAGCGCGAACTCGTTCATCTGTCTAACTAGCATTCTCCACACTGATGATGCTAAAAACAGGAACTACCACTCACTTCCGCCGGTGGAACAGGCGATAGCGACGCACCTTTGTCCGCCCTCTGCTGGACGGCGGCAAAAGCGGTGTTGCCATCTAAAGCCTGCTGTGTGACGCTGCGTCGGCACTACTATCGATGGCTGCTTCATCGAAGCGCAGGTGTACGAGTTCCGCTGTGGCAGAGCTCTCACCCAAGCGCGCCGCTGTTTCAGTTCCAGGAATTGTGACTGTCTCAGCGTTTTCTGCAATGCGCAAGCCTGCACAGTTGCCCGCTTGCCTGCACACAAAAGCCGTTATCACAACAGCTTCAGCAACGCAGCTCGAGACCCCCGTTCTCACTCTACCGGCTGTCGCCCCGCGCCACGGGGACCGCGGCAGAGGATTACGGTGAGGCCGGGAGCCCCGAAGCCATCCTAGGAAAGCCATCTATGCATGCTGCATGATGCTGCGTCGGCACTACACACGATGGCTGCTTCATCGAAGCGCCGGTGTACGAGTTCCGCTGTGGCCGGGCTCTCACCTAAGCGCGCCGCTGTTTCAGTTCCAGAGATTGTGACTGTTTCAGCGTTTTTTGCAATGCGCAAGCCTGTACGGTTGCCCGCTTGCCTGCACACAAAAACCGTTATCACGGCTACCCAGATATTTCCCGAAAAAGGTGTAATTTCCGGTGTCCCGGCCACGGCCGATGGTGCTATAAATGTAGTGACGATGCCCACTGCTCAGTGCCCATCTCCACATATAAGCACAGCCCTTCACACAGGGCTCGCGCCCATAAAAGCGACTCAAGTCGATCACGCGCACTACATAGTAGACGTGCCCACTCCTCAGTGCCCACAATCACTATGTCACACGCGTCATGTGGTTTCTGTAAAAACGAAACCCGTGCACGTTCGTCCGGCCACGGCCGATGGGGCTATAAATGTAGTGACGATGCCCACTCCTCAGTGCCCATCTCCACATGTAAGCACAGCCCTGCACACAGGGCCTGCGCCCATAAAAGCGACTCAAGTCGATCGCGCACACTGCATAGTAAGCGTGCCCACCCCTCAGTGCCCACAATTACTATGTCACACGCGTCATGTGGTTTCTGTAAAAAACAAAACCCGTGCACGCTCGTCCGGCCACGGCAGATGGTGCTATAAATGCAGTGACGATGCCCACTCCTCAGTGCCCATCTCCACATGTAAGCACAGCCCTGCACACAGGGCTCGCGCACATAAGATCGACACAGATCGGTCGAGCGCGCCGCATAGTAAACGTGCCCACTCCCCAGTGCCCACATACACTATGTCACATACGGCGCGTGGCTTCTGTAAAAACGAGGCCCGTGCATGTACGCTGTTACTCGCAGACATATCGAGTCCCACGGGACCTGCTCAGCCTTCCCCCAGTCGGTTAAGCGCCGGGACGGGGTCGAGGAGGAGCGATCTGCTTGCTGTAATCAGCGCGCTCCCCGCCTCAAATGCGCAGCACATCCGAGCGCCGCCGTTGCCCGGTCAACAGAGCGCGCTTCGCATCCAGCCCTTAGCCATTCATGCAGATGCATGGTCAGCGCTTCCAGGGGTTTCGGATTGGGTGCTAGGCATTATAAAGAGAGGCTACTCGCTACAGTTTTTTTTTTTTTTTCAGCGCGCGTCGAAACTACGGTCAAAACAGAAGTAGCACACATACTTCGGGCCGAAATATCAAAACTGTTGAGCAAAGGGGCTGTAGAGACTGTGTCTCAAGCTCAAAGCGAGGGGGGGGCTGTACAGCAGATACTTTCTGGTGCCCAAGAGAGACGGGGGTCTCAGGCCCATACTGGATCTAAGACAGCTGAACAAGGCATTAATGAAACGCAGTTTCAAAATGCTTACAACCAGGAAACTCCTCGCGCAGATTCGCAGAGGGGACTGGTTCATGTCAATAGATCTGAGGGACGAGTATTTTCAAATACAGATAGCGTCAATCCACAGGCGATATTTGAGATTCGCCTTCGAGGGCCAGGCATACCAGTTTACAGTCCTCCGTGGCTCCTCGTACGTTTACGAGGTGCATGGATGCAGCGCTCGCTCCTCTCAGACTCAGAGACATACGAGTGCTGAATTATTTGGACGACTGGCTGGTTCTGGCCCGATCACGAGCGGAGCTCGTGGACCACAGGGCCGTTTTACTCGATCACCTCGAGAAGCTCGGCCTCAGTGTCAATTGGGCGAAGAGTTCGCTGAACCCCAGTCAGACGATCCTGTTTCTGGGTATAGTTCTGAACTCGTGTTCCATGACGGCGCGGCTGTCACCACAGCGCGCGATGGGCATTCAGCGCGCAGCGAGTTCTTTCCACTGAGGCGCGACCGTGTCGCTCAAACACTGTCAAAAGATGCTGGGTCTCATGGCCTCAGCATCTCCGGTTCTGCGGCTGGGCCTGCTCCGCATGCGCCCCCTGCAGTTCTGGCTGAAGGCTCGGGTGCCGCGCAGAGCGTGGGCGTCTGGCCGGCTGCATTTCAAGGTTGATCAGAGCTGTGTTGCGGCTCTAGCACCTTGGACAGCGAACGGCTGGTACCGATCAGGTGTAAGCCTGGGGACTTCCCCGAGTGTGAAAATGGTGTCGACAGACGCCTCCACTTCGGGATGGGGAGCGCTGCTCGAAGGCAGACCGTCCTTTGGCCTATGGTCAGAACGGGAAAAGCTCCATCATATCAACTGCCTGGAAATGCTGGATGCTCAAGGATCACCACGTCGTAGTCCGTTCGGACAACATGTCCGTGGTGTCCTACATAAATCGCCAGGGCGGTCTCGGGTCCCGAAACCTGTGCAGGCTGACGGAACGCCTCCTGGTTTGGGCTCAGCGCAACGTGCGCTCGCTGAGAGCAGTGCATGTGCCTGGACTGCAGAATCTGGGTCCAGACAGGCTGTCCAGAGACAATGTTCCTACGGGCGAATGGTCTCTACACCCGCAAACAGTCCGGCTGTTGTGGGAGAGATTTGGCATGGCGGAGGTGGACCTCTTTGCGTCCCACGAAAATGCTCACTGCCCCGCGTTCTTTTCCAAGAACGAAAGCGCGCTGTCACGGAGATGGCCGTGCTGCCCGCTTTATGCGTTCCCTCCCGTCTCCCTCCTTCCGCAGGTGATAGAACGGGTGAGAGAAACGAGATGTTCAATACTGCTTGTAGCACCTCTTTGGAAGAACCAACCATGGTTCCCAGATTTGATGCGGTTAGCAGATGTCGCCCCGTGGCCGGTACCGTTGAGGAGGGACCTCCTCTCGCAGGCCAGGGGCTCGATTTGGCACCCTCAACCGGAGTTGTGGTCCCTCCATGTGTGGGCGCTCAACGGTTACCCGCTGATCTCGCAGTGGGAGTGCTAAATACCATCACTCAGGCTAGAGCTCCGTCGACACGACGTCTGTATGCCTCGAAGTGGTCGGTGTTCTCCAGCTGGTGCACAGCTCGAGGTTATTCACCCCTTAGTTGTGAGGTGACGGAGGTCCTCTCCTTCCTTCAGGAGCTGTTGGATAAGGGCAGAGCCCCATCCACGCTCAAAGTTTATGTGGCTGCCATCGCGGCGTTTTCTGAAATGGCGTCCGGTCAGTCAATAGGAAGGAATGATTTAGTCATCCGGTTCCTCAGAGGAGCTAGGAGGCTGAATCCTCCCAGACCTCCGTCAGTCCCTATGTGGGACCTCGCGGCGGTTTTGGAGGCCTTGAAGGGTCCCCCTTTTGAGCCTATCCAATCGGTTAGCCTTCAGCATCTGTCGTTCAAGACAGTATTCTTGTTGGCTCTCGCTTCTGTGAAGCATGTGGGTGATTTGTACGCGCTCTCGGTGAGCCAGTCGTGCTTGGAGTTTGGGCCCAATGACTCAAGGGTCATACTCAAACCTAGGCACGGTTATGTGCCGAAATCCCTCAACACACCGTTTCGGGCTCAGGTTATTGCCCTGTCTGCCCTGAGGGGAATTCTGAGTTCACGAGCGCTATGCGCTGCCGACTGTTATATGGGCAGTATTGCGTAAGACCCGCATTGCCACATTGGTCAGGCCTTGCCTCGGCTGTGTGATGTCATATTGCCGCATCTACGGATGCTGCTAGATATAGGACGGAGGGCTTTTTCCCTTTTCTGTCCTGGACTCTCTGTGAGTCCCTCAGGTGACTGTGCACTGTAAATACTGGGCGTTGCTTCAGGTTTATTGGTGTGTGATCCCTGCGCGCACGGCGTTTTACATTGGGTTCCCGTAGCGTCTTAGCTAAGACGCAGTACGAGAGAGCTCTCGTAAGAGAACGTACTCGGTTACTAAACGTAACCTCGGTTCTCTCTAGAAGAGCGAACGAGTACTGCGTTCTCTGCCGTGCGCACGATTCACTCTGGTTCGCTTCGGTGATGAAATAAATCAGGTGAGTCAGCCTTTTCGAGCTCCTTTTATAGGTTGGGCCACACCCGTTTCGGCGGGAAGTGGCAAGAAGGGCGCGAAGCTTCAGTATTTTTGCTTCAGTATTTTGTGAAAAGAGACTTTTCCCGTAGCGTCTTAGCTAAGACGCAGTACTCGTTCGCTCTTCTAGAGAGAACCGAGGTTACGTTTAGTAACCGAGTACGTTTTCAACTAGACAAGAAAAGTCATGTTATCCAACTTTAGATGCAGTGAAGCTTACATTAGGAATAGCATCCTCTAGCAGCCACTTGGACCTCTTCTTCCTCCGCTTTTCTGTAGGAACAGAGTTACTGCAACAGAGGAAAGCGAGAAGCATTCAAATGACAATCCAGCATAATAACAACTGAACTAATTAAACTGTCAATCATTACATAATCTTCACCCACTAAACATATCAATACATATCTGCGAGCTGAAATTACTGAATCCTAAAAAGAACTGTGGCTGTCAAATATTTAATGATAGGGGAGAAGCCATGTGTTTTTCAGAGCATGCTCTGCATTAAAGCACTGCGAGTCAAAATAAAAATAAAATTAAAAAAAGCTCTCAAAAAGATCTCATTTACAATCAGCTGGAAAAATAACTAACGAATACCACTGTAAATCAAATAAAATATTTGTCTTATGATAATCAATTTTTAATGTTACCATGTGACATCAACAAAAGGTATTGGTCACAAAATTTGGAGGCACTAATGAGGCATTCAGAAATGCTCAAACTAACCTGTTTCTGTTGACCCCATTTTTGCGGCCCCTGTGGCCCTCACTGTTCTGGGCCTTCTCTGGAAACAACTTAGATGGGGGGTTAGGAGGGACCCTTGTCCTTAGTCGGAAAATGCATTTCCTCTTTTTGATCTCCTTGCCGCAAAGAAACCTAAATTAAAGGGAATTAATAAATGAATGAATGAATATTCAAATGATAAAAATAAAAACATCATAACATTTTTTAATGATTTATTTAAAAAGGTTATGATTTTTTTATCATAATATATATATATATATATATATGTGTGTGTGTGTGTGTGTAATCATGTTTATTTAAATAAATAAAAAAATATAAAAAATCTATTAATTCAAAATCCATGCACTACTTACTTCAAAGAGAGAAAACAAACTGAAAACTTTTTTTTCTTACTTGCTTTTATAGTTGTTGAGGGCATCAAGAATATACTGGCCCCGTTCAGACAGAGGGGTGTTGGAGAGCTTGAAGGGGAAGAAATAGATATGAAAGTCTTTGAGAGAAACTGATTGTGTGATATGGTGTTTTATTATGAGACATTTCCTTCGCTGTTGCCTTGAGCTGCCATGTTTCAATGAAGACAAATAAAACCCACAGGCTTTGCTGAAAAAAAAAAGAAAATAATACTGGCTATTTTTCACTACCCCTTTCTCTCAAAGGAACTGCTTTTCAGTACCTAGCAATTACAGCAATCATCCACAGACAATCTCTAGCACTGCTTTTATTTGGCTTTAAATGTCTTTGAAGCTGAAGTGTGACATTATTGCAAAACTGGTGGCACAACATGGAATGGCATGTTTACAGTTCCTAGAATGTTCTGGGTGTTGCTCTGTGGATGTTTGTGGTTATTAGGGCATTAGGAAGTTGCCATGCGTTTTATAGGGTATCCTTGGTGCTGTTATGTTATGCTTTTAAATTAAATGTTCCCTCCTGGTGGAATGACCTCCCCAACTCAATCCGGGCAGCTGAGTCGTTAGCCATCTTCAAGAATCGGCTTAAAACACATCTCTTCCATCTTTATTTGACCCTCTAACTTTAACACTCACTATTCTAATTCTATTCTTTAAAAAAATCTAACTACCTTTCTAATCTTTTTATATTCAATTTTTTTTTCATTAATTATGCAATTGTATGTGTGTGTGTGTGTGTGACCTCTAACACTAGCTTGCGCTATTCTTTTTTTATTCTATCTGTTTTCTTTATATTATATTATTTAAAATCCAATGCTAAGTGTACTGTGTTAACCTAACTGAGACTTGTTATAGCACTTATATATCATTGCTCTTTTTGTTGTTTTTGATTGCTTCCACTGTCTTCATCTGTAAGTCGCTTTGGATAAAAGCGTCTGCTAAATGAATAAATGTAAATGTTATGGTATGCAATACAGTAAAAAGTGTGTATTGGGTATTACTATGTTATAGCTAGGATATTCTGAGTGGTTACTAGGGCGTCGCTAAGGTGTTCTCTAAGGGTAGTTGCTTATTGACTAAAATTCCACCCAAAGCACACCCAATTTTTTTTTATTAAATACTTTGTTTACCTTTAAAGCTTTTTTTCCTAATAAGTTCTCGAATAGTAAGCAATAAGAAAGGCTTGAATGTACCACCTTGCCCATCTGGAAATGGTCCCAGTTGTTACTGATGAAGGTCAGGATTTCTTCCAGTTCAAAGTATTTCTTCTTACTTTGGACTCCAAGGTTGTAAAGGGTGAGATGGACAACATCCACCCTGCAAGTGAAAAATAAGTTGATTTAAACAAGAAAACCTCACGCAAAATGCCAGAGACCGAGCTGAAGATGTTCTGGACCTAAAGCAGAAATTCTCTTACAACAAATGACACCACCAAAATCGGTCACATGATGAACATTAAATAGAGCTCCGCTCTGTTCACAAGGCAAGGTCCGTTTTAACACACCAGACTTTTTAAGAAGGATAAAGCTTAAATCTGAAACGAGACTGGCTTCATACCTAAACATCCAACACATCCAGCTCACTGTGTTTGAAGAGTAATCCCCTGCTATCATAAGAAATCCTCTCAGCACCAAATCTTCCTTTCAAATGGCTATTTCTCATTTGGGACAAAAAGCAAGAATCAATGTCCAGACAACTGCTACTCTTAAAAAAAAAAGGGAATGTACCCTCTTTACTTTCTGAAATAGCCGGCACTTGAGAGTAAAAGCTCTGGATGAAGAGCTCCTGCCCACATCAATCACATCCGACACTTTGACTATAGAATTCTGACACGGACCTGGGTGCAATCACTTGCTAGGTTGGAAAAGAAGAGCTGTCATTTACCATCGGAGCGCCAGCTGCTTGATGTATTCCACTCCTTTATTGCACACCGCACAAATGAACAAGTAAAACCTATAACATAAAAGACAGAAAATAGAGTCATTTAAATGACAGACCTTGGAGAGGTACAAACGGTGCTGCAGACGCAAAAAAATAGTGCTTGAATCATTATGATCATTTAAAAATTCCCTAACGCATGTAATCTCGCCTGTGTGCGACGCTGCATTAAGTTTGTCTCAATATTCACTAATCATTACAGTTGAGATGCTGCAAGTAGAATTTCACTTTGGTTATTGCATTCATTGATTTCTTTCTGAAAAGCAATGGGTTATATTTCATTATAAAACAGATAACGCCAAGCCTAAAATCTTATTGGACTGATTGCAACGAGCAATTTGTCTGTACATAATGAATGTGAAACAGCTGCACGACACAATCACAGCCAATCAGAGGATATCTGAATTTTACAGTTATGTTCAGTTGGATTTTAGACCAATGAGATTTAATTATTTAATTAAATTAAACCATGTGTTTAGAGAAATGCATTTCTTGCCATGAGTGTAGCAGGTTTGACAAAAATTACATTTACATGAGAGATCTTTGCTCTAAGAAAAGTTAACTTTTATTTAAATAATAATTCAAATATTGAACATATTTTAAATATTTATTACATTTTAATATAATATCAGCCCCTCAGCCATGACAAAATCACTGAAAACATCACTTTAATTATATATAATGATATAAAGCCAATTGCTTTTCAGGGAAATTCATAGACTTGAGGGGTAAGATGAGAAATCCATACTAAAGGATGGCAGAATATTGATTCTGTGATAAATGTAGCTCTGTACAGTACAGACCTATCTCCAAACATCATGGACTCTTGTAGGCACTGCGTACACGCCTCATGAAACCACTGCTCACAGCGAAAGCACTGCAGCATTTTCAGATACCACCTGATGGGAAAATCAGAGAATAAGAAATGAACTGTCAAATCTTTCTTATCAGACACAAAACACAAAGACCTAAACAGACCAATTACAGTTCAGTATAAACAAAAATAACTGGTGGAGTGATGGAGTTATGCGCAAATCTTTTTCTTTCCATTTAGAACAGCTGCAAGATGCCAAGATAACATTTCTTTTACTTTTAGGCTTTTTATCTTTTATTCGTATTTGATTTTTTTCCACCTTAATTTGAATTATTAATAAAATAGTTTTAGTTTTTAGTAGTTAACAATACTGCTCTAGTTATTGTCATTGCAACTAAAACATAAAATGTATAACTTATGTTTAACTTTCTGAACTCTACTGAGTGTCACAGTGCACATATAAAGCCAGCTGCTTTAATAATAATCTGATGACTACTGTTACGAAGCAATGTAGGGACTGTTTATTTTTTAACAATCCGGTGACAGTCCCTGTTCTGTTGTTGGTTGCATAACACATACAATTTTGTTTTGATCAAAATGATTGCAATGAGCGAGCAGACAGCAACCGAGCACACGAGGCAGAGATGTGTGAGTGCATATGTCACACTCTCCTCACTGCATTTACTTCACTGAAACACACAAACAAACCACTTTACTGCAATTAATCAAACGTCCCAATGCTTTCAAACAATGTGACAGATGTTATGCCCAGTACATTACAGTTTTGCTTTCCTGTGCGTACACTACACTGAATCCGTTTTTAATGCTTAGACCTCTAGCAGGAAAAGAAGCCAAGCAAGGAAGAGAACAAAATGAAAGGAAACAGACGAAACGAGGAAGACTCACTCTCCGGGTCCTCCGCAGTAGCAGTAGCACTGCTGATGGTTCGTACGATGCATAGAGTCCCACTCCAGCTCCTCTGGATTATAGGGCAGTACCTGCTTCATGGCCTGCAGTGCTTTAGAAATTGGCCCTTTTTTCAGAGCGCCCCCTTTCTGCCACATAAAGAAACACACGTCAGCAACATGGCCTCCCCAATCCCCATTCATTTACATGGAAAGAGAAAAGAGTGTATACGCACTGATATGAAAGACTTACTCTCACAGCTAAAGCAAAAATGCACTTTCTGCAGAACCATGGAGAAAGGTCAGCTGAGCTCTCCACTGGGGGCAAGTGGCAGAGCTGGTGATAGCCTGAAGATGCAAGGCAAGCATGTGGAAGTACGGAGGACAAATATTACCACACACACAAAAAAAAAGATGTGTAAATATGACCAGCAGAGCTGAAGTCGACACTAATTTTTGAGACTTCAGAGAGCCACTTCAGGCGAGTCATTACTGTAGTGCAGTCTAACCAAACCTTTCTAAATTCATCAAAGACACCCAGAATAGCTCTCTATTTGCTTCTGTAGACGCTATGGCATTTATAATGCAAATTGTACCACATTTTCCACTACAGTTTTTTTTTTTTATATATTATCACAAGTACATTTTAATCAGTTCTTATTCACAGGCAGAAGAGTTCCCCAGCCGTTGCATCATGCAAGAAGTCAAAACAACATTTATATTACTAGATTTCTAAATTTTCTGAAGAAATTGTCAGTGCTACAGAGGCGTAACCACCACAGACATTAAATATAATCATAAAATAAATCAGATATGGCTAAATCTGTTTGTTGGTAGCATGACAATAACAGCACTCATCATTGTCAAAATGAGTGAAAATGAGCTGATCAAATCAATGAAAGCGGGCATTACTGTTCACAGAAGCTGAGGACAAGTTCTAACAATCAGTTGATAGAGTGCAAGATAGGAAGCAATTAGCCGGACAGTAAATATTTTGCTTTTGTAAACCATTTTAAGATAGAGATGTGAAACTTCCGACATCAATACTGTCAAACTTCGACAGAATCATGAATGTGATGAAACAAAAAAACATACTTCAGCATATTAGGCATAAGATTAAACGTGCAATTCACTGCTGACAAGAAGGGATTTTAATAAATGTTTGCTGTCTATGCAGTAGAAATTAGCTTTTTTTTTTTTGTAAATCTGTGCAGAAGTACGATCTGTAATCTTCAGAACAGCCCTGGAGCTGTTCATAGCATGCCGAATGACACATTTTACATCATTTATTATTTGCAAATAGTTCAAATGCATTACATTACAACAACATTATTATTATTATTATTTTTTTAGTAACCTCCCAAGACATGGACATGGGTTTGGTTATTATTACAATCTTAGTTTGCCAGGGTATGGCTAAATGGTTGGTAGGACATTTTGGGTGTATGCTAGGTGGTTGGCACTAACAGAATAACCATCAGCCGTCCCACCCAAACCCAAATAAAATAATTAAAATTAATATAATTTTAAATGTTCTGTAATATATTCATTTACCACAATAAATTACTATTATTTAACTTAACAAATACATTATTTGCCCCTAAGTTAATAATAATAATAATCATAATAATAATAATTATTATTATTATTGTTATTTAGGGGGAGGGACATGCTTAAAGCATTCACTTTACAAAATGATTTTATTTTTACTATTAATATTCCCATCAATTAATAATATTTGGACATTTCATTGGACACATATCTACCTGTGCAAGATGAGGACTCATTAATATTTTGTTTTCCTGGAGGAGAGAAAATCTAAATCTAAATTTGTCTGTCTAACAGTCAGCTGTACATTCGGTGTGCATTAGCATACACATGATCTCAAATCCTTAACCCTAAGAATGAGTAATAGTCAGAGTGATGCAATACAAGCATCACTCATTGAGTCAGTAGTTCTTTAAAATGAATCACTGCTTTCTCCAAGCAGAAGCAAGCTGTTTTACTGCGATATATCAAGGTTTTGTGTGCTACGTAATGAACTAGAATACAGGCAGTGCCCATGTCTGTCTCAGACTCACCTATTCCGCACTTCCCACAGATAAGAATTTCATTACCAGGAACCAAAGACATGTCAGAACACACTGAGCATTTGGGTTCTTCCCCAGGGACACCAGCTGTGCGAGAGAACGAGAGAATAAAGCTTCAGTTACCTCGTCACCATGCTGTCACACACACACACACACACACCTCATAGGACACACTGACATATCAAACAAAATATCGGCTTTCTAGCTTGCTGATGATTTTTTGCTGCTTCTTCTGAAATTAAAAATCCCGGGTTTGTACGATGCATATTTCACTCAACTGCTTACCATGCTGTATGTCTTTCCAAAGCACCCAGAACTTGGAGTTGTCTTCAAACGTCACAAAGCAATTCTGTTTTGAGGTGCTCACCTATAGAGGAAATGGAATAAGAAATGTTTTTACTGTGAAATGCAAACATAAAACTGTAATAAACATTAATATATATTTGCCAAAATATTATTCATGAGTGTAGAACATTCTTTCAGGTCATGAACACCTCTTGTATGTTTCCTCATGGGACCAAGCCATTCATTTTTGTCTTCTATATATCTGGTGTTTCTTAAAGTGGACAACGAGGGCTTCCAAAGCACAGTATAATTTTCTTTTTCAAGACAGACATGTCCCTTTTCTTAAAAATATCCTTTGTAAGGTCTTTTCACCTTGAACAGGGTAAAAATGAACAATATTCCAATTAAATATGACATTTAGCAATTTTACACATTTTCTTATTAGATTTTTATTCCCATTGTAAGTTGTTAATGTAAAAAATGCACATCAAAACCGTAATTTATTTCTTCATCAGAACAGATAAATTTAGCATTATATCACTTGCTCACCAACGGATCCTCTGCAGTGAATGGGTGCCGTCAGAATGAGAGTCCAAACAGCTGATAAAAACATCATAATAATCCTCAAGTAATCCACACGACTCCATCTGATCAATTCATGTCTTGTGAAAAGCTGTGTGTTTACAGGAACCAAATTCATCAGTGAGGCGTTTTAACTTTAAACCACTGCTTCTGGACAAAATACAAGTCCATAAACCATGCTAATGCTTCCTTCAGTGAAAAAGTCCATCAAATCCACTGTTTTGGACAGTATTTGCTTGTAAATGGCGCTTGATCTGTGCATATTTCTTTTCTGACTCAAACTAGACAAGTTTTTCTCTGCAGAAAGCAATATTATTGATAGAGGACTTTATATAGAGTTATTTTAGCCATGGTCTGAAGTTAAAAACATCTTAATGATGGATATGTTTGTTACAAGCGTGCAGCTTTCCACTTAAGTCAGGGGTCACCTAACTCGGTCGCTGGAGGGCCGGTGTCCTGCAGTTTAGCTCCAACTTACCTCAACAAACCTGCCTGGAAGTTTCAAGTATACCTAATAAGACCTTGATTAGCTGCTTCAAGTGTGTTTGATTAGAGTTGGAGCTAAAGCCCTCCAGAGACCGAGTTTGGCGACCCCTGTATTAATTGATTGACTGAAGGATTACTGTGATGTTTTTATCAGATCTTTAGACTCTCATTCTGACGTCACCCATTCACTGCAGAGGATCCACTGGTGAGCAAGCGATGTAATGCATCTCCAAATCTGTTCTGATGAAAAAACAAACTCATCTATATCTTGGATGGCCTGAGGGTGAGTACATTTTAATCAAATTTTCATTTTTGGGTGAACTTTTCCTTTAATGCTGCAAGCACTATTACAACTTAATTTTAAACTTTTCATGTTGCCATGTTCCAGGAGGATATACAGTGCTGTGTGTGCAATAAAAAAATAGAGATGTTCAGTGCATTCAGTTCACGGGTATATAAACTTCGACAGTATCATTAACTCACTCTCTGGATCTTGCCCAGGTAGTAAAGGCCGTCAGACCAGCGACACAACACGTACTGGCCCACGGTCAAGTTGGTCTCCTGTTCGCTGCAGGTTTTCTCTCTCTTGGGAAGCAGGTGCTTGGGTTCTAGAGGTTCCGACCTGACTGTCAGATATCCGTCCCGACAGGCCGATTCCAACATGCTGACAGTAGACACACCTACACTTCCTGTTAGTAAGAACATACAAATCATGAAAAATATGTAGATTACACAAAGTTTATCACATGTGATATTTCCCGGTGGAATTATTTGCATTATATTTCATTCAAACACACTCTTTTGGAATTTTTTTTGATGTTTTTCTATTTAAAAAAGGTTTAAATATGAAAACCTCGGTGAACACAAATCTCTATGTAAAAACTCCCAGAGAAACCAAGGTAAAGATTGACATAATAATGGGTTTTGCCCACTGGTCAGTCCACTTGCATATACGAATAAACACTCAGGAAAGGCAGCAAAAATAATAAGTCTGTCTATTTCTCTTCCAGTTGCTTTTTTAATCTAAATTAGCCCAAAAGATATTTATAGATGGAAAAAGGTTTTAAGGATTTATAAGCGCAATTAATCGATAAGCATAAATGCAGAGCACCATCAATCTAAAGGCATGGCTCATTTAGCATAAATAAGGTTTTAAAAACATGACAGTCTTCTAGTTCTCAGGGAAAACCATAGGAATCAAAATGAGATAGTTGCAGCTTTGTCCACTTATTTATTTGATAGTAAAATTAGGAACATGCACTTGACTAGATAAGTGTTTCCCAAACATTTTTTTTTTTTTATACAGCCCTTTCCATAATGCTGACGTACCTTCCAGTAATGTGTCCTTTTAACTCTCATTATTAAATTAAATTAAATTAAATGTATGCATTTAGCAGATGCTTTTATCCAAAGCGAACAGTTTTTACCTAACATTATAATCATTATAATTATACACTTTAGCAGAATACTTAATATTGTCATATTATTACTTAAAATGTTTTTATTTTACTTATTTACTGAAGTCTTTTGACGTTCAGGGACTGATTACAGCATGAGCAAATAGCATTCGATTAACGGCTGTGAAGATGCAATATGATTGGCTGGACCTACTGTAAGAACACGCTCACTTTAAAGATCGATTCAGTGTTTCGAGTCTGCATGAGATTCAAAACAGTATAGAATGAGACATCTCAAAATAAGGAGGACATTTCTAAAAATAAAACTAGATCATTTGTAGACTACTACGGAAGTTCTAAGCGGCCATCTATTATAATTTTTTTCCTTCTTGTTTTCTCGTTATCTCGACATAACCAAAGTCGTTTTCTCTTTATAATGACTTAATTTTCTCGTTATCTCGACATAACCAGTCGTTTTCTCGTTATAACGACTTAATTTTCTCGTTATCTCGACATAACGAAAGTTTGGTTTCTCGTTATAACGACATGAGTTTTACTGTTGCTACAGTAACGAACTCAACTTTGACAGGCATCTGATGGACAACCATGCAGGCGCTCTTACTAAAGCCTATATTTCTGCAAATTTTGCTTCGCCTAGGTAATAACGTCTACAATACTGTACATAAATAAAGGCTAATCAATCACTATTGATTTTTCCAGAGACAGTACACCAAACGTTTTGTTTTTGTAATTAACATGTTTAAATGGCAACACTGCGAACACTTCAGAAGGATGCAGAACTATTCTAAGATCTTTTAGAGCTGCTTGGATTAAACTCACTTTTAATTTTCCCTTTATTTTAAATAAAATTGTAAAATTTTAATTTTTAGTAGTCATTATATGCTGTGACAGATATATCATGTGCGTTACAAGCTTCTGTTTGAAAAGATCGTTCATGTGCCGTGTATGTGTGTGTGCAGAAAAAAACGATTACAACATTATATCACAAAACTGAATTAAATTAGCCTATGCACTTTAAATATACATCACATTTCTTATCAATATGGTTAACAATAAAGATTAATAATAAGGAAAAGAAGCACATCACAAATAGCCTATCGATGAATCCCGTCCTAGTGTAGATAAACAAAACATTTCTGCTTATTAACTACCTAATCATGTACCTAAATGAAGCACAAATAAAGATATAGGTGCAAACAGAATACGGTGACGTCAACCTTGGGTTTGATAAGCAGTTATTTTATGACACAGAACGCGTTGGTGAAACTCATGCATCTAGCAAGAACTTAATACACAAAATAATCATATTGATTCAAGCATTTAACATTTCTGAATTAATTAAATGTCAGTAATGAACAAGACTGCACAAATTATAGCGATCACGAGGAAGCTCCGTGTACAGTAAGGTGGATAGTGTACAACACCCCATCAGTTATATTCAGGTCTATAGCACCATCTGCTAGCGCAGTCTTGTAACGTTAACTTCTTAGAGAAAATTAAGTCGTTATAACGAGAAAACAAGAAGGAAATTCTCAGCCCGACACGAAAAATCCCGAAAGATATACTGAAACAAATTTCAAATGATTTTCAACGGTCGCGTCGCGTCCAGTGTAGATGTCTTTAGCTGTCCGGTATGGACGCGGTGTTAGGCGAAACTATATGATGCTTAAACGCTCATTCTGGAAACTCGTAATATATTTTGAAGATGATTCAGTGTTCGGTTAAGTTGAGTGACTCAATGACTCGCTTAGAATATTTAAACGATGTCGCCACCTAATGGCGTGATGAGCAATCTCAGTGAGTCAGGTCAGTGAACTGATTCAAAAGATTCCAATCACTGAGTTGAATCAATATACAAACAAAACATACTGTGCATGAATGTGCATGAATGAAACTATGCATGAAAAAAATGAACTCGTTAGTATCAAATATAATCTATATATTATATATAACAATATATAACAATATATTCATATATATATATAATCATATATATATATATATGAAAAAAATAATTATTTAAAAAATAAAATCTTCGTTATTTTATTTATCTATTCATTTGAATAAGTTTATATGTTTACCGTTACATTTTTTGTAGTTTTAACAACTTTGATCTTATCCATAAACTACCATGTGGTTAGGAATCACTCAGTGTGATCCAGGTAAGCAAGTATGTACTGAATGTGCGTAGAACTGCAAATAAATTCGTCCAACCACAACAGTGCACATGGGGAATATTGTCTGACTCAATCTCAACCCCGATGAGGTTAAAAAAAACTGGGGAGCAGAGAAACGGAGCTGGTTGACTCATCGTCATGTGAAGTGAACTTATTGATCTCGAGCAGCTTTCTTCTGCTAATATGCACCATGAATCGAAACCAGGCGGCCGAGAATCACACGATTTTCAACCTAGTACTCTTAACTATAAGAATCAAACATGCGTGCTTTTTCTCTGCGTGACAGAAAATAACACAGAAAACTATTGCATCGACTATAAAAGCATGCACTCCTGCATGAAAGGTCACTCTATAGCCAAACCAACTTCTATCAATTAAAACTTCTATCAAGAGTCTATCAGTTCAGCTTACTTAAATAAATAATAGCCACTGCGAATCTTAGAACGGACTCCCTCCCCATTTCAAGACATGCAACATCATCAGGGCACGCTGGAAAACCTGCACACTGCCAAAACTTCTCTCAGGGACTCAGACAAGTTTTCACGCTAGCTGTAATCAACACATAACATGCACAAAACACACCATCACTCTGTTTCTCCTTCGTATGCATGATTAAGTTCGTCAGATCAGTGCATCTGAGATGTTACGCACTACAATTCAGCAGATTTTGAATCTGGTCACATTCAAACACATCTCGCGCTGAGATTACCCCTTTGATTTCTCTCCAATCCCGCGGGTAAAACGCGCCAAAAGTACAGCTATTCCTCCTCTGGCAGCCCGAAATCCCATTCGCGATGCGTACGAGAGTTTCTGGTGTTTTTACAGCTCAAGCGGCGCAGAAATGTAGTCAGTGAACGTCGCCATTTTTTCACCTTTTCCCGCGAATCATTTACGTTTTGCTTATGTAATTAACATAACCCGATCATCATCATCATCCGCGTACAGGAAGTACAGCAGCAGCGCTCTCGAGGAGGGGCTACAGAAGCACTGCTCCAATGACAAAATGATATTAAATGCTCTGATAGTACAACGTGACAGGGGAAAAGACTGCAGTGCAAGTCAGAGATGAAAGCCATACTTGTATATAAAGATAGAAATTACAGAATAAAGTTATTAAACTTTCATATAACTATTAGATTAGATTATTCTGTTATATATGTAGGCTACTGTAGAACAATAAGTAGCCTATAGCTAGATAGATAGATAGATAGATATATAGATAGATAGATAGATAGATAGATAGATAGATAGATAGATAGATAGATAGATGGATAGATATTCAAATTATATACAGAAGTTATAGCCTATAAATATATAGTTAGTTATATAAATTAGATATATATTACAATTATAGTTATATAATATGTAGGAAGATGGATTTTGTTAATGTTATTCTTGGAAGTTATAAAAAGTGTAATGGTTTTGATGAGTGGAAGTGAGAGATGTGTCAGAGAGAGTGAGCTGTCAGCATATATGTCTTTAGCAAAGGTTTGCTGACAGTGCAACTGCAACAATGCAGTTACATTTTTAACACATAATGGGACATACTTGCTGGCATAACAGTAATATTCTTAGATTTCTGTGAAATTTGGACATTGTGATTCAGGCAGACATCACAAGTCATGGCGGGCTGACTATATAAAAAGTTTTATGTCGCAGAACAAAACTAACAATAAACACTGGGGGCTACGAATTCCAGATGACTAAGAGTATTTAGTTATTTGATTCAGGGTGTTGGTTTTTACATATTGTAAAAAGTTACCCTTTCAGCTGTGAGAAACCACCTGTTCTTTTCTCATCTCTCATTCTGCCTGTCCTTTTCTCATCTCTCAGTTTTGATTTTAGAACATTTGATTGTGTCAGGAAGGATAACGTTCCTCTCCAAGTATAGGCTATTACTTTCAGGACTTGCTTACTAGCAAAACTGCTTACTAGCTGAACTGATTTTGGTTTTGCACACATTCCTGGAAGTGTTAACTTGAAGGTAACGTGTTGTACAATGCAAATAATTGCCACAGATACAAATGTTACACTTTCTATTAATAAAAAGTTATGAGGTGATTTTGCACAGTAGCCAGTATGCATATAATGCATTGGTTCAGCAACATTTCTATTGTGTATATAAAAGGAAATACAAGTTCACAGGCAAAAATTGTGGTAAGCATCGGATGCTCTGTGAAAAAATTATGACTCTTCATAGTGAAAATACATTTATAAAATCATGCTAAAAATTAATGAACCCACTTGATCTTTTCATGTGCTAATCTGATATAAGGATCTATGCTACAAAATCTTGACTGATTTATCAATTCACAAAATAAATAAAATTACAATAATCAGAAAGTCATTTTCACTTTAAATTGCTTCAGGGCAAAATAATCCATAACATGGATCACATGCAGGGATAAAGTCATTACCCTGTTTGTTCTCTCACATCAAAATCCACCAACATATTATATTTGTTTAAAACTGTTTTTGCTTGTAAATGGTGCTTGATCTGTGTAAACTTTTTCACTGGAGAAAGCAAATAATAGAGGACTTTGATGGATTTGTTTCTAATAAACATGCAGATTTTTGCTTTAAAAGACGTTCATTTATGGACTGGAATCAAGTGGATTACTTGTGGATTACTGTGATGTTTTTATCAGCTGTTTGGACTCTCATTCTGATGGCACCCATTCACTGCAGAGCAAGTGATACAGTATAATGCTACATGCTACTTTTTCCAAATCTGTTTTGTTGGATGGCAAAAGGGTAAGTACATATTTAGTTGAACAGTTTCTTTAAATTAAAATCGTAAATGCAAATAATATTGATTGTTTTAAATTTTAAAGAGGTTAAATCACAAATTGTTTATCTGCAATGTTGAGACATGTATTAAGCAGATAAACTATGCTATGAGGAAACACAAAACAAGGTAGTAAACACATTTAATATTACACAAAATATGAAAACTGTCAGAATGATGTTACAAAATCCAAAAGAGTTCATTTCATAATAAATAAAACATAAATATATCCAAAATAACACATGAAAAAAAATCTTTGTTTAAAACATTAAGAGCCAAGTGTCAATCTAAAAATATTACTTTCCTCATGTACCCAAAGATCCAAAATGCAACCGAGACAGAACTCTTAAATTTTTCAGTTCATAAATATTTCCGGGTTTGTTTCTTTGCACTCCATATTCATTTTGTCCAGATCCAGAATTGTTATGCTTAACAGCCAGGCCTTCATGGTTCAAGAGGAGGTGTCTACCACGCACTTGATATAGATGGTGTCATCCTTGCAGTAGGCATGCTTAGGTGACCTCAATTTCCCCAGAGGGAAGAACAGGGGGCACCCGCTGGCCACATTCATCTCTGAAATGGGCCGGTGGAAAGATACAGAGGAGAGGTCGGGACGGAAAGCGTCGATGACGTGCTCCCTCTGGTTCTGATCTATGAGAAAGAACGTGACCTGCCAGATACGTGCAGGAGATGTCAGTGGAAGGTCATGGAAAATGCTGATGACACATTATTGAGGAACCAAAGCTGGTTCATTACAACTGAAGCCACTATTAAAGGGGTCATATCATACATTTATTAATTCTTTATCCTGAGGAGCACTTAGTACGTTATTTGCAACATACAGCTGTAATTTAGTTTTTCATGACCATTTTACACTCTCTCTAACACTTTGAATGTGTTGCTTTTTGCTATGCTGCTGTTAATAATTCTACATGCTTTCTTCAATGTGAAATTTTGAGTTTCTAATGTTTTTAAAACACTTTAACCTTCAATAGCAGAATCAGTAAGCAATCTACACTACTTTGTGCCAATCAAACATTTTTTCTGATAACTGTATTTTTATTTATCATTGAAAAGTCAAAACTCAATTATTACTTTTTTGTCTCAAAACGTATTAAAATCTATAAACCAGACATTTGTTTTTTTTTTTAATCTATAAACCTGGACCTTTCTGCTTTTTCACATTTTTTTTAGTTATTATTGTACTAAAGACGGACACATGAGATGATAATGCACTTCAGTGTTCCCTTCTGAGGGCTCACATCAAGTGATCTTGACTAGAACATCATGATGCTCATTTTACATTGATAATCACTGCAAGACAGAAGCAGGACAGTTCATAATATGACCTAAATAACAAAATAAGTTTTTGAAGAAAATTTTCGAAAGTAGAACAAAATTCCTAGCTATTGCAAGTTAATGCAGCCATCAATTGAATTTGTATTCATTCTTGTAAACTCTAATAATTCAAATAATTTAATCAAATTGTCTTGCAGGACTGGGAAGGACATTTTGTGTGTTATCATTTACGTTTGAGTTCAACATTTAAAGTATAATTTCATTATACATCAAAGCTTTTTTTTATTTCAAAAGATCAAAGAATTTGGTTCCTTGTAATGACTCCTTTAATGTATGAATTCAGCATGTGAGCATCATGGCTAAGAGAGAACACAAATGTGCATAATAATGATTGTTCGTTTCAATGATTGACAGCTTGATTTTAGTGTTTTACCTTATATCTGAATGGCCATGAGAGAATGGGGTCATATTCTCCTTTCATTATAACAAAGAAAAGAGAGATGTGCGTTCCCTTTCCAACCCCATCTCCGTTCAAGTAGAGCCGCATACACACTTTAAATCCATACATGGCAGTGTAGAAAGCTGAAAAACACAATGCATTGTCGTTTTTATGTAAAGCTAGATGGGCTTTAGTTAAAACCCTTAAAAATAGCATCAGATAACCAGAGAGCTTCTTTCATCTCAAAAATCAAATGCATGGTTTCCTTTTGCTGACTGCTGTATTGGAACAACACTTATTCTGATATCCTGTTCTAAAATAATGTGAAAGAAATTACCTTAAGTTGTTCTCTTTCAGTCTTTCTCTTTCTCGGTCTTGCTGTCTATTATGGTTGTGTTCACACAGACACATGACTACTGGGCAAACAATTCCATTTTAGTCTTTGTAACAGCTGCACATTTGCTTTTTTCATTTTCCCTTTCGCTGGTCCAACTCATTTTTTTTAGAACTGGTCTTATGAATGAGCATCGATTCTACTTCAATATATGACAACAACTAACATTCATTCACCACAGCTCTCCTGATGAGTCTAGTCCAATGCATTAAAGTATTCAGTGCTGGCAAAATTGTTTTTGCTTCGGCACAAAAGTGAGAAGTGATTAGCAATAATATATTGATTACGTCAACTGAAACTGCAAATGGAACAAGCTTAGAAAAATAAGGCTCAGGGGACTGAGATTTTTCTGAATCACACGGTAGATGTAGACCTGTTCCCCACACAAACTACCATATGATTTTGACTATGATTCACAGATCATATGGACAGCATTTAGTCACCACCTACCTTCATTACATGTAACACAACTAATAGCCCTAAACAAATGATTCCTTTAAACCGGTTCTTTTTATTGAACCAAAAACACACAGAGAGACCAAGTCCTATGAGCCAGTTCTTTTAATGAATCACTTAAGAAGACTCACTCACTTGTTTAATGTACTCACTGAATCCATTAGCGTGTTTACTGAATAAGTATAAAATCAGCATTATCTTTTAGCGTTGAGATATTTGAAATAAGACCGATAAGATTACTTATATATTTGAATATATCTATATCTTGATATAGACAGACAGACAGGCAGATAGACAAATTCGAAAGACAGATTTTTAAAAGTCGGCATTTATTTGATAAACGTTGTGTCAACGTCGACTAGTGAGCTGAGACTCGAACCTTGTGCACAGCTATGGCATATAACACGGCGCAGCCCACATGGCTACTGCTCCTATAACAGCTAGTTTTTAACAGTCCTTTTGTCTTTGGGACATTATATTTCTGACAGATTTCTGCTCGTTCTAAATCAGATAAAGATAAAGTAGCATAGTAAAGATTACATTTACATGAATGCATTAGTAAGAGAGTGATTGAGTGTGCGAAGAAATATATGCTACAACTTTTCAGTTTCTAAGCTATTTTATTGAGAAATCACAGACCAGTGTTGATAACATTTCAGCATTACTGAATGATTCTGTGTGCGCATGATGAGTGTGTGATGTACGAACTACTGTCTGTAGCCTGAGTGTGTTTGCGTTACAATGTAGTGGGACAATAGATTAAAACGGTCGATAAAGGCCCAATATGTAATTTGTTTCTGTTGGAAGGCGCGTATTTAAAACACAAAGAAACGAAGGTGTAGTTTGATGATGCCGTGACTGAGCATGGATTCATGGGAGTTGTCGTCTTCATCCCCACAGCCAATGCATTCCGACGTGACTTCCGACGGCAGAAATCATGTTCGTGGATGAGCTAATGATTTATTTAACGTAGTAAAATGAAGCAGGGTGAGGCTTAAAGCCCTCGAAGCGAAACGAGGCTGCTGAATGAACGTGACACACAGCTCAAAAGCAGCGGAGCTTTTAGAATGCTATAGTCGACCGCTTCTGCTCCTCCTGGTCATGCTTATAAGGGGGGGAAAAAGCAGCGCTGTTTTCTTAACCGGTCTATTAAAATGCACAACATATTAAAGCCTCTTTGGTGTTTCCAAACAAAACGGAAATCGAGGGGATATGACGTCATTGGCAGGCGACAGAATGACACTATGGACACGGTCCATGTCACTAGTTAAAATTGCTTATTTCTCTGGATTTAAACATTCTTCGAAACATTTAGGATAATTTAAGTTATATAACACTGTTCTAATGGTTTTTGGATATTTTTATAAATATTGCACATATTGTGCCTTTAACTTAACTGTACAATAATCTATTTATAACGTGCATTCTCTCGTTCAATTTTGAGTGTCCAGGTGGTATAATCACCTTCTGGAGCGCTTTCGGAGAATGCATTTATTTGTCATTTTAACTGTTTTGAAATGGAGCTTTATGGAATTATATTCCAGACTTCATTCACAAGGAATTGCAAATTGTATTTGCAATTGCGTTTTCAATTTGTGGACGCATAAAATGTGACATAATCCAAACGCAAATGCAAATCGCGCATTATCGTTTGCATTTTCATTTAAGCGAACGCACAGTGTCTGCCAAATTTAAAATGGAAATGCAAAGTCCGTTTGCAATTGTGTTTCCCATATCTTACATATCTTACGATCTTAAATAGCAATATTAATTACCACATTTGCCTTTTCACTCTCTCTGCACTGTGCATGTAAACTGCCAAAACTCAAATGGAATCGCAATACCTTTTGCATTTGAATTTCCAACGTCTACACGGAAACCTGTCAATCAAGTGACAGGGGTGGGCCCCTTTTATTGGGCGTGTTTGCATTGGGAAGTGACGACACTCACAGTCTTGTTATGTCACATTTTATGCGTCCACAAATTGAAGACGCAATTGCAAATACAATTTGCAATTCCTTTTGAATAATGTCCGGAATATCATTCCATACGGTTCAGTGTCGCTGTCCGTGATACGCGGCTCTCTCTCTCGTGCGCACCGAACACATTGTGTGAGTAACCAGCTACTCTGTTCAGCTTTTCCGCGTCTTGTTTTTGGATGCTTTAATGTTTAAATCAATAAGCGGTAAGGCTTAAAAACACGTGAAAAAGATAAGCTTTTTTTATATATATATAGAATGTTATCAATCTAGAATCTATCAATCTTATTTTTATAGCACACCAAATCTATAAATGTTAAAAACATAAAAGGAAACATTCTATCTTGGTATGTACATGTATGTATATACATACACACACACACACACACACACACACATATATATATACACATATACAAATGCATATATATATTACTCTGCCATAATTTTACTTCATGCCATTCTAGAACTATATGACAAGAAAGTCTAGTTAAGGAGTTAAAGAGAGAGTTAAAGAACAAAGTCAGTCATATAGGTCTAGAATGGCATGAAGGTAAATGATGACAGAATGTTTTTTTAGATATTCTCCACTTTTTAGATAATTCTCCATTTTCAGAACAGTACAGGAGAGATATCTGCTTTGGTACCTGGCGAGTACTGACTGATCTTTTGGCCACTGGCAGCCTCTTTCAGGCTCTGGCTGACATCACACAACCGCCAGAGAAAGGTGCCATCATATGAGACGTCCTGCTGGGCGCTGATACACTGCTGCAATGAAGAGATGTGAATGTCTTTCCTGACCAGTCTCTGCTGCTGTTCTGCTACCTAGAATGTGATGGAAAAACATTATAATGGATGAACCACCCAAAGGTATGATTGGCTCACTGCAAAAGCGCAATATTAATGTATCATAATGGACCTTCAGAGCTGGTTAATGCCGGCAGCCTTGTGTGAGACAAACAAGGAGATGGTGACATCCTATTAGACACATCCTTTTTTTTTTTAACAGTACTTGGAGAATTGTCACTCAAATCTATTTCTACCACTCATTCCCTTCTCATCCTTATTCAACCTTTCTCTTCATTTTCAGCATTTCAGTAATGTCATCTCAGCTCCCACATGTTAAATAAACCCTTCAGGTCATCGTCAGAACACAGCCGTAATTATTTGTTAGCACCTCCCAGTGTTAAAATGAGCACAGGGACAAATAAATTTGCATTTCAGACCTCCCCAAAAGAATACCTTTGTTAGTTTTATGTGCGTCCTTATTTAAAGCATGAATTATGCAACCCAACGGCTACAAATAAAAACAAAAAAATCTCAGGTAAAAAATGTTCTGCAGAGATTTCTATATAGCATTTCAGCTCTTTTGCAACACAAACACTTTAATTAGCTCCAACCATATTGCAGATTCACAGCGTGAGATCAATGCCTAGTTAACTGCAGGACACATCAAAGTAATGAAATCTGTTGTTGCCATTTACACACAGTGGAAAACAAGTGCTTTGTTTTTGATAATCTAGGAAGGAAATAGTGTGATATCAGGGTTGTGCACTGTTCAGAACGGCATTTAATTCCTGACATTTGAGGCAGCAGGATGCACAATTCCAATGTGAATATTTTAATTTAGATAGAATTAAAATAAAAAAATTTTTTTTTATAAATACTGTTAAGTGTAGTTTTTAATAATACTAGTCATCTTCAGTAGGAATTAACCATAAACTTATCATACAACATGCAAGGTATTTCAAGAAACATTAGATTAAATGAATTATGTTTAATTGATGTTTGAAAGACCACAATTTAATAAATTTACCTTTTACTATATTTCATTATCAGTTCATTCACATTTTGAATAGTGGAGACAATGCAATGGATTTGTGGTGCTGTATGAAATATTGTGAATTATTTAGATAATGTTAATCTTAGTTTTAAGAAATACACTATTGTACAAAAGTTTGGGGACAGTATGTTTATTTAAAAAAATGTAATGACGTAATTATTTACATTTTGTGGTCAAACTTGTGTTAGACCGCATTTCTGTAAATATTTCTTTGTGTTATCCCAATTAAATTCACATTGCAAACATTTCATTAAAAGCCAATTGACTAATAAAGTTTTATGTATGTATAGACAGAACATTCTCACAAATCTATTAGTTTAACACCATCACCAAATTATTTCAAAAGAAATTCTAGAAGGAATCAGAATATATATATATATATATATATATATATATATATATATATATATATATATATATATATATATATATATATATATATATTAACAGATTATTTGCATGTGAGCATCAGTGTGGCAGCACCACTGCTATGTAATTTCATTATCCTTTCAGTCTCTAAATGTTCACTAGCCTAGATATTGAAAATCTGTTTTTTTTCTAAAAAAATTAAAACTCATAATAATGCCATTTAAAAACTGACCACTGTTTACAAGACCATTTCATTCCATTTAAAGTTGAAATTCCCGTACCATTAGTGTCATGAAACAGACTTTTTACCTTTGTTTCCAAGTGCCGAATGAGCTGCTGATTGTTGTAATGGTCCCTCTCCAGCGCGACGACACTGATCTGTGTCTTTTCCACCTCTCGGTTCAAAGCTGAGATGATGTTCTCCATAACCTGCACCCTCTGCTGTAGAACATCCAGTTGCTGGCCTACAGCAAGTTCAGCCTGATCGTAGTGGAGACTGAGGGCCTTATCACTCACTCCTGGGTCTCCTCTGTCGGTCTCAATCTCACCCTCACTCTGAGAAGTGAGGGAAGCACCACACTGTTCAGGCTGAAGAAGATCAGAATTCAGGGTACGCTGAAGAGCCCTGGTCACATTCAAGAGAAGCTGTAGATGGCCAACATGGCTGCAGGATTCATGATCTTTTAATTTGTCTGTATTGCCCTGAAATAAAATGTTGCAACAAAACTGTATCATTCAGTCATAAAATACTACTTCCCCCACTACAACAACAAGATTTACCTAAGAAGTATAATTGTAATAAGAATGTATTTATTTATTTGGTTACACCATTGACAAATTTTGTTTGTTTTTTTTAAAGCAAAAATCTAACAAAATTCATAAAAAAGTATAATTATTATAATAAAGTCTAATACAGGGGTTTTCAAACTTTTTTATTTCTATGAATTTGTAAAAAAAAAATCCCTTTAAATTTAGAACATATCCTTTTTCTGCAAAATATTAGTTTTCTCTAGCTAATATTAGAATATTAGAGTTCAATTTATTTGTATTTGTAAGTAATTTGCACATTAAATATTGTTTCAAACAGGCATACAACCCAAATGAACATTTAGAAGAAAAAAAAACGTTTTTATTTTATTAATATTATTATTTGTTTTATAAAACTATATAATACATCATGATTAACATACAAACACTGGTACTGTTGTTAAAAGACCAACCTTAAAAAGACAACCAACTTCTGAGAAAATGCATGGCTCTTTCTTTTTTGAGCTGCCTGGGTGATTATTCTACAAAGGAAACACACTTTAGAATTGTTCATACATGCTTCTGTAAAAAAAACAAAAATAAGAAATGTCACTTTCACTAACCACACTTATGAAAGGTTTGCTTCAATAATTTTGTGCTGCAAACTTTTCAAAACATCTCATTAAGACATTTTAATCTTAATTTGAAGCGAGAAACACATTGCATTTGAAGATATCTCGACTAATGTGTTGTGTTTGAAGTTTGAAGTTTAAATTCATTGGATTTCTGCTCCCCCCCCCCCTTTCCTTTTATTCCTATAATCCATGTCCCGGAGTGTAGGTCCCGATGGGTGAAATGGAAAAGAAAGTAATATGGGACAGCAGTAAACACTGGAGACTCCATCTGTGGCTTTAAACCGAGCCATGGGGCTACAAGCAAGGGCACGCTGACCCAGAACCACTCTAGCATCAACGAAAGAGGCAGAATATCTTGGACTTATAGGCCTTTTCACACAATATCACCAGGTATCATTCATGTACAGTATATATGATTTGATAATGCTCAAATATTTTGCTGTTTGTACATTGAGACATATTCTATAACTGTTTTCCAGTAAAACATCCAAACATACTTTCCCTGAGAAGCAAAGTATGTGTATGTCTTCTTTTCATGGAAATTATCTTGAATTAGGGCTATTTTTATATATAGGTATATTTTTCAATACAGAAATACTGATTAGGAAAATAATTTTTTGTAGCATATACAATCTTTAAAGTGTCATTTTCTAACCTTACCTGGAGTTCTCTTGGTGTCAGGACACCTGCACAAGAGGGGCATGAGGTCTTGTTGTTGGGACAACCACTGTCCAGATGTGTAGCTAGTGACTTCCTCTGCACCATGATGCCACAGCCAATGTTGCAAGGGATCAGGGCATATTCACACTGACTCTGGTGGTCCTGTTGAATGAGCAATTAAACAGTTAATCTAAATCTAAATATTTATGCTTTTTTCTGTGGAAAACAAAAAGATTTTTGTCATCCAAGAATCTTCATGCAGTTATTTTGCATACAGGGACAATTAATAATGATTATCTAAAAATGTTTATCAAAAAAAGAAAAAAAGGGAAATAGAAAAACACCATGCCAGTTCAGTTTTAGTGAATTTTTTTTCTGTTCCTCACATATATTTATTGTTTGTCTTATTAGGTTATTGTTAAACTTATTATGTTATTTGTATACTTTAGTAATGGTGTTCAGAGCTTGGTGGTCATTATAATCTTTTATTGTATGAAAATAAAAAGTTGTATAAAGATTCTACAATACATCGGTTTTCTAGAGCAAAAAAATAAATAACCGCATTAAGATCTGAAAAAACATGAGGGTGAGTAAATTACATTTTAAGTAAAAAATAATGCTATACTTTTTTTAAACAATTAACCTCTAAAACTTATGCTTTTGAGCATATAGTTTCCATTTAAAAAACATCTAAAGTCCAACTTATACATGTTTCTATTCTAACAGTGAGCTTGTGAATAATACGATATTCTCAGACTCTCTTCAGTACAGAAAGAAGGTAAAAACACAAAAGACTTCCATTAGGCAGCCATGAGGGTCAAAGCTATAGAACATTTTTCTTGACAAAACACTGACCTCTAAAAGTTGTACAAAAGGCTTTTCAAATCCATAAGTAGGAGTTTGTTACTGCTCTATCAGTTTGATTCACTACACTGGACAGCATCTGCACAACAGCTCCATGATTAATGCCTTAATGGCTGGTTCAGGTTATGAAATGACCACAAAGCCACCATGCTAGGATTCCCGTAAAATAGCATCTTGTGGTTGTAACCGAGTATGACTGCCTGCCATGAAATGCAGCTCTTTTTTAATGAGTTCCTGTGATTTAACAATGTGACAACAGAAAAGCCACGGTTACTAATATGATCGATACAAGCCCCATAATCCACATTGATTTTGACTGAAATTTGAGAGCATTACAGTGTTCTCAATAGCTTTATAGGTTTTACATGAATGTGTAGCAGCCCGTGAACAGCCCTGATCTCTGGTCTTACATATATTAGCCTCAATGTTCAAATCTAAACGACAGCAGAAAGCATTTAGACTTTAACCATAAACCGTGAAGCTCAAAAAAAAAATTCCCATGCTATAAATAAATACATAATTTAGAAGAAAATCTCACAAATTGACGAAGGTCTTGCTGATTCATCTGATTAAATAATGTTAAGTACATTTCAGATCCATTCAACTAACTTACGACATCACTAATAGAGAATAAGAGTACTATACTACATTTCAGCAAGGTAAATAACTGAATTTCTATAGAAAAGTACCTCAAAGTTCTTCAGGGTGCTTCTCCAGGGGCAGCCTTGGTTGGCACAGTGAACTTTCAGATCCAAAATTTCCTTATTAATAGCCGCATCTTTGAAGAACTGTGGTTTACACAAGAGGGGAAATAGTGATAACTTTCCAAACATGAGTCACAATGAATCCACTGTCAGAATCAGACCTTTGACAGGCATTTATAATAAACGTGAATGTGAAGATGCCTCTGTCAACATCACATATTTTATCAACTAACAGACAGACAGACGGAGAGTTTTGATTACTTGGTCAAAAGTCAGTACACTAGTGTCATTCTCAACACTGGGGTCCTTTTCTTTACATTTTGTGCACACAAGGTCCTTGTTGTTTCTGTATGAAATAGTGAAATAAAAGCATTGATTAATAATACTTTATTATAAACTAGCAAAAGTATTTATATATATATATTTCTCTTACCTGACCAGGCAGTTAACGCACGCGAGGCAGTAGCGGTGACCGCACACCGTTTGACGCGCTTTATTCAAGACATTATTACAGTTGCTGCACAAGTACTTCTCCTTCGGGACCTCATCGCAGATGCTCTGAGGGAAACCCGACGGGTACTCGTTCTCACCCGGTGTGGACGAAGCCCCGTTTAACGACGGGTCTGAAACAGCTGATCCCGAAGCCATTGAGGTTTTAGTTGAACTGTCTGACCAAACAGTACGTTATGATGACATATTGATATCCTTATTACTTTTTGCGTGATATACCCACGGTATAAAAACACCACGGGGTTCCCCGGAAATATTTTGCGCTGTTTTTACGCCCACTTATCACGGATTTTGATAATTATAATTGGAAAAAGTTTACAAAATAATAAGAGACAGAAAAAAGTGGTTAAGTCATTGTTAAATGATAAGTGAACATGACAGAAACGCGTTGCGGCTGTGTCTTCAGACCTAGTAAGTGTACTAAAAGAAAAAGCAGAAGTGCTGTCTAGGAAAGCGGTTGACTGGTTTGACCCTGCCTACATAGCGTCCACGTATATGTTCAAAAGAAGTGACCTTAAGGTTTTTATTAGACTGAACTGTTTTTCAGCTGTTTAAATCACCGTTATGGCGTCGAGAATCTAAAACAACCATATTCGACGCTGCAGCCAAAGGCTGACTTGACAAGATAAAATATATATGTTAACAGATATTTGCAATTAATCAGTTTCACTAAATGTGTAAAATCTGTCGGATTCGTAATGAGCCGAGAACCAATCAATGAACCTGATTTCCCGTAACTTCAACAGTGCCATTTAGGAGCGCGCCAACGATGCCCAAAAGTGTTGTCTATAGGTAGGAAGCACACTAGGTGTTGAGCCACAGTCTCTCTCTCTCTCTCTCTCTCTCTCTCTCTCTCTCTCTCTCTCTCTCTCTCTCTCTCTCTCTTTCTCAGAATTTGGCCGTCATATTCGCAACACGGAAAGTCCCAGTTTGAAAACTAGCTGCGGTTCCAGTGTGGTGGACACGTGACGCGACTGTTTGTATTTTTCTTGCTCACCAGTCTCTGTTAATAATAAAAGTGGCGTGTCTGACACGTCATAAATTACCGAGCCATAAAGAGAGAGAGAGAGAGAGAGAGAGAGAGAGAGAGAGAGAGAGAGAGAAAACATGTATTATGCTATTACTTAAAAGTGACAGTTCCTTAGATATTTAAATACTCTTCATCCTGTTTTCCTATTTTGATTATCATGCTTGACCTTGGCCTTTTTTCGTGTTCTGTATATAAATGATAGGTCATAATAAAGTATTATTATTAATAATATTGATAATACTGATAATAACAGAAATGTATTGAATAACAGTACAATTTATTTAAAAAATATTGATCATTGTGTATTATCATTATTTTTATACTGCTCTATTATATAAAATGCTCATTTCAGTTTGTAAAATTAAGCTATTATTATTTTAATTAATTAATTCAATTCGATTTTGACCAAATGTGGTTCTTCTGCTGATGAATAACACAGAACCCCATGCAGTGAGACACTTTGCTGTGTCATTCATTTGTCATCATGTTTGAATCTTTGACATTCACATTTGGAATATTTGACTTCATAATTATCCTAAAGTCTTAATGCGTCACTTAATAAAGTTAGTTCACCCAAAAATAAAAAATTCAGTCATTAATTACTCACCCTCATGTCGTTCCAAACCCGTAAGACCTCATCTTCGGAACACAAATTAAGATATTTCTGATGCATCTCGAGAGCTCACTGACCCTCCCATAGACAGCAAGGGTACTATCACGATCAACGTCCAGAAACATAGCAAGGACATAGGTAAAGTTATCCATTTGACATCAGGGCTTCAACCATAATATTACAAATCTACAATAATAGTTTTTGAATGCAAGAAAACAAAAATAATGACTTTATTCAACAATTCATTTCCTCCGTGTCACCCTAGTGCCATTTTGGAGAGAATCCACTGAATGCAAACAGCGTATGCTGTTCTGTGTTAGCTGTGCCACGCAGATATGTTGTTTTTTGTTCAGATCAAAGCGCAGACAATGTAGAAAACATATCCATATGATGCAACTAAAACAGAACAGCACACACTGTTTGCATTCAGTGTATACTCTCCAAAATGGCACTAGGGTGACATGAAGACAAATTGTTTAATAAAGTTTTTTTTGTTGTTGTTGTTTTTTTTTTTGTCTTTTGCACACAAAAAGTATTCTCATAGCTTCGTAATATTATGGTTGAACCCCTGATGTAACATGGATTATTTTACCATTGTCCTTGCTATGTTTCTGGATGCTAATTGTGGTAGTACCCTTGCTGTCTATGAGAGGGTCAGAGAGCCCTCGGGATGCATCAAAAATATCTTAATTTGTGTCCCGCAGATAAATGGAGGTCTTACGGGTTTGGAACAACATGAGGGTGAGTAATTAATAACATAATTTAAATTTTTGGATGAACTATCCCTTTAAGCACCATCCACTCGCCTAAAGAATATACTATTGATCTTGTTAACCATATGAACATCATTTCGTTTCAAGAGAAAGTGGAAAAACCCTCAGAAGACCCTTGCATTTGCTCACTACACAGACAGGAATCTCCCGTTTAAATATCCAGCTAAGTCACAAAAACTTCACAATAAGACTAGTCATTGAACTTACGGTCACATTTCGTACAGCGGGCTCCAGAATTTTTTTTTTTTTCACTTCAACCTGTAAATGTCACTGCTTTGCCAAGTATTAATTTCGAAATCTGCAGATAATTGCTGCTAAATAGTGAATGATGGTCCGTGAAACATTATGAGATGATACATATGAATCTTAAACTGAGCCAAATCAGAAGGACAGCTGATTAGAAGATAAGAGAGTGAGGGAAAGAGATCAAGGGAGATCATTTTTGCTAAAGAGGGCAGTCAGGGGGGTTTCAATATCTGGTGGAGGGGATTAATGACTTGGGTAAAACTATTCACCTCTACAAGGGACATTCTTCACCTCAAATCAATTAATCTGTAATAGGAGAGCAGGGCTATGCTGGCCTGTTTTTCATTAAACAGCAATCACATGAGGGACCAGTGCATCAAAATGACGGCAGCAGGTGGCTGGTGAGGGGCCCGAGAGGTTTCTGTGAAAAAAGATGTTTGTACCCTCATGAATCACTGTGAGAAGATGCAATTCAATAGTACAGAAACCTCATGATGCAAAAGCTTAAAATGCGATGGGCCTTATCGATCGGGCTGGTCGGGAGGCCCCAAATGGCATCTAGTGAGCTGAAAATAGAGAAGCAAAGTATTGGGAAGCATCTTCTGTAAATCTGTCCGGGTGGAAGACAAGTATAGGCGGAAGGATATTGGGGGATGAAGATAAGAAGCCAGATCTGTTTATGACTTGCTGAGTGTTGAATATCTGAAGCGTTCCATCAGCACGGCTCTCACTTCTGAGGCATCCCTCACTTGGTTTTGGTCCCAAGTTCTACTGAGTACAGTAGATGCACATCATTCTAACACTTCCTGAAACACACATAATGCAACTATGTTCTTGGAAGAACCTGCAGAGTCATTCTCTTTCACCACACATAAGAGATAATACATGATTGATTCTCACACACACACACACACAAAAAAGTAATGAATGTGAGTAGCATACTGAAAGAAAGAAGTGCTTCAAGGCTAAATTTATTTGAAATGATATATATATATATATATATATATATATATATATATATATGAAAAACAGTAATAATGTCACATATTTTACCATTTAAAATGTTTTCAAATTTGATAATTATAAGAATTATTTTTAATGAGCACCAATAATAACTGACAATAATTGAGCAGCAAATCAGCATATTAGAATGATTTATAAAGGATCAAATGTTATAATCTAATTTTCAAATGTTATAATATTTCACAATTTTAACTATATTTTTGATCAGATGAAAAAAAATCATTGAAAGAGTAAAACCTTAGCATATTGGATTTTTTTTTTGTGCTGTTGCAATGGAGTTTTCGCTGTTATTGTTTTACAAGGTGTTTTGGCAGATGTTCTTCAGTTTTAATAGAATTTGGTGAGAAATGTCCCTTTTGCAGAGCTAGTAACCTTTTCAAAAGTTATTGTTCTATTACTAAGGGACTTTCCATTAATCGTGTTACGAGGATGAACTAAAAAATACACAGTAACTGGTGTCATTTCCTGGGTGTCACAATTTTATTAAATATAATTTGAAATAATTTAATAATCAACAATGACTTGGAAAATCAACTCAATGAATATTGGCAAAATTATTATTATTATTATTTTTTGCCTTAATGCAAACTCCTTAAAAGCTGGGTTCTTTCATTTCCAGTCTTATAATATTTCAGGATTTATGAAGTTATGTTAGGAAATAAAAAGTAAAAAAAGGAGGCTGCTGTCATCTTATATGAAAATGAATGTTGCTTGATTGCTGGATATTAACCATTTTCCTCTCCATACTCCAGGAGAAGCACAGAAAAAGGCAAAATTTCTCCATTCCTCTATTCAGTGCCCTATATTTTCACGACATTCTTGAAACATCCATCACTTGAGAGCCTCATTATTTCATCTAGGCCTGAGATTGTCACATTTGCAAATATTTAAAAGCAAGGCAAATGTGACAGTTGCAATATTCACATAAAAAAAAAAAGCTTTACCTAGGGATCTTTTCTTGGCCTACCTAGTCAATTACCAGCTAATGAGCTGACCTCAGCTGACATTCACTCCCAAACTGCTAAGGTGAAATTAGTCTGCTTCTGTCAGAGGAAATGCCCTAGTCACACAGTAAGAGACTACGCTAGAAACTGTGTATGTTTATTAAATATTACTCTACGTTACGTTAAACACATTTTAATGATCAACAAAAAATACTGCTAAATACAAGACCTAAAAATGGACCGTGAGTCCATCGCAATTTCCAAAATGTAGCAGAGCATACCAAGTGTCAACAGTGTACATAAATCTGTGTTCCCTTTCATAGCTGCATGGCCACAAGGATGGTTTTGTAGGTTTGGGGATGTTAGTGAGGGCAGGATGTGAAAAGAAAGGAAAACGTCCTCTTGTGATCCCGGGAAATTGTTATACTGCAAGACATGCTCAATTTCATGGTAAAATTATTTACATGGATGACTGGCAAGCGCCGTCAGCGACAGGTGTAGTTTGAGAGGCCATCGCCAGGGGTTCCTGAGTTCCAAGAAGTTCACAGAAAGCGACTGCATGGGGCCATGAACTGAGAATCTGTTATTCCAAACGTTCTCTCCTTTGGTGCAAAACCAATCTCAGTCCATATTTATCAGTTTCATGCCCTAAAAGAACAACACGTCTTTTAAAATACCTGGAGAGCAAAAAAAAAAAAAACAGGCGGGATGAGGTGAGGTGTATTTTATTGGCGTCACTGGATCACTGAAAACCCTCCTACGGTTTCCAGAGAGAATTGACTGTGAAACTCAATCTACATTGAGACGTTCATCTTAAATAGTTTCACCTCACAGAAACACCTGTGGTTCTCTGTATTGAGCAAGAATATGCCACAAACGTGATCAAAATGCATCAGTTTGGTCGGGCTGTGACAGCTGTTTGCTCTTTTGTAGTTTTGAGCTCCTCTGATGGTGGTGAATTGGTTTTTCAGTAGGGGTTGCCATTGAAATATATTCTGTAAATTGGCCATTGAAACATAGATGAATAATAAAGCAGGTTGATATTGAAATGCTTTGCATTTTTAAAATTCTCTGAGGGATTAGTTATCCTTTGAATAATAAAACTTTTTTATACTCTTCCAGTATAGATACATAACTGATTGTGAAACATTTCGAAACTGAAATGATGTTTTGATGTTGCTGTTTAAAGTGCAGACAATGTTCATCTTTGACACGATAATCAATGTACACATTTAATGTAAAGCTACAAATGGAGTTATGAAGATGATTTTCACATTCTAAACATGGATGTCGCAGGATAAATGGCATTAGTGTACAAATAAAACAGCAGGTTGGCAAGTTCAAAACTGTTATCAAAACTAATAGAAATACATATAAAATACATGTAAGTGGGTAAAAGGACATTACAAGTTCATTGTATGGAAAGGTAACATGTTCATTGTCAGTGCCATAAATTAAATAAAAGAAAGAAATTAGTGAGTCAAGTCTGCATATGTAAAAAGCAAACAAATAAAAACAGATAGAGAAGCATTAAGATTAGTTTACCCCAAAATCAGTGATATCAGTTACACACACCCGCATGATTTTATACAACAGTTAAATAATGCAGCATCATCAAGGAAAATAGATTCAAGGTCAGAACAGAATCGTTGCACTTCTCTGGGTGTTGTTTCTTTCTGAATGATTCATTATTTTGAACAAATCAGTAAATGATTCAGCAATTTTTCGTTCCTGAGCTCATCAGCATTTTTATGAACAAATCAGGTGAGTAAATGATTCAGTGATTCACTCAAAAAGATAAAAAGTATTTTATCACTACTTACGGTTCTAACAATAATGTACTGTACATAACGAGTCACTGAAAAATCATACACACAAACACACGTTTGTTTTTGTGAAAAGTGGGGACATCCCATAGGCGTAATGGTTTTTATACTGTATAAACTGTATATTCTATGGCCCTACACCAACCCTACACCTAACCCTAACCCTCACATGAAACTTGGTGCATTTTTACTTTCTCCAAAAAACTCATTCTGTATGATTTATAAGCATTTTGAAAAATGGGGACATGGGTTATGGGTCCTCATAAGTCACCCTCTCCTTGTAATACCTGTGTCATACCCATGTCATTATACAGAGTTGTGTTCTGATATGTCACACACACACACACACACACACACACACACACACACACACACACACACACACACACACACACACACACACACACACACTTTCTGTGTGTTTTCTGACATTGATGTTCACACATTTTAAGAGAATCCAACACTTGTTACACTTTTATACAATATTAGGTCTTAAAAACCTAAATGCAATTTAAATCTTGACACCTTTCATTTTAGGGTAAACTAATCCTTTAAGCAAAAGATTTTGAGAACTTCAAAATTTACCTGAAACAAATGGCGTTAAATCAATAACATGATCATATACTGTTGGAAAAATAAAGAGCTAAATAAGCTACTCAAATGATCGGCAGATGATCTGACAATTAAAACAGAAGCCTCAGTCGGTTCACAACAACAACAAAAAAGCAGTTCAACTCAAGTTCAGTTTCTGAGATTAAACCTTAAAGCTCCGTCAATCCATCTCATTGTGATTTCAGGTGAATCTGAACTACTGTGCATTAGATAAAATCCAACACTCTTCTATCCGGCAGTAACACCAAAGAGTTATTGTGTTTTCTGATAGACGTTCAGCTTCTCCATTGATAAATCTTCCACCGACTGACCTGTCAGAATGAAAAATGCACCTGTACTGCTGGCCCATCACTCTGAAAGCCACCACTGTGACACATATTCTCTTTGAGCATCTCTGGTGGTCAATAACATATTTACTTGACATGTGGGAAAATCTAGCTAGCTCCAAGATATTACAGCAGGGGTTGGACACACCAATAGCAACATTGTCATGTTTAACCATGAGTTACTAATTAAGCACTGAATGAAAAAAAACATAGGACAAGCTGCCTCTCCGTCAGATGTCTGAAGAGTTAAAAGTCTTTATTTTTATGAAAAGCTACACGTTCTTGCTAAATTTCACATCTACAGAAGTATTTTTTGTTTGTTTTTCTTTTCTTTTTTTTTATAGACAACAACTATCGATTTTTTATTTCATCAGTACATTTTTGACAATACCTGCAATGTTTCGTAATAATATTCAGAGATGTGAACAACAGATCAAGAGAAAAACATCGGCCCATTAGCACAAACACTACAAGATGGTAGGAAAACGGGAATTGAGAGATGAATAGAAACAGAAACATGAGAAAGAGGTTGTTGCCGGAAAGTTCTTGCGTTTCTGTATTGAGTGTCTCTAACACCTACAGCCATCTTTGAGCTCTTGTAGTCAAGTTTTCTATTCCTCACTTATTTATTCTCCTCCTTGGTTGGCCTAATCTTCATCTCTGTGAACTTCAGCGAATACTGCCAACCCGTCCAGGACGACCACTCGATGCCGTCGGCATACGAGGTGTGCTGGCCGCGCAGGTACTGTCCGTTGAGGTTGGAGGTGTGGCAGTTGCGGTACCACCAGGCGCCGTGGTAGAAGGACGCGCAGTTATTCTCAGAATGATCGTTGTCCTTGTCCTTAGTGGTGAATTTCATCCCGTTGTGTTTTAGCAGTGAGTCGCCTGCGGCGTCGGATCAATGCGGGATGGAAAGAAAGATTGAGAAAGACAGAGCAAGGGTGGAAGAGTGAGCATGTGAGAGACAGGGATGGTGAGAAAAAGAGACAGAAACAAAAGAACAAGAGAGTCACTCAACCGCAACGTCTTTGTTTATCTGTGTCATGGAAAGTTAAGATTACTGCAGTAAAACAGCACACAGTTTCATCAAAGAATAGAAGTGTTGTTTCAAAACATAGTGAGCTACCTTGCTGACTACAGTCTACATCACAAGCACCATCCTAACTCAAATGGAATCTTAAAACAATGCATGATAATTATAAAAATACACAGATATTGGGTAAAAAAGTACATTTTTAATTAAAAATAAATTGATTGCAAAATATAAAAAAAAAAAAAGAAAAACAAAGCAATACAATTCATAATCAAGTGAACGAGTGAATGAAAGCAAGCTAGTTTCTTTTAAACTTTATGGGTTTAAACAATCCCGTGCTTGAAAACTATAGACTATAAAACTAAAACGTTTTTTTTTTTACGCTGTTCAAAAGTTTGAAAAAAAAGTATTAAGCAATAATAGTAATATTAAGCAAGGATTCAATAAATTGATCAAAACTGACTTTTGCATCGATACAAATAAATTATTTTTATTAAATGCTGTACTTTTTATCTTTATATACGAGTCCTGAAAAATTAATTGCTGGTTCCACAAAAATATTAAGCAGCAACACTGATAATAATAAGAAATTTTGTGCACCAAATAATATTAGCATATTACAATGATTTCTGAAGGATTATGTGATACAAAAAATTGAAGTAATGGCTGCTGAAAATTCTGCTTTGAATCACAAGATTAAATTAAATTTTAAAATATATGTTCAAATAGAAAACAAATAGTCTTGGTGACCTTAAAAGACTTCTTTCAAATATATATATATATATATTAGGGCTGGGCAAATTAACGCGGTATTAATGCATTAATTGAATAAAGGCGATAATTATTTTATCGCGTGTTAACGCAGTTTTTTATTATTATTATTATGAAAGTCCGTTGCTCACTGGCTCTAAATACACATACAGACAAATCATGGGTCACAGGAGGGGATGCTCCCGATCAAATTATTTAGGCTAAGCATCAGCATTCACAAACCACTGTCCACTGTTATTCTTTACAGAAAAGAATGCAATGAGCTTGTAATCACGACTTCATAAATGGGAAATAGGAAGGTTTAGATAGCACGTGAAGACAGCAGAGAAGCACTTGCTCAGCACAGTGGAGTGCATTGTTTTGTTAACTTTGCAGTTTATTATTTTGAGTCATATGGGACGCGGTAACACACGGCCTTCTCACAATAAATTGCTTTACACATCCATCACTTTTGCCGCTCAGAAATATTCACACAATCATGCTCCACGCATCAGAAAATCTGTGCTTCTGGCGTAGTTAGCACTCATACTCACTTATCTATATATAACTTAACCTATTCTTGCCCACCTCTTCCAACCGAGCCAGGGACTGCTAAACGGAGCGATCACACTAGTCAAATGAGCCAGCCACTGGGGGTTAACATTGCCTAGTGTGAGCACACCCTAAATATTCTCCCGCATTCCGCACATGGTCTCTACCCACCCCTCAAGTGTTGATGATCGAGAATCTGGACTCTGAGCATAACTTGTTTTTCTATAACAAACTATAAAATATTTTCTACAAAAACGTTAACGTCCTGGCAGTGACAAATAGCTTGTTTTATATTTAATTTAATTACATTAATGTTATGTTAAGATTTACAAGAAATATTTTAACTGCTACAATGTAAAAGGAATACTGCTATAAAAAAGTGTTTGCAAACCAATTGTTATTGCACTTTTGTTCATATAGCAATACTTTTAAATGAAAAACGTGCACAATACACTACTTTTGAATGGATTATTAGTTTTGTGCATAAAAATGCGATTAATCGCAGACAATCATGCGATTAATCGCGATAAAAAAGAAATAATAAAGTTGCCCAGCACTAATATATATATATATATATATATATATATATATATATATATATATATATATATATATGAATTGAAGGCTGTAAATGCAAATATAAATGCATAAATAAAATGCATATATAAATAATAGTCATTTATGCATTTATATTTGCATTTACAGCCTTAAATTCATAAAATCCAATAGACCCCTTAAAAGTTTGTAAACATTGCAACGTCTCCGGGTGGGCGGGGCTTAGCTGGAGGCAAAAAGAGGCGCAGACGCAATGTTGACAAGCGTAAGCTAGCACGTTTTAGGTCCGAATATGTACAGTCACTGACTCTGCGGGACCGTGACAGCTTTTTTTGTAAATTAACTCTCGCAGATGGAAGCAGGCTACCTGACCCGTATGCCATGCGGCCATATGAATTACTTTTGGGTGGTTTGGGGAATTTTGTCAAGGCTTATTTTCTAATGTAACCTATCGCTGGGCTAACTATGATTAGCAATGTGTATTATTTTAAGAGACCATTCAAAGGATGGCACACACATCTATTGCTGTATGTTTGTTTAACATTTAAACTAGCTAGTGCGCTGAAAGTTTGTGACTTTTCACCTATAAAACAGAAACTTGCTGATTTACTAGATAAAACCAACACACCAGTTCATATGCATAGATCATTTAACCTGATATGAAGTGTGCACTGCAAACACGAGCATTATTCATGATAATCTCCGTCCAGTCTGTACGCCGTATTGCATTCAACCACAATTGTCTTCTTGATTTCTGTGAAAGAATGTCTGCCGTGATCCGGTAAAACTTTAGTTTTGAAACAAAAGTGCTGTTCCTTCTATTCTGGCAGCCAAAAACACAACGAGAAGACATTTTAAAGTCAAAACCTCAAACTTTTAGCGCACCTGCTATGAGTTCTGCCTTATGTTTTGCCTCCAGCTAGAGCGGTGACATCACAGTCACCTATGCGATTAAGGGGTCTATTGTTTAGAATAGTGATGCTAAAACACTGCTTATGGGCTCACATTGAGCAGCAAAAAATGTTTCAATCACCTTAGTATGTTTATAGCTGAATACTGAGAATGTGATGAGGAGAGAGAGACAGAAACTAAAGAGAGGAGCGTGTTAATGCGCTGCCACTAATGTGCCCTTATTAAGCTCTGTGATGTATGTTTCAGGGACATAATGTTGCAGTGTGCAGCTAGGCTAATTTAATCCCAGTTTCCTGCCTCAATACTGCCTGGCTCCGCTGGGCCCGGCCTTGCTGACAAGATCAGCCTTTTATGCCAACCTTGCAGTAAAACCTTTCTCCTGTCCTCTTTCTCTTTCTCTCACTCTAATTCTTCTCTACTGCAACATGTATCGTAATGGTGATAGCTGTTTTATTGGGACAAAGGAGATCCAATTGATGCCGTTATGTCATATTATAAAGTGTGTTACACATCATAAACTCGTTTCGGTTGTCTCACAGATTCATCAGTGTGGTGTAGCAGATAACGAATCAGCAGAATGATGGTGGTGTAAAATGACAGCATCTGGACTGTGAAAGGAGAGCTAATGAAAAGATGTGGAGACGTTGCCTGCAGAAAAATTACGCATAAGCTAGCTTTACCTGGTATTTAACTTGTCTAAGACAGTCATTTATGGTCTTTGGCTGTTCCAAGCTGGTTTAAAATGTACTACTTGGTCTACCACTTTGGCTAAGAGTTTGATTCCCACTGATTCTGTTGTATTTTGTGTCCATAAAATAGAAGTCAACAGGGACCAAAACTGTTTGATTTGGACAAGCTTTTAAGATCTTCACCTTCATATGGTTCTAAACCTGTATGACTATTTTTTTTCCAGGACTCACACACACACACACACACACACAAAGTTATTTTGAAGAATATTGGTAACTAATCCTTCAAAAGATTTTCTTCAAAAGACTTAAGTTCCACAGAAGGAAGTAAGTCTCACAGGTTTGAAACAACATGAGGGGAGTAAATAATGACATAATTTTTTTTATTTTTGGGTGAATTATCCGTTTTAGCCATTTATAGTCAACAGGTCAAAGCTGGTTTAGATAATTAACTGGAGCATGTTGGTCAAGATCATTAGAGCTGGTAGAACACCTTGGAACAGTAACAAGTTGCAAACTATCATGATTCAAAAACCAACCAGAACTCCTTAAGCCGGTAAATATGTGGTCAGTATAAACAAGGTTAAACTGGTTTAACCTGCATCCCGACGCAGGTGTCCTAAACTCCACCTGTTTGCACCTGTCAATATTTATGAATAGATTAAATGAAATGGGACACATTCAATCTTGACAAACTATGTATCATTATAAAGATCTAAGCCTCAAGTATCGACGACAGATCGCTGTTTTTCAATGGAAAGCTTATAAAGAATTTTGCTAAATTTGTGCAAGTAGTACACATCAAAACACGAAGAATGGAAATGCAGTACATACCAGATTCATCATAATAATGAGTCATAAACACATCCACAGCTGTAAATCCCAGTTTAGTTAGGAAGGTAAGGGTCCACTGAACGAAATCTCATGGAGCATGTTAAGTCCAACGAAGCAATAATGTTATGGATGATATACGGACGATAATTCCTTTGTTTACATTTCAGTTCTTCAGGGACAGTATTGTTTGTGTCCTTTGTGTCCTGGTCATCGACCAGTGGTTGATATCTCAAACATAATAATAGCGTGTTGAATAATACGATCGCATTACGATTCTTTAAATAAATCGAACCGAATGTAAGGGCTTTACTGAGTCATATGTAAACCTTGTATTTATATTTAAACCTGTAAAATCATCTGAAACTTTTGTAATATGTATTATTAAAACTGTATACATTATTTAAATAAGCGTGTATATATTGCCTAATGACCAGGTGGCATAAGCAAAAGCAGGCTGTGTAGTTGACATGGAGGTAATATTTGGCAAAAGAAAAGAAACCTGTTCTAAATGCTAAATATAATAATATTTGTATAAGATATTTGTGATATTTAATAAGACTGTTATTTCCGGTGTGACAATCGAGTCTGTCCGAAAATCAGCTCGCTATTACTGTGTAATCAGGGCTATAAATGTGAATGCCATCTATATGAATAGAGTGTGATTTATTGACTTTATGGCGCATTTGTATGATTACCATCTCTATACAGTAATTGGCCATCAGCACACGTGATAATTGATTATATGACCAGAATTAATTGTAAATGCTGCATTTCTAGCAGTCTCAGGATGTACTGTAATTGGCATACAAAGTTAAATATTATTTTATTTTATTTATTTATTTTTCTTACGCAAATTATTCTTATTGTATTTTTCTAGTGTTCAAATAAATCACTTATATGATGTCTAAGTTTCTGTCTATTGTTTTATAATTGAAAAAATCTATGTAGTGGTATGTTTAAATGTATGTTTTATGACTAAAATAGTTTGTAGAACCCTTCAATACAGTTGGTAAATATTTTTTTTATATTGGGGGGTGGGGTGGGGGGACTAGACAGTCTTAGAAAAATGGTTGCAGGAATCTTATTTTTCCGGTATCTTCTTCAGGTTTGAAATAGAAATAGAAATTGCTCCAAAACTTATTTCATGTGTTTATATATCAAATTTAAAAAAAACTGTGTGGTAAAAAAAATTTCAAGGCACTTCAGTGTCTATAACTTTTCATATTTTTGAGCATTATCAACTCTGGTTGATAAAAAGTAAAGCCCAAAGGGTCTTCTTTCCAAAGACACCAAAATCATGTGTGTAACACACTGAAGTAAGGAACTGTTACAATTTTAAGTGAGGGAATCACTTTCAGCCATGAGTCCCATAATGGGGGGTAAGTTTAATAGGTTAAGTTGGTTGAAAAAATGCCCCCAACCACTCGAAAAAAACATCAAAACAGACAAGTCTAATGAGCTTTGGAGACTAGCTAACTTCTAAGACTGGTTTTAAGAGATAGCCCACAAAAAAAAAATTAATTCTGTCATCTAATCAAATCAAAATTCACTTACTCATTATCTAGTCAAAGTTGAACCATGTTGGTAAAGCTGTTTAGAGCTGGTAGAACACCTTGGTGTAGTAACATGTTCTTAACTAGATATCATGTTAATTTAAAAAAAATCTCTCTCTCTCTCTCTTTCTCTATCTCTCTCTCTTTATATATATATACCTCATATATGTACCTTTATATATACCTATACCTTTATATATATGTACCTCAAGCTGGTACAATGTTGTCAGCTTAAACCAGTTGGCTTAGCTGGTCAGCCACCTGAGAAATGCCCAAACTACTTGAAAACCAAAACAGACCAGCCTAATGAACTCTTGAAACTAGCTCGCTAGATCAGTCTGGTTTAAATTTTTTTTTTTTTTCAGCTGGGAAAGCTGCTTGAAGGATATCCTTTACTCTCTCTCTATCTCTCTCTCTCTCTCTCTCTATGAAAAAATCTTAACAAACTACCTCTGCAATAGTAATATACTGTAATATTCATAAAGTGTTACATTTCAAAGAACACCCAATCATACAAACGACACTGAAAAAAAAAAATCACTTGTTGAATGAGATGGTTAATCATTGCAGTAAATTGCAGATTCTGTGCAAAACAGACCTCACAATTTGTGCACCTGAGGGGGTGTGTAGCGAGTGTCAGCATGGAGGTGCAGCTCAGACTTTTATCAAATGTCTTGAGACAGACCACCACAGGAGGGCGATACAAGTCATTAGCGATGTGCATGAATGCATAATCACATTAATGCCGAACAACACTGCAACATCAGAGAGAAATTATACACTTCTATACGTGGACAAGCATTGTTACAAAATAATCAAACACTCACATGCAATTTCGCTTCTTACTCTGACCTCACTAATGGTAGTGAAAACATTTCTGTGTGCTTGCAAAACTGTCATTAGTGTGCTTTGAAGTTGATACTGTATTAGCACTCAAAGTGTTTACAGAGATCAGGGCATCATGGGTGTAAAAACTCATCTCAGGTAATTATATCTTCCCAGAGAACCCTGCTGTGGCTGAGCGCTCTTTCTCTACGCTATCATAAATGCCTTTCATTAAACAGATCAGCATTAAAGACAGCATGCTTGTGCACTGAAAGCAGTTATGATATGAAAATTTTAGCATGCAAGACAAATATCACCAAAATATCTTTTTTTATCTCAGCTGCAAAAAAACATCACAGTAATGCATGAAAAATAGAGGATTCTGGGGTATGGCTCATCAAAATCTCCAAAGGGATGCACTGTCATACTGAAATAATGTCATATCAAATCGGTACTTCAGCATCAACACACAATCGCTAAAACACTTTCTGACAGCTTCTCTGCACTGTTGAGACTTCTGCTGAAGAAGTCACTTGGATGCTTTAATGGCCCAGATGAATGGGCCATTAATGGAATATCTATCTATCTATCTATCTATCTATCTATCTATCTATCTATCTATCTATCTATCTATCTATCTATCTATCTATCTATCTATCTATCTATCTATCTATCTATCTATCTATCTTACATAATAGTACATGTTTAAAAGCAACTGAATGTTTAAAAAAAATTATGGTCAAAGTTGGTCAAGATGGTTAACTTAACCAAGCTGGTACTGAACTGGTTCAGCTAGTAGAACACCTTGGTCAAGCTGGTTAGAACTGGTGAAACATCTTGTATCACTAATGCGTTCCAAATGAGCTAAACATCAAGTTCCAAAAACCAACGTGAACACCTTAAGCTGGAACAATTGGTCAGTTTAAACCAGGTTAAACTGGTGTAGCTGGTCTGATCAGTTTAAAAGTGTCCCAAACCACTGGAAAAATCGTTAAAACCAAAATTAAAATGCTTTATCAGCAAGTTTTCATACTCCATTCATGTTAATATCCGATAAATGGACACATTGTTTTCAGAGAAAGTGCATCAGATAAAGTGAGAATACAGTAAAATCCTGCTGTTAGTTGAATATTAAGCTGCCTGCCACAATCAGTTGTTTTCATCTGATCTATGGCCACGATGTGCCTTTTACCAGTGACCTTGTGACAGAATTTTTCCCTTCTAATTTCTGTGATGGTTGGACTCTGAGGACCGACGTGCTATTTGTCTGACAAACCGTTATTAAAAGTGTCAAGGACATCTCACAATGTTGCCCCCTAGGAGCCACGGTTTGGGCCTGCGAAGTGTTTTGGTCATTATTTTTTTAGTTTCTCAGCTGCTGCTTTGTTCCACACTACTTTCTACTCTTGATTTGATTTCATTGTGCTAAAACATTCAGTCTATGTCAATCTCCAAAAGTTCATACTTGAGAAAGCACAGCTCAGACAAAAAATCTAAATGTGTTTTTAAAGCTTACGGTCAGTCCAATCTACCTGTACACATTAATACGACCATGCCTGCATTTCAATCCAGACAGCGGCATAAGAGTCCAAACAAGACGTAATTGATAAGATTGGGAATCAATGTGGCATGACTCCTCCAGTGGGGGATGTTTAAGATAGCCTCACTAATTAGCTATGTGAATGCAGTATTCTCCTCTTGATTTATGTTAATAGGAGTGTTTGTTTATGTCTCCCATAATAAGCCGAGTGTCTGCTTTATTAGAATGCCATAGATGTATTCTATGGCTTCATTATCCCTGCCCTTTCCAGCGCACAGCGAAGGTCATGCCCGCGTCCGGCCCCAGAAAGAAGGGCAGTGCTCGAGGAGAAACACCTGCAAATAATAGAGAGCAGGACCCAATTAATGTTAAAAAGAGGCCCCGGCGACAGTGCAGGTGAAGCAGTGAGAATTGCTCATCACTTTGTCTCGGTGCAGGCGATAACCTGCGGCACCCGTTGCTTTGCGTGCCGCAAGAATATATCTGAACGCCGCTGACAACAGGGCAGGAAACGTTAGATTAGTCTTGTGATTCTCATGATAGTTTCTATTCTGGGCTGATCTTTTTGGTTTTGCTGGGTGCAATTCAGGCCACTAAGTTTGGATTTCCTCTCTGTGCTTAACTTGGGCTTGTTTTGAACACAAAAACTTTGCTAACACACAAACACACACACGCAACACACACTCACATATACTTATACATGTGACCCATGCTGTCAAAATGAGTCGGAATGTGCACAGGCTAATAAATCGGGGTGAAAATCTGATGTGTAACATAATATTAGATCCTTGCATTATAGTAGGTCTTACTAAATAGGCCGTCTGTTTCAATGTTAATCCAACAATAAAAGAAAAAAGGGAATGCTCTAAACTTAACTATTTTATTTGTAATGAATGCACTAAAGACTATGTAGTGATTTTTACATTTGATCGTTTGTTTTTCTTACTTGAATGAATCTACTGTTTTTTGCATCTTTTTACTTATGTTTTAATAACAAAGATAAAATAAAAATAACTTAATTATGATTAATATAGTAATTATATTTAATAAAAGAATTGGAAAAAAAATGCATCGTTATGCATCGAGAATTGTTTTATAATCGAATCGTTACCCTCTGAATTGTATTGGAATTGAACTGCATTAAGATACACACCTCTGGTCGCAATAACCTCTTCTGCGATCGATCAAAACACCGCTTGCATTTGCATCATGGAAATAAAAAAAAGTTGAACATATATTTTTCCTAAAGATTTGGGTATTGATTTGTGCAGAATTTGGTGGTATTACCAGAGATTTTAAAGTATGGTTGCTAGGTGATTTTATTTTGGAACCTTCAGAAAACTTTAACTAGATTCTTCCCAACTCTATCGACTTCATACATTTTTTTTAAACAGAGGATATGAAAATAAACATTTTTGAAAATTTGCTCATTGAGACTCATTTTGCCAGCACTAGTTACATATACATTTATTTGTGCTGTAAAAATCTAATAAAAAAAGTAACTAATTAATCAAATTTTTCCTGAAATAAATCGCAATTATTCCCACCTAACAGTGAAGTATTTAAATATACTTTTATATTGTAATAATTTCACATTCAATCTTCAAATTAATGTAGATACATTAAGAGAGTATTTTTTTTATATTTGTTTGGCATCTTATTTTAAAGTAAAGTAAAGATCATGTTCCATGAAGATATTTTGTACATTTCCTACCGTAAATATATAAAAACTGAAGGTTTGATTAGTAATATGCATTGTTAAGAATGAATTTGGACAAATTCAAAGGCGATTTTCTCAGTATTTAGATTTTTTTACACCCTCAGATTCCAGATTTTCAAATAGTTGTATCTCGGCCAAATATTGTCAGATAAACCATACATCAATGGAAAGCTTATTTATTAAGCTTTCAGATGATGTATAAATCTCAATTTCGAAAATGTACACTCAAGACACTTGATACATGCATACACAGTTTTAAGGCATTATTTTTCTTTTTCATCATCAATTGTTGATGATCAAAAAATTTTTTTGCAAGAGACCGGTAATATATCTGATTTATACCCCCCACCCAAAAAAAAAAAAGTTATGAAACTGGACACAATAAATGTCAGTTATATTGTCTCTTATGGTCTAAAGTGGATGTTCAAAGTGGATGTTCTGGGCAAGACTACATATCAACCGAAGAGCTTTTACCAGCGTTTACCTGTGGCTCCCCATTAAACCTGACATGAACTTTGGCTCCAGACATCAATGCAGGTCCACGATTGAATTGCTGTTGTGCAGGATGTCTTAAGAATACAGAGCTTTAAAAGCAGGACACTATGACCTATGACTTCCTGCGAGACCTCTGCCTTTGCAATAAATGTAATAGTTTTGGTCTCCACACTGCAGGAACTCTCGGTAAAAGGCAGAATAATGTGAATAGCATACCTGCTGTGCCAGAGTAGTCTGCGATGCTCAGTGGGTAGCCATCCTCGTCGGGGTCAACAGAGAACAAACCCACTCCAAAAGAGCCATACTTTGCAAAGGAGGTACTGTTCTCGAAGTCCTCCAAGTCAATCCTCAGCTCATAGTTGGCTTGAATGGTAAGTGCATGGATTCGTTTCATGCCTGAAAAAGAGATTTAGATGAAGTTAATGGAAAGATGTGCAGATGATATTTATTTGAATATAAAGAAGGCGGAAAGAGTGTTTGGGCAATCAGCTTCTGCTATAGACATTAATAAAACCCTCAAATCATGGAAATTACTGAGGACAGGTGTGCCAGCAACATGCTTGAAAAACAATCAAAACCCTTTGGCAACGAAATAGCTACACCCTGGCAACCACTCCATTAAAATAAAATAAAAATTTTTTTAGACAGTAAAATATTTTATATTTCATATATTTATTTATATTTAAGCACTATAAGTTATATGTACATACATACACACACCAATCATATGTGTATGTATGTACATATAACTTATAGTGCTTATATATAAATAAATATATGTGAACAAAATTCAAACAGAAATTCAGCTCTGTGTAAAACAGAAGCACACCCAAACTTTTCCCCATAACACTTAATAAATATTTTTTTACCCATTATATCACAGTAGATTATACAAGTTTACTCATTTGTTTTTTAATGTGAGAAGAAATCAGTGGAAAAACAGAAAGGGTACTGGTACTTTTCTATCCGTTAAGTTTACTGACATTTCCTATAATGCTTAAAGGTACAATTTACATTTACATTTACATTTACATTTAATCATTTAGCAGATGCTTTTATCCAAAGCGACTTACAAATGAGAACAATAGAAGCAGTCAGGTCAACAAGAGAACAACAACAGTATACAAGTGCCATGACAAGTCTCAGTTAGTCTAATCTAAGTCTAATTTGTAAGATATTTGCAGTAAAATATCCAAAAACCACTAAGTGTTATATATTTTGTCCAGCTGATTACAAAAAAATCTCTAATGTTTTCAACTACTTGTAAATCATGAGAAAATTCCCATTCTAAAAAGTGACACGGCGCAGTGCAGTCGTCTGTCAATGACGTCAGTTACCCTTTGTTACCGCCTTTACTGACGTAGAAACCACATGACAACAGTGTCGTGGACAAATGCAGAAGTAGTGTTTAGCATCCAGCAAACCACTAGCTTGTATATATTTGTTGAACAAGTGGTAATTGTTTTCATATCATCTGATTAAACAGTAATCAATTAATTTGATAATTTACTGTCAAACTATATTGGCTCTATTGTTGGGTAGAAGACAACAAATCCCATCATTCCACACTCCTTCTTAGCGTCATCAAACCACGTGATTGTTATTGTTTTGGTAGTGCGACCTCTAGTGGCAGGTCCTACAACCTGGACCTTTAAACTCACACAATTTATTGTGCAATCCATAATATCGGTAAAACACCAGTGAAAAATCAACATGATAAATATGATAAAATATCAATACACTACAATTCCTGCATATTACCATTGGGCCCTGTTTTTACAGACTTTTCTTGGAGTGTTGAGGGTTCTTAAAAGTGTGAAATGTATTTATTTTTCCATATATATTTTCCCTGCCTTCATAGTTCAGAATGGTCTTGATACTAGTGAAACCATCAACCAATCATAAATTTTCCCCCAACTGTGACTGGGCTTTTTGTTTTTTTCTAAAATGAAAAGAACTAGCAGTGAACTTTAAGGTTTCACAGTAACTTTCATAGCAAAGTTTTATGTGAACCGATGCAATGGTGTGCTTCTGAATCTCCTCTCTCTGAGGGGCAGGCCTGCTAGAAACATAACGTCTCTTTCTAAGCTTGAAGGATTCTGGTCTACTTCCTGAAGTCAATATCTCAACGGGAGACCCAGATTCTAGTAAGTTCTGCTCTTAATATTCCACCCAGTTTTCACAGAGAGGAGGAGAAGCATTTGACAGGAAACTAATGTGCTTACCTACAAATGAATTCCTTTTGTAGCCCGTTCACTGGCATGTGCTCTGCACCTCCAGGACAGAAAATCAATACAGCAGAGTTTTGCTAGGTCTAATCATAGCTGGCTGCTAGTCTTCAGCTGTTGTGAACCGCAGCGCATGTTTGGGTAGGGTGTTAGGTGAATAAACTGCCATATTTGCTCAACCGAATGTGTTGCTTAAAAAGCATCACACTGTGCCTAACAGATGTTCAACAGACATTCGATATAAAACGAGCTACGGGTTTTAACAATTATTAACATAAGCACTGACACTGAGATATTGTTTTGAAGTCAACGTGAAGCCATTCACAACCCATTTCATTTGCATAACCAACTACTTTCAGAATGAAACCAGATATTCAGAAAGAAGACATGTAGGATGGGTTTTATTCATCAGGAATTGATTGGATAATGAAAATTTGCTATTATGAATCAAAAAAGCATCAGGTGGGAAGGGTAGTGGTTGAAAAGCAACAGGAATTCATGATGTCACCCAAAAGTAAGTTATCAAAACACCAAAAAATGTATAAATAAATAAATACATAAAACATACCTTGCACTGAATTAACCACATATGATAAGAAAAAAGTGTGTTAAAAATTATTTGTAGACTATAAATAATGAAAACATTTATGAATTGTGCATTTATTATCAACATTTATACAAATTACTATCTTTTATTTAATACTATAATACTATTAATATTGCAAATTAAATTGTATTTTATCTTTTCAGTTTTCATTTGAATTTTAGTTTATTTTTATTCGCTTTTGATTTGTTATATTTTTATTCAGCTTAATTTTTTTTTTTTCAGTTTTGTTTTAGTAATTTTAGTACTTCAACTAAGACTTATACATACATACATGGATATATGGATACATACATACATGGGCAGCTGTGGCCTAATGGCTAGAGACTTGGACTAGTTACCCGAAGGTTGCCGGTTCTCATGGTATGGGTTACCTTACTTGGAAAATGTCACGACTTTCACTATATATATATATATATATATATATATATATATATATATATATATATATATATATATATATATATATATATATATATATATATATATATATATATATATATATATATATATATATATATATATATATATATATATATATATATATATATATATATATATATATATATATACACATAGATATATATATATATATATATATATATATATATATATATATATACACATAGATATATACAAGATTTTGGAGAGTCTCTGTGGGAATTTTTAACCCATTGATCCAGCAGAGCATTTGTGAGGTATGACTCGCAATCTCTGCTCAGTTCAAATCAAGTTCATTCACACCAAACTTATCCAACCAACCATGTCACCCCAAAAAGGTTTACACTGCTCCAGAGTCCTGTGGTTTACACCAAGCCATCTGACATTTGGAATTGTATTTGGTGATGCAAGACTTGCATGCAGCTGCTTGGCTATGGAAATCCATTTCATGAAGCTCCCGCTACACAGTTTTGTATTGAAATTAATGCCAGTGGAAGCTAGGAACTCCAGCTATAGAATCAGCAGTGTTTGGCAAATTGTATGCAACATGCATCTCAGCAATTGGTAAACCAGCTCTGTGACTTTATGCGTTTCCCGCATTGTGGCTTATTTGCTGCTGTTCCTAAAAGCTTCCACTTTAAAATATCACTTACAGCTGACCGTGGAATATTTAGCGTGGATTAAATTTCACAAACTGACTCATTGTTAAGACATCCTATCACAATTACCATGTTTGAATTCACTGAACTCTTCAGAATGACCTATTTTTTCACAAATGTTTGTAAATGCAGACTGCATGGCTATGCGCTTGATTATGGCAATGGGTCTGATTGAAACACCTTAATTCAATATTTAAGGGGTATGTCCCAATATATATACATTTTTAATGACCACCCTTTCTCTCTCCCTGAATTAAAATGTCTATTTTTGGCTCCTACAACTTTGAGAAACACCCCTTAGCATGTGAAATGTGCCTGACACTTTGAGAATCTAAGTTACACGATAGCCCGGGTGAGAAGCAGCAGTCTATCTGCCTCCCTCAAGTCCTACAGAATAGACTAACATTTGTTCAAATGATATTGGCATAATGACAGAGATGGTTATGATGGCTGTGAATGGAGGGGGACTGGTGTGGTGCCATTCCAGCAGCAGCCGAGCGCATCATCAGGCTCTATTAAGCACCAACACCCTTCTAATGGTCTTCACGCTGACTAAATGGATAGGCCATTTGCACTCGAAGGTCATTTCTGTTTCGACCCAGGGACCCAGAAATGTTACACAGTGGTACGATATATCAGAGCAGGCGTGTTAAAGACAGAAGGCTGGCTGTGCTGCTCTTTATGGAAAAACGAATGTGCGTATGATTATCTTCACATGGTCGGGGCTTCAAATGGCTCCAGATAACCTGATATGAGACCCAACATTTTAGTGCTTAGACAACATTGCTGGCTCATCAAGGCCGTGGAAATGAAAAGATAAAAGATCGAGGGGCTTGTGTTTGATTTCTATTGTGTGGATATCCGATATATACACACACATATATATATGATTGTAATTTGAATTACAATCGTTTTTTCCTAGTTGTAGTGATGTTCACACTCGCGTGATGCCTTTTGAAAACCTTAGGCTGGTGACACATATTGCACCTGTCAAACATAGTCTATTTTGCCGTCAATACTGTTGACGGTGTCCTTTATCAGTAGGCTTTATATTTATGCTCAACATGAATTATAGATATTGTTGTCGTGAAGACAAGATCCTGGTCTGTCGGCGGTCTCTCTCTATGTCACCTACAAAAGGAGCAGCAGCGCGCCAGCGCAGCGTCAGGCACAATTCTGGTGTGTAAAGACACAGAAAACGCGAGGCAGCCGTCACGCAACTGACACGCAGCAGAAACAGCACTCTTACGCCACGCAGCCAGTGTGTCACCGGCCTTAGAATCAGCTGCAGGGCGGGATTTGCACTGAACGCGGAGACTTCTGCCACTTAAAAGGTTCGTTTGGAAACACGAAAATGTACCTATGTTCCGTACATTCGGTCATTCGGTACACACGTATATCGTACCGAAAGCCCTGTACCGAAACGGTCTGGTACGAATACACGTATCGTTACACCCCTAATATATATATACAGTGGCACTGTGTTAAGTTGCCACTAGATGTCCAATATAAAATCTGTTTCCTGAAGAAACCCATTGAGAGTGAATGCTTTGAATTATATATATGAGTTGGATACAGAGGCAATAACATCTCAGGGTGAATTCATATAGCTGCCAGTGCTGTTGACACATAGCCGGTTTGATCTGTTTTTGGAAAGCCATTGATCACTCCCAAAACTGCTGTTTGAAAGCCCTGCAGGGAGGAGATGCTCCACAGCAGATCTGAAATTCATCCACACAACAAAATCTAACACAAGCCCCTCGACCTTTCATCATTTCATTTCCACGGCCTTTATGGGAAAACAATGTCGTCTAAGCACCAAATATCTACAATGTTGCGATGAAATAGCTTTTTTTAATTGTTGAAATATGAACAGAAAAACTGTTCTGACATCAAACATAAATCTCTGAAATCTGATATCCATGAAATCTTCTGTAATCATTTACTCACCCTCATGTCGTTTTAAACCCGCATAACCTTATTTCTTCAGTGAAACACAAAAGAAGATGTTAGACAGAATGTCCAAGCTTCTATTTTCCATACATAAATCTATCCATCAGCCCTATAAACCTTAAAACTTCAAGTCTTGGAGTTGAAGTTTTTTTCTCAAAATGTTCTATCTATATCTACAGATGTATCCATCCATCCATCTACACATCCATTCATGAGGATTATAAACCAAGTGTGTATCTTCACAAACTGAAAAGTCCAACCAACAAACCCACCAAGAAACTTTAAGGCTTTTACAATCTTTTTACCTAACAATCCAAGTATCTCAAAAAGCTTTTACATGAACGTTTACATAAACAATACATGAATTTCTTTGAATATAAGTAATTTGAATTCTACTTCCTTATATTTAAATTCCATTTTTGCACCTGTTTGAATGGAATTAGAATTTAAAAGGCATTCGCAGTTTTGTATAGTGCATGACCTTTTTTTGCATCTAAATGGTATAATTACTTGTTGATTCACTGCTGGACTCAGTGCTTCATAATTCCACATTTCAATTCTTCTGAGGCCTCTTTAAAGGAAGCACAGTTTGTGTTTCAATTAGAACTAAAGAGAGGCACTTGGTAGGATGCGAGGCAATGGTAAAAACGGAGGCCCTCATGCTGAGCCGTGCCAGAAAAGGACAGATTTCTTTCTGACAGGCCAAAAGCTGTGCTCATTTTCTCCCCATGCAACCGTCCTCTGCTATTAATTTTTAATCAAGCTGCTCCATCTGTGTTTCAGCGAATGCTCTGCTGCTCCCCGCAACCATTCTATGAGACGCGTCTCGCATGGCTGTTCCCTGCGCCCTGTCAGACAAAAGCGAGACATTCGAGAAATGAAGCAAAGAGATTTGAGTTCAGGGCAGGGGTTTCCACTCTCACAAGCACACAAATTCGCACATGTGATTGCGCCCTGGGGTCGCGGCATACAGGGCTTTGAACACCTGCCAGCGGAGTGACACAGTATTAGGCTCATCTTCAGTTCTCCGCAGGATGAATCATCGCACCTAACGTGCCCGTCCCTTCCCAGCGAGCCACATCAAAGCTGTTGTTTACAGGTGGGTGCTGTCGACCACACCGATATCGATTTGGATAATTTTCCAAAGCCTGTCTGCAAGTCTCTGTGAAATCCATTTTTGGGCCTTGAGCTCAATTATATGCAAATCAAGAAAAAGGGATTTATTTACAGCTGATGCAGCTCTTGTTTACATATTCGGAACAGAAAAAGAGCATCTCTTGTCATCTGCAGGAACCTCCAGAGGGATTCGGGAGGAATATGCAATGACCCTGCCACTGTCAGATGCCAGATCAGAACATTAAATAAGAGACTCAATAAGGTACTGAAGTGTAGTGTTATGGAAACAGTTATGGAGGTAAAATGGACAAGATGTAAAACCTAGAGCAGAACAACTGCTCATATGCTATTGAAAACACATCTGTAAGTACACTTCACATCAATGCAGTTGTTTCAGCACAATTAAAAAGAGCATATGGAGACCTGCCTCCAGAGACTGGAACGAACACAGTGTTTCTTACAACTTGCTGAACGCACAGAAGCTACAAAACAGGAAGACCTGCTTTAATATCATTGGCTATTCACACATTCCTGACCAATCCAATTAAAGATGCTGATAATGAGCTCTGTAACATTAAAGAGGTGTAATTATCTATGACTGCTGATAATGTGATACACATTAATGCGTTTAATTTCAACTATTTCTCATTACAGAATTCTCAAAAGCACAAATCCATTGTTAATCTTAAGTGTTGCTTCTAATTCCAATTCTGTGCCTTAAATAATGTTAACATTTTTTTTATAAGTTTAATTAATTAATTAAATTAATTTTAAACAATAGACCATTAACTGAGAAGTTAATATTAAGTAACTTACCTTTAAGAAAGAATATTGCCAGTTATTTTGTCTATTTTTACACCATGAACAAAAATAGTTCCAGACAAGCTTCATATAGGTGTCCCTAAATAAATCAGTCACTTGTTTTGATTCTGACTGAATCTGTGTGTTTGAACAAATCAGCTCTGTGAATGATTTACTGATTTACTCATTCATTTTGTTCCAGGATGAATCAGGTATTTTTTTTAAATTTTCTTTTAACCAATCCGTTGAAAAAGCTCAATCATAAACACAGCCACTTGCCCTTTCTTGTATTAATGGTTTGAGCCACTTGTTTTGTCCTAAATTAATCAGTGACTTTGAACAAATCGGCTGTGTGAATGATTCAATCACTCACTCATAAAGATACTCACTTGTTTTGTTCCAGAATGAATCAGTGTTTTTGATTTAATCGTTTGAGTGAATGATTCAGTGACTCAAGCATAAGCCTAACTTGAACAAATCGTTTGAGTACATGATTTTACTGGCATAACAAACATGCAGAAAAATTGTGAATTCGTGTAAATACATTTATACCACCTCTGTGAATCTGCATAAACAATATATTTTTAGTTTAAGAGATGTGACTTCTACAGTGTATAGTGTATAGCTCTAGGAAAGCAAATCTAATAATTATATAACTGGCTCATATTGCTGTAAAGACAATCAATCTCTATGCATATGCACATAAAACAACTTGCTTCAACTTTCTGCACGGGAAGCTACTATCACCAAGACAAATTCCTTGTGTGTGTAAACACACTTGGCAATAAAGCTCTTTCAGATTCTGATTCATAAAGACTTTGGTTTGGACTTGAAACTGTGTCTCCAGCTTGAGCACAAGAGCTCAATGTCAGGAGCACACATACTATACCAGCACCATGAATTTGAAATTAATTCATTCTAATTTAATATGTGCCAACAGAGCATGTTTGAACTAGCACTGACAAAAATGAAGTTGAACAAGTCTGTCGTCGGATCCAGCGAAATTTATATCCTTTATTCATGGGGGACTGTCACAACAAATAACATTTCATGTGTCACTAAGGTTAAAACTTAATTTTTGTGTTGGGATACTGTGGCACACACAAGCAGCCATCTCACTCATCTAAACATAGGGAAAATTAAATAAATCAGAACGTCTTAAATAATGCATTTCCAAGAGCCTGCATAACAGAGATCAGAACGGCAGTTCGACTTTTCTCTTGCATTTAACTGCAGGTCACACAGAACCACAGCTTTAAAGGGATAGTTCACCTAAAACTGAAAATGTTGTCATCATTTGCTAACACTCATGTTGTTAAAAACCTGCATGTTTTAATTTTTCTATGGAACACAAACAGGAGAAATTTTGATGGATGAGGACTGGAAACATTGCCAGATTTAAAGGAATAATTCACCCCAAAATGAAAAGTCTATCATTATTTCTCAAGTTCTCTCAAGTTGTTCCAAAACGTTAGTTTCTTTCTTCTGTTGAGCACAAAGAAGATTATTTGAATAATCTTGACTTCAACGGCATGGCAAAAAAAAAGAAAAAAAAGTCAATGGCTATGGCTGTTTGGTTACCACCATTCTTCAAAATATCTTCTTTTGCATTTAACAGAAGAAAGAAACTCTTAAAGGTTTGAAACAGTAAATAACAACATAATTTTCATTTTTGGGTGAACTGTCTCTTTAAATCATTGTTCACTAGTAATCTTCCAAGTGAGAATCAGTTCATTGATTCAATGAGTTAAAAGGTCTGATTCATGAACTAATCCTTTATAAAAGTTTTTTGATGTAATGAGAAGATCTTAAGGATTTTCGCTCTGTTCACCACTTAAAGCTATTGGATGGTTTCAGACTGCTTGATATATAGTGCACTAATCGTTTGGACTACATTTACAGCACTTCAGTGGTACATTTATGATGCTTTGCTTCCTCTTTGAAGCCAGAAAGCTTCATTACACATTTATTAACAGCATGAAAATGAGTAACTAGCACAATATTAAACATTTATTCTTTAATGTTTCCTCAGAAGTCATACAGGTTTGCAACGACATGAGGGTGAGTAAATTAAGAGAGAATATACATTTTTGCCAGAACTATGCTCTAGTTTCCCTTCATGGTGTATGCTGTATTAATAAGATAACGAAGTCTAGGTCCATTCCCCCACATTCATCTGTGAAGTTATGAGGTATTAATGGCCTTTCAGTTAGCACTTTGAAATTAGCTGGAGTACTTTCAGTGATAGCATCACAGCGGCTTTGCGTTGCCATCAGCTGAAATCTTATCAGGGACATCAGCATCCTATCTGTGTGCTGACCCGGTTTGATGTCTACAGCTCGCCACCTGCCTATTCCTCTTAAACGCTTCACAAAACACACATCGCAGTTCATTACTGTGTCAGGTTTGGCTAAATGAATGGATGCCATGGGACAGAAAATATGTAGAGCATCCCGGGGGGTAACAGATACTAGAAAAATATTACTCTTTGAAAAATAGCTGCCATTAGGAATCTGAAGCATTCCATGGAGCACTGCTATTTAACATTTTTAAAAATGCATAATCTCTGAGATTGGTAAAGCTTTGATTCCATCTTAATAACATGAAGAATCCTTGGCAGATGCAACCTTTGCACAGTAATGGATATGACTTTGGGCCACATCAAAAGATTTGTTGAATTATTTTTTAGGGTTTTTGTTTGCTAAGTTGTGCAAGGTACATAACAAAGTTTTCTCAAGTAAAATAACTAACGTCTCTTAAATCTGTAATTCGCGACCAGCAGGAACTTGAATTGGTTTCCACTGGTATAAATTTTCATTTTGCATTCTTTAAACCGAAGAACAAAAAGTATTTAGACACTTGAAAAATGTCAGAATTTCATAGAGTTAAATAATTAAACGGTTTATAACTTTTAAAAAACAGTTTTTAAAATAAGTCTCTTATGTACGGAGCCCCACACATGGCATGCAGAGAAAAAAATGTAATCTAAATCGTGTGCACGATTTATTATTTGGATCCCTCGATTTATAAACTGTGTGCACAATTTACTAATCCATTGCCTCGATTTGCTAATTCGTGCACACGATTTATAAATCGAGTGATTAAATTAGTAAATTCTGCGAACGATTTAGCAAAGCCAGGGAATGAATTAGCAAATTGAGGGAATTAAATAGTAATCGTGTGCACGTTGTAGTACATTGAGGGAACAAATTTGTAAATTGTGCGCACAATTTATTAATTTCTTTCTCAAATGTCCTGTGCAGGGCTCCGTACTTGTGTTCACCAAGGCTGCATTTATTGGAGAAACAGAGCAAGATCAGTAATTTTGTGAAATTTTATTACACTATTTTTTAATCAAACATATTTTAAAATGTAACTTATTCCTGTGATGTTAAAGCTGAATTTTCAGCATCATTACTCCAGTCTGTAGTGTCATATGATCCTTCATAAATCTTTCTAAAATGCTGATTTGCTGCTCAAGAAACATTTCTTATTATTATCAATGTTGAAAACAGTTGAGCTGCTTAATATTTTTGTGGAAACAGTGATGCATATTTTCATTTTTCAGTATTATTTGATGAATAGAATGTCCATTAAAAAAAAAAATTTTATTTAAAACCTAAATCTTTTGCAACATGTAACATAATGTCTTTGTCACTTTTGATCAATTCAATGAACTCGTGCTAAATAAAAGTATTAATAAAAAAATTAAAAAAAACTGTACTGTCCCAAAATGTCTGAATGGTAGTGTAGTAATATTACTTAAAAAAAAAATGAAATTAAATTATTCTATATTATAATACAACACATTTAAGAAGTTTAGCTTTAAAAATTGTATATATTTGTTTTACATGTTATGTATTTTGTTTATGAATAAAATAATATTTACATTTTCATAATAAAATAATAAAAATGAAAGCTTCTTATTACTATATATATAATGCAAAAACATTCAAACAATTATAAATGAGGCTAAACTGTCCAAATACTTTTTGGGGTCAACGTACACTCTTCAAAATAATTTTAGTTTTTCGTTTTTTTATAGTGATGTAACAGAAGTTCAGTCTGGGTTCCTCAAAGACATTTCAGTGAACAGATCTTAAATAGAACCATTTTTTAGTGTGAATATTTTTGTAATCTGAAGAAAGTGAAAGTGAAGTGATTTGTGGTCAAGTATGGTGACCCATACTCGGAATTTGTGCTCTGCATTTAACCCATCCAGTAGTGAACACACACACCCAGAGCAGTGGGCAACCACATTGCTGTGGCTCCCGGGGAGCAGTTGGGGGTTCGGTGCCTTGTTCAAGGGTTCCACTTCAGTCATAGTATAGAGGGTGGAAGCAAGCACTGGTCATTCACTCCCCCACCTACAGTCCATGCCAGACCTGATACTCGAACCCGCAACCTTCAGGTTACAAGTATAACTCTCTAACCTTTAGGCCACAACTGCCCCAATAGGCAACAATAAAGAATCATTATTTTTAAGAGTGTGTGCAACAAAACCTGATGCAAAAGTTTTGTCATGATCTTAAGATTAACTAGGTGACACTTTTCTGGTGTTGATAAAGTGTTTGTCTGGTGTGGATTTGTCTGTGGATGCATGATAAATAAGGTTGGGGAACACTGTGAAAATATGCAACGATAACACAAGTGTGCACGCTTGGAGAAGCATTACCAGTGTCTGTCATGTCTTTTTCTTTCCAAGAGGATAATACTAGGATTGATAATATTTATAATGGATTATGGTGTTTAAAAGTTAAGTCGAAAGCTGTGATAGCATCTCATTTCCACAGAAGGAAGAAGAAAGATAGGAAGTAATGTACAAGGACAAGAGGAGAAGAAGACCAGAGGAGTTTTCAATTTTAACTAGCATTTCCCCCATAAAATTCAAGGCCATCTGTGCATGGCCAACGTCATGTGGTTAATCCACAGCGCAAGATAAGTAGTCAGTCTAAAACAATCCTTATGGTGATTAATGGAATGCTTTGTGGATGCTGAGCAAGGCCATGTTTTATTCAGAGCCTCTGGAGAGCTATACTCACAGATAAATCACAGATAAAGACTAAGTGAAAATTGCCAATGTTTTCATAATCCCAAACAAGTCAGTGGGGACCACGTTGGTTTGATATCCATCTATTTCCCTGCTTAGATTCATTCCACCAGCCCGTAGATTGCAGCACTCCACTGAAGAGGCAATGAATGTGTCTTGAAAGGTCTACCCTATTTATTTTGTCCGTCTGTTATTTTTATCTCTCTGCGTCATCCAGGAATTCACCTACAGAGCAAGACGACTATTTCCTGATGTGGACACAAGACTGTCCTCTATGAGCTAACATGAGATGTATGAAAATGCACAGATATCCCACGTAATACTGGAGGAAACCTGGCATTCTGAATTGTGACGACTTACTTGTAGGGTAATGTGAAGACATCATGAGAGAAATGCATTGTTAAAACCAGCATGACAACAATGGTCCCAGCCAGTAACTAACTAAAAGCAACAGCAGTACATTTTTCAGTAGTGTGACAGTTATTTTTCAGTATTTTTGTCTTGTTTTCCAGTAAAAGTATCTAGACATCCTTAAAACAAGTTCAATTTACTTGAAAATCAAATCTGCTTGTAAAGTCTTGTTTTCAGAGAAGTTAATTTTTTTGGTAAATTAGTAAATAATTAAAAAAAAATTAAGGATAAATCTCACTAATTCGTTAGATTTACACTTAAAACCTGAAATATAACAAGATGATAGAAAACTTACTGTTGTCCAAACTGTTTCTTTTTCATAAATTTGTTTGTTTGATTGTTTATTTCAATGAATCGTTTCATACGATGACTCGCTTATTCAAATGAATCATCATTTAGCATAACTTAATAATATTTATAAATATTCATAAATGTTATTTATTTTTATTTTAGAAACATTCATACATTACACTATATTTATACATATTTAGATGGTACTTGTTTAAGCTATTCATTCATGTTATCCACTCAAATTATATAAAAATAGTGTTTCTATATACATTCTTATATACATTATATACTATATACATTCATATATAATTTTTTTCTAGAACTGAGCAGTTTTCTTTTTTTTACGTCTGACAGGATGCCAGTGCACAGTACTTGAGCTACCAACTTTAACATTCAACGTTTACCCAGAAAACTATTAAAAAGGTCTGAATACATAATGAATGTGCACTTAAGGGGAAGGTCAGACTGATCATTTTTACCTCCACCCACGTTAAAGGCTGCACCGACTAATTCAGAGCTTGACTAAATGCTTTAAAAAGCCTCAGCGTAGTTTGCAGTTACATTTGTTAATAACTTATTGTCTAGCTAACTTCTTTTCAACAAGGTTCTGTAGCTTCACTATTTAGACTGTTATTGCTGTCATCAATAAGCTACATGCACAGTTAAACACAAATGCCTTTTTTTTCAACCACTAATTGCATCTCATTGAGTCTTGTGTTCATTAGAAGATCAACAAAAATGTCCCACTTCTCTCTGCTTGTGAGATGTAAAGGTTTCTCTCCCGCAGCTGTGATTGAGCACACTACAGCATCAGCTGCACTTTAGACTCTTTAAAAATTTATTCTGGATTAACACTTTCTGACAGAAACATTTCGTCTGAGTATCTGTACAATGGAGAGTCACAGTATTGACTCGTGTTCTTTGAAATCCTCTGGTTTTTAAATATTGAGGAGGTCACTGTAGTGGATTCTTCCATCTTGTGGTAGTAAACAATAATAATGTTATTCAGAAGGGAGAGCTTACACAAGCACACACACACACAGTGGGGAAAAAAAAATAGAACAGGATACAGTAGAGACAAGCGGCGAAAGGAAAATATGTTTGTCAGCATCTCGGCCATACATCTTAGTGTTACATCTAGGGGTTTTGGGAGTGAAATAGCAGGATACTGATTGGAAACGAGTGAGTGAGAGAACAAACCATGACATGGTGAAGACAGGATGCTAAGAAAGAGAGAGAAAACCAGAATAGCATTGATGTAGCTTGGATAGAGTTGTAAATAAAGCATATTAGCATGAATATTTTGTTGCTGCTGTTTTGTTTGGGGTTTCTTTGAAGAAAAAGTAATTATTTCATCATCATAACACTATTTCATCAATAAATAAATACATACATTATTTATTATTATTATTAATTATTTCATCATCATAACACTATTTCATCAATAAATAAATCAATAAATCAATAAATAAATCTTGCCAAGAAAAACAGTTGTTAACCATCAAAGGTTATGGCGATAATATAAAATTTTATTTAAAACATACAATAAATGAAAATAATTTGATAAATATAACTGCATTAAAAAAATTATAAAATCTAGAAAGAATATGTTGTTGTTTTTTCAGGACTCGTTGGTGAATAGAAAGTTCAAAGTTTATTTGAAATAGAAATCTTCTGTAACATTATAAATGTCATTACTGTCAATTTAAATGAATTCTATGCATAAATAAAAGTATTAAATTCTTGATGATGAAGGTAAAATTATATTTAATATTCCACACAGAAGGTAAATCCAAAAGAGAAAGCCTTAGCACACGTGAAATTATAGAGGAGATCTGACAAATACTAGGAAACTTAAATACACAGGCAAATTAAGATAATAAACTAGACACAGGTGAACATAATGAACTAATCAGACACGAGGGAAAACTAGGTCAAAACAGGAAAACGAGGAAAGACAACAAACTAAAAGTTAATGATCGCGACAATAAACATGCCATTTTAGTCATAATTTACTCTAAATAAATTGACAAGATTAATGTTTTTTTTTTTTTTAATTAAATAAGAAAACTGTAACTAAATCAAAACTGAAAATTCACCTTACCAAAGAATTGAGTAAATCATAAACTTTAAACACAATGATAGCGAGTTAAGGTGAACGTGATTTCACCAAGTACAACATGTTCCTGGATCAACATTCTTGTTGATCCTGGAACAACATTCTACTCAACCAATCAGTATCGAGGGATATGTTTTCAAGAAATGTCAGATTTAGGTTTACAATCATGGATAGATACTTCTACATCCTTGTCATCATTTCCCTCTGATTTTAGGAATAAATTATAGGTAGGGTTAGGTTTAATGGAAGGGATTGGGTTAGGTCTATATTTTTGGACAGTAATGTTGATCCAGAATCAACATAAGATGATCCAGGCACATGTCTTACTTGGCAAAATCACAACAACCATGAGTTAGCGATGACAGAATTTTATTTTTAACTATATTGGATCTCTTTGTGGATGCGAATGGTGGAATGACAGTAAAGCAGACCAGGTAGCCAAAAGCAGACCTCACATGCTCCTATCACAGCGTGGCTCATTTTGGAAGCAATTCACTAAGAGACGTGAAAAAACCTGATAGAAGCACTTAAAGAAGCAATTTTTTCTCTCGTGACAAGCATGAGGGCCTGAAGCACAGCCAGTTTATGCACATGTAGAAAATGGAAGTTACACTCGTATGTCAAGCTGTATGAACTAAAAGCCATCAGCATGCTTTTCTGAGATGTTCTGCTGGTAATAAGTCACTTCACATCCATCCACCCTCGCTTTCTTCACATACGAGACGTGTTAATGCTGTTTACACGCTCCGACACAAAAAAAAGAGAATGTAATGGGTCAAAAAGCCCTTGAGAAAACATCTTCATTTATCACTAGCTGAAGCAAGTGCGCATATCTGTGAATAAATTGCAAATGCACAAGACAATGAAGTTGACTGAGGAATGTTTTTTTTATGTTTTCATAACTATTGATTCACCAAGTATAAAAGTCTTTTTCACTGGCTGTGTGTTAAAGAAGTAGATAAGAGCAAAGTACAGCTAGAAGGCAACCCAATATAGTGGCTTAAAAATAAGGATTTTGTCCATTTGAGTCAGTGGTTTAGATTTTCATTGGCTCTAACAAAATAATTATAATTTTTAATGTACTGCGAAATAATATTATAATTTAAAATAACTTTTCTATTGATGTATATTTTAAAATGTAATATATTTTTGAGATGACAAAGATGAATTTTTTAGCTGCCCTTACTAATACTAGGGAGCCCTGTACATGACACGCAGGAAAAAATATAAAACTAAATTGTGTGCACGATTTACTAATTCGTTCCCTCAATGTACTAAAACGTGCACACAATTACTATAGCGTTCCCTCGATTTACTATTTGCATTTTTGCTAAATAGTAATCGTGTGCACATTTTAGTAAATTGAGGGAACTAATTAGTAAATCGTGCACACAATTTATTTATTTTTTCTTGCATGTCATGTGCGGGGCTCCGTATAATACTAATCAGTTACTATAATTTATTATTGTGTTAAAGTATTAATATCTAATAATAATAAACTAATAATTAATTGGTATCATTATCAAAGTTGAAAACATTTGTTGCTGCTTAGTATTTTGTGGATGGCATGATAATTTTTTTTCAGAATTATTTGTTGAATAGAAAGTTACATGACATATTATAAAATAAAAGATTTTAAGCAGATATCTTTTGTAACATTATAAATGTCTTTACTGTCACTTTTGATCAATTGAATGCATCCTTGCTGAATTAAAGTATTAACAAACATGAGAGAAAAGAAAAATCATTATGACAATAATTAAAGGTGGTGACCATAAGAGACTACTTTCAAAAACATAAAAAACATAATTATTCCAAATTTTTGACAGATAATAAATCATAGGTATATATATATATATATATATATATATATATATACATATATATGCACGTATGATTTATTATCAGTCAAAAAACTGTCAAAAAATATATATATACATATAGAAAATTCATCAAAATATTTTAATGAGACACAGTGTCTTTACATATGCAACCTAGATTTTTAATGATCAAGAATATATGAAAATTATACACTTTAGCAAGAAAACAATTGTCTATGATCTAGAACGTTCCACAATGGTTTGTAATTTTCAATCAGTTCTAACTGATGCTTCCACCACTTGATGAAGAAGTTCAAGTCAGTTAAAATCACAATAACGTTCAGTGCATCACAGAAAATCAAATGTTTGCGTTTGCAAGGCTTAAAAACATGTTGATGATCAACAAAATACACTAGCACGGACAGAACATATGCATCACTAGATGCCATCTGATGCATGCGTTTTTATCTTAAAGACAGATGTCTTCCGAACATTTATGATTTAAAATTCAAGCAAAGTTTGTACACAATAATTGAAAATCTATGCTTTCCAGATGAAGTGCCCTTAGTAAGCATACAGACATCTTGGAGCTGTATGTGTGCTTAGACATTGTCATGTATTAGAAATGTTTCATTGCCAAAATACTTCTTTAATATAAAGACTCAAGAGATTTATAGGCTGACTTCCTTGAAAAGACAGAAGTCTGTTACTGAGCTCTTATTTTTCCAGTTGTGCAGATTTTACACATTTCAGCTTTAATGAGTGCCGACTGATGTTGCTAACACCACATGCTGTGTAGCACTGGGAAACCAGACACGTTTCATATCAATTATGCTGAGAAAGTCTCACATAGTCTCTCCAATGAGATTACGACGCGTCACCAAAAAGCTCATCAGAAACATCCATCTGCCCTGTCTTGTATCCAAAAACATGACACAGAGCAAACAAAAGGCTAAATCTTTTGTAGTGTAAACAGTTGTGCCAGTTTCTGACTTCTGTCAGAACACATTTGTGATGAGACAAGGCTTGTGAAGATGGATGAGATTATAGGCGATTCTTTTTTCTGCTGACGTGGAGCTGGACGGACTTTCGGGAACACTGTGTGATGAATGTGGGGATACGGCAGGGATGGAGTAAATGTGATTAAATACACCCTCTTCTTCCTTAAGATGATGTAGGGAAAGGGTTAAGTTTATTATTTTGGGCAAAAGAAGCAAGTTCATTTCACTAAAGAACAAGCCTATAGGATTCTGACAAAAAGCTCCCACACACAATTTCATGTCTGGTTTATTATATGATTTGTGATCATGTTAACATGAACACTTATAAGATTTTTAAGCGTTTATACACTATATAATTGTTACTGAAATTTGACGTTTTTTAATTTTTTATTTAATTTTTGCACTTTTTGTAAATATATTATTTTTGTGTGCATTTTTGTTATTCTCATAACTGATTTTGGGGTCTGTAAGAGTTTTTGTTTTTCTAAGAAATCTTATATGCTCATTAAGACTCAAAATAGAGCAAATAATAATAATAATAATAAAAATAAAAAGATAAAAAATCTGATTTAAATGCAATTTAAAATAACATTTTTAGAGTTGAAAAGGTTTAAAAATGTAATATAAAAATCAGAATTTTCAGTATTATTACTCCAATCTTCAGTGTCACATGATCCTTCAGAAATTACTTTAATAAGATGATTTGCTGTTAAAGAAACATTTATTATTATTATAAATGTTGTAAACAGTTGTTCTTCTAAATTTTTGGGGGGAAACTGGAAAAATTATCATTATTTTTTGTTTTACAATTCTTTGATGAACAGAAAAGACAAAAACATTTATTTTAAATAAATAAAAAATATATTTTGTTTGATTAAAATGTATTTACTGTAACTTTTGTCCAATTTAATGCATCCATGCTGAATAAAAGTTACCTTTTTTTAAGTAGTGGTATTTTCACCACCATTTTTGTACAGTCTTGATAAGTTCAGTAGAAGTAAAATGGAAATAGTTGTAAGCCTCCTTGTTTAGCATTTCCTAGAAAAAAAAAACCTTCATACAGTCAGTTACATATAAAATGAAACCTGCTGATTCAGATAAATCTGACATAAAACTACACTTTACGTCAAATCTTATTAATTCTTACACAGAGACTTCTATCAGTTCGACTATCACCTTGGGTGCTGGTCATGTGGTGGACGTGTCCCCCCACTTTTAATGAAACGTAAATTCGTACCCCACCTTTTTTCCGGGCAAGTGTGTTCACATAGAGGTTTTCAAGGTTTTCAAACATTACTGAGTGCTAAACACTCTCATGAAGTGCATGTTACATTCGTCCTCGAAGCCAGAGGGCAGTCTCGCACTGAAAACTATAAATGGCTCATAGAAGTAATAACCATAGACAGTAAAAGAAATGGACACAGCGACCCCATTGGATTCAACGGAGACAAGTGAAGTCAATTAGAAGCACGCACTTCCTGGGGGTCGAGCGTACTGCGCAGACTCAAACTGAGCTTGATGACGTAGATGTCACGTGAGCAACCTGTCTGACAATTGTAAGTCTTCTAATCGCTGTGCCAAGAGAAATCTGAATCACTCACTGAATCTTGCAGACGTTGTTGAATAATTTTGTCCCGTGGCTTTTATGGGCTCTCTATGGGCTTCTCCCTTGACTTCATGCCTCCGCGTCCCCCCGATTGCCTCAGACAATAAAAGATTGTCAGCAAGCTGTCGGGAGTATAAGTCATTCTACGAAAGCACTGTATAACTGATATAGGCCTATTTTTTTTATTATTTTTTTTCCTTTTTATTCAAAACAATTCCAAACATGCTTAATATATCAGGAAATATCTCGTTTCTCAAATATGTGTAGGTAAACGTGTTTTGCACCTTTATAGATTGTTATTTGATCAATATATGGAAATGTAGTTTAATCTATTAACTACACATAAAAACCTGACTTTTTATTTAAGTGCCATATCATGCCATAAAATATTTTTAATACGACTGAATTTGCATTTAATGTAAATTTTAATAACAATATTGTAAGATACTTATTTTAACACTTTCATTTTATAGAGAGTAAAGAACATTTACATTATCAAAAAACATTTTCATTCAGTCTAGCCAGAGTTCAGGCACTCTCAAAAACTCCCATTAAAATCACTGAAGCACTTTACATTATGAAACGAATATCTTACTTACATTCGTATGCACATCTGCACTTTTTGTTGTTTCTGATGAGAGAATTCGCTAAATAATTCAGTCAGCGAGCAAGTGAACAAAACACCGCGTTTCAGTGATGACTCTTCTGGACGTCTCTCATTGGCCATTGCATCCATAAGCGGAACAGAATAGTTTCTGATTATCTGATTATATTTCTGGTTATCATGAAGCGTTGTACGAACGCGTCTGTCTCTGGCTCAGCGCCAGCTAGCGAACGCAGATTTGAATTTAGCAGCTGATGCTGTGCACTGAACGATCTAATCACACCGCTGTGATTGTATCAAATATATAAAAAATATTATTCTGCAATTTTTTTTTTTTTCGTTTGGAAGAAATCTGAGGGGGCACGTGCCCCCTCACTTTGAATGGGCACGACGCCTCTGCCTTGTATCGATAATCATCTGAAAATATTCAGGAAATGGAAATGACTTATTATAAGCAATTCAACAGAATTTTGTGAAAATGACTGATAAAAGACTTATTTATAGTGCTCTGGGAGTTGGATCATGAATGGATATGCTAATGCACTACAAAAGTAAATTATGGAATGATAATTCAAACATCTCCTTTGATGACACAAAAATACACTCTAGTGCATTAATATTCATATTGCTCCCTTAATATTTTCGACTTACATTTATGCATAAGCATTTCAAGCTAATTGGTAATGTGGCACTAAAACGATCTTCGCTTGCATGCATGCCAAAAGTAGCTCATGAGTTTCTCTGAGAAACTTTAGATGTGTCTGTCATTCGTTCTGTTCAGAAACCAAAGAACATGCTGATAAATATATTTTATCCAGTAGGGCTGGGCGATATATCTAACGATATGATCATGCGCATCTAATCAGTAAATCTGGCTCCGTGATTACCGCTAAATCACCATCACCTGCTTTTAAATGGAGCGGCATTTAATAGACAGAGACAGATCACTGACAAGCTCAACAACTGAGCTTGTCAGTGAAAATATCTTGATCTTGTGTTAACCACAGACCTATTTTTAAGGCATCTAACCAAAAATCTATTGAAAAAACATTTGAATTGGAAATTGGAACCAGAAGTGTTAAAATACTAACTAATTTCTGACAAGTTACGAAATATCGCGTTCATTATCAAAGGCGATTCATCTGGGATAATGAACGCGATATTGCGATATTGCGTTCATTATCAAAGGCGATTCATCTGGGATAATGAACGCGATATTGCGATATTGCGTTCATTATCAAAGGCGATTCATCTGGGATAATGAATGCGATATTGTGAAATTGGTTCCAATTTCCAATTCAAATGTTTTTTCAATAGATTTTTGGTTAGATGCCTTAAAAATAGGTCTGTGGTTAACACAAGATCAAGATATTTTCATAAAAGTTGTTGAGAAGTTGAGAATAATACCATGATGAACAAAACGTTTACGAATCATAAATGGCTGCTGGTCACAAAGCTTATTTTCTGCAATAATCCAAAAGGATGATGGAAAAATCCTGCTGTTTTTTTTTTTTTTGAGGGAACCAGGGTGATGCTAACTTCCACATTGGATTGCAAAAACAAGTCATTACTTTAGCACTCTATTCAAACTATTTTTTTCACTATGAATTCAATTTTCCAACATTCCACTGTTTAACTTTTCTAGTTAAAATGAGTTGTATGGATTCCATTTCATTTGAATTCTAACTCCTCACATATAAAAACAGCAATTCTGCATCCTGTTTGCTACCTCATTTCAGTTTCAATTTAAATCAAGCAGCTATCAACTAAAACTTATAAGGCATTCCCAGATCAATTCATAATGGCACATTTTGCAACAGGGCTATTGTGAACTGTGCTCCATATCCTATTTGTTAGAGGTGAGAGGCTAGATTGTCTCTCGCTACAGATCCTCTGCCCTCCCCAATTTCCTTGTCACCTCATTCCTGAGGAGCCTGTGTTGCTGATGTTTTCTGGAACTCATTTCACCAGCCCTGGAGGTTAATTGTCTGCAGCTCCCTCATGTCTCTTATTGATTAAGAGTGTGGGCTGGAGCAGCTCAACTCATTGGCACCGATGCACATCTTCACTACGAGGCAGGGCCTTGAACCTCGTCACTCCAGGGAGGACTCATCCATGCTGGGCTTGCCCAAAGGGAACCAAACCCCTGACCACAAGCGGCACAAGCAATATCCTGTTTTGAACAGCCTGTGGAATTGCTCGAGGCTGGTCTTACTCACTGTGAAGAAAAAGGAGCAGGCTATGGGAAAAGTCATTCTCAGCCACAGCGGGCGTGAGAGACGCTGCTAGCAAGTGCTGTCCTGCACTCGTTGTGAAGCTGTCAATCTCTCGAGGATGACACTCAGTGACGGGCCTGTCATGGTTCATCATGGCTGATTGAGACCCAGGACCCTGAGCGCACATTACAGACAACAACTCTACAAGTCTAGACCTAAAATGTTTATCAGGCAAAGGCAAAAAACGAAGAAAGACGCATCCCATAAGCATCGCCATCACAGAAAATATTTCCTTTTTTTTCCTCGAAAGAGGAGCAGCCTTGCAGTGAATAGGAGAAAATGCAATTTATCTTCTTCACATTCAACATATTGGAGAGCAACCGGCCATCATGGAAAATACACAAAAAAATCACAATGTTTTCCTTATTCCATCTATCAGGTTTAAAAGAATAGTTCATCCAAAAATATTTTGTCATTATTTTATTGCCATACAATCTTTTCAAACAGGATTCTCAAAAAATATTTTTTTAGAGTCTTTACTTTTTTTTACAATTAAAGTTCAAAGCAACTAGGTGTGTCAAGCACTTTAAAAGTAGAGTATACAAGTCTATTCCAAGTTTGAAGCTATACCATAGATTTGTATGAGAAACCTAAACAGAAGACATGGAGTATTTTTTTTTTTTATATATACCTTTCAGTTTGGAATGAAATACAAATATATCTATACTTTACATTTCTCTGAGCTTATCACAATGCTTTCTGAAAGTCTTTATTTTTTATTTAGTATTTTTTATTTATTTAATAGTTTATAAACTGATTTTATTGTATTTTATAGAATAGAATATAGTACATAGTTAAAAATTTACAATTAAAAAATGTAAAAGCTATTTATTATTTATCACTTATCAGTCATGACATTTAAAAATGTATTATCAAATTAGCTTATCTGTATTGGCCATAATTTTTTAAAAAGTTACCTTTACACTTCACATTTTTCTGACCTTGTCACAATGCATTCTGAGAACGTGTTTTATTTTTTTATATATTTTTTTTTACATAAGGTTGAGTAAATAATGACAGCATTTTAAATTTTAATCAACTACTCCTTTAAAAAAACAGTGAGCTGAATCAACAAGCACTAATCAGTAATTACAGTATGGGATAGAACCAAAATTTCCAATGCTTGATCAGTGGATGTTATGATGAGTTTCCTTGTCTTTATAAAGCCCTGCTCCCTGTCCACCCACAGCCATCTGCCGTGCGCTCGGCTTTGGACACACAGTTTGGCATTTTGTCCGTGCTGGCAGCTCACTGTGGCAATAACCGAACATGCCCATACTCCTTACAGTTGTCAGAAAAACAGTTATATGTAGAAAAAGGACAAACATGAGCATGTTTTTTTTTTGGTGCGCGTGTCATGACTGAAGCAAAATATCTCCTCAGGTTGTTTTTTAAAACATTACTTCCCTTCAAAACCAAGAAGTGTGAAACTGTGAATCATGGTTGCGGGTGCGCTTTTATACAACTGTTCCATAAACAAGAAGTTATATAAAGTTTTTCATTTCATACACAACATGGTCAGCTATTGTAGTTAGCTTTGCTCTTTCAACAATTTTTTTTCTTAAATATTATGAATCCAAACTATTTGTATAATGTATACATTTAGTGCTTATTATATACTATATATGATAGAAAATGCATTTTGCTGTTTAGTATGCAGTAATGGACATAGCATATTACAACTGCTTACATGTTCTATACATCTTTTAGTGAGAATATTACCAAAGCTTTTTTTTCCAGACAGATTGCATTACAGATAGGGACATGGAAGGCTTACCAAGCCAATGCTCTCCTGTTATCTTGCCAAATCCTTCACGATAAGCTTCCCAGTCACGGAAAAAGTTAACAGAGCCATCCTCTCTGCGTTGAATCACCTGAAAAAAAAGGAAATTATCTGATATTATATAATATCCATGGAGAGGTGATATGTGAATAAACCCCCTAGGAAAATGCACAATTATTACATACACAGCTTTAATGCAAACTGCTAATTTTTGCCCTCAAAATGGTAAAGTTATAACATCTACCTGGAGAGGTAAACGCTCATCCATTGGACTAAACTAAAACATGCATGCTTTTACTTTTATATTACACTTAGATTTGCCATATCACTCAAATTCATCTTTGTAAAACACTAATAATTTTTATTATACTGAAAAATATAATCTTTAGCAAATCTTAAAATGAATGTGTATTTTCTTACTATATTTATATTATAATGTTGTAATTCCTAAAATCACTTAGCACTTAGTGATTTTAGCTTTTATTGTTTAACTTCTAATCTACGGTATTTAGACTTATTTATTAGTCATTAGTCATAACATAATATAACAACTAATCTGTATTGGCCAGAATTTTAAGCTCGGTGCATCCATCCTTTTTAAATTACCCTACAGTTTTGAATGAAATACAAATATATTAATACTTCACATTTCTCTGTGCTTGTCAAAAGGCATTCTGGGATTGTTACATTATAATGCCTTAAAATAGGCAGCTCCCTAGGTTTTGGAACATAAAGTTAGTCCTGGGACCATTAGACAGCACTATCTTTTCATATCTTATGTCAACCCTCTGCTCACTTCTACTTTAAAACAAAAAGATAATGAATCCTAGTGAAACCTGATTCAGTCTCTAGGTAGCTAACACAGTCATCACTTTTCTGAAGGTACATCCTTTGTCTTTGGTATGCAGATGTATTCTTTACTCTGAGAGGAATGAGGGGGAAACATGTAAATTGACTGGAGAAGGATATTTCAGGAGTGCAGTGCAGAGGACACATATAGGGGTCGGGGTCCTCAAGGGAAAGGTGACACACACATGGAATTCAAAGTGAAATTCAGACACTAATTGACTCCTGATCCCTTTATAGAAGATTAATCAGGCAGGCAGTGGATCAATGGCTGTTGGAAATGCCAGCAAAGGAGACGTCTTGCCATCAATGTAATGAGCCAAGCACAGCGCCCTTCTCACATGCTCACCAGTGCTTGCCAAGACAAAAAAAATAATAAATAAATAAAACACATGCCTCCGGGGATAGCTCCCAGAGAAACAACCTCACCTAAACTAGACGGGAACAGCTCAAGGAACTCAACACTAAAGTAAAACCACCTTCTGACCTCAGTTAGGAATCTATCTATCTGTGTATCTCGTGCCGAAGTCTACTTTGTGTAATGCATTATCAATTGCTGCGATGTGAAAATGGAATTTGTGTCACTAGAAATGCATGCATTCATGTACTGAAGGTGCTCTTTCCTCGTAAGAAGAGTTTATGTTTAGCTAAGGGGCTTTATGTGTGATGACACACAACGTATAGATTCTTCAGAGAAGACCTTTGAGTGGGTCCTCCCCCATGTGATCTTGGAAAACACAGCCGCTGTCTCAATAAAACATGCCAACACTCTCTGCAGGTGCTTTGGGCCACATTCAAAATTAATGGATGTGGCTTGACTCTGAATAAATCCTTTCATTGTTTCCTCTTTCAATCCACAGAGCAACCAAAAAGATTTTAATTATTCACCATAATCTCTGTAAATGAACACTGAGTCACCTTTCAGCAGTGGGCTCACTTAATCTTTATTGTACCTCGAGTATAAAACAGGTAATTAAAATACAGGGAAATTTTCATGTTCTGATAAATATTTCATAAGTGCTGCTTTGAATATTCCCATCGGCGCAGCATGAGCAGACTTCATGCGAGGCGCCGTTTAGATAGTAGAAAATCAGGTGCATACTTCAGGCTGTCACACTATATAGGGAAAGATGTAACAGTCGAGCCTGCCACTTAAACAGTAAAGTAACTATGAAATGTAAATCATTTCAAAATGCTGTGAGAATGTAAAAGGGAAACAAATAAGAAAATAAATGAATAAATAAATACAAATTTTTGCTAAATACATGTATATGATAAAAGCTATAATATTATAATAAAATTAGCTTTAAAACAAAACAGAACATTTATTTTAGATAGTTGCCAAGGCAAAATTTCTAAATAAATAATAAATAAAATTACCATAAACTGAAACTTACATAAAAATGTGTATAAAAAATAAAACTACTAAAACTGACCAAAAAAAGTCAAATTATTAAAACTTTCACTAAAATTCAAATGAAAAAGGAAAATATAAAAATGAAAACTGACTCATAATATTAATAAAACCTACTGTATATTATAATACGGTCAATGATACTAAAATAAGACTGATATATCAAATTAAACATTAACATTGCATATCATTGCATATCTTGATTAAATCTATAAATATAGTTATAAAAATGTTTCTTAATACTAAAAATAATATTTAATATCTGAGAATTGTTCACTTATTTACTTGACTGACACACGGGCCAGTCATAGCCTAATGGTTAGAGAGTCAGTCTTATAACACTTATAAAGGCTTAATTAATTTATTAAGTGATTAATTAACTGACGGATCATGTTAAGAATTGATTGACAGCTCTAGCAAGGATATAAATCGATACTATTTTCATCATGATGTTATAGACGGAAGGAAACCACTGTGTTCTGCTCTTGCTGTTGTGTTCCTCTGTGCATCTATTGCAGTTACCCTAATTCCAGAGCCACACTCCAGCTGATGTGTCCCAAAAGTAATTTCTCCTGTACCAATGAATCTCCAATGCCAGCAGAGCACACGACAGCAGACGTGAGTCCTGTGACGCAGATGAGGCTCAGCTCCAGCCGTCGAGGACTTTGTCTGATGCAGATGGATGACCTTATTCCACTGTTCTTCAGTTTCACAATTGCCACTGACTCCACGAGTGCAATTCAGACAGAGAACGAGCAGACAAAGACAGTTCACTTGAACAGAAGGAAAGCAGCCTTAAGAATCGTCTTGTTATCTCTTAATTATCTACGCTTTGATTTGCGGCGCTAAGGCAGACGGCACACAGCGAGGCCCAGGGGAGTTTTGAAACACCTCTAGCGAGCTGGTAAAAATTAATAATTGTTCTCAAAGGCTGAACCTCCCTCATATTGGCAGAAGTCTTTCATTTGCAGTCAATGTAAGAGAGGGAGTGTGTGAAAGATTAAAAGGAAAATTAAAATTGTGTTGAATATTCAGAAATTATGGATTGTTTTGGGTCTCTTGAGTGAATTAGATTACAAATTTATTTCACTGTTTTGCAGCCGGTGGCTAGGTTTAATTCTAAAGAAAGAGGAAAAGAAGTTTATTGATGTAACAATGGTTCTATAATATTTAATTAATGTTTTAGAGTGCAGGTAATGACCTCTTTAATTTCTCAGGAGATATCAGTTGTAACCTACCTCATTTATCATTGTTTTATAATGTTGGTCTGATTTTTTTATTAATTAAAAAAAAAAAAAATGTGCATCACACATTGTATAATAAATAAAATTATAACACATAAAATTATAACTTGTCCCAATAAAAACCTCACATTATATAGCTGACTCTTATTTTATCAACTTTAAAAATCTAATTTATATTTTTAATAATAATAATAATACATAATTTTTAAAATTATTTTTTTTTTAGCATTCTGGATAGCATTTATTTATTTCTTTATTGTACAGAATTCTGAACACAATTGATCTGGTTTGTAAAAAACGTAATCAGTATCTGCAGAAAGAAGACATCAAAGCAAATAAAACCATTTTGACCTAATGCCCTGGCACCAAATAAGATAAAAAAAAAAACACTAACAAAAAAACCCCAATGACAAACACATATTTATTTACCATAAAGATTTTGCATAAAAAATACTTTGCATGCAAAACGTCTCAGGTTACGAATGTAACCATGGTTCCCTGAGAGGGAACGAGACACTGCGTTCTCTGAGGGGACACTATGGGGAACACCTCGTCGTGACCTGTGTCTGAAGCATACTTTGAAAAATGCCAACGTGTTGGCCGGCGACAGCCTCTGACGTCACTACCAGCGCGACTATAAATACGCGCCCGTAGGACCCGTTACTTATCTTCTTCGTGAAGCTTGCGTCCGAAGCATGGCAGGGAGCTAGAGGACGCAGTGTCTCGTTCCCTCTCAGGGAACCATGGTTACATTCGTAACCTGAGACGTTCCCTTTCAAGGGAACTTCGAACTGCGTCCTCTGAGGGGACACTATGGGGAACAGTATACCCACGCCGCCATGCTGAGGGGAGTGCAGACCAGAATCATGGCAAACACTAAGTACCAACTCTACCGCTTTTCTCTTCACCGGGAGTCACCCCTGGGACGGTCTGACGGCTGCCTTATGACATTATCCCTTACGGCCAAAGGCCTAAGCTACATACCCAACTTATCCTGTAGGGCCCTGGCCCGGGGTAGGCTTGGAATCACAGAGATTCCTTTAAAGGGATACGGCTAAGAGCCTGGCACTTTCCTCTACCAAGTCTTTGCCTGTCACACAGGGGCTACTGCTAGCTTTCGCAAAACTTGCCGAAAGGGCTGTCCCCACAGCACTCTAGTAGCGGCGCCCTGTTCTAGATAGGTATCCGAGGATACCTAGGTGGAGTGGTGCCCAAGATGAACGGGGCTTAAACCAACTCAAGAAAGGGCACGAAGCAGCAGCGCGAAGCCCTTACCATCTAGGGATTTTAGAAAGAACGCAGAGACTAGCGTGCGAACTTACCACAATGTGGATTTCAGAAAGTGTGCAAAGACTTCACGTGCACACTTACCATAACATGGATTTACAAATACTGTTCTAAGGAGGGGCTCTCGTGGAACTCTGTCAGAGCAGCTCGTAGAAGAATGGCCCGGGAGCAGAGCGATTGGAGGCCTCAGCCCCTGCCTCAGCAGGATGCCTGCTCTCACAGAGCGTCTCAAACAGTATGTGGTACTGGAGCGCTCTGAAGAACCGGGAATCAGTCTCCCAAGAGAGGAAGACTCCGAGCTCCGAGCAGCATGCTCATAGGTGACCCTTTCAGAAAAGGGGAGCGCTGCTGAACTACCCGAGAATTGCCCACACAGCCCCCCCAAGTTGAGGGGGCTTGGGGTGTACAATAAGTACACACCGGTTGGATGAAGCCCAAGGAACACCGGGGCGAATCATCCCAAGAAAGGGAACCAAGCGGAGCGCGTAACCCTTACCATACAGGATTTTAGAAAGTGCGCAGAGTCTTGCGTGCACACTTACCACTTTACGTGGATTTCAGAAAGTGCGCAGAGTCTTGCGTGCACACTTACCACTTTACGTGGATTTCAGACAGTGCGCAAAGCGTTAACGTGCACACTGACCACCATGTGGATTTGAGAAAGTACACAGGCTTAGCGTGTGTACTGAAAGGTTACCTGACAACCACAGTATGTGGGAGCTCACATTCAGAGAGGCCTGTGAAGCCTGCTACCTGATAACCACAATATGTGGGAGTTCACCTACAGAGAGGCCTAGAGAGGCCTACTATCTGTTACCAGATAACCACCTCAGTGGAAACTGAAAGCACTCGACTCCAGGGAGGCCTGGTGAGGCCTACTACCTGACAACCAAAAATCGTGGGAGCTCGCTTTTTAGGAAACGCACAGTATGTGGGAGCTAAATCTCCAGGGAGGACTGGTGAGGCCTACTACCTGGCAACCACAGAACGTGGGAGCTCACCTTCAGAGAGACCTGGTGAAGCCTACTATCTGAAAAGACCACAATATGCTATTTAGTGGAGACGCACAGTATGTGGGAGCTAAATCTCCAGGGAGGCCTGGTGAGGCCTACTACCTGGCAACCACAGTATGTGGGAGCTCACCATCAGGGAGGCCTGATGAAGCCTACCACCTGATAACCACAATATGTGGGAGTCCACCCAGCCCCTCATGTTGAGGGAAGCAATGCTTGAGGTGTATAACAAATACACACTGGTTGAATGAAGCTCATGGAACCCAGGGCTAATCATCATAAGAAAGGGAATGAAGCAAAGCGCGTAACCCCTACCGTACAGGATTTTAGAAAGTGCGCAAAGTCATGCGTGCACACTTACCACTTTACGTGGATTTCAGAAAGTGCGCAGAGTCTTGCGTGCACACTTACCACTTTACGTGGATTTCAGACCACTATGTGGTTTTGAGAAAGTACACAGGCAAGCGTGTGTACAGAGAGGTTCCCAAGCATCGCAGAGGCGCTGGATCGCACGGGAGCGGTGAGCTCCAACCCTCTTTTCCAGGTGAGGTGAGCATCACCTGAGGCAGTAAATACAGAGCTTCTTGCCGTAACCACCACCTCCCCGGATGCGCCAGGCGGCCAGCGGCCCTTCTGGTCCGGACCGTCAGTAAGGCGGTTGCTATGAACATAGAACCAACCAAAACATCATAGGTCCAGGAAGGAGACTGTTATGTGAGAGACTGTCTACCTAACCTCGATCAGGTGGAAAGCTGGTGGCTACAGGGGAATTAGGCAGGGGGGGACAAAAAACAGAGGTTAAAAACAGAGGTTAAAAACATCCGGAGCTACTAGGTCATCCTACCGCTCTGACCTGGGCGAGGACGCTGCCTCATCTGAATCATGTCCCTCAGACCCTGCTTACCGCTCCGTGACCCGCGGTTCCTCTTGCCCCTGCCCTTAGGCGGGGGAGGAGCGCGAGCCGCAACACTAGCCTTCTGCGCCCCTCTACGACCCTCAGATTGAGATGGGCCAGGACCCCTGAGTTGCTCGGGCTCGGACTTGGACCTTCGTGGAATGAAGGATTTAAAGGCCGCTGAGCGCGCCCTTGCCTCCCTGAACTTCCCGACCACCATCTCGACGGAGGTACCAAAAAGCTCAGAAGGCGAGACCGGAGCATCGAGAAGAAACCCCCTTTCTTCCTTCCCGATGTCAGCCAGGTTCACCCACAGATGTCTCTCCGTCACCACCATGGCCGCCATAGACCTGCCCATGGCGGAGGCGGCCTGCTTGGTAGCTCGGAGAGAGAGGTCTGTGGTGCGGCGCAGCTCGGCTACCTGGTCAGGTGAAAGGCCCTAACCTGTATCCAGGTCCTTCAGCAGGTCAGCCTGGTAGGCCTGGAGCACCGCCATCGTGTGCAGTGAAGCCACAGCCTGACCAGCTGCCGCGTATGACCTGCCATTTAAGCAGGATGTATCTTGGAGGGGCTTAGATGGCAAAGCGGGAGATTTAAGAGAGGACGTTTGCCCCACAGAGAGATAGCAAGCCAGCGTCTCTTCTACAGGGGGCATCCTCTCATAGTCGTTCTCATGCAAGCCCTCGATATTAGCATAGCTCGTATGCTGAAACCGGTGGATGCGAGAGGAAAACGGCCTCTTCCATTCCTTTTCGACTTCTGCATGTAAGTCAGGCAAGAATGGAAGGCTCACCTGGGCTGGAGGGCTATGGTCAGACAAGTACCACTCAGCGAGGCGACCTCGTGGCGCCACCTTACTGGCACGCTTCCATGGCAAATCTAATTTTGCCGTGGCGCGATCCATAACCTCTAACAGCTCCTCATACGCGGGACAGGAGGATTGAGAAGGCTCAGCCTCAGCTTCTTCACCACTCTCAGACATCTCCTGCTCTTCCTGGGTAGAACCCAGCAGAGCACTAACTTCAGTGTCAGAATGGGTTAATGATACCACATCTGCCTCCCGAAGTTCGCTCTCATTCGCCGCCGGAGAGTGTGAAAGGGAAGGTCCTTCTCTACACTCCTCAGCGAGATCCATTTGTGATCCCCACGAGCTCATTCTCCTCCGTGCCTCGGCAACGGCGGGACCTGAGCCGCGGGATCCAGATGGCTGTCCCTCTTTCCTCGAAAAGAGAGACAAACGAGAGTGGAGCTTTCTCAGAGAGAAACGCTCGCAGTGCACGCAGACCGCCCCCTCAAGGACATCGCGCGCGTGCTCTTCGCCCAAACAAGAGACGCAAAGAGTGTGTGTGTCATCGGGTGTCAGATAACGCTGACACGGATGCACACACTGTCTAAACGCCTTGCTAGTGGAAGCCATGATGAAAACAGTAATAGATCGCTCCTACCGTTTTGGTCGTTTCTCAGATGCACGCTTCAAACAAAACAGTCAACTGAAGACGAAGAAGATAAGTGACGGGTCCTACGGGCGCGTATTTATAGTCGCGCTGGTAGTGACGTCAGAGGCTGTCGCCGGCCAACACGTTGGCGTTTTTCAAAGTATGCTTCAGACACGGGTCACGACGAGGTGTTCCCCATAGTGTCCCCTCAGAGGACGCAGTTCGAAGTTCCCTTGAAAGGGAACTGGATCTTTAATATCCACCCAGTGACAGCAAAATCAGACTTCTGAAAGAAATCAATGACATTTTATTTGAACAACAGATAAAACCTGCAGTTCAAAATATCCTAAACTTCAATAATACGCTCTGTTCACATTTATTTTCCGCCCATGTTGCAAAATATAAAAATAATGCCATTGCTTTAGGTAAATAGCCTCTCCAAGCATGTAGTGGAACAATTGTGGGCTATAAATGCTGCAGCAGTGTGGGCTGTTTTTCACCGGAGAGTCACTAGGTACTGGCAGGTTTGGTTTCATATTGCTGAGAGCAGAGAAAACAACCCTGCTGCAAAAATAACTGAAATCAAATCATGTTGTTCACTCATATTCCCCATTGAGACCCCTCCTGCAGCCAGCAGTTGCACAACAGACCGTTGTAACAATCTGCTGGGCTGGAACAAGAGAAGACATTCAGGGCCAAAAAAACACGGCCTCCTCCTGTCACTCTGACAGAAAACAGAGTCTGACCACACACAGGGCAAAGAGGTGGAGGATTTGACAATGGTCTCCTCGAGGGCTGTCAATCAACTGAGGTATAAACTTGTGGCATCTCCACCTCTGGTTGTACTGGCGGAGGGTCAGAGGCGGTGATTGAGCGCACTTGGACTCTTTCTACTACAGTAATACAGTCTCCTGGTGACGGTACATTCCATGACAGAGCTAATTATAGCGGCTGAAATATTAAACCAATTTATATGACTGTATTAGTGATAATACAACGTCAGTACAAATATTTTGATTCACAATTTGTTAGTTTTCTAATTTGTTTAATCTTAGAGTAGTCCAAAAAGTATAGAAAAAGATATAGAAAAGAATCACCCCCTTTAACAATAATCACATTTTGTTCCTTTGTTGTTTTTGTTTTATGCAGCTGTATTTACTGTATTTATAACATACAAGTGAAAAATATAACACCAACAGGTAAAATGAATAAATAAATCAGAATATCAGAATCACTGAGATGGAAAAATTATCTGTGGATGTGTGTGTGTGTGTGTGTGTGTGTGTGTGTGTGTGTTTACACATATATACATAAATAAAAATAAATAAAAATCTCATCCTGAGAAAAATGTTGCATTATTATTTATTTGCAGTGTGACTTTAGTGTCAAAATGCTTTTTGGAGCCAGCATATGTTAATTTCAGCAATCACTGCACCATGTGACAGTGCACAAGTGATCACTTTTGCAACAACAATAAAGTGATAGAATTCATAAAAAATAGGCGTAACAGGATGAATGCTAAAAATCCCTATTTTTTTTTTTTTGGTTTATGGTGAAGATTCTGCCTCTTCTTAGAGTCATTCAGAGTTAAAATAGTCCATGAAGTCTATTGCATAACTAGAATTTACTGTAAAAATGACTTTTCACAACCTGAAAGCCAACCGGAATGCACAACGTCTTTGAGAGACTTCTCTATAAAAGGCTCGCAGGTGTCTAACACAAAGTCATTCGACCACTCTAAGTGATGACCCTCTCCTTTTCTGCTTCTCACCAACACCAGCTCTCCAAATTACTGAGAAAATTATACAAAATAATATATTACTTGAATATATTACTTGAATATACTATATATATATATATCTTCATTCATACACACACGGAAGCACGCGTGATGCTCGCGATGATTTCAGCGTCTTTCCTCTCACTAAATAAAGACGTGAACAAATGAGGAACATCTCCAGAACTACACCGAGAGTCACTTCATGAGCATCTGACCGTTTGATTTGAGTAAAACTAGCGTCATATATCACATCATAGACTATAGTATCGAATAATCTATTACTATTGTTCAGCAGAATGTACATAGCCTACTACTACTATTAAAATGAAATGAACATAATTTTTTAAGGAATAATCACACAACATTTCTTCCATGTTTTATTTTTAATAGTAAATTCCCTTTTTTTACCAAAAAATAAAGTTTACTTAATTTTCGATAATTAAAAGATAAATTAAATGAATGTTTTATGCCTTCATTTGATAACCAGAAAAATGTAAATACACAGAATTTCAGAGGGGCAAAAAACATTTCATAAGGCTATTTATAATTTTTTACAAATTAAGTTGTTTTTATGCATTTAAATAATTACACATGCTAAAACACAGAATTAGGTAACAATAAAACATATGGTGAAGAAAAAATAAAACATTTCATAGGGCCCTAAACGTAATATTTGGCTTTTTTTTTTTTTGTAGTAGTAGTTTTTGGGGGGGTTATTTTTCCTGTAAAGATATCGAGATATACAGTACAGACCAAAAGTTTGGAAACATTACTATTTTTAATGTTTTTGAAAGAAGTTTCTTCTGCTCATCAAGCCTGCATTTATTTGATCAAAAATACAGAAAAAACAGTAAATATTATTGTGAAATATTATTACAACTTAAAATAATAGTTTTCTATTTGAATATACTTCAAAAAAATAATTTATTCCTGTGATGCAAAGCTGAATTTTCAGCATCATTACTCCAGCCTTCAGTGTCACATGTAACATCCAGTCTATCACATGATCATATAGAAATCATTTTAATATTCTGATTTATTATGAGTGTTGGAAACAGTGCTGCTGTTTAATATATTTGATGAATAAAAGGTTAAAAATAATTAATTCTAGAAGAAATTCTAATAACATATATTCTAATAATATATTTTCTTTACTATCACTTTTTATCAATTTAACACATCCTTGCTGAATAAAAGTATTGATTTTATTTTTTTTTAAAAAGAAAGAAAAAAAAATTACTGACCCCAAATTACTGACCAGTTGTGTATATTGTTATTACAAAATATTTATATTTTAAAAACATAGATTCTTTTTTTTTTTTTATTCATCAAAGTATCCTAAAAAAGTATCACATGTTCTGAAAAAATATTAAGCAGCAGAACTGTTTCCAACTTTGATAATGAATCATCATATTAGAATGATTTCTAAAGGATCATGTGATAATGATCCTAAAAATTCAACTTTGCATCACAGAAATAAATGATAATTTAAAGTATAATAAATTTAAAAACAATTATTTTAAATTGTAATAATATATAACAATATTAAATTTTTTTCTGTATTTTTGATCAAATAAATGCAGGCTTGATGAGCAGAAGAAACTTCTTTCAAAAACATTAAAAATAGTAATGTTTCCAAACTTTTGGTAATCACTATGGAAATCACTTTTCTAAAAGAAGGAAATCAAACAACTTTATTTTCTTTCATCCAGTTTTTCCACTAAGTGAACATAGAGGGTGAATTTTAAATCATTTCACTACTTTGGTTTGAACAGATGCTGGAAATGACATGGATTTTGGTAGGAAAACAACAGCTTGAACACCAGTAATAATTCTGTGATTTTTAAGCCGCTGAAATGTTTGGCAAAAATTAAATACAAATAAATACATAAAACATGAAAATAGGGAGAAAATATGCCAAAATATGAACAGAACAGCAAATTATGATCTACTGACTGAGGTGACAAAATCGGTTTAATTTTAATTTTACAAATTGAAATTCACTTAACATTCACTCAGATGTGACAGATATCAATCAATCAATCTGCAGCTATAAAGTCTATAAAATAAAAAGATATGCTATAGTACATCCCACAATCTCAGAATTTCACAGTCCCTAACTAAACATGTCCCAAAAATGTCACAAAGGCACAAAATTAAGATGGCTACAAATAACTTTTACACCTCTAGGGGGTCATGACACTCCATATAGTGTAAAACACAAAATAAAAAGTTCCTGGCATCCGAGCTGTACTTCCAGGCAGAGTAAATTCAGCCATTATTCTGACATTGTCTTTCACTGTGAGAGTGTAAATTGATCCAAACACACAATACTGTACAGAAAACACACTGACACTTCAAAGGGCCGGGTTCTTGGAGGCCAAAGAGCCATTTCACACCTAATCAAGTCAGCCCTTAATCCGGGCTGGGCCTGTGCAGATAACACACTTTGAAGTAAGGAGGTCCACTGACGGGAAAACTTGCAAGTCTGAAAAAAAAGGATTCCTTCATTCAGGATCATACATGCTTATTCCGCTCTGCTTCATGGTTCAAGTTTGTCAGGCTCTGCAGTGTCATCATTGAAAAGTCCCCTTTTCACTCCAGTTCAAACTGTTTTAAACAAAACTATTTTAACTTCAGGCTTGTTTACACCAGGCATTACCATCAGTCACAAGTGATTTAATTACGTTTCTCAAACATGTCTCCTGTGGCCACACAGGATAAGATTGTCATAGCGGAAGGTCTTTCATTTCATGGTACATACATCACTTAAGTCAGCATGTAAGATTGTTTTTTTAAATAGATTTATACATGAATTCAGCAAGGATACATTTAATTGATCAAAAGTGACCCTAAACACTTTTACATTGATACAAAAAAACATTTTTTTTTTTAAATTAATAAATGTTGTTCTTTTGAACTTTCTATAATCAAGGAATCCTGAAAAAAAAACCTAACGGTTTCCACAAAAAAAAAAAAAAAAAAAATATATATATATATATTTCTAAACAATACAGTTTTTACGGCATTTTTAAATAAATGTAGCCTTGTTGAGCATAAGAGAATTTCAAAAACAAAAACCCTACCAACACCCTAGTGTTAATTTAGTTAACGAAGATTATGGCGAAAAATGTTAGTCGACGAGCTTTGACTAAGACGAGACAATGATGAGACGACAATAAAGTCAATTAAATAACTAAGAATATCAACATGCAATTTCATTGACAAAATAAGACGAGACTAAAATGTATTCAAAAAGATAAAACGTTTACCAAAAAACTATTTTTATTTTCGTCAAAAAATGGAGACAAAATGTAATTAGCCTTTCGCCGGCCCCTCCCCCAAAACGGCCATTGTCCAATCACACATCATAGCAACCGTTACTATGTGAGGCAGTTCCGACAAACTTTGACTCCAAGCAAGATGGTGAAGCGGTGTGCCCACAGCGTATGTAAATCGGACACTAGAATAGAGCTGTAATCGGGCCTTAAAAGTTAGGAGTATATCGCGGAGGTATTACTATTATCTGCAAAAAAGGTCACTGACACGCACGGGTATACCTCTTCCCGTCATGGCAATCTGTCACGCTGGTCATGTTTGACCATTTGTTTGTCGGAAGCAGCAACAGTAACTAAGGGGGGCGGGGCTCGGCGAAAGGCTAATTGCGGACTGCTCTAAATGCCTCTACTACGCGAGCTCTCATGACAGCAGTTGCCAGATATCAAGAGTTCTAATCTGTTGTTTTAATAAGAGAAATAGGCTATTGCCATTTGGAAAATAAATTTCACTGTTAGAATATTTTTCGTTTGTTTTAACTGTTTTCATAATGTAGACAGAGAAATTACATAAGTCTCTGTTATTACATTTTATAATAAAAAGCCTATAATAAATCAGAACACTAGATAAGGTAAAATACACCATGTGTATGTCCACATTCTAATGATTCGTGCTTACTGGTGAAAGTGCAATACCTGAAATGCAAAAGTAAATTTCTCAAATGACAACAATCATTACGATTAGAATTTAGAGAAAAAATATTTCTAGTCAGTTTAACCATTATATAGAATGAAAAAGATTATTGATTAAAACTTGACTTAACAAAAACAGGACAAGGTTTTCTAAATATGATAACTAAAATGTACATTTGAGTAAAACTAATACTAAATTAAAAATGGCTGCTAAAATGAATACTGTACAGTTCATTAACAATAATCTTTTTGCTAAAATGTCATGTTTTCATTGACTAAACTCAGACTAAAATACTTCAGATTTTCTTGGACTAAAACTAGACTAAAATACTTCAGATTTTCTTGGACTAAAACTAGACTAAAATGTTGAGACTTTTAGTTGACTAAAACTTGACTAAAATGAAATAGGATAAGGTTGACTAAATTTGATAAAAACTAACAAGGACAATATAACACAAGACTAAGACTAAAATAAAAATTGCTGACAAAATTACCACTACAACTCTCGAAACTTTTGGACTGTATTATATAGAAATTTTCTGGTCTAAACTGATTTTTAGGATGTTACACCTGACTATCTCTGATAAATATTTTAATATGGATCAAGTTGTGACACAAAATATCCCATTAAACCAGATTTAAGTGTTACATTTTTTTCTAAACAGATCGTTGAAGCTGGAATATTAATATGAGGTAAATGATGGCTAAAAAATGGTTTGATCTTTATGAGCTAGACGTGCCATCATTTCAAGTAATTTCTAAATCATTTTCAGTTTAAAATTACAGCAGTAAACATTTAGTCAATAGCTGAAAGGTTGATAAACTCCAGGCATAATTTTGTAAATACAGATTAATGATGTTTAATATGCAGATTGTGTGGATAAATCAGAGGAGAGCTGAGTCCCCATCAAAATCAATGGGACCATCTGCAACCCATCAGCGATTTTACACCCTCTAATGTGGTTCAAATTGAACTGTGGCAATGGGCATTCAGACTTCCAACACCAGAGAATCAGTAAAAGACAGTCGTGCCGTGAAGGATCGCATCTGTGACAAACTCGTTTGGATTCCAGCTGCGCTCTGCTTTCTTGCCCTTACTTAATACAGTACCACAAATATTGCAATATGAATACTATATACACAACCCCATATAAGGCACATAAATAGTATGAGCAGTGTAGCCGAGGAGTTTGATATGCCTTAAATGTCTTCTGAAACTAAATATCTCAGGTGAAGGTCATGTAGCAAAGAGGGAATCTGTAAAGCACAATAAATGGGGCCAGATTTCAAGGGCTTACCCTCTAATTCTCAAGGTTAACATAGGCGTTCTCCTGTTATCTGGACCACATTAATCATATGAGTTATGAGCTATGCTAGGAGAATCACTGTGTGCTAAAATGTATTCGCAAGGGTATAAAAGTTGATTTTTAATTCTCTTTATGAATAAGAGAGGCAAATACATCTATTAGAATAATGTTGGATTCAGTTTTGTGAGAATCACATAAAAGGCCAGAATAAGTTAGTACAGGAATAATGGTTGAAAAACATATTTTGAAGTTATTTATTGATTTTATTACAGATTGAGCACAAATGTCTGTGGATTCCAAGCACTTATAGGGATGGTGTTTGGGTGTCCATATACTTTTGACCATATTAGAAACACATTAGAGGGTGTAAAATTGCTGGAGGATTGCAGATGGTACCATTAATTTTAATGAACACTTACCCTCTACTGATTTAGCCTCACAAATGGGTATTAAACATCCTTAATATATACAGGATTTACATACAGACACAGTTTAACACCTGAATACATCAAGGTTTTTAACAAATCGACTGTTTTAATGCTTCAGTGGCTCACCTTAAATGAATCCAAATGTATTATTCCTGAATGAGTCTGTATTGTTGAACGAATGGGTTCACTGAATGATTCAATTGATTCATTTGTCGTATCATTTTAATTTGCATTAACAGTCATGGAAAAATCAACCACTAAAACACAGGCCATCTGAAATGTATTAATCTATAAAGACACATATTTAATATTAAGAAGTTTTAGGTTGGAGTGGTTGACTCTTAACTTTTATAAAGAATATCTCTTTGGATTTGAGACTTTTGTATTTTACAAATGTACAGATCTTTTTTTGTGCACCAAGAGCTTGAAACACTCCAAAGAGAAAGGAAAAACTGAAATCGCATCATATGACTCCTTTAATAAAAAACAAAGTAAAAACACTAATATTGTGAAATATTATTACAGCTTAAAATAACAGTCTATTATATATATATATATATATATATGGTAATGAATTATATATATATGATAATTAAAATTGTTAGTAGGTGTGTCAAACACATAAACCACTGAGAAAAGAGAGAGATAACTTAACAGAATTGCAAATACTTCTTGAAGGCCCAAAGTGTTACAGAACAGATCGATGAATAGCAAAGATTTTTATTTTTTTTTAGGAAATAAAAACATGTGAAGGCTTATTCACAAATTTCATAAAACATTAGTCCCACTGGGAGCTTGAAGAAATCCAATGAGTTGCATGAAAATGTATGTGTTCTTTGAGAGTGACCCATGTAATAACCACAACCCAAGAGAAGAAAACAAAAACAAAACCATCTGAGGTCCGACAGCGCGCACATAAAGATACGCTTTACAGAAGAGGTAAATATTTCAACAGAGTTACTTCATGTGCCCTCCTCTGGCAATCTATAATAGATAAAGTATTTCATTTCAACAGGCCGCTTTTAAAAAAATAGGAAATTATATTACAGGAAATAATGCTTTTTCCAGAGTGTTTTGATTACACCTGAAATTTTCATAAAAAGACAGAGCAATCTGCATGAAGAATAATGCATTTTTCTTTCCCCTTTGAAACCAGCCTTACAATTCCAGCTTGTCTGTAATCATGAGAAATCATTACTCTCTGCTAAGATCAATGCCAGAGAGAAACCTGTCTGCCGCTGTGGCGTGCGGGACACCCAGCCATTTTGAAACAACCTAGGGGTAGCGCTAACTGCCTGAATATAAATAGAGCAACCTCAAGAATCGTTAGACCTCCAGACCTTTAGTGGTCATGCAAAATTCAAACCGTCAAGATGGAAAAAGAAAAAGAAAGATATGCTGAGACTTTTCTCCCTCTGGCAATAATGTTACTTTCAACTTTCATCACCTTTTAAGATCTGCCATCAAAAACCGACCCCTTTTTTCCCCCATCTCCACATCTCCAGAGTTGCTTCTAAAGAGTTACAAGGGGAGAAAAATACAGCAATTAGTGGAGATCCGGGGCAGGACCAGAGACGGCAAAGCAGGGACGATTAAGTTGTGGGAGTTTGGGAGTGGGCGGCAGGGCTCCGGTTGAAACTTTTTCTGAGTTTCAATTGAAATTAGATTGATATGTTTCATTCCCCTGCCAACAAAGTAAGATGCCATCGCTGGTGCAATTTCCTCTCAGATGCTTTGATTGCCGTCTGTGTCAGGCCATCTTTCAAAAAGCTTTCTCTTGATGGACTCCGTCGACTGAAGTCTTTAGGAAAAAAAAAAGATTCATGAACCGCGTGGAGGCCGCTTGAAGGTCTGCTCTAGTTTCTTCAATTACTCTGGTGGTGTGTTCTAACAAGGGCAGTGTGTACTCTTACACGCTTAAAGAAAAAGCAACTAATGTCCACTGTTCTGCCTCTGGTTCAAAAGAACACAACATTTAATCTACCAACAGAGTGTGCACACACTCTCAAGTCATGCCAAACCCTTATGAGAGCTCATGAGAAAGGTGGGCATGTCAGATTCATGAATGAATCATTCTTTTCAATAAATTCATTGACCCAGATCACAAAACTGATCTGAGTGATTATTTTACAAATCTGACTCAGTGACTCAGCCAGAGTGGTTAATAGCTCACTGGAAAACACTATTAATAAATAATGACTTCATATTTATGTCTTCTGAATAGCATGGCTTCAGGAGACTAGAGCACAATATGTCTAGGCCACTTTTATGGTGTTTTTGCAAGTTTGAAAGCTCCAGAAGCCATTTATTGTAATTGCATGGATTACATTATTCATACACTGGTCAAAATATTACATTTCGGTTTTTGTTTTCCAAAGAACAGAAAATTGTTCACAAGAATTTGCTGGTGAGTAAATGATGACAATTTTCATTTTAAAGGGGTCATGAACTGCCTTTTTATTATTTTGTACTGTTCTTTGAGGTTCACTTTTAATGTTATCAAGATTTTTTACATCAAAAAAACAAAATTTTTTTGGCGGGGTTTAGCCACACTATTACTTCATAAGGTGGCACATTCCACAAGCTGTTGTTTTGGCAGATTGGCTTTAATATAAGATGTTTTTAGATTAACAAGAAAGTTTTGAGTTCTGAAACTTGCGGGATGTTTTTAGTACAACAACCTCTTATATGTCAAAAGATCAATTCTGATTGATCAGTTCATGACCCCTTTAAAATCAGCTTAAATGTCTTGATTAAAAGGCAGAAAATATTAATCAAAAACGACAGAACCACATCCGGAGCACTTTTATGTCTCTCCTAAAAATAAAAGCAATTCATTACGTGTCCCAAAAACTAAAAAGTTTGAAAAAGCACAGAGGAGGACAGCACTACTTATTAAAATGCCTCAGGGGACTCTGGTTTCCAATATTTGAGGCATTTTTATGCCTGGGAGTGCATTGTTATTTTTGACAAATAGTACTACAAGAAAGCTTCTGACAGAGAGGAAATATTACAAAAGGAAACAAATCAATGCATTCAAGTGCAAAATAATCAGAATTTCTTGAAAAAGTGCTAGGGGGTGATTGAGGAGGAAACAGTATGCCACCCTCAGTGTTAAATGAGCTTTGAAGATCCTAATGTCAGCTGCACCATCTGACAGTGCTGAATGAGATCACTAGCTATTAAAAAAACAGCAGAGGTGTGGGGCTGATGTATGATCGGAATCAAAAATTGGGTCCATTTTTGGGTCCCAATATTGAAACTGAATGATTTTTATAACTTTCAGCTCCATTTATGGTACTTGGTTGTCTGTATGTGGATGAACGCTGTAATAAAATTTTGCAGTGTTTCCTGCAGTGCTACTGTATCTACAGTACAGTGGCAAAAGAAATGACATTTGAGCTGAGTTGACAGTTTTAGCTTACAGTTTAAACTGACTGTGATGAAAGGCTAGGTGCTGCAGAATCATACGAAGATCACAAACAGACAATTAATTACTCTATTGCCCCACTCTCAATGGTTTAAAATCGGTTTGTTTAAATTAATTTATTAAAATACTACAGAAATCAGCCCTGAACATATGAGTTATCAGTCTGAACCTGCTTTATAGCTCAGTGGGAACAGAAGAATAAGAATATCATTGTTGAATGAATAGAAAACACTGAAAATAACCATTACCATGCTGTTATAAGGGTACATAGACAAGCCAGGTTACATGAGGTGAATCTAAACAGACTGTGTGTGAAAATTAACAACAGAAATTCCTTTAAAAACAACCATTGTATAATTCACAAACTAAGCACGGATGCTTTCAAGTGTCAGAACAGTTCATTCAAATGAAAAAAAAAACATGAAATAGAAAGGTGCTACTTTTGTGAGCTGATGGAATGTGTGAGGACGTGAAGTTCTGTTTCCTCACTTCTGCATAGACATTGAGATTCTGTTCACAAGCTTCCAACAGTGGTTCACATCACACTGAGTCATGTCCAGTGTTGGGGAGTAACTAGTTACATGTAACGGCGTTACGTAATTTAATTACAAAATAAATGTAACAGTAATCAGTTACAGTTACTAAGAAAAAATGAGTAATTAAATTACAGTTACTTATGAAAATTGTAATGATTACAAAGAGGATTACATTTGAATATTTACACACATCCACATACAGCTTATTTCTTTCCCAAATTGCACTAAGACATATGGCCCATAATCTCCGAGACGCGGAAAACGCATTCGTAGAATCCAGTCAATGGAATTCAGCCTATAACGCGGACGCAATATGCCACATTTTGGACGAATAAATCAAAAGTAGGTCAGTACACTTGAATCAAAACCCGATATGGACTGATGTCTGTGAATATTAAGCCGCAAAAAGACTGAAAATGATTTCCTGTGGAAATCAGGCGCTGACTGGACATCGGGAGAACCGGGATTATTCCCGGTGGCCTGGCAGACGATTTGGCCTTCTACTTTAATATTGTTATTGTATAAATGCAGGCCGAATATACTAAAGCGATTATTTCCGAATCCGCCATTCGATAATTAAATCTCTAATAAATCATGAATCGGTTAGTCGTGACTGGCAATGGTTGGGCTCGCGCGTTTTCTGCGCCTCCGCCGAACGGTTTGGATCAGACTCCGAGTAATCAATGCGAGAGAGAGACCGGAGTGAACTGTGTAAGCGCACAGCTGGAGCAGAGAAGCGACACTTCTGTTCAGGGTTTCAGGTGCAGGTCAGTTTCATCTGTAAATATGCTAATGTAGTTTTGTCTTTGTTTACTTAGTCAAGCAGCAGCAGCACATTGCTCGCAATCACTCAAAATACTGTATAAACGACGTCATTATTATCTTTTGTAATGTTACAAAAGTAGTAAGTTAGCAGACAAATCATCATATTTTATCATAGGTTTAGGGGGAGCTAGTGGATACAAAAACACAACCCTTAGGAAAATTAATATAGCCTATGGTATGGCACTAACCGTGGTTTAATTATGGAATTTGTAGTAAAAATAAATACAAGTGGTAATTCATTTGCCAAAAAAACTAAATTGCACTTACAAAACATGGTAAAAGTCAAATAAAAATCTTCAGTATTAAAGTCATGAGAGAGATGGGTGGATAATGGAAGTGAAGGTGCAGTTCAGGAGAGAACTCTTAATTACGTTGCAAGTCCCCAACCTAAGGATTCAAATCTTTTTCATGTCAGGTCCATACACAAAATAATGTTGTCCATGTTTCAGAATGGGTTGTGGGTGCATCAGTGTGAGATTTCCCAGCCTATTTTTTTCCCCAGTCCGCCCCTCATGGAAATTAATCTCTAGAACAGTCACTTCATGAGCATTTTTTACTTATTTTGAGAAACTATCATCATATCATATACAAAGAGACAGCAGTGTTTCAGGAGTTTAGTACACAAAATAGGACACATGCTTATTAGATAAACGTATTTGAGTTGATGTATATGCTTTTATTTTTTTATTAACTATTTTTCCCCAAACCATTGTTAGATGCAGTTAGATGCCTGTAGTTATGCAAAGATTTGGTTTCAAAAACAGTATCTATAAACTATTTCTTTTGATTTTAAATCTGCTTTGAACTTCAGATCAATCTCTAAGTAAAGTCTGATTGTGTGATGGATGTGTTCAAATGTGATCATCTTAATTTAAGTGATGAAGGATGGTGAAAGTCTGACAGTATTGAGCACTACTGTAAGGTTAAACCTGCATGGTGTAAAATGGTTGAAGATGATTTACAGTTGCAAATTAACATTCATTAGAAATTTATAAAAGTAATCAAAAATGTACTCAAAAGTAATTAGTTACATTACTTTATTAAAGTAATTAAAAAAGTTACACTACTATTACATTTTAAATAGGGGAACTTGTAATCTGTAACCTATTACATTTCCAAAGTAACCTTCCCAACACTGGTCATGTCACACCAATTTTTCCCAACCAGTATGCTGACAGAAAGTCTTTTGGGGTGAAGATTATGTAGTAGATTGTATTAAGCTGATGAAAACATACAAACCGAAACAAACAGCCTGTGCTTTGCAGTTGGTCGATTTAACTGAGTATTTAGGAAAGTGGTGTTCAGGAACGCTGTTTGGGGGCGGAATGCACCTGTGTGCTCACGGAGGTAGAACAGGGACATTATTCCAGACGTAGCTGACAGCCACAGCTGCCTTCCAGATGTTTATTCATTATACAACTGCATAAATGAAGTATCTGCTCCAATTAACCACAGTCTGCCATTGTCATTTGTAGTTTCAGAGGATTCTAGCTTTTATTTTTTATCACCCCTATGTGTACTTTCTCCCCTTGACCCTCTCTGCCTATGTCTTTCTGCCCATACAAGAGCACATTAAAGGAACAGTGCAATCAGAAATGAAAACTGTGTAGTTGTTTTGCCCAAGGAACACTAAACATGACATGAGGGTGAGTAAATAATGACGTAATTTCATTTCTGGCTGAACTATTCCTTTACTAAAACACCAGAGACCAAGCGTGTGGAGAGGCAGAGAGAGGACAGCTTATTTCACTGCTGTGAATGTCCATGGCAGGGATTGTGTGCATGTCCGAGCATGTGAAATTACAGCCCCTCCGCCATCACCCATCTCCGTGACCCATCTAAACACAGCCTGATCTACAGTACTCCAGTACCAGCAGAAAAGCCCCACATCCTCATCAAAAACCGCTGGAGGCCGCAGATGATGAATAGTGGCGCAGGATCTATTAATTCTCTGTAAGAGTTCCTTTTTAGCTCTTCAGATTCCCAGCACTCTCGGCACGCTTAGAAGTGAAAGATGACGTGCTAAGCCAATGCTCTTGCTGCCGCCAAGCAGCTATGACTGTAATCAGGGAATACAATATGTCACCCTTTTAAACACCATGTATATAAGCCACTGAAAGCAAATATGAAAATACGGAACTGAGGCATTTCTGTGTTCATAAAACTCTGTACCATGCCCAATCTGCCTTAACTGACCTTAACAAAATACATTAAGAGACTAATTACCATACCAGAAGTTGTTTCATCAAATATCTTCTTTCCCTTTACTGCAGATGTCAGCCTGTGTTTTTATCAGGATGCTCAATGTATTACCCTGAAATATCTCAATAGCATAGACAAAATAATATAGACAAAAACAGACTTGTGTAAAGCTTGTGATGTTCACCAAGTATTGTTCAAAGGATCTTCTCTGAGGACACAGAGCAAACGAGAATACGGCAGTAACAGCAGTCTTTTAATTATTCATTATCAGATATGTTTCACATAGTCTAATCAGTTAGTTTTACAATTAATAGCACTAAATTAAATTAAAACAAAGTGCTTTTCTGTTTCATATGCTTAGAGAATACAAGATCTGAAGCCACTTGTTTATAAAGAAGTACTGCTCAACAAGCGCACAAAGTCATCCCTGTGAATTGATTAAACCATTTTTAAGAAGACTGAACTTGGTGTCTGAAAAGCAAGAACTGGAAACATGCCCCCTTGAAGCAATCATCGGTGTGCCACTGTAACTGCAAATTTACAAAATTGACTCTTTAATAATGGTGCTAAAGACTGTTCACGTTATTAAATACCTGTCGTTTTTGTGTTGAGCAGTATTATCAACACTTCATAGCACTGTATAAGTAATTTTACACAGCGTGCTACAGGCTATAAATTCTTGTGTACAGAAAAAAAAACTCATGCATGAGTTAATATATAAAATAAATGTTAATTTATTTTGCATTTGAAGTAATAAAGTACTGAAATAAAGTAAAGCTAAATATAAAACGAATAAAATAGTTTATGTATTATTTTATTAAAAGCATATAACAAAAAATCTAAAACTAAAAATAGAAATATAAAAATGTAAAAATGATAATAAATTTGATAAAAATTATTTATATTAACATTTTAATCGTTTTAACATTTTAATAAAAAAAATTTTTTTTAAATTAAAATCACAAATTTCAAATTATAAAAATAATTCCTAATGCTGTCCATGATTGAACAGGCTCTTTCAGTATCACTTCTGTTTATAAGCCACAATCTAATTCTGTTTACACTCTATAAACCTGAGCTTACAGACCTGTTGCTATGATAACAACTCTGAGATGAACTTCGAAGAATGCAACTATTCAAAACCTGAGCATCACATCAAGAATTAAATTGAGAGAATTCTAACTCAAACCAAATTATAAGATTTAAAATAACAACTGAATAGTAAGTCAGTGCAAAACCACCATAACTAAAATGCAAAAAGCTGGAAGCACCTGTCTGTGACATATTCATAGAGAGTCCTCTATAGTTTTCTACTCGTCTGACTCTTTTAAATGCATATAGCTCAGCATAAGTGGCACAGCAGAATCTTTACCGGTTGACACACTGCTATCATTTCATGACATACACTGCCTTCCCTATGTCTCATCTTTATTTTTATTCAAAAGACCAGGAAATTAAAACATTCCTGCATGCATCGAATGTTAAGATAATGCCCTCGGAAAAGATAGTTTGCTCTGTCTATTCTGTATGCAGCTGCTGTAATGAACTGTACACTTGTGAAACATCAGTTTGAAGCGTGTTTGTGCATGCAAATGCGTTCATGCTCGTATCTGTGACCTGCTTACTAATGCGTGGGATTATACACTTAACAAGTCAATGTCTAATAGAGTGACTCATTACTAGTGATTTTTATTCCTACGGCTGTTCAGTCAATTCAGATATATTTGGAGAAAAAAAAACAGCTCAGTGGTGACCGGAAAAAATGTCCGAATATCACTCCGAGCTACCATCGTAATGTATGATGCTGGAAAGTGTGCGACTCACCATCCATCCGCCCCCATCAGTAGTCATGTCACAGAAAACCTGAAAGCCTTCTGGGTAATGTGTGGGGAACACAGAGTAGATACCATCCTCTCTTTGCCCGCTGGCATAGATGTCACTGCAATCCCTGGGTCTGGAACCTGCCAGAAGATACAACATGCCAGCATCATCAATCTACATTCCATGCCAAACCATAACTGCATCTGTTTTTTCATTTTTTGAGAAACCCTTTCGAGGTACGGCGTAAGACAAGAAAGCTTCAGACCTCAAATCTGTCATCTCAAGCCAGCTGTCTAAGCAGTGGCATGTTTCTTTCACACTGCTAGAAAGATTACGAGGGAATAGGTATGAAACCATTCTAGGGCTCATTAGGGCTGGCTGGAGACTTGAGAATATGTGACTAATGAGAAGGTTTTTTTAATTTATTTTTTACCTTCTCCACTGGCACAGCCCTTGGGCCGGATGCTGTGTACCGGAGCCCTCTGCAGATCTGCCTTGAGACGGCTCTTGATGTTTCCGGTTTCCTTCTGCATGGAGCTTAGTGCGTCGCTCACAGAGTTCACCACTTTCACCATGTTGATCTGGCTCTCTGACAGCAGCTGGAGAGAGAGAAAGCAGAAGAAAGTTTAAAGGAAAGAGGATGACACGATCCATTTCTTTCACTGAAGCTCTTAAGAGTCACATACTTGTATGTTTAAATCAGCCTGACAAATCCTTTAGAGTACAAAAATGTTGTTATAGCGCAAAGTGAAACATATTTTGATTCACAGGTTTTTGTAGATACCCCCCCCCCCTCCACACACACACACACACACACACACACACACACACACACACACAAACACACACACACACACACAAACTAAATACTGTATGTGTTGATGTTTAAAGAAGTATATTTGTATTATAATTTATTGAACAAAAATTTAAATATGGATATAATCATTTTAGTATTGTTATAATTTATTGTATTTATAGTTTAAGGTTTTAATACTTTTTTTTATTAAAATTAAAATCACTCATATTAATTCAAATATTTCCAACATTAAAACATGTTACCAAAATACTATTTTCTAATATAGATTTTTTTTAAACAATTCTAATACTATATATTACCATATTTATTGGTTAAAACTAGTGGTGGGCCGTTATCGGCGTTAATGTGCTGCGTTAACGTGAGACTCTTATCGGGCGATAAAAAAATATCTCCGTTAATCTATTCTCAAAGTTGGGTTGGGAGCTGGGTCTATACTACGCAAGCTATGATGACTTTCACCTTGATATTTTAGCGCGGATTTATACCTAGCCGAATTGCACTGTAGGGGGCGAGAACGAGTCTTCAAACCTGTGTGTATGCCTACTGTGAAATTACCACATCAAACTTGACGTGCTAACATGGATGCAGCTAAGATGCCGCCGGGTTTGCTTCAGGGAATTTTTATTTTTAAGAAGCTTCCCAATGGAAACCTCGACAAGATGCACACCAGTTTCACACATACTCCGTCTGCAGTGCGTATGCAGTCCGTGTGCGTTACGTATGTGGTGCAGAAGCAGCACGGACTCATACTCATTGTGCTTTCACACATGACACATTTGCAGTCCACTATTCTTTCCGTGAACGATCGCTGCACTGCTGCAGACGCATCACTCCTGGAACGCTCTGACGGACCGCAACCACGTGAACGCTGGAATCCGTTAACATGGGTGCGTAAAAAAATACGAAACGCATAAGCACTGCAGACGGAGTATGTGTAAAACAGGCATAAGGTTGTTTGCACCTTGTGCAATGTGGAATTCGTTAACAGCTTTCACAAGCACTTGAGAAAGCACCTTGTGATGCATTTTTGAAACAGGAGATGAGCCCCTGGTCTAATGCACCACCTGGCTTGAGAAACCTGTTCTCAAAGACTTACTTTTAGTCATTATTTTATTTGGGGAGCACACATATTCTGAATGTCTTTGGCAGAATTAAAGTGAGCCATTTTAATCTAGATTAATTCTAATATTACAGTGATATTAATCTAGATTTAAAAAATGTATCTATGCCCACCACTAGTTAAAACTATTATGAAATATAAATCATTATCATTACTATTACTACCACTATTACGTATATATATATATATAAATATATATATATATATTTTTTTTTTTTTTACAAAAAAAACATAAATTTATACTTTTATACTTACAACATTAAACCAGGATCCCAAAATAGTATAATATTCTTTATAAAACTCTTATGCCCACCAAGGCTGAATTTATTTGATCAAAAATACAGTAAAAACTGCAACATTATGAAATATTTGTTCAATTTTAAAGATCTGTTTTCCATTTGAGTATATTTTGTAATTTAAATGTGATTTATTGCAAATGTAATTTATTCAGCAGCCATTACTCCAGGCGTCAGTGTCACATGATCCTTCAGAAATTTGCTGCTCAATAAACATTTCTTATTATTATAAATTTTTTTAAAAACTGCTTGCTGCTGAAATCTTGTTGCATCATACGCGGTTTGGACATGATTTTTTCAGCATTTCTGTGCCACTATAACAGAGCTTTGGTTGACTCTGGCCTTTTCTAAAAGGCTGGCTTAAACAATAACAACAATGGAGTCCCTGTATCAGCATGTGGTCCCCGGTACTGCATTAAAGTAACAGGTGCACTATGCTGCACATCCCTGATAGCGCTTCAGTTTTGCGGGCTCAAGGCCAGTGTGTCTGGAAACCACTCGGTTTGAGTTTCCTAGACAGCTCTCTTTACTGCCTGCATCAGCAAAGCTGCTGAGATCACCTCATTGAAAAAAAACCCCAAAAAAACCTTGATTCTGAGTGAGGAAAACTGACTGCCTTTCTCCAAGGACAGGTCTTTGTGTCTCAAACATCAAACATCATGAATCAACGTGGCACTTGAGTATGTAGGAAGCTCAGTAGGCGATTAGCGAAAATTAGCCCTATGACACACGAAAGCGTAAAGCTCTCCTTTGGGGTGAGATGGAGCTTCAAGTTCTTTGAGAGTGTGTCGTTATCAAGTCTGCATGTGCACATATGTCGCTGTGACAACACTGCAATCTAAGTTCGAGTTGGTGTGTGTGTGAACTAGCTTGAAGTTGATAACGGCTGACACACAGTGTGGATGGTTGGGACATTATTACTCGCAGCTCTCGACAACTCATTTGCTTCAACATGCTGCCATAGCAACAATCATTACGTGGCAAGCTCAGCATAAAAAAAAAACTAATGTGTATGATAAAAAAAATTATGTCCCTCAAAGTACAATGCACTCCATGCTCTTACCTCTAACTAACCCATTTGTCCAGTGTCTTGAACCTCTTGGCATTCACTCGACGGGACGCAATACCTCAGTCACCACTTCTACTCTAAACATTGCCTCACTTTCATTAAAGCACACAGCAGGAAACTAGCAATTAAAAGATCCATGACTTCAAAACTCACCTTGAACTATCAATTTCAATAGCTGTGTTTGGAAATGAACCCTGCAACTTCTTGAATGCTGTACAGAATGTATTTTATACTGCATATATGTATGTTTTAAAAAAAGTATTTGAAACAAAAACAACAGGCATTATTCCATGCTAAATGTTTCTGAGACTGTGTACATGCACCAGAATATCCTGATATTAATCAGAATTTGCTCAAATCTGTACTGTAAATAGGTTTGCAAACTTTCCAGAAATTTGGAAACCTCCCGGGATTTTTTTGGAAGCTTTCAGAAAATGTTGGGAATTTTCAGGAACTTTATTCAAAATAATAATAGTAATAACAGTACATTAATTGTATCTGTGCATGCCCAAACAAAGATAATTGGAAGAGATTTTAGATACAGATAGTTACAAATTTTGGAATGCGGAGGACATTCAAACATTTCATATGTTAAAAGAAAAGTCATCCTGCTCTTGTACTAATGTTAAAAACATGAATGAGAATTAATGAGTTAGCTAAAGTTCTGCTCAAAATTAAAGCAAAATAAACTGCAAAAAGTGCATCTTAAGTATTTCCGGAAGAAAAATGGAGGAAATGAGCATGCATGTTTTTAATATATTTAGATTGTGCTGATTACATTTATGCTAGAAGATTCAATTAAATTTTTATCAAAAAAATCATATGCATGTAAACAACATTATCACCATATGACCTCATCATCACATTGCATCTGCTAGCATCTCGTCAAGCGCACTGCATTGTGGGATGTCATATTCAACACATATTCAGCAAACTCTGTTTTATGAGGCAAATGCAGCAGGTCATGCAGTTATTTTATGCGAACAGAAAAATACTGTGCACAGAATAAAGTACGTACCTGTACCGTATACTACAGAAATAGCAAGAGCAGGAAGGCAGTTAGCTGTTTTGAACATAGCCAATGTCACAGCATGGTACCGGCCATATAAGTGCCCACTGACTGCACTTCTACCCGAGGTCTGTATATGTTCATTGCTCTTAAACTGTGATAAGAGATGATGAAGGGGAAATTAACTAAGGTTAAGAGTCTCGTGCCAAAGAATTTTAGCAGATAAAGAGACACAGATAGCCCTGTTTAAAATAAGTGGTCTGGCCCATCTGTCATATCCATGCTGGACCAGGACATCAATGGCATAAACATTATTTAAAAGAAATTTGCTTCCTGTTTGAGGGGCTTTCATTAATCACAGACATATTCGAACACGCTTCCTCTGCTAGACTCTGTATCATCAATAATCTTGCCAACAGAGTATGCATCCAAGTTTGGAACACAGCTCTCAGCTTTGGAAATGACTGATGATAGATCAAAGGCGAAAGATTAATAAGCACAATCGAACAGGAGGAGACCAAAAGGAAAAACTGTGCTGCTTGCTGACACATCAAAACTTAAAAATCTTAGTATGCAAATGACTGAAAACACAGGATTCTGCACTCATGTGAACTGAACATTTCCTATAGACTGTGCATTCATTTTTCAATTCTCTACAATAATATCTTTCAGATAATGGCACTTTTAAGTTATTTAATGTCAACGTCAACATTTACCAATAAATTATAATAAGAAATTGCACTAAAAAGTAATTGCTCATTTTTGAACATGTAAGTTTCACTTAAAATGTTTGAATGTTATTGCATTAGAAACCAATTGATAAATTAAATGTCTTGGTTAAAAAGTGTTTTTGGGTTATATTTCTTTAAAAAATAAATGCAACCTGGTTTATTATTTTGTATTCTAATGCAAAACATTTTTAAGTTTTGACATTTTGAGTTTAGTGTTCAAATACTTTGATATTTTAATCCAGATTATAATTAGAAATTGTAATATTTATAATTAAAGGTCACACAGAAAAGAAAAGTCTGCCTTCCAATAAATAAATAAAATAATAAACAAATATTATTATTACTATTATTTTATTCATTTATTTATTTTATTATTTTTTTATGACAGAATGTTATTTTCTGGTTGTTCTTTAATTATAAATACTACAATTATAATGTAAAATGAGTGAATTTTTTTTTAATGATGATAATCTTTTTGCATCTCAGGTTTTAAATAACACTATCCATTTAGTGTTCATTTTCAGAGATTTTAAGGTTCTTTTAAGACAGAGTGAAATTATAATTAAATAATCAAATAATTTACAACAATGTCATTGTCCAGGCTTAACAACAATCACAAAAGTAAGTTACATCGAAACTGATCTTTCATTCGAGACACCATCCTAGCGTTTTGCGGCAGACGACAGATGTGATTTTGCCAGGAGAAAAGTGTCAGCATGTATTAATTTTAAAATCTGGCTGACAGATGAGTCAACATTTCCTTCCTCCAACCACCTTCCAAAGCAAAGGGCAAAAGAAAGTGGTTTCTTTTCCAAAAGTTTATTGTAAAGAAAGAAAGGCTGCAAGCATCTCTCTTCACAGAGCAATTTCCCCTGGCAACCAATCTAATGAGTCTACACTTATAATTAACAAGAGAGTTTTAATAAGGTCCTGTAGCAGGACTAATGTGCTCTCCTGCTAACCAAATTGGTTTAAAAAAAGATTGTCAGAGGGTACCTGCTATTTATAAAACTATGGTTTCCTGACACACTGAACATGGGTGTTAAGAGGCTGTTAAAGTGGAATAGTGAGGCGCAAACTACTTCCCCCAAATGCACGTTACTGATCTCCTGCCACCTCAGATGTGCTGAAAACTCTGTAGCCGTGACAGTGACCTAGTTGTGAGCACTCTGGTCTCAACAAGTAGACAGAAGGCAGGCACTTGTGCTTTATACTGGAAACAAATGTATTATTTATTCAATTTTTAGATGGAAGTTAATTTCCCTTTTAGTTGGTCACTACGAGTCACGATGAATTGGGATCTCGCTTAGAGAGACCAATCTACTTCGAGTGTAAACTAAACGAGCCAATGGATATTGGCATGCGATGATTGCATCCAGTTGCTGCTGATCACAGGGTGATCATAAAAAGGCAGTCGGTGCAACGCATACTAGCTTTTCGCTTCCGAGCAGAGCGAAAAACATCGTTCTGCTCCTACCAAACGGACTTCGTGTGTGACGAATTAATGCACTCTAGGGTGCTTCTTGTGTTGGCAGACGGCGCCCCCCCCTGTTGTGCTGCAAGCGGCCATCTCCCCCCGTGCGTCTCAGCACGTAAAAGAGCATTTCCCTAAAAGAGTATTTTTTTTTTCTCTAAAAGAGCATACATAGGTGAATCTTTGTAAAGATGATGGATTGTCTTTTTAAAGATGCAGTTTCACCCATGCATTTCTGGATGTGGTTGTTACCTAGCGCCGGGTGATGGTCACGACCGCTGCCTCACGTGTCTGAGCATTAAACACACAGAGGTGGCATTCGCGGATGAGTCATGTTCCCATTGTGGGAAGACGGCCATCTCTGAGCTGCAGACCAGGCTCCATTTCCTTCGGGGGGGGGGGCGGAGCTCCGTTGCCTCTGCTGCAATCTAGTGTTCAAGAGTGTCAACAAAGGCCCTACTCTGCCAAACTGTGGAACTAGGTAAGAATTGCACCTCAAACTCAGACCCCTCCTCGGCCCGCTCACAAGGCGCTCAAGTTGGGTCTCTACATTCCACCTCGCTGCCCAACTGCAGGTTCAGTAGTAGTTCCCACTTATATAGTATCTGGGTGCCTGGCTAACACTACCCAGCCCATCTCGCTAGCTTCTGTGGAACATCAGCCTTGGCTATGCGATTCAGTTCGCCCTGGCGTCCCCTCAAGTCTGTTTCACGGGTGGATCTGTCCCTGAGATTGGTTTGCAGCGATCGACCTGGAGAATGCATACTTTCATGTGTCGATCCATCCAGGCCACAGACCATTTCAGCAGTTAACATTCAAAGGACATGCATATCAGGACATGGTCCTTCCCTTCGGGTTGTCCCTGTCTCCCCATGTCTTCCCAAAAGTTGCAGAGGGGCTCTAAGAGCAAGGTGTTTGCATTATCATCTTAACGATTGGTCACAGGATCAGTTGTGTGAGCACAGGGACCTGGTGCTCTGCCACCTCAGCCAGATGGGTCTTTGGGTCAAGTGGGAAAAGAGCAAACTCACCTCACAGTGGAACGTGCGCGGTCAGTGCTAAACTGCTTGAATACATTCAAGGGTAGGGCAGTCCCACTGAAACCAATTCAGAGGCTCCTGGGGCATATGGGAGCTGCAGCGGCAGTTACACAGCTGGGGCTGCTTCATATGAGACCGGAGCACTGGCTTCATGGCTGAGTGACCTCTGGAAACTTCATGTCTGGTCCCTAGATGGAAAGCTTCTAGGTGACCTACCACAGGAGTTAGTTGATACCATCACTTCAGTGAGACCATCATCTACAAGACAAACTTATGCCTTGAAGTGAAACCTGTTCATCGAGTAGTGTTCTTCTCACCAAGAAGACCCCTGAAAACGCCTGATCATGGTCGTAATTTCCTTTCTGCAGCAAGGGTTGGAGCTAAGGCTGTCTCCCTCCACCCTTAAAGTCTATGCCATTGCGATTGCTGCTAACCATGACCAAGTGGAATGGAAGTCGGTAGGGAAGCATGACCTGGTCATCAGGTTTCTTAGGGGGCGAGAAGGTCAAATCCTCCCTAGCCCCCTTTTTACCCTCTTGGGCCCTGTCTCTAGCGCTCAACACACTACAGCAGGGCCCATTTAAGCCTTTGCAATCAGTCGAGCTAAATTTCTCTCAATAAAAACTCTGCATGCATTTTTGGTCAATGATGTGTGCCTATAGTATGGGCCAGCTAACTTCCAGGTAATCCTGAGGCCCTGGCCCGGCTATGTTTGCCAAAGGTATCTACTTCCCTTTTCAGGGATCAGGTAGTAAAACTGCAAGTGCTTCCCCCGAGGAGACTTAGCCCTAGCTTTGCTTTGTCCCGTCCAAGCCTTAAGATGGTACGTAGACTGGACACAAAGGTTTTGGACCTCAAAGCAACTCTTTTTCTGTTACGGAAGCCGGCAGAAGGGCAAGGCCATCTCTAAGCAGAGGATGGCCCACTTGATTGGAGATGCCATTACCCTGGCTTATCAGGCACAGGGTGTGTCCTGCCCACTCAGGTTGCAAGCTCACTCTACTAGAAGTGTTGCATTCTCCTGGGTGCTGGCTCGTGGCACCTCGCTGACAGATATCTGTAGAACTGGGTGACCCCCAACACGTTCGCTAGATTCTATAGTCTTCGTGTGGAGCTGGTATCCTCCTGTGTCCTCAAAAGGGTAGGGGCACTTAGAGGCCCCGGTTTAGTGTCAGCTTGCTAAAACTGCTCCAGAATGTATGTACTGGAGAACCTGTCAAGCTCCTCCATCCCCCCAGCAATCAGATGTGGTGGAGATGTCACATCCCAGCTGCCTTTTTATGCTCTAACCCCTGCACTTAGAGATTTTTGCGAAAGCATCAAACAAACATTGTCACATGTGCGTTCACAACCCTGGCAGAATCTGCTATGTCTGCCGGCTGCAGCAAATTCAAGCAAAAGCCAACACATATTAGTTGTGTGAAAAAGCAAAATCACCATAACTCACCTATTAAGAAGAAACAAAGCAACCTCTGTGTCCAATGCCCTTCCGCTCTTTGAGTTCTCTCCACCACTGGAAAGCTGCTCCAATATTTAAGCAGGTTCTACCTCTTGCCTGATCATAAACCTTCATTTTAATGTTTTGTTTCTCCAAAATTTTCATCTTTTTTATCTGCCATCTCTCGCTATCTATAGTCGATCTGCTAATATCTGTCCTGTGCACTCACTGAGCGCTCTCTTCTTCCTATCATTACTAGACACGCCCCTTACTGTTGATTGGGTGCAAGTTTGTTTTGGGACTCAGTCTGTGTTCAAAAGCATTTTTCAAAAATCGCTTAGAGCAGCTTTAAAGGAATAATTCAAAAATTAAACTTGGCTGAAAATCTATTCACAGTCAAGCCATCCAGCATTTAGATAAGTTTGTTTCTTCATGGGAACAGATTTGGAGAAATGTAGCATTACATTACGTGAACTATTCTTTTAACATCCATTGAACCTTTCCATTGCATTAAAGGTTCTTTAAAGTGGAAAAAGATTATTTAGATATTTAAAATGTTCTTCACACTAAAAATGGTTCTTTCAAAAGCTGTTCACTGGAAAGGGGGTTCTTCTATGGCATCGCTGTGAAATCTATTTGGAATCTTTATTTTAGGAGTATATGCAATGGGGTTCTCACTGTTTTGGACCTCACTGTATAACACTAAGATTATAAGCATGCAGACTCATGCGATGTTACACAGTGATAACATTCTGTGGAAGTTAATGCTATAAAAGTGACATATTCACTCCAATGTGTAACTTTGTTCACTGTGTTCTAGTTTCTCGGGAATACTCAGACTGGATAATGACTAAGGAGGCCTGGATTCAGCCAACCTCATTAATGATCCAGGGCTTCTGTCGAGTCAGATTGCTAGCACCTTGGAATGCACAAAAGAAAACTTTATCCATCCCTCAAAGATTCCCTAAGGATAGATTTACGTAGCATCTCTGAAATTCCATTGTCACTGGAAGAAGTCAGTCTACTATTGAGCAAAAGTGGAGCATGTGATTTCTGCACCACTAGTGGCGAAAACTGGAATTGCAAAAAAGAAGAGTTTCCAAACACCCCTACCACCCAATTCTCAGCAGCCTTGGCTCAGGACAAATATTTACTTTCATTTTGTCCATCTAAGCCACGGACTTAAACAACCAGCTTTGAGAAGAACCACACTCCAAAATTTGATTAAAAAAACAAATAAATAAATATAAAGTTCTATAAGTGTGTGTGTGTGTGTGTGTGTGTGTGTGTGTGTGTGTGTGTGTGAGCATGTTTTTGTGACATATCAGGACACAACTTTGTATAATGACATGGGTATGACACAGGTATTACAAGGAGAGGGTGACTTATGAGAACATAACCCATGTCCCATGTAGGGTTAGGTGTAGGGCCATAGAATATACAGTTTTTACAGTATAAAAACCATTACGCTTATGGGATGTCCCCACTTTTCACAAAAACAAATGTGTGTGTGTTTGTGTTTGTGTGTGTATGTTTATATAAATAAATATATATATATATATATATATATATATATATATATACAGGTTTTAACAAACACTTATTGGCGGATAACGATATCAATACTAATTTTAACAAACACTTATTGGTGGATAGCGATAACGATACTGATACCGATATTTGTCACTTCCTCTCCAATTTGAAATTTTGGCATCAAATTAGATAGTATTTTGATTATGCTTTAGTGAAAGTGAAAGTGAAAGTCACGTGACATACAGCAACCCTCTACATTTTGAGTTAATCACTCGCATATGCAACTAAATCTTCACTCTGGGTGACCAAATGATGTAAATATTAGCCAATGGCTAATGAATTCTCAGATTTTACTTGCCAGTGTGTAAGCTGGAGGCTAAGCATAAATTTAGCACAGATACATTTTCAGAGTTTCACTCTCCGTCAAGCTATCTGTGCTATTTTCAGTTCATCTCAATGGATGTGCAATGCACCTTTATTTGACGTCTAGTGTAAAGGTGCACAATATGGAGCCAAAAGAGTCTCAATAAAGATAAATGCACACACTACATTCACATATGCACACACAGGATTCATACATGCACACATATGATTCATAAATACAAACACAGGATACACAAATGTGCACAAAATTTACAAATGCACACACAAAATTTAAAAAGCACAGAAGATTCATAAATGCATACAAAATTCAGAAATGCACACAAAATTCAGAAATACACACACAATTCAGAAATGCAAACAACATTTACAAATGCACTCAAGATTCACAAATGCACAGGACAAGATTCAGAAATGTATTTCTGATGCACACACACATATATCTTGATTTACAAACTGCTTGCGGTCTGTGAACTTAACTGCATTTGTGTGTGAATTTTGAGACTCCCCTGACTTGGCTCGACACACAAATGCCTTTTTTTAAACAGGGAATGATCTGCAACCAATCAGATATCTCCCTTGTTTTAGCCAATCACAAGAACGCACTCCACGTGGGGGATTGTTTACTTATAAGCCAATCACATGAACGCGTTCACACAGCGCAATATGCCTGTGGTGCGGCATATTATAGCCTACTTATTTATGAAATTGTATGAAAATACAGATGTTTAGATTACAATTCAGGTTTATTTTTTATTATTTTTTACAAAATATAAATTTAAAAATGTCTCAATACATATAGCCCAGTGACTGCAGAAAAAAAAAAATAACCATGGATTCATAAATTTGCAATAGGCAATTATTTCATTTTATTGAAATATTTTAATGAAAGTAAAAAAAAAATGTACACATTTTTGAATATTTAAATATATCTAAATATTCTTTTGGATGCAATATAGAAGTCACTTTAATTATACTATTCGGTCCCTACATGAAGAGAGAGTCAGTGGTCCGCTGCGAGAGGAAAGTGAGTTGTTCGCTGCATGACTTGTGAGGAAAGTGAATCGTTCGCTGCGTGAGGAAAGTGAGTCGTTCGCTGCGAGAGGAAAGTGACTCTACGGCTGCGGAAAGTGAGTCTCCTGCTGCGCAAAGTGGGTGTCCGGCTGCGCAAAGTGGGTCGCCGGCTGCGTGAGGTAAGTGAGTCGTTCGCTGAGGAAAGTGAGTCGTTCGCTGCGTGAGGAAAGTGAATCGTTCGCTGAGGAAAGTGAGTCGTTCGCTGCGTGAGGAAAGTGAGTTGTTCGCTGAGGAAAGTGAGTCGTTCGCTGATTGGCTTATAAGTAAACAATCCCCCACGTGGGGTGCATTCTTGTGATTGGCTAAAACAAGGGAGATATCTGATTGGTTGCAGATCATTCCCTGTTTAAAAAAAGGCATTTGTGTGTCGAGTCAGGGGAGTCTCAAAATTCACACACAAATGCATTGAAGTTCACAGACCGCAAGCAGTTTGTAAATCAAGATATATGTCTGAATCTCGTCCTGTGCATTTGTGAATCTTGAGCGCATTTGTAAATGTTGTTTGCATTTCTGAATTGTGTGTGTATTTCTGAATTTTGTGTGCATTTCTGAATTTTGTATACATTTGTGAATCTTCTGTGCTTTTTAAATTTTGTGTGTACATTTGTGAATTCTGTGTGCATTTGTGTATCCTGTGTGTGTATTTGTGTATCCTGTGTGTGTATTTATGAATTATGTGTGTGCATGTATGAATGTAGTGTGTGCATTTATCTTTATTGAGACTCTTTTGGCTCCATAGCACAACTCCCCGTCACTTTGTGTCACACACATGAAGAGAGAGAGAGAGAGCATTCAGCAGGCCTACAGAACAAATACAACAGAACAAATATACATATTAAATAAACTTTCATTTAAGGTAGTTTTAACAGTTTTCAGGTACAGAAATAAAAGTAAACAAATGTAAAATAACATTTCACTGTATATTATTCCTTCTTTATTGTAACATACTTTATGATTAATCTTCTAATTTGTTTTCGTATACATTTTCATATTTATTGTAAGTTTAAATATGTATGTAATGTATATATGTATATCTATATGTAATTCGCTGTATGTTGATGGTAATGCAGCTGAGAGAGAGAGTTTAATGTGCATCTCGTGCTGTGCTTTGTTTAGCTCTTATGAAGGTTTTTTTTTTTTTTTAATTGAAGAAGGACGCAGTAAACTTAATAAAACATCAATAAAGTTTTGGTCAACACTCAGATGTGGTCCGATACACTTATTTAGTCAAGATTGGTGTGCAATCTTTTGTCTTTTGTTATTTGTTTAGCATTAAAGTGCAGACAGAAGCGCTAGGATTATGCAACAACAACAGCTCAGAAAAGTCATAACACAGAAATAATGTTGTTTTATGATTGGAAAAATTAATAATTCCATGAAGTAATGATAATTAAGAACATAATTTAAGTTTATTGCAAAATATTCAGATATATACAAATTCAGTAAAAAAAAAAAAAAAACTTTATTAATACTTAAATTAATACTTCTTTTCATCAAGAATGTGTTGCATTTATCAAAAGTGACAGTAAAGGCATTTAAAAAAAATTTTTTTATATTTCTATTTAAACTAAATGAAGTTCTACTGAATGTCCCGTTCATCAAATAATACTGAATGTAAATAGTTTCCACAAAAATATTAAGATTTATGATATCTGAAGGATCTTATAAGACTAGAGTAATGGCTGCTATAAATTGCAGCTTTGCCGAATAGGCAAAGGAATACAGGAATAAACTACATTTTAAAATATATTAAAGATTCAAAGAAATATCAAAACACTGAAACAGAAAAGGCTATTTTCCCTACAGTGTTTGACCAGTCGGTTACATACAGCTGTCTCTGTAAATGAACAATTACTGTACCTGTAAAAATACATGATGCCTATTGTGATTTAATTGAGCTTAATTTACATAACATGATCGAATCCACTATTTTCTAGTAAGCACTGGGCAGATATTAAATTTAATTTCATCTGTAGAAAGTAAACCGATTATAGGCAGATCTAATCATATGAGCTCAGGATATCATGGTATACCTGAAATTAAGTTGTGAAATTACCCTTCAGAACTTTCATTCGGTATTCTTGTAATTCCGCTCAACGGCCTCATATTTGCTTTCAGATTTATCCTGAGGTTTTCAAGGAGAGAGTGTGCAAACCAGTTTATAGCTCCCATCAACCTAACCACGACAAGTGTATCCCTTGGGCTGAGAAATCCATCCAGTTATCTCTGAGTCTGTGATAAATAATAAAAAGTTCCCATGATATTACCAGGCAGTATAGTCTAAACTCCACGGCATGGTGGAGGTTGGCATACGGCAGCAAAGTGTGAGCTCGATCCCCTGCTAGTTCACGGGCAAGTCACTTCCCTCAAGTTTCAATTAAAAAAAAGGAAAGGAAAGAGAATGAAATAAAGATGGAGCTGTTCATCACATGGAAAAGCTCATAAAGAGCTTTAGTATGCCAACAACATATTGGAGGAAGAGATAAATGGTATCTTGTAAACACTAGGAGATTTCTTGAATGTTTGAGAAACCGAAGTATTTCAGCCTCAAATTACTGTCAAGGATAAATAATCTCTCCGTCTGCTGTAATCAGTGAGTGTTACACTCATAAAAGGTCATAAAGTTGGAGCTTGGGGGACATTGTGAGTAATGGTGCTTGTGATTTTCTTTCACTCTTTCATCTTGACGATCCAAACGGTGCTGAAGAAGGCTTTTACAACAATGACAAAGGTAAAGCAGAGGCAAGCAGTATGGTAGGAATTTGATCCCAATTATTTTGAAACTGCTATAAGTAAAAAGTTCAGCAAGATGCAAAACGTGATTTTCAAGTAGATGTCAAGGCCTGTTCACACGGAACCAGATGCCACACAGAAGCATAATATATATCAGAGCTGGGTTATTTTGAGAATGTGGAGAACTTGAATGGTGCACAACCCTGTATCATGGTTCCCATAAAAATATTAAGCACTAAAAACTGTTTCTAAACATGGAAAATTATAAGGAACATTATTAATAATTGAGCATCAAATCAGCATATTAGAATGCTTTCTGATGAATCACGTGACACTGAAGACTGGAACAATAGCTGCTAAAAATTCAGCAGAATTATGAACCGGAAGAGTGGCATTTAATTTTGCATTTCTCTGATTGAATGTGTCAGTGTATTTTGTGCACATAATGTGGGTGTCAGCAAAATAAACGTGAATGAACATCAGAATGTATGTTGAAATAATAGAGTACAACTTACTGAAATATATCATGTCACATGTAATTGCTCAATCAATCTTTCAAGTGCGTAAAGACGTCAGTAAAACACCTAGTAAGCAACATCACATTATTGTCACATTTATCTCAGGAAAGTCATTGAATGTCCATAAATTCATTAGTCAGCTAGGAAAAAAATAACTCTAGAGTAGAGCATTTTACTAAATATATCCACTATTTTACATACAGTATTCATATTTTTACTTTTACCTGTTGTCTTCATTATTTAATGTATATTTGAATAAATGTGTCATAAAAACTTGTTTAATTACAACCACGGTTTAAATGTTTATATTTCAGAACCAAACTAGTGTAGAAAAATAATTCTGTTCTTAAAAAGTTGACCTAAAACGTAGTTTTCTATGTAAATTAGGCTTAATATACTCTGCATTTACAAAACTTTTGTGCCTAGCGCTTTTAACGCCACACTATTACTGGCCAAGGAAAGCAGACGGTAAACCAAATTTAGAATAGCTGTTCCATTATAACCAGGCATATATCCAGACCAGTGAGGTGAGTTAGCCGAGTCAGGCACCTGGACCGCAGTAGTTGGGCAATACTGTACAGTCCCAGCAAAGTATGCCAGATCACATAGTGTGCAGCATTACCCAACAAACTTATATCCGGAACCAGCCTGAAAGATGGTCGCATTTTCATGCTTATCTCATTTGCATAAACCCTTTAGTGTACCAAGCGCTAAAACAATACAAACAGTGCATGCAAATTAAACAGCGCTATCAACGGCACCATTCATTCTTTGTGAAACCTCCCAGCATTGTTGTTTTTAAAATCTTGTTTTCTAAGTTCTTCATGCCAGAAATTCAGACTTGGTAGACACTAGAATTTGGATAATGCAATGACTACAAGTGACAAATTCATTTCAGCCCGGTTTGTTGTGTCTTCTCTTGGAGCGGACAGCGAAATTTCCCAAACTAACCTGAATAAGCCGGCCCTGTTCGGTCTGCAGAGTGCTGAGCTCCTGTCCAATGTTGCTTTGGCCTTGTCTCAGCGCGTTGTACTCCATCTTCAGCTGACTGGCATGGGCAGCCAGCTTGGCAACCTCCTCGGCCAGTTTAACAAGCAAAGCCCGGTCTTGCCCTTTCACTGACTTCAGATCAGTGTCATGGTCGGTGAGCGAGTGCAGCAATGAGGTCTGCACGCCTTCCAGACGCAGGAAGTTATTGTTGTAGTCAGGACAGTTGGGGTCAATGAAGATGTTGATGCGGGAGCCGTCGCCTCTCTCGATGGTAACCACTGCATTACCCTCATCCTGGTTAGTGCTGATGAGAGGGGGGCCGTCGGGGCCACTGGGCGCTTGGTAATGGTTCATCAGAAGGATGATCCCGGTTACTGTGACAGCCAGTAACAAAGCAACAAAGAGCAGGATGGTGCATAGGAGGTAGCTACAGCTCATCCTCTGTAGAAAAAACAGAAAGAACGAGACACATTAGCATACAGAAATAAAAAAGTCTGAAAAGAAGCATTAAAATGACCAGCACAAAAAAAATTCTCTCTCATTTTAATCTTAAATACAACTTTGTAAAGCTGATGCATAAGTAATACACTCCGATTAAACTTGACATACACTGATAACACAGATTAAAAAGTACGTTCCCCAGCTTGCAAATTTCTAAAAAATTCCTGTTGAGCATTAAACTTGCATGGAGATGCATCTTGAAAGATTAATCTGCTATTATGTAATACCTGAAGACTCTTGAACGCATCAATTCAGGCTTTTCACAAAGGTGTTTATAAAAGATGGAAAATAAATTGTATTTGGTCAGTTTCCTAAGACCTAATCATCATCTCTTGCTCCAGATAATTTAAGTCAGGAAGATAGCATTCATAGCACATGAATGCAACCTCAACCAGTAGGAAACTCAGGGTTTTCTCTGAGCCCGGACTTTCAGAATTGGGGAATTCTTTGTAAAAAATTGTTGTGAATGCAAACTGATATTGGAAGTACTCACTTTTCATTTTGAGCACAATATTTAGTTTCCTCTAAATGTATTTTGAATAGCTGCTATGCATTTCTGCATATTGAACCCTTTCCAACAGTAACTACGTACATGATTTTAAGATCTATATTCTCACAATAAGGACAACATCCACAATTATTACAAAAGGTTAAAACTTCACTGACGCTCAAGAAGAAAACATGATGCATTAAGATCCCGGTGGTGGAAATATATATATAACTTTTTAAACAAATGTACACACATAAATCAATGAATATACATTATAAAACAGCTATGCAAATTAATATATTGTTTATTTCCATGCATTCCTCTTATTGTGCAATATAAATGTAGCATAAAGCTAAAACCTACATTAGGAGGAGTGGCAATAGATAATTTTGAACACTTTACACTGATTTCTGTGACTGCCCAGGGCCTGAGCGGTGGGCTGGAATATAAACGACGAGATGAGCAGTGTTTCCTTTGAGGATCTAGCAAGGCAAATCCCACAGGGCAAAAGACTAGAAACTACAGACATAAGCCTTAAAGCTCGATATTACGGTTTGGTTAAGTGCCCAGAGTTGACAACTCTCTCATCTACGGGATTGTGTGGCAGTGTGTGGACGTGTGTGTGTGTGTGTGTGTGTGCGCATTCGGCAACAAACACAGATATAACAAAAAATGAAGTGAAGAACATTTGATGGGAAACTAGGGAATGCCACGCAGGCACTGGAGAGGGCTTGCTTATCATTTTGCCATGTCTTTTTATTCAGGGGAGCTTACATTGCTCGCCCTGCTGTTATACAAGTGCCACTTCAATATTCCACTTGACAGCGGGTGTCGGTCCTTTGCATAAGCTTCGAGTACATTTTGTATATTTATTTGTCACATTTTTACATATATGCTAGAGTGACTCAATGCCTATGTGCCATAGTGGCATTTATGATTTAAATTAAATCACAAACACTCAGGCTGAAGCGGCGCACAGCTGCAATAAGATATTTACAGGGACCAGCATTAAGGAATATTTCTGATCGCGTGAACAGTTCAGATTTCTATTTGCAAAGATTATAAATGTAAAGATCATATATATATATATATATATATATATATATATATATATATATATATATATATATATATATATATATATATATATATATATATATATATATGTTTATAATTTTAAAGTTAAAAAATTAAAATATTACATTATTTTATATTCATATTTAAATTATTAATTAATGAATACATACTTTAAAAAATATTTTGTTTCATTTTATTTGCAAAAAAGAATGTAAAAAAAAAAATTTTGCACATATTTTTTCCCATCAAATTTTTAACTTGTTTTAAGAGAAAATAAAAATTGTGATAAAAGATAATTTGCAATAAAAACTAAATTACAATTATTAAAATTACTACAATTATTCAGAAAAACAAGAAAAAAGTGGCATTTATGGCAAAACAACGATGACATTCAAATCCATAAAATAAAATAAAAACTATGTTAGAATTCTATTTTTGAAATCTATGTTAGCCAACTCAATAATTTAACCTAGTTGACAAGTTTTTGAAACCAAATGTCACAGAAATCCAAAAGTTTCTTTGGATAAAAGCGTCTGCCAAATATGTAAAAGTAAATGAGGTGGTCCTACATTTCCATGTGAAGTTAAATCACGAAGTGCTGTACACTCTCATATACGCAGACACACACCCACAAACGCAATAAAAAGACACATACCCTCTGAGATGTTGATTTAAAAGTCACTGCGGTGAATAACAGCCCCTGCTCTCAAGCTAAATTTCCAGTAAAACACATCTAAAATTACAATGACTGTGTCGGTCCCGAGTAATGGATATATTATTTTGCAGAGAATATTGAATTTCCATACTTGTGATAAAGTGTATCTTTACAAGACACCTATGAACATAAGAACAAGTGCAGCCTGGTGAAGAGGGCTCTATTCCCACACCGAGTGCACGCATTGTCATATTTATTTTAAAGATAATTAATGTGCACAAAAGACTCCAGCCTACTTCATCATGCAGCATCAGTTGAGAGTGGTCTCAGATCAATTTGTTACAATAAACCAACAATACCTGCTGTCTACAGGAATTAGCCGGGCTTATATCTGACCCCTCCACTGTGATCGAAATGCATACAGCAACAAAAAAGCAGACTGGAGCAGCCCTGCGAGAAAATCCTTGCTGACACAATGAGGCAGCATGCACGTCTATTCTATGTACAAGCGCACCATCAATCTTGCTCTTCTTCATTGTGATAGAACCTCTCTACTGGTGTTTAGGAGAAAAACGAGGGTTCGTAAACATTCGGTCGCCATACCATGACCTGCATCTTAACTATATGGCGGGCCCTGACCGTGGCCGTCTTCTGGGATGTCTACGCACCTTTACTTCCCTCTCACACTCTAGTGGGCAGCGGGTAGTTAGATGCCCCCTGAACAGACACAGGTTGAGATTAGAGGGCCATGCTTAGCTGAGCACAGACAATATTTGATAAGGGCCTAAGACAAGGCTTTTGTATGAGGAGAGGTGAAACAGAGGAAACAGCGAACAAAAACACTGCCACATTCTTTTCAACGCCCTCCTTAGACCTGTAAGACTCAGGGCGGCTCGAAACTGATACCCAGGGGCGGACTGGCCATTGGGAGCACCGGGACATTTCCCGGTGGCCTGATGGTCATTCTGGCCTGCCGGCTGCCTCTGTGCAGTCGATCAGGCTGACGTGCAATAGGCTGTTATGCAACTGCGAATTAATTGACGGTCTTATGAGTCTACGAATCAGGCGGTCTCGGAGTGAAAAGGACACCATCACATGACCAAACATCAGCGAAGCACTGCCTAATTGGCTATATCCAGAGGCAGGCTTTATTTGAGAAAATCGCGCAAAAAATGGAGCATAAACTGTGAAAAAGTTGAACTGTTCCACCCTAATATTTACATAATCATTTGGCAGACGGACGCTTTCATTCAAAGCGACTTACAATAGATAAAATCTATTTTAAAATAATAATAATAATAATGACAAACTAGCACACTGTTTTACATAAGGGGATACAGTATTTTTTTTTGTGCCAAAATTGACCAGAACTTGATTTTCCATTTCTAGCCTACAATATGTAGCCTAGTGTAAAATGCTTATTTATTTTGAAGGTGATGAAGGAAGCAGCAGTAGCACTAGTGCTGTTAGTGCTCCTGCTTTGAACAAGAGAGGGTGGACAGTTCAGCTTTTGAGTCAGAGAAGGAACCTTCAGGTAAAGTTTAAGCTATAAGCAAAACTAAACATGCTGGCTATACTCTTAGAAAAATATGTGCTTTTATGATTTATAAGATCATCAGTAGCATGACTGTGATCATTGGGACATACAATTAATGGCTGCATAATTAATATAAATTATTGAAAGTGCTTATTTCATATTGCAGAGAAACTCAATGTGCAGAGTGAGAGAGAGGGGGATTAAGGGAAAGATGATAGAGACCGTGAATGCCTTGATACTTCTTGATACTTCAATTGATTATTTTGCCCGTCCACAGTCTAAGGATTTTGATTTATTTTTTAAGTATAACCCAATTCTAACAACTGAAAGAGCCAAAGAGTTTAGCAGTCTGGTGGACACATGAATTGGGTGGTGGTGACTGCAGCAACAGAGGTGGCCTGGGGTGGAGTCAAATTCCCGGCCTGATTTACTGTCCCAGTCCGCCACTGTTGATACTAGCTGCAGGAACCAAGAAGGAGGTCAAGTGCATTGACACACTGGTGACGTAGATCTGCACGCGTTTCTCAATATAAAGTGCACTGATTTTGGACTTTGCGCATTTGACTCGGGACTGTGATGTCCGCGATGACACAAGTCCGGTAATTCTGCAAACAGGAGCATACTTGATAACATCAGTCAGCTCGCCTTGGCTACTGCAAATTTCCTCACTGTACATTTACAATAAAACGAAATATGATATCAAATACCACTCCCTCCTTTCGTTTTCATTTAAACATAATAACAGCTGCAGAAATGTACTTAGTTCAGGGATATGTGTATATATACAGCCATTACAATGAAACAAAATATTATATAAATTTGCCTTTTTTATTTTCATTTTAACATATAGATAAAATGAATACAGACCAAAGATTACCTGTTAGATTTACCCAAAACTTAATTATATTTTATGTGTAACCACTAAAGAGACATCAGAGCCAGCGGCACATATCAGAAGGTCTAGCCGAGGTGAGGCTGCTCTCGGTGGATACATGAGGACTGAGCTCCCGCTGATCGCGTGGAGCTGACGTCTCCGAGATCGGCGAAACACATTTTTACATAGGCACTGTCTTTATAAATAAACCACAGATTTGAGTTTTATACAACTACATTCTCACCTTAAATACTTTTAAAATTACTTTTCATGACACAATAACAGTAATATTTTGAAAATGTTCCGAATAAGTGGTGGTTGAACCCAACCAATGCTGCGTGAACTCAACCAATCAGGATGTTTAGCGCCCAAGTCCCGCCCACGAAAGTTCTGGAACTTTGAAAAAGTACTACCTCGCCAGCAGGGACTTTCTGAGAGGCATTTAATTACACGGAACTTTATTTAGTTCCTGGTTCCTGCGGTGGAAACACACCGAGTACCAGGCCAAAGTCCCTAGTTCCTGCGTAAAGTTCCTGCGGTGGAAACGTCTCAGGTTACGACTGTAACCTATGTTCCCTGAGAACAGGGAACGAGACACTACGTCAGAATGACGCTTTGGGGAACGCCTCAGGCGTGACAGGTGTCTGAAATCACTATCAAATCATGGCAATCATAATGACCGGCGACAGCCCGTGAATCATTAACGTGAATGATTAACGTGCGACCTGCAAGTATAAAAGGGAGCCTTGCAAACATGACAAACATCCTATCGTCTGAAGGGACTGTTGCAGGCAGGCCCCGAGGCATGGCAGGAAGACGTAGTGTCTCGTTCCCTGTTCTCAGGGAACATAGGTTACAGACGTAACCTGAGACGTTCCCTTTCGAAAGGGAACTCTACACTACGTCAGAATGACGCTTTGGGGAACGATATACCAACGCCACCATGCTAAGGGGAGTGCCTGCCAAGCGGCAGTGACAACTGACAGAACTAGCAAATTCAAATGAAACGCTAGAACCACTCACCCTCAGGTCACACTGGGCTGTCAGTGACAGCACTCCCTACGGTCATAGCCCAAGCTATATGATACCACAGAAAAACCTCCATAAACATAGTTTTAGTGAAAGGTCTACCTGGGCCTGCTCAAGGGCCTAGGACCACACTTCAACTTCTTAGAAGGGGTCCCTTCTAGGGAATGTGGCTAGGGAACCTGAGGGAACCCCAGCCAGTCACTATTCAGGGGAACGTGCCACCTGAAATGCCACCAGGCAGGCCTGACCTGGTGTCACCATACAAGACACTATATTCTGGCCACTTCCTGTCTGTCCGAAGACAGAGCCTCTGGACACTTGCCTTTAGGAAGGCATCCAACCCGAGGGACTGCGAAGCAGGCAGTGAACCACTCGGACCGGATCTCAGAGACGGGATATCCTGGAGAGTATGACTCAGCATAGTGCATTACAACCCTTGCCAGCGAGGGGAGTTTCTCTACTCGATCCATGGATCAACCCAGTGTTTGTGTTTCAAAACACTAAGGAGGCCTGTGAGGGCCTAAGGACTGATCTAACTGGGAGGCCTCATGAGAGGCCTACGACCGACTGATCAGACTCAGGAGACCACATACTAATACTGACCCTCAGTGAGGGGAGCATTAGATCTACCTGGTAGGCAACCAGGCTGTAGCAAGATAAAGAGGTTCCAGGAGGGAACCCGTAGCAGAGAATAAAAACTTGAGTCGAGCCAGGGCGCAAGCTCACCTTTGGTAGCTGCCTGATAAGGTCTGCTAAACTGAAAGTAAGCGGCCACTAGCTTACAAAACCCAGCACCACTGTGAAACTACTCAGGGAGACCTGGAGAGGCCTACTACCTGACAACCACAGTATGTGGGAGCTCACCATCAGAGAGGCCTGGTGCAGCCTACTATCTGATAACCATAAAACGTGAGAGCTCACTTTCAGAGAGGCCTGGAGAGGCCTACTACCTGAAAAACCATGCTCAGTGGAACACACAGTAAGTGGGAGCTAACCTTCCAAGGAGGCCTGGAGAGGCCTACTACATGATAACCACAGTATGTGGGAGCTCAACTTCAGGGAGGCCTAGTGAGGCCTACTACCTGATAACCACAGCGCATGGGAGTTCACTTACAGAGAGGCCTGGAGAGGCCTACTACATGACAACCACAAAACCTGGGAGCTCAACTTAAGGGAGGCCTAGTGAAGCCTACCACAGTACATAGGAGTTCGCTTACAGAGAGGCCTAGAGAGGCCTACTACCCATTACCAGAAAACCCACATTAAGTGGAAACTCAAAGTATGTTGGAACTCAACTCCAGGGAGGCCTGGTGAGGCCTACTACCAGAGAACCATGACATGAAGGAGCTTACTTTCAGGGAGGCCTGGAGAGGCCTACTACCTGAAAACCACAGCTGACAGTGGGCCAGACTGGCAGTCCAGTTGACTGTCTATGGGGCTTTGCCTTCAGGGAGGCCTTATGAGGCCTACTACCTGATAGTTCAACCTCAGGGCCACTTAGTACCACAGTATGAGGGATTCAGCCCTCAGGGAGGCCTAGTAAAGCCTACTACCTGATCTCCACAAAAAAATGTGGGAGCCCATCTTCAGGGAGGCCTGAAGAGGCCTACTTCCTGAAACGGTCTAATCAGCTGGATGTGTACTGCTGCTGGGGACTCGCCTAACAGGGAGGCCCGGTCGAGCCTACTAGCTGATAGCGAGTCTTTCTGCTACTTTAATGAACACTGCTGGAACCATACTAATAAAAAACTTTCCTAAAGTTTTGACCTAGTGTATGCTCCACAATGTTGTGACCCACCTCCGAGGAGGCCTGTTAAGACCTACTACTCGGTAGTGAGTCTTCTGCCCAAACTACCAGGGCCAACCACCAAAGGTGAGCTGGCCTAGGAGCCCTATCTTAGGGGTTACCCAGTCAAGGAGGCCTGCTGGGGCCTACTACCTAACTATGCAGCCTTCAAGGCAGAAAAACTGTTACTACAGCGCTACAGCATCCTGGTACCTAATCACATTGCCAAAGGCAGTGTACTCAGCAAAAAGCAATACCCTCATAGCAGGGGAGTACAACATACGCCACTCTGCCTAGTGGAGGCCCCATTTTAAGGGCCTACCTACTAAATGCAAGGGCATCAGCTCATGGCAATGCTCTGGCTTCAAGGGAGCGGAGTTCAAATACCGGAATGAAATGTAGTTAGAACTCCCTGCTCAACCGGAGCCATCATGGTGTGAGGTAGATAATACAGAGCTGAGAATGGATTACTCAAAACTACCCTGCGTTAGCGGGGGAGTAACACCATATGCCCCTGAAATGTTAGACAGGGAGCGGGCCTGCAAGTGGCTCCAAAGGGTGACAGGGATTTGTCCTGTGCCCAGCCTGGGGGAGCGGAGCTTGCTTGCAAGCCAACCAACTTTCACCCATCGTCCGAGCGGTTCAGCTCAACGGGCTGAGTGGAGCCAGCTCTAGAGGCCTAAAAACAAGTAGCTCTGTTCGGCAGGGTCTTGCAAACTATCACATCGCAGAGCGAAAGACAGCCTGACCCGCCTGAAGGATCATACCTCAACTTCCACCCTGCATTACTCTATCACCCCTGAATGCAGTGAAAGGGGCGGGCTTTGGCCAACAACTCCCATTTAAGGGAGGAGGCTGAAATCTCGGGGAGGAAGCCTACACATAATAAAATGCGGCAGCTATACTTAGCAAAACGCCTCCAACATCCCAAACATAGCCTAGGCCAGCTACAGAGGCGGCCCGGGTTAGGGCCGACCTACAAGCATAGATCTACCTGAGGGCTCGGAGGAGCCACAGCCTACTTGATTGAGAGGCTGTGAAACACTCAACCTACTGCCAGGGGAGCGAAGTACTCAGGATACCAATGTCACAAACCGAAAGGTAGGACATAAGATCTATCTGAAGCGCCAGCGTCAGTCTAAACCTAAAGTAAAAAAGTTTTTTTTTTTTAGGAAGACCAACTACTCTACCCCTAGGCGGCTTAAAGCCCTGAGGCTAACATAGAAATGAGTGGTGGCCCACCACGCATAAAAATGTCATGACAGGAAGGCCATCACCTACTCACACGGGAGTCAAATCTTTTTTTTTTGAGCTTCTCCCTAAATCGTTCTAGCCACAAGCTGGGGGGGGGGCTTCAGGGCCCTGAAGTTCCAATACCTTACCTCATTGCTCCTCTAAGAATGACTCCCTAGGTCTATACAGGGAACAAGGTCTGTAGAGAAATACAAATCAGTGTTAGTATACACACAGAAATTATATTAAAAACCAACCAGTTCACCTGCGGCGTGCAGAGTGAAGACTCGCCAGAGAGTTCTCTATGAACCTGGGGGCCATCACTTTACATGCCTGAAAGAGGCGCTCTCACCAACCAAGCCGAGGCGGGCCATCAGAACCTTGTTCTCATCCTAGACCCAGCCCCAGGCCTGGTGTAAGAAACGCCTGGGGAGTCGGGAAAAAGAGGAGAGGGCTAGGATAGTAACAGCCCTCCAGGAGATGATCCATCACTAACGCTGTGATCGTTTGTACTGGATCACCTCCCTCAGATCCTTCTTTTTCCTGCGGGAGTCACGCCTCCTCTGTGACCTGCTCCTACATGGAGGGGGTGCACGAGAGGCGACACTAGCTCTCTGGCCCTGTCTACGGCCCTCAGGTCGTGAAGGGCCAGGCTCTCCCGCCTGTCTGGGCTCGGATCCGGATCTCAGCGGTATACAGGTCTTAAACGCCGCTGAGCGCGCCTTCGCCTCCCTGAACTTTCCAACCACCGCCTCCACGGAGGTGCCAAAAAGTTCAGAGGGCGAAACCGGTGCATCAAGGAGAAAGGCCTTCTCTTTCTCCCCGATGCCAGCCAGGTTCAACCACAGATGCCTCTCCGTGGCCACCATTGCCGCCATCGATCGACCGATCGAAGCGGCAGTCTGTTTAGTGGCCCGGAGAGCAAGATCTGTGGTGCGGCGCAGCTCAGCCACCGCCTCAGGGGACAGCCCTGCCCCCTGGTCGAGATCCCCCAGCAGGTCGGCCTGGTACGCCTGCAACACCGCCATAGTGTGCAGGGCAGCACCGGCCTGACCCGCTGCCGTGTATGCTCTGCCATTCAAACGCGCTGTGGTCTTGAGCGGTTTGGATGGCAGGGCTGGAGCACTCAGTGTCGACGCCCGCCCAGACACGAGATGGTTCGCAAACGTCTCGTCAATGGGCGGCATCGACACATACCCTTACTCGCCGATCCCCTCAACATCAGCGAAACTAGCCCGCTGATGTCGGTGGATCCGAGCAGAGTATGGGTTCTTCCATGCCCTCTCGATCTCAGTATGGAGATCAGGAAGAAATGGAAGGCTCGCCTGAGCTGGTGGTCTATGGCCGGGGAGAAATCGATCGTCCAGCCTGCCACGAACAACTTCTCCCCTAACGCGCCGCCATGGCAGTTGCAACCTGTCAGTGGCGCGTTCCATTACATCCAGCAGCTCAGCATACACGGGACAGGGTGGCTGAGAGGGTTCAGGGTCCACCTGAATGACCTCCTCCTCATCCATCACCTGCCCGTCCTGAAGAGCATCTGTTGCAGGAACAGTAGGAGAAAAATCCTCTTCGTCATCCACCTGCAACTCACCCTCGTCATCCGCCGAATCATCTGAGAGGTTAACACCCCTCTCAAGACGATCGGCGAGATCCCTCTGGGAACCCCATGACGCGAGTCGCCGCTCTGCCTCAGCGCGAGCGGGACCTGAGCCACGAGGTACAGATGGTGAGCCCTCCTCACTCGAGAAGAAGGCTAGACGAGAGCGGAGCGTTTTCAAAGCAAAACGCTCACAGTTTGCACAGACAGCTCCCTCAAGAGCCGCCTGTGCATGCTCTTTGCCCAGACAGAGAACGCACAGTTCGTGTGAATCACCCGGCGTCAAATACCTTGGGCACGGATCCGCACACTTCCTGAAGCTTTCAGCCTTCTCCGTGCGTTTCATTTTCTTTGCCGACTTTTCCAGCGATATCAAACAGACAGTCCCTGAAGACGAAAAGATGTTTGTCATGTTTGCAAGGCTCCCTTTTATACTTGCAGGTCGCACGTTAATCATTCACGTTAATGATTCACGGGCTGTCGCCGGTCATTATGATTGCCGTGATTTGATAGTGATTTCAGACACCTGTCACGCCTGAGGCGTTCCCCAAAGCGTCATTCTGACGTAGTGTAGAGTTCCCTTTCGAAAGGGAACGCGGCTTAAGTTTCAAGAGGGAAAATCCCCCTATTAATTCACATATGCTTTTATTCAGATTTGTGCAAAATCCAGAAATGAAGAACTGGCTTCTTTTTCAATTAATGAATGTAAATTTTAATTTAACTGACCGCACACCACAGGAAGTTGATTTAGAATTTCAGTGGGAAAGAGAGAAAGGATATATAGAATTATTAAATTTGGAGAAATATAAAAAACTATTTGCTACCTCAATTTCAAATTCAGTCTTTCTCAATTCAATTCTGAATGGAGCACAGCCTTAATATCCTATAAAGTTTCAGAATACATCAAGAAAGATCCTTCAAGGATCCTTAGGAGAGGGGAATCTATTGGAAATCAAATCAGCTTGTCAATCAAATCAAATCAACCACTTGACCGCCTCAGGGTTATTCTATTTTTGTGTTTTTTTTTTTTTTTGTTCGTCTAAAGAAATTCAAGAGAAACATCTGAGAAAAAGTTAAAATATAATTGAATAACTCCATTAAGTCTCCAGAGCTTTGAAAAAGCAACCTCCAAAGAATAAAAATTTCACTCACAATTAGTTTAATTGTAGGTTATATAAGGTGAGATACCAGGGAAAACTTTTGAATGGTCTTCTCTATACTTGAAAATTAGGACTCTCTTTTTGGATGGGTAAGCATCCAACCTTTGAGACAAATATGGTTTAATCACAATTCAATCAATACTAAGAAAACAACCATGAACCTCATTGAGTTTTTATGTCCTTCTAATCTTATACTCTGAACTGCCTCAGGTTTATATTGGTTGTTCAATGAATGCACGTATTCTAAAGGGTTCTCAATACAATGAACATCCAGGCATTTTCAATAGTGATTCACAGTCTGTTCAGCATAGCTTCACTGTAAGGGCAAAGCTTTTAAAATCACTTTTTAGGTGCCATATGTTCTAATATGCTAATACAATAATGTTGTTGCAAAGATGACCTTAAAACTAGCCATGTATTAGTGAAAATCAAACAATACTAAGCTTTTGAAAACATTCATAGAAATAGAAATCTATTCTGTGTGAGAAGATGTAGCATGTGAATAGCAGAGATATTTCATGGGCTTAGCAGAGTTATTGTTGATTCCTTGGGCTGTAATTTCTGATCTCAACATGGTAACCAATATATAATTTACTCATTGGTATTTTTATCTATAGCTTAAATTCAAATCAATAGTAAATTTAACTGCGCTGTGCTTCCTAGCATTCAAAAGTTGGCAAAATTGATTCTGAATTTTATTTTACCTTAGCATTTGTACCAGTGGTCAGTCCACCTTCTACTTAGTTTAACTTAAAGGAACACTGTGCTTTAGCTCATGGGTCCCTTTATCTTGAAATACAAATCTACAGCTCTTGCTGAAATATCGGGGTGCCTCAAGACTCTAATCTAGGCCCGACCTAATCTTCTCATAAGAGCTTAAGTTAGAAAGATCCTCTTCCAGCTGTGCACATACATTGGGAGGGTGAAATAAACAGGCTGGCAGTCAGACATATGTGGTTGTTTACTTTTTTCCCGAGATACAGATCTTCCTGATTTAAGAGTGCTGGGTTTTTATTAAATACTGTGCAGGTCTTGACGAATGACCTTTAATGTTCTCAATGCTTCAACAGAAAACCAATCTCAGACAGACGAAAAAGCATCTGCTAATGTGTATGCAACTTGACTACTAACAGTATACATTCAGAGTATAGGCTATTTATATTCATTAGGGTTGAGAACTGAGAAAGAGGTCTTATTCAGAACTAGTTCTTTTCTTTGAAAAAAAAAAATGAAAAAAAAAAAGAGCAGAATGATTTCTATTAATTTTGGTTCTGGAAAAGGCATGCATTCTTTTGACTCTTATTAACCAGTTATTTTTAGTGAATCAAAAACCATTCAAAATCAGTCCAGTTCTCTCAGACTCACTCACTGAATTACACTTTTTAGGCTATTTTCAACATTTATGATTCTAAATTAATCAAGAACTGCTAGGTTATGATTTAATTATGGCTTAGCTTACTGAATGATTTTATAAAAGAAAATAATGAATGATGCTACCAAATTTATCTGGCTAAATTTATATTTTATTTATTTATTTTTTAAATAGTTTAAAAATGAATAAACTACATTTATTCATATGCATTTGTACCTCCATAATTGTATATTTTTTTTTAAAATCCTGGCAAAAGGTGTTTACACATAATATTAATATGTGTTTCTGATTTGTTATATTTGTTTTGTATAAATCTGAATTGATCTCCTTATTTGCCAGCCAAATAAAAAATAAATATCTCTATCTCAGAAGTACTGAAATAATCATTCAAAATATTATTTTTATATTGCTAATAGATATCAAAGTCATTCAGTATTAATACAATATTTATATTAAAGATACTACAATACATATCAGAATCAATTTATTAAAGTTTTGGATGCCTAAATCTCAAATCGCTGTTAAAAATCTATTTCCTTGATTTATTTTTTGGATCATTTTAGCCAAGAGCTTAAATTAAAGTTAGATATTATTTACTGTACATTTCAGATGTTGGTAATTTTTTCTGTCATAAAATCTTGCATACATTGGATAAATAACATATTTAACATTGATATTGCACTCAGGTTCAAGGTTTCAAACGAAGACCCCTAGAGCACTTTCAGACCCCTTCAGAAACACATGAGTATTAAATGTGGTCAAGCTCCAGTTGTTTTACAAATTAGACACTTGTAAGGCCAAACGCCTGTAAGCAGCTCCCGTCAACACGCATTAAGGGATCACTACGCCATTCGCCCCGAATTACACAGCGACCCAAGGCCTAAAAAATATCTTGTTATACAATGTGAAAGCAGAAATCCCAACAAGCAAGTCTTAGCGCTTTGGGCAGACCAGATGTGGGGGATTACTCTTAATCTGCAAAATGGCCACACAACTCTAGCACTTCTTCTCCAGTTCATTTATCACTAATGTGGCACGGCAGTAAGACGCGGGAACCTGAGCACTGACTCACTACGAGATCCACACTGCCACAGCCACACAAATCAAAACACACACACACATGCATGCATTCACACATACCAGCACAATTTGTGCTGGCTCAGAATATGTGGCTTCATTAGCCAGTTTGAAATGATAAATAGTTTATTGTGTGTAGTGGGGGGGGGGGGGGGGTGCTTGGGGCTGTCAAAAGCAGAAAGTTCCTCCCCCTCCCTCCAGCTCCACCGAGGCTATTAAAACGGCATCGTGCTAAAGTGTAAAACTGTTTTTCTGAGCCAATAGGTGATGACATCCTGAGAAGAGCCCTCTGTGTATCTTTGAAACATCTCACAAGCATCTCCGAAGCAGATAACGGCACCTTGCTGACAATCTGATAAGTTACTAGTGGGTCAAAGCGATGCAACGTGCTAGTTGTAGCCTGAGGTGAATGAGAAAAATTATTCTACATCCTTTGTAGGGTGAGACCGGTAAACAAGGCAGGGGATATGACTTCAAAATGAACGTAGCGTGCATACGGTTAATTAAAAAAGAAAGGTAACAACAGTTCCCCAACTGTAGAGTTGTCAAACTGAAATTAGTGGGTCAAAAAACAACATTCTTTGATTTCAGGTCTTTCTGGGTAAAACCACAAGGCATTTGCAGAGAAGCATTCATACTTTAAACTCTGCGTCCTCTTACCATCTCAAAGGAAATAAGTGGGTGCCAGTGCGAAAAGAGGAAATCAACACTTCAACGGTACACGTTGCTTCACGAAATTGCCATCATGTGCAGCTAAAGTGGGTCTGAAATCTCGGCCATCAATTTTTAATCATAGTCCTCTTCCACTGACCACTAAACCTCCTTTCTGCGAACCTTAGATAACTTTGACTTTGACTTTGGCTCTCTTTAATATCTCAAATCTTTAAATAGAAAATCTTTCATAAAATCTTTTAATCTCAAAGAGTATCAGAAAAGAACTCCAGAGTGTCTCATACTGGGCTCATATTTACCAATGTGTCCACAATCAAAAATGAAAGATTTCAACATGGTGTCAAAATATCTTAAAGTATCAAGATATAAGTAATTGAGCTTTGCATCAATAATAGGAATAAATGCCATTTAAAAATAGATTAAAATAGACAACAGTTGTTTTTAAATAGTAATAATAATTCAAAATATTTCTGTTTTACTGTATTTTGATCAATAAATGCAGCATTGGTGATTTCTTTAAAAAAAATATTTTTTAAATCCTGCTTTAATTTGGTTAATTCTGTGTTGCATTGTTGAGCATTTTGCTGACGTTACAATGTTATGTCTAAAACATAAGTTACTTGATACCAACTTTTCTTTAATGAACTGTTAATGAACTTTAAATATATATATATATATATATATATATATATATATATATATATATATATATATATATATATTTAAATATATCTAATATATATCTAATATATATATATATATATTAGAGCAGCAACTAACGATTATTTTTTCTGTCAACTAATCTAACGATTATTTTTATTAAAATAAATTATTAATCTAATGTTCTTTTCTTGATTAGCTAATTAATCCTTTGGATACCTTTACAAAAAAAATATAAGTACAACTTCTAATATAATATTTCAACCTTTATTCATTTTTTTCCCAAAAATACTTCAAGGTTGAAGTTTTTACAGTATACAAAAATAAAGAGGCAAAGAAAATTATTTTACTATGGTAAATATGAGTTAATTATAGCATTTATAATTAAACCACAGTAGCCACAAATGTATAGTTGTCTGAGACGTCATGAAATTTAACATCACAAACCATAAAATGTAGTCAGTGTTCTGCTATGGTTTATTTTCATAATAGGTAAACACAGGTTACAAGTTAACACGATCACATTTCCTTGATTCAGCAGCTGCATGATATGACGCCGAGAGTCTTGTCTTGAATCCAGAGAGCTGGAGCTGATTTGGTGTAGATCAGTAGTTTGGTGGTTCGTGACTGTTGTCTCGCGGCGTGCCGTCTTTTAACACTTGTTCGAAACCCGCGCCAACACAGACTTACTTTCTTTTTATTTATTTATTTATCCTACTTACTTCAGCCGCTACAGGTGATCATACCAATAACTTTTAATCTTTACAAGAATATCAGAATCATGCAATGAGCAAGTCTGAGTTTATTAGACACTTAATAATATCACATCAGTCTGTACTTTTAGAATCGCCGAATCTGCTGCGGTCGTTCCATCACATCTGCAGCAAATACCTGAACCAGGAAGTTGGTCACAGATAACACTGTAACCAGTTAAACCGTAACACCGGAGAGCGCCAGTAAGTTTTCTTCTGAGGTGCTCGTGCATCGCAGTTGTGCTGCCGTCGTCCATCATCTCGGTTTTGCAAATGGAACAAAGGACCATTTTATTTGGCCTCTGTTTAAAGTATTCCCATACTTTTGATAACCGTGGTCTCTGTTTTTGTGATAGAATGCAACTTTCGCCATTCCCAGGAGCAGAAGCCGCCATTACACAAAATGTAAACACTGTGACGCGTTGCAGCACACATTTCACATTCGTAATTCTGGTGAATAAAAACACAGTATTCATGGGCTTAAGAAATATCTGAGACAAATTTGATACTTTGGTAACAGCATGAGCGCCCACTAAAAAAATTAACTTTGAGAGTGTGCACAATATCTTCAAAGCAAAGCATATATTTACTGCTATATACAACAAAAAGTGTTTGCAACTGTAGTGTGTGTCCACTCAACTGACTGTTGACATGATTTAGCCTCAGCGTGTGGTGCGTTTGTGTGTGTGCTGCTTGTGCATGCGTAACTCGGCAGAGTGGCAAGCAGCAGTGGCAGTGCCTTCTCTCTGCAGGCTTGCCTGTCAGTGCACTCCAAGGACATGCAGCGATGTGTGCAGGCAGCGATTTGTCTTTCAGGCCTCTTCTGGGATCCAGAGAGCAGCTTCTGCAGCAAAGCCATAAGTCACTATTCACACTCTTCCTCTCAGCTCCCTAATGGCTGACACACAGAAGTCAGCTCCGGCTTTGCTCTGACATGCTGAATCAAAACTGCAAGGGACAAAAGATCAGTCTGTACATACACACACACTCACGAACCAACCGATGCCATATGAGAGAAAGTAAATGCATAAGGTGTAAAAGCGAACATTGTCTCTTATTTGTGTGATTCCAACAGTGAGCAAACAGATCACAAAATGCTATTTCGCTACGTTTGAGCAGGAAATGATATGTTGTTTCAGTTACCTTGTGCACAAAAAGTTCTACATCCTTCAAGCAAAAGTTCAAAGGAATGAGAAATTTTCAGGAGAAACCTGGTTTGGATGTCTAAAATGAAAAAGATTCCAAAGGAACTTGACATCATTTTACTGAAACATGAAGGAAACTAGAGAAAATCTTTCATATACAGAGTCATTACTGTTCCCTTAAAACTAAAGTTATTTACATTTATTTTTGTTAATAGAAATAAAAATGAAAATAAATGAAATATATAGTAATGAAGGATTAAAACCTTGGCAAATAAAATACATTTTAAATGGTTACTTACAAAATATGTATAAATAAATAGTTTAATTATTCAAATAATTAAAAAAAGGAAAAAGAAAGCTCATGAAAAATAATCAAGACAAAAACATACAAAGAAATTACTAATACTTTAATTAAATAGAAAAATTAAATGAGAAAAATACAACTAATTCAGAATATTAATAAATACTATATCCAAATATAAATAATACTAAAATAACACTGGTCATCTGGGGAAAACACAATAATAGTTCTGATTCGATTCTGATATTAATTCTACTACATTTACAATTCACTGCCAGATAAAATATGCAAAAATGTTCAATTTAAATGGGGCAGTACCATCAAAGGTACATGTTAACTACTAATAAAAAACTATCCCTTTCAACTTGCTGTATCAACTATTTATTGTATTTTCTATTACCACATTCAATAGTGACTGCCGAAACATTTATTTTTCTGTTGCAGAAGCTCTGTTAAACAGAAAACATAATGGTCTTGCCTTATATGCCATAATATAACCCAAAAGGCCACAACATTTCTAAAAACACAGCTGATGGAGGACTTTGAATTGTTTCAACTCAGCAATTGAGAAAGAAAAAGCAAATGGAAAAATGCCATCACTCATGGGAAGTCCCAGCTTGTGGTGGTTAATAATGGTCATTTATTTCTGTTACAGAGAGACATTTTTTTCCCCAGAATGCCATAGTTAGAAAGTGCCAAGAAATACTACTGGGAGGAAATGTCTCACTGAAAGAATCTGAGATACATTTCCATAAAACGCTGCAGTATTGTAAGGGTCAGGCAAAATGTTTTCAAGTCACATCTTTAAAAAAAATACAAAATAGAAGGAACAGAAGGACACTGTCAATGGAAATCTTTTTAAAATTCAGTGTATTATGCAAAGACGTTCAATAAATTGCAGCTTTCACACACTTATGAACACCATCAAGAAAACCACTTTGCTTCAGAATGGGGACCTTCAAGAATTAGCTGGTAATTTGCATACCAAAACCTCTGAATGGCATACGTTTTGAACTCTGGCATGTGGTGAGCATTTCAAATGACACAGCCGGTTGGGGCTTCACAGTGCAGAAACTAATTAGATTGTCCATAACGGATTCCATCTCACTTTATATGATGTGACGTGACAGCTGCCAAAGCTGTTGTAAAGTATGAAACTGTTTGTTTGTGTGCGTGTGTGTGTGTGTGTGTGTGTGTGTGTGTGTCTGAGTGCAATTGACCACTCATCTCCGGCTTTCCAACTATGATGTGTATATGCTTCTAAAATCCCTTTTAGTCGATGACCAGCTCTCTCAGCAGAGGTCAAATCCATTTGCGCTTCCTGTAGGTGGCATCACACCAGGATGACCCCCAGGTCACAGCAGCTGCAAAAACAGCCTTTTAAAAGCCATCAGAAGTCCCAAGCCACATGCACAAACTCTAGGATGTTATGTCAACAAAAAAGACACAGTAAAAGTAAAGGTGGGACTATTACCTGACACACATGATCCAGATTTTGGTCTGCGGTGCTCAGGAGGAAATCTGAGATCTACAGTTTTTCTCTTAAATGTTCTATTCGTTGTTGACCATTTACAGAGTCACACAGCAGTTCCACTTGTGATATTTTCACAAACTGACACTTTTCTCTGTTTGCATTGTGCTAAGCCTCATATACACAACCAGACCAATCGTTTCACAAGTGGGCCATTTAACAGCCCTGTTTTGTTGAATTGTAAAAATCCTATTAACGGTCAAAAAACAGTTTACTGAAAAGGCTTCGTGGTTGCCTAGGAAAGCAAAACAGAATGATTCCACAACAATTTTCAATGATGACACTAGATGTTGAGAGAAAAAGCAATGCAATACCAAGCAGACATGAGAACTACTCCTACCTACTTGAATGAAGACCCGAGATCTCTCAAACTGTTTGCCAAGATTACGTTTTATATAACATGTCTCCAACTGCAAAAAAACTGGTTTTCAGATTGATCCTGCTATTTTGCATGCAACCAACAGATCAGGTGACATTTTTTCAATCAAAGCAATCCTTTCCTTTCCTAAAGCCACCACACTGAAAGTTGCAAATGATAAAATACCTACATGAAAATCAATTACACAATTAATGCATCATTTCTATACAAAGGATTACTGATTAAGCACATACTGTCTCATTCAGGAAGTGAAAAAGCTCAAGAAGCATGAAATCTGAACACACGGCATGCTACAGTTAAGATTTCTGAATTTGTAAGCCATAATTTCCCAAGAGGAAAGTTGGCTTGATCCAGTGGTTGATTTGGATAAAGGAGTCTCTATGCTAATCAGAAGAAAAAGGTGATGATTTAATAAGAATGACTGAAAAGTAAAACTGTTTTTCAATACTCTCAATAGCTCTTGATAACTCTACAGGTGAGTTTTTCAACATTTAAAGTATTAGCAGCATTCCACCGGACCTTCAAAATGTAGTACTTCTATTAATAACATTTTTTTTTTTTACGTGAAACAATGAGGGGTTTTCAATCTTAACAGACCTACTCTTCTCACAGATTTTTTTTTCTGTATAGGACTACAATGTACTACTCTGTAATACATACAGAAAATGTACAAAAATATAAAAAAATTATATGAAAAATAAATTATTAAAAAATAAAAATTAAGTTAAATGTAACATTAATAAATAAACACTACCATGCAAAAGTGTGAAGTCAGTCATTTTTTAATCAAATTAATTATTTTATTCATTAAGGACACATTAAATTGATCAAAAATGACACTACTGAGTTTTCTGTTATTATTCTATTTCTAATAAATTCTGTTCTTCTGAACTCTCTAATCATCAAAAAAATCTGAATCTTTCAAACACAAAAATATCTGACCTTTTTATTTATTTATTATTATTATTATTTTTTACTTTATGCTACTTAACTGCTTATATAGAGCATATACAGTTTACAGTACATATATCATATATGTCTACCCACAGAGCCTCCATGGGGAATTCAAGGTCCTCCATGTGCTCTACAACAAAGTCTGCTTGCAGAAATAATTAAATATAGCAAACTATTCTGCCAGTACCATGTTTCAGTGAGATGTGATGTGGGAGCGACATTAGTCTGATTATTTTTCCTTCTGTCCAGTCAAATGAAGTAGGTTGTGGTTATGTTGCTAGGTGTCACATTCCAATAAGACACTTGATATGACCGTGGCCACTGTAAAGTTGGTTGGCCAGGTTTTAGTGTTACATTTAAAAGAGCCAAAAATAGATGAGGTGGATTTCTATAATGTCTTGTTTACTGACCACTATCGACAGCAAAGGTTTGGGAAAGTTTTGAATCTAAAATCTGAATGTGACACTACAGAAAATCTATCGTGGCAGTCAGTGGGTGGTTGACAGAAAGCATGAAAGCATGCAGCAGTACTGGATGTCGTAATAAGCAATGCCTTAGATATAAAGCTCTATGAGACATTATACAGAGTAGAATGTCCATTAGCGTCCTCTCTATATGGCTTCAAGCTAAAAGGAGCTTTCAGCAAAGCCCCAGTTTTCCAAATAGACCCTATCATCAACATGCATCATTGTTGTATCTGTAGAAAATCTCTTCTTCAGTTCATTTTGAGAAAGAATGATTATATGATTGGTGTGCTGTTGCTTGGCTACCATAAAAAAAAAAATGTTTTGTTTGATGTCGAAAAAACACTAGATCACTGGTGTGAAACTACTAACCACAGAGCAGTCAAAAGACATATGTTGGCCTCAGCACATGATACATCAAACAGTGTATCAATCGTTTTTGTCCACACAATAAAATCACATATGCTGGTCAACAACCTGAGAAACAGAATGAAAGATTAGATTTGCACAATTTGCTAATACAGAGAACCAAAATGAGAAGAAACGAGGACAAGGATAGGGCAATTAAATTCAAAATGCATCTGAAACACATACACAAATAATAAAAACAACAATAATGATCATTTTTCCACATCTGGTCAAGCAAAATAATTTTCCCACACTATTTTTCAATAAATCAACATAAATTATATTTAATAATTTAGCAACAAATATCATATTTAAAAATATTACAAATATATTCATACAGTATATTAACATACCCAAATTAATTTAATACTAAAAATAACATATGCCTACATATATTTTTATATTTATGAAAATGCTTCTGATCATATTTTAAGTGATGATGCATCTTTAATTCAAAAGTCAAGACACAATCTTTAGGAAACTTAAAAGCTAAAAATGCACAGTAACTATATCGCAATATTCACAATCATCCTTAGAGAGATTAAAGGTTTTTACTGACCCTCATGCTGTTCTGCTGAACACAAAAGAAATTCTGAATAATGTTGGCAACAAAACACAACTCCCATAACATTTTTTAATACAATGGAATGATGGTCAGTGAGGACAATCAACGGTTTGGTTACCAACATTCTTCCCCCAAAAAAAATAAATAAAAATAAAATAAAATAAAAAATAAATAAAATAAATACATATATATATATATATATATATATATATATATATATATATATATGTATATGTATGTATATGTATATATATGTATGTATATATATGTATGTATATGTATATATGTATCTTTTACATCCCACAGAAGAAAGAAACTCATACAGGTTTGGAACATCTTGAATGTAAGAAAATTAATTATTATTTTTCAATATATAAATATAATCAATATATATTGCCACGTAGTGTAGCCCTAGGTCTACTTTAGTTATGAATTTACAGATCAGACAATCTGGGGAGGAAAAAAAATATGGGCATGAGAGGTTAAAAATGCACAAGGCTTCCAGGATTCACAGAGCTCAGAACAGCTGAGTCCTGTTTCAGATGTGCTTAATCCCCATTTCTCATTTTTAAAACCACTCATCTTCAAAATGGCCATGGCAGTGATGGAGATCAGAAAAGCCAAGGTATTCTGTCTTAAACCATTACTTCACTTAATCTTAAAAGATCTGGTGATCTCTCACATTAACTGTCCTTCCCCCAGAGCACCTAAAACAACATCCAGTTTGTAAATCACACCAACTGACTGGCAGAAAGTAAATCTTCTTGTCCTGCATACTACTGAATTTCTGAAAGTGACAATTATATAAGAGTTTGTACAGAAATCAGCTGAAAAGCCAATGCACACTGATTTCCTGATAGAAGCGATAGAAGCAGACCACCAGTTGTGATAATGGCCAATATAACTTCATTAGCTCACAGACCTACAAATCATCCACAAGATGCTCTCAACGTTACACTTACGACTGCAAGCCATGGTGTCAGGATCATTTCATTTGCTCATGATAGCAAGAAAACTAGTTTCACCACTGGCTGAATACATCAACAGAACTGTCTGCCACAACTTTGCCCCAAGTGTCAATGGCACAGAGGCCTTTTAAGAAACATGAACAGAAATCTGAACAGCAACAGCAGGATTTTCAGTAATGGTTTGTAAGATGAGACAAGTGAGGCTGTGGTAAAAAAAAAAAAAAAAGTCAATATGGATTCAATCTCATAAAATGATACAAGTAAAGTTTAATGAAAAAAAATAATGTGACAGACAGACGGAAGCCCCTTTCAAACTGCAATTCCGGGAAATACAAAAAAAATTGTTAGCAATTGGTCGCTAGATTTTGCACTTTCACACTGCCAGTGATTGCCCGGAATATGAGCGTGCGTTCACACACAACACGTAAATGTCCTGTAAAGACGCGCGACATCAGGATGTGACGTGTAATGTACGAGTCGAAAATTCTAGGCACGTTAACTTTCACTTAAGCTGGCGAACGATCTCAGCTTCATTGCGGAAAGTGAGGAACTAACTGATCTCTGCTTCATTACAGTTTGCAAACATTTTTTTTTTTATCGTGAACGTTGATCTGCCTTCGAAACACCTGGTAAAAGAGTCATCACTACGACACACTCTTTATGGCATTAGTTGTGGCTTTTGTTCACACACAGCGCTCTTTCTGGGACTGAACCCGGCAATGTTACTAGGTCCCCAACCCGGGATCAAACCCGGGACATGTTTGCTTTCACACAGAAGGCGACCCGGCAATGTTCCGGCAATTTTCCAGGTCCGATGTGCAGTGTGAAAGGGGATGCACGGACGGACAGACAGACAGATAGAAAAAAACCACGGAGAAACTGGTGGTTGTTTTAGGAAGCTCAACACTAAAGATCTCCAATGAATTATCTAAAACATACTGATAAAGACAACAGATGCATATCCATTTTGTGAATCCCTTGCAGACAGCATGCAGTATGAGCAAATGAGCATGCTGTTTTATCAATGCACCAGAGGAAGTATCTTTATCTGTGTTTTCACTGTCTGTTATTGCTACACAAAAGTGCATGAGTGGAAGGCCACTCAAGGGGCAATACCAACAGCAGCAAAAAATGCATGCTCTGACCTTCCCATACATTGAACACATCTCTGCCAAACATTGTCACGTACAAATCCCTCATACTGCCAGATTCAATCCACCTTGATCATAATCTTTCCACCCCAATTGGCTCAAATTCAAATAACACAATCCACCACATTCAAAATCGGCTTTTATTCCACCGGCAACAAACAAAGAACTGACCGCCTTAAGCACTTGCTTTATGTGATTATCTTTCCTCTAATACATTGGACTAATAGGCTTTGTGGCTATAATTTTCACACTCCCCTGTCCATTATAATACAGCAAATGCCACTCCATTTGTTTTTATTCCACCATATGTGGTTATTTATCAGATTGGATAACTGTGTTGATTCCATGTAATGTTCTATTTTGTATCTGTTGCAATGCAAAATACTATCACGTTTAACATCGCTTTTCATGGCCTTTGATTCAACAATACATAAATACATTGAATGCATGCAAAAATAAGTTTTTTACTAAAAACTAAGTACTTCTAAATTAAAAGAAAATTAAGAAATTAATATAAATTAATATTAATATAATATTTTTTATGGACCATAGTGGTGGCATCAGATGGTAATTTGGTATAGGCTATACCAAATTAAATTAATAAGTGATATAAATGTTCATTTATTTATTGGCGGGGGTCATTATATATATATATATATATGTGTGTGTGTGTGTGTGTGTGTGTATGTGTATATCTAAAATTTTGATTTTTATCAAGCTCCTCCTTGAGTCATTTTACTTTAATTGCAATGTGCAGGTCCTTTTCCAGGCTATTAAAGTGAAATAACTGAACATAAATATAGGAGCCTGATAAAAATCCTAATTTTAGATGAAAATTTCAGATGGCACTTAGAGGCTTTTGCATCTGAACTCTTCATATATATATATATATTTTTTTTCAATATCTATATATATATATATATATATATATTAGGGGTGTAACGATACGCGTATTCGTATTGAACCGTTCGGTAACCGTGGACTAATTAATTATATTTGGAAAATAAAAAAAAAATTGTGAAATATAATGATATGCGTTCAACAAGGTAGCCCAATAACCCAAACGACATAACAGGCAACGCCCCTGACACCCCCGAAGAAGAAAAAAACACCAACTTATATGTTTATGTTAGGCTACTCAGTCAGGCGCTCGCTCACTCAGTACACGCTGAAGGCTCGTTGCAAAATGGCCAATGCGTTTAACAGACCAGAAATAGAAGATCCTCCAATAACCAACAGGTCTGGTGTTTGGGTGCACTTTGGATTCCCTGTAAGCTATAATGGTGATGGCAAGAGAGTGGTGGATAAAAAAAACAACGATATGTCGCATCTAGGGTACACCAGCGGGAATACAAAAAAAAAAAAAAAACACCAGCGGGAATACTTGAAACATGTCAACTCATTTACGCCGACATCACCTTAGTGTGTCAGTATCTGGGAAAAGACGAAAAAAAGGAGAAACATACACGCAAAAAACTATCCCCGCAGCATTTAGACAGACATTTCCAACGGATTCAAACAGGGCAAAAGACATCACCACGGCGATTGGTAGGCTACATTTACGTTATAGCCGCGGATATGAGACCTTACTATTTACCATTGATTCTATCATCACCATTATAGCTTACAGGGAATCCAAAGTGCACCCAAACACCAGACCTGTTGGTTATTGGAGGATCTTCTATTTCTGGTCTGTTAAACGCATTAGCCATTTTGCAACGAGCCTTCAGCGCGTACTGAGTGAGCGAGCGCCTTACTCTGTAGTGGAAAACGTAGGTTTTAAGAACATGCTTAATGTAATTGAGCCCCGTTACAATATTCCTTCACTAGCCCATTTCAGACAGACCGTAATTCCTGCTTTGTTCCAAAAAACATAAGCCCTATAGAGAACCAATTGAGTAAAAACACACTCAATATAAAGAGTTATAGAGTTCCATATAAAAAGTTACATCTTTGTATTTGTTCATAACTACTACAATAATATAACATTTTAATTTTTTTTTTTATAAGGAGCTGTTTTTGTTTTATACAGTATGCTGCTAAGAAAACACCATAGAAGATGGGTAAAGAATAGCTCCATCATTGTTCAATGTAAAAAAAAAAAAAAAAAAAAAAAACATACTTTGTTAGTTTTAATAAAAAAAAACATTTTTTTAAAAATCAAGGAAATTTATCTGCCAATTTTTTCTTTTTGCTGTATCTAAAACGTACCGAACCGTACCGAACCGAACCGTGACACCAGTGTATCGTATCGAACCGAACCGTGAATTTTGTGAACCGTTACACCCCAATATATATATATATATATATATATATATGCATGTTTGTGTGCTGCTAGGCCATGGCATTCTTATATATATATATATATATATATATATATATATATATATATATATATATATATATATATATATATATATATATATATATATATATATATATATAAGAATGCCATGGCCTAGCAGCACACCTACATGCTCTAGTTGAGCTGTGGTCCTTGTGGCAGATCCAGGTCTCCCTCCTGCTCCTGTACCCACTAATTCCCTGTCGCCTCTCTACTGCCTGTGTCAATAAAAATAGAGCAAACCACCAAAAATAAAAGCTGTGAAAACTGCTGACTCCTGAGCACAACTGGTCAAGCAACATCACTGTCTATGTTCATTGCTCTTGAGATTTATTTTGTGCTGCGAGTAAAAGTGCCAATTTGAAATTGTAATAAAACCTTATTCTTCTCTCCCTTGCATTTGCTGAACACAATTTGCATGGTGCACTTTTCCACTGGGAGAATTGACAAGATGCATGTTTTTGCATGTAAATATACTGTGTGCCAAAGTGGTACAACTGCGTAATGAATTCAAATTAGTCAAAAGAGTGCTTAAATTTTTTAAAGCAATTTTAGCACACCGTCTTTAGTTTCATTCAGGTTGACCAAAGATGGCTGTACTCTCAAAAGCAGAGAAGAAATGTCAAACACATGATAAATACCAAAAGGTGTGTCTATATTCCTGAATTAAATAAAGGTGGCTTTTGCAAAATGTCAACAGATCTGACCCAGAGCAAATTAGATTGTTTATTCTTATACCTCATCTAAAAAATAATTCCTCATTGTTGAAGGTGAGAAAGAAGAGACACGTCGGGGATCTGAGTGATGTCAGGGGTTAAACCAAATAACATTCGCTCCATCACACTGAAAAAACGATCCATGACAGTTTGATATACAGACGCCATCTAGGAGAGCCATTGATGTCCTATAATTATACAACTACTCTTAGAGTGAGACCCTCGCCTGTGGGACTCCATATATCCGAATTCATACACCCCCAAATAGCCCCACAATCTTGTGATGGATATCCAGCACAGATAACAGCAGAGAAGGGAAAACCATATATCTGCAGGGACTTTATAGCTTTCACATTCATCCACTGTCAGTGTGCTACAACCAAGGCCAGAAGACTTTATTATGCAGACAGGAAAGATTGACGAGAAACAAGGTATGGCTGAAAAGATAGGGTTGAAATTCTGATAGCATTTCCAGCCACAATGAACACCGAAACACCGGAAAGAATGAACTTTTTTATTTATTTATTCGAGCCACGGTTTATTTAAACCCATTTTTTTTTCTGGATAAAACATTAAATAGCATAAGTAAGATTGTTAGGGGAAATAAATGGCTTTGAGAAGAGAATAAGCAGGGTTTTGTCATTAATATGGCTGAAAAAGCACATGAGCGTCAGGACATAATGAAACAGGAAATGTTTTAGAGTCATCGCAGCATACTTATTAAGCTAGGGGACACTCTAGGTATCCAGTGTTTTATCCTGTACACACATAATGGCTATGTTCAGTCATGTGGTTACAGCTTTCATTACAGAACAGCAGGCTTCCAGGTTTTTGGAGGAGTGTTTAATTGGCAGGGCCGTGTTTGACAAGCATCCCGAAGAAATGAATTTCAGCCCACATGTTTGGACTTTCTATCCCCATTGTGTCCAGCACACAATTGGTAAACATCTCTCACATTGTCTTTGTTTGGCTGCATTGGACTGCTGTGTGTGCCAATGGGGAATTGCTGGACAGAAAGCAGACCACGGCTGGGCACGACTTCACAGATTCTCCAAAGATTAACTCTAAAGATAAAGTATCTACACTTCATCCTGATGAAAAGCTACCCAGGCTGTCAGCAAGTCTGTTCACTTTGCAAATCCTAATAGCTACTACAACTTAAGCGGGTTGACACATTTTAGAGGGAAATGAATTGATAAAACTCTATTTAACTTCAGGTGGCTGCTATCATCCTGTGCTGAGATGAAGTCTGCAAGTTATAATGGCCAATACTCATTTTCCCGACTCTACAGGATGGCAAATGTTTCTTACAGCTTTCAGAAATTTAAATCCCTCCAGCCCTTTATAGTAAAATTCCTTTAAGTAAAAAAAGCCGACAAGCAAATCAGTTACCTGAAGAACCAGTCACAGATGTTTTAGACTGCAGTTACCAGGGTTAAAAATACAGTAGCAGCTTATTCAGTTAAGAACAGATATTCTGTCATTCTTTACTCACCTTCATGACGTTCCAAACACGAATGAGGAGAAAAGGAAATGTTTGGCTGGATGTTCACACTATTTCCTATACAATGACAGTGAATGGCGAGCAGGGTCTGTCAAGCTCCAGAAATGACAAGACGGCAACATACAAATTCAGAATGCATCCTAGAAATCTATACAAACTGTGCACTATATTCCAAGTCAGAAGACATAGAACCAATTTTTGCATGTCACTATTAGGTAAAAGACACAGGAAAAACATGGAAATTTTGCAAAAAAAGAGAATGAGATTTGAGATTCCGAAGACTTGAGGCTCGCTCACACCAAGAACGTTAATTATATTAGCATCTACACCAATGAACAAATATATTAAAGGGGTCCTATTATGCTCTTTTACAAATTGATTTTGTTTTGGGGGTGTACTAGAACATGATCTCATGCTTTGTGGTTCGAAAAATGGCACAAACGACTCGATTAGTTCTGGGTTTGATGAAAGCCCACCTTCCTAAAAACGAAATATGTTTTGATTGGTTAGATGTCCCAGTGCGTTGTGATTGGCAAACAGGATAGACGGTGTTTCAGTACTGCCCCGCCCCTTGCCAAGGCAGCTAGTTCTGTTTGCTCCGGTATAGTTACTGTAAGGGTGGCGTCAATATTGCCATATCAATTTGAGCTGGATTCAGAACAAGATGATCGTGCAGAAACTTTGTACGCACGGATATGGACGGACATGGTGAAAACTTGACACTACAGCAGCTCTTCTTCTTCTCCATTTTCTCTGATGCACTAACTCTGCAGCAGCACTTCTTTATCGTCGTCTTGTCTGATGCACTCAACCAAGTGTTCTAACCACAACCTCGCCCCTCCCCACCTTCATTAGAAGATGAAGAACATTTTAATCATCTGAAGAAACTTTTTCAACTTGTACAATGTAAATGTTCCTCAATGGTTGTTTGTGGAACCATAGATGACAATAAATGATCCTTTACTTTCAATAGTGAACCTATTCTCATGGAATCTGAATGTTTACTAAAACATGTCCTTCTTGGTGTGAACATGCAGTTTGTAGTGCAGGATTTGTGTGGGCTATTTTTAAGGTCATTTTAGTGATAATTCACTTTAATTGCATACAAAATGGCTTCCAAACATCTTTTTTTGCGTTCCACAGATGAAAGAAAGTCATACGACTTTGGAAAGCCATGAAGGTCAGTAAATAACAGCAGGATTTTTCATTTTAAAAATCACTGCAGCTGTTTTGCTCAAGAGTGTGACCGTGTGTGTCTGCAGAAGTAGACCTTAAAGAATATCACGGGTGGGCCGACAATGAAAAATCCCCAGGAACAAGGAGCTAATGAGTCCATCTGACGATACCATACAATAATGGTACTACCTGCAACCTAAACTAGCTTACTGTGACTCCTTTGGCTATTTTATAACACACTCACACCATCCATCATTTTGCTGATGCTAAAAAATGCAAATCCTTCTTTTACCTGTACATCTGTCTCACAGGACCCGTAAGCCTATTTTTAACCACTACACAACAGACCAGAGGCTTCACCTTTTATATTCACTGTAAAAATCAAGGCACAGAGAACAGCAAGAGGAATTACAAATCATGTCCATCTAAGTCTGAATGCTCCAGCACAGCAGGTGAACAATTTTATTCGTCCCTTGAGATCCCAGCCCCTCCTCTCGCTCTCTCTCTCTCTCTCCCAAGTGAATATTTTATTAATAAACATCAGTCAGAAATGGATGGCAGATGAATTCCATTGATTAATTAACAACCCCCTAAAATAACTCATGCAGCACAAAGCAAACAAGCCCAGACATTTTGATAGACTGGCATGACACTTCGGTTGTGCTGCATGTTAAAATGACTCGGTTACACAAGACGGGTAAATAAAGAAGTGCCATTAGAACAAGCGGCTCATGTTGATGTCGACGCTTCAAAAGCAGGGCTTGACATATTCCTGAAAGGGCATTGTATTATGCACACTTTACACTCCCACTGAGAGAAGGTTAGAAGATGCCACGTGAGGATTATAGCAGTAATAAACAGCTGTTACGGCCGTGATCCCATCCTTAAACCGCTATAATCAGGATTGCTATAAACAGGGTGTTATGTACATTCCCCACTAAATGCTCACAGCAGATTACAGTGGCTGTGAAATGCAGGCAGTGGCAAGATATAGATTTTTTCAAACCAGCTTTGAAATAGACAGTGCGAGATAAAGAAAGCAAAGATGCAACACCCTTCAGCGTGCTGAGCTCCACCGTCAGATCTGTGATGTGATCTCTCTGCTGTGAATGCATGAACTTCCAGCATTCATGAGTGAAATTTTCTGTCAAGCATGCAGTCGCTCATACATGGAAGGGCTAAGCTTAATCCTGTAGTTCTGTGTGAGCTGCATAATAGAAACAAATGTATTCCCTCGTGTGCAGAAGGGCACAGAGAGATGTATCATATGACACTGGTACTATATCAATCTGAATACTTGAGAACTAAAGGGGCTTATTATTTACTAGCACTAAACTTATACTAAGCCAATGAATCTGTCAATATTTTGGTATTGTCAGATTATCGGCATCCTCATTTACGTCTGTCGGTGGCAAAATTTAACAAAGGATTTAATGGTTTCTAATTCTTTGTGATTCTAAGTATTGTATGTAGCAGATGTTCCTTTAAATTCAACAATTTCTGACAAATAGTATGCAATGCTGACCATTTTTCAATATGTATTCAATGTTTATGTTTAAAAAAAAAAAAAAAAAAAAAAAATATATATATATATATATATATATATATATATATATATATATATATAATTAAGATTAAGAATAAATGATTATTTTCTGGATATATGTGCAATTATCATGGTCTAATTTCTGTCTTTTTGAATGACATTTTGGCCATATACACACAAATGTATATACGTATGTAGTGTGTATGTGTGTGTGTGTGTGTGTGTGTGTGTGTGTGTGTGTGTATACAAACCATGTATAATATCAGACCCCTTAAATCTCTTTCTAGGCAGCACTTTCTTATCTAAAGCAAATGCTAAAATGTACTATAAATGAATCAAATAATGTTTGTTTAAACAAATAGTTTAGCCTAATCTTCAAGGTCTGAAAGCATGAAGTGATTTGTTAATAGCGGCATGTGTTTCAAAATATTCAGTTCCGAGTAACATTTATGTTTGCTGACTATATAACACGCAATGAGACCTGCGCAATGAGATATGGTCAAAACTATAGTTTCTGAAGTGCCTGAGCATCACAAACGCATCGACACAGGTCTAGTAGCTCCCTACATGACGCGCGTGCAACATACCTGCGATTTATGCTGCTGTCCATCCTCGAGTTCTGAAACACTGTTCATGATTTTCCATCGATCATTTACCATTCTCTGGAATCCTTAACATCCGAGAGTTGTTTTCATGGGCATGAGGAGAGAACGGGACTGTCAGTCTTAAATTCCAGCATCCAAGAAAGAGAAAAGAGAGACAACACAACAGTCTACGGGAACTAAAACTACTTCAAGATGATCCGCGCAAACCTACAGAAAACCGGGGCACAGAACTAGAGATCCACACTCATTTTGTAAAAGAAAAATATACGTACTTTAAGGGACTTGTCCCTCACCCCCAAAAATAAACAAATAAGAAAATGCAGTTCGAAAGCAAATCCGATCTCCTCAACGCACTTAAATACTGAGGAGAAGGTGTGACTGTTTGCGGATGATGCGTTCTGTTCGTTGGCAGGTATTCCTCCTCAGATATAAAACTTTCCCTGTTGAGTCTATGAGAAACAAAAAAAAGACGTGGATTTAGAGAATAAAACATTAAGTTGTGCAGAATAACTGTGTGCTACGCGTCCGTTTGATTTGCTTCATTCCTGTGGTGTAAGGACACGCTTGTGGTGGAGCTCTTGAATTCCGCCCGATGTCCGATCCGTGAGCGAATCGTTCTTTTGAGTCGGATCTTTTCAATGAATCGTTCGATCCGGTCTGAACTGTTTGCTCACCGCATTGGACTGAACGATTCGGTCACGAGTGAACAACTCTCTGACTCATTCAAGCGTAAAGCGAACATGTCCGAATTACATTGAGCCGAGAACCGATGAGTGAGCTGACAGTAAAGAGCGTTTGGAGCCTATCGAGGATTTTTCTGATGGATCAGAGTAGGCTATGTACCACAGTGCTTTTAATGGGTATTAAGAATGGAGTCAGTATTATGGTCTTACCAGTACCAAGTTAACAGACAAGCCAACAAAATGCAACTTCATGTCATGTCCTTGGGGAGGTTTGTTTGAGAAATCCATTTCAGGTAGTTTAAAAAAATGAGAGCAACTAATCTGTCAGCTGGTAAACATGCTGCGATTTGTACTGTGAAAACTATGCCAGGAAGTGTTCAGAACATTGCAGAAAACTCTGTTTGTCCTTCATTTGCACTGCAGCTACAATAAGTATAAGTACCCATGAGCTTTCAAAAAAAGATTTTCAGCTTTTCATGCTATTGAATATTCAGTCCAACAAAACTGCAAAGAGCTAAAAAATGCCATTAACTGCCCTCTAATATTTTCATAGTAACATGGTCCAGATATGCTTTTGTTGCCTGTATTATAATCATCCACCCTCAGGAGCTACACTAATAGCAATTCTGACATTTTTAGCATGTGTTACATGTCATAGATTTAGAGATTCAAATGTCAAAAACATAGCATATCAAACATCCATTCAGCCAGCAATGTGTGCAGTGCAGGCACAAGGAACAGTAACCAGCTCATTCTGGCTCCTTTATAAGTGTGCTTGTCAAACCATCAAGTTGGCAGAGCTGGAAGCACGAGCAACCAAGAGTTGCCCTCTGTCAAAAAGAAGCCTTCTGCGAATAAAAAGACTCTGAATAAGATGCTCAAAAAAGTGAAGGCACCAACAGCAGCTTGGTAATCTAGTCTACAACAAGATGCATCTCCCTGACAGCTTGAAAAAGGCTGAAAAACTGTTTTTGTTGTTCTTAGGCTCACTAAAATGTGGCTCTGTTTTTTAAGGTAAGTGGCTGCACAAAATGTACGTATCTTCATTTTATACATACACTGATCAGCCAAAACATTAAAACCACCTGCCTCGTTTTGTATAGGGACCCTAGTCATGTTCCTCAACCGATTCCTGAACAATTTTTGCAGTGTGCATAATCCTGCTGAAAGAAGCTACTGTCATCAGGAAACACCATTTGTATGAAGGGCTGATTCTGGTCTGCAACAATCTGTAGGCACATGGTAGATGTCAAAGTAAAATCTACATGAATGCCTGGAGCCAAGGTTTCCCAGCAGAACATTGCACATTGTAGTCTGTATGCAAAACGTAGAAAAAATGCAAAAGAAAAAAAATTGTTTCTGCTTTTACCACATCACTGTTGTGTAAATGTACCCTTAGACCTTGTCAAAGTCACTCAGAACTTGTTCTGCTTACTTGTTCAATTGCCTAGTGTATCACACCCCTTGAAAGGTGCTATTGTAACAATAAAATCAGTGTTATTCACCTCACATGTCAGTGGTTTTAATGTTGTGACTGATCAGTTTATGATCCTCCAAGACACATTTGAGATGGATTTACCTGATTTGAAACACAATCTTGACAAACAGTTACAGTGATTCTGGTTTTCTTCATTGAAGTAGACAGTAGCTGTACTTGCACGGCTGGAAATAGCTGTTGGGGTGTTTAAAATATAGTTGCAGAGAGAACAGATTTGCCTTAACCTGAACTGTAAACACAAATAACCTAAAAAACAGATAAAACTGCTTGTTATTATTTAGTAAAATGAAAAACACGATTAAAATTAATCAAAAGAGCAAACTTACTTAAGGCCAAATTTTATTTTTTCAACGCCGAAGGCAGACGGAAAATGAGCTCCTTCTCCACAAATAACCAAATTAGTTTTAATTTATCACAAGTCCTCAAGGGGTTTGGGTAAAAATCAGAGCTGGCAAAGGAATAAAGGGGAAACTCAAGAAACTAGATCAAAAACCCACAATCAATCATGCAGTCAGTCAACAGACCAACCGCTTTGTCGATAAGTTGTTTGTCTACCTGTCCATTTACTTCACATTCATCAGACCACTTACTGCTGTCATCGGAGTTCTCCGTCTTTCTATTTTTCTCTCCTCTTCTTTCACCCTCCATCTATCTGTCGATCTACCTCACAGTTCTCTCTCCTTTTAAGCCTTCTATTACAAATGCAAGCTACAGTGTTCTGTTCTCACTCGGGTCGCTCCTCTGCAGTCTAAACGTCAGATGTTGACAGCGTAATGGGCAATTACTTGCCATTTTGCTTTGATCCACATCTTTAACCTTCCAATACATAACAGTTACTGCAAGGTTATTTTACTCTGAATAGCAGTAAATATGAGGATGCATGTTTCTGTAGTAAATTATAACCTCAGAGTGGACGACAATAATGGCCTATCATATCATCAGGCTTAACACAGATTTATCTTCACATGTCCTCTTGTGAAATGAATAAACCACTGAGGTCAAGGTGAAACAAGGAATCTCAGCTGCACTAATATCATTCTTGAAACTTAATGCAAAGTAAATTTCCTTTAGGACGCCCAACAAATGACTGTAAACTCAGATCACAGTGTGTTTCCAAAACACCTGTATTTTATTCTTTCCACTAATTGATAAATGTTAATGCCGGGTGTAAATTGGGCGGATGAGTGGTTGTTTAGGAAATGGAAGTAATAGACTTTTAAGTTGTGGGAGGCAAAATTATACTTTTTGTCATTAGAGGCAACATTGTGTCGTGTCCAGGGGACATACAATGTTCACTTATTTAGCACATTAGGTGATGGTAGAGTGACAAAAGCAACAGACAGTCCTGCACCGCCAGTCTGTTGTGCTGCCACCTGGGAATATAATGGTTCAGCGTTTCGGCTTCAGGTAGGAGGTTCAGAAAACAGCCAAATTGTGAAAATGCCCATCTGTCATGTCCTTACGTTTATCTGCTAGGGAACGAGAGAGGTTTAAGGAGCAATGGAGAGAGAGATACAGGTAGAGAGAAGATAATAAAGCGAGAATTACAGGATAGACATGGGTGGTTTTAGAACAGAGCCACTGGATTACTTAGAGGATATCTACTCCAGCAAGGAGTATAATAAATCTTTTAGAGTGCTTCCTACAGCAGTTATCAGAGCTAAATCATGATCTATTAATGAACCATTAGCCATTTAAAATTATGCACTTCTGACACTGAGAAAAGTGCCAGTCTCCAGACTTTTTGAAAGAATTTTCACTGTATAAATAAAAGAGCAAATTGCAAATATGCAAAGACAAATAGGCAGATGAAAACTGTAATATTGCATTTTGGAGGCTGTTGCAGATAACTGCAACTGTTGCAGAGTGTGAAAAAGAGGAGATTTGGATTAATTGCTCATGGTGAGGGGAGCAATCAGTAAGCTGGGTGCGGTGATGGTAGGTGGATTTGTTGCATTTGGCAGTTTCCCGCCATTTAAACCTTCTCTTTGAAAAAATGTCTTCCAGGAGCAGACGCATACCCCTTGGATTAAAAAATAAATAAAATAAAAATTATACTTAAGACACATGATTATTGCATGTAAAATAAATAAATAAAAATAACTCAACCACATGTCTAATGCTGGTCAATCCAATCGAGTTGCACCTTCCACAGATTATTTTATTTAAACAAAAATTTCCATCACCACCAATATCGCAAATTGAATATTGAATAAACTTTTTTTTCCTGCAGAACACAAAAAGAGTTATTATAAACATGATAGAGCTGCTCTATTTTTATTGTTTGTTTTAATTTATTATTTTTAAATAAACTGATATGGTATAATACTACATAATATATACATAATACTACATAAAATATACATTTTATATTTTATTTAATATAATATACCTTTATATAATAGTTTTAATATATAATATATATAATAATAATAATTCAATATAATATTTTCAAGGTAAATATTACTTATATTTATTGTGCCATTTTTGTCAAATGATGGTCTGAAAATATTGCAAAAGTTTGAAAGTATTTTCTTTAATTGTTTGTGCTAATGATATATAAAGAGCTGCCTATGAAATTATGAAACCTTAGCAATAAAAAGCAATTGGCAATTTCATTCCAAAAATATTTTAAATATTTCCACTACAGGATGTTATTAAAACACAATACACTGTTTGAGATATGATGGAAAAGGATATTGCAGTCGAAATTAAACTTCAAAATTTCTCCTCTGATGCATTTCTAAACTGTGTTGGACATTCTTAAAAGACAAATTCATTTTGTTAAAAAGTGGAAGTTGTGGCCTAATGGTTAGAGAGTTTGACTCCTAACCCTAGGGTTGTGGGTTCGGGTCTTGGGCTGGCAATACCACGACTGAGGTGCCCTTGAGCAAGGCACCGAACCCCCAACTGCTCCCCGGGCGCTGCAGCATAAATGGCTGCCCACTGCTCCGGGTGTGTGTTCACGGTGTGTGTGTGCAGACACATACCCCTTTGGATGGGTTAAATGCAGAGCACGAATACTGAGTATGGGTCACCATACTTGGCTGTATGTCACATCATTTTAAAAGTGTGAAAAGCATTTTAATTCTACACAAGATCAAATTGTCATTTCTTATTTTTATGATATTTTGCAGTGTTTATTATAAATGATTTATCTGTCCAAATCATTATTTTGAATGTTTAATATCTAATGAAAAATATTATATAGATTCCTTTCTTACCCATTGAAAAAGACGTATGGCTCAAATAAACATCACAATAGGGAAGAAACTATCAACCTTCTGATTCATGCTCAGGGTCAAGCCCTTTTCTACTACAACTCAAAATTCTGCATCCTGCTTATTATATGTACATATAGACATGCTTCTTTTGCCTGTACATTGAACACACGCAATGACTGTCTCTACGAAAGGCTTCGTCTGAATTTGGGATAGATTGAATCTGCGGACTATATTGAAAAATATTGAAATATTGAAACTATTTATCACAGTTTAAATTCAACTGCACAAATTACGCCCTCTAATATCCCAAAGGTGCTGAGCTGGAAGACAAGAGAGAGAGAGAGAGAGAGAGCGTAATGCGACAGTTGTGTGACGAGCGTGTGGGGTGACAGAAATCTCAAATCGGGTGGCGAGGGAGGATGCTGCCGGGCTCGCTGCAACACTGACAGGACTGACACCGCCTCATCAGGCTTGCATTTTATACTCTATTTGTGCTGAAACACTTCAGTGGGTTTGTAAATAGGCAATTATTTCCGAAAGCAGACAGAGCCAAGGATTTTCACATTGACAGCTGCATTGAGTTTAACAAGTGTATTAATAGAGAAATGTCATGCATTCTGTGTGATGGTCCTAGACATCATAATGTCTCACAATGGCTTCACCTAAGTCAGAGGCCTGAATAGCTAACCAAAGGAGTGCTTGTGCTAATCTCACAGCAATGGTGCATTCATGAGGGGTTACATGGCACACAAGTAAAGTATACGTGTCACAGTGCTTTCTGAGCTATGAACTATTTTATAACCTTTTGAAATGTAGTAAGCTACTAATAAAATGTAGTACCTACAGTGGAGCTATTTATAACATCAATATTTTGCACAGGCAAATATAAACAATAAACAATACAATTTAACAAAAAGATCTGAGCTGCCACAATGCTACTGAAAAATTTTGCTAAGCAAAGAATATTACTGGTAGACATGACAATGATATACAAGACATGTAATAGACATGTAAAAGAAAACAGAGAAAAATCAAGATATCAGTTATACAGTACACTGCTATTCGAAAGTATGAAAGTAAGTCTCTTTTGCTCACTAAGCCTACATTTATTTGTTCACAAATACAATAAAACAAGGAATATTATGAAATATTATTATGATTTTAAACAACTGTTCCATGTTTTCTGTAATTTTTTCCTGTGATGGATAATCTAAACTTTCGGTATCATTATTCCAGTCTTCCAGTGTCACATGAACCTTCAGAAATCATTCAAAAATATAAATATTTCAACAACAACAACAAGCCTAACTCAAACTTTTTAACGGTAGTGTAAATTTTAAGAATTTTTTACATGATCAAGGACACAACAGTATAAATGAATATGTAATGATGTGTGAATCAACGAAAATATCACTTATATACAATATGTATTGTCATTTTAAATCAAGTGAAAATATTTTTAAATCATTTTTTTTTTAATTCAATGTTTCGAATTTGTAAAAGCTATGAAATTAAGTAATATTTGTATTATGTGTTATTTCCACACATGCAGTAATATTGTCAAGTTTATTTGTGTGTGGATACGTAAAATGTTGAGAAAGCACCTTTAAAAAAATATATTAACCAGCCATTTTATGGGAAAAATGTTTAAAATGTAATTTTCATCATTGTCATTTAAAAACATTCTGAGATGTAATGTAAATGACATTGCCATTAAAAATTGTAAAAATGACAGAAATCTTGTAGCTATGTCAGTAAAAAAAAAACCAAATAAATAAATAATAATAATAAAAAAGCTTCTACTGAAATGTTTTGCTAAGCTAGTAGATTGCTCCTGTTTTGGACAGTTTTGACAGACTCTACATGTCACACAGTCTCGTTCTTATGCCCCAGGGTTTTGCGGCCGACCCTTGATGCATTACAAACACGCAAACCTAGTTTCCATTAATCTGCTATCAACAGATCCCATCTCTGAGAATTAAGACCCACTCAAACTCTCATTATAGCATGAGACAGGGATTCTGGATCTTTGCATGCATGTATGTGCATTCGCTCTCTCTCTGCTTTGATTTTATCGTTACTTTTCACTGTCAGTCTTCAGATCACTTCAACCAGAAAACTTCACAAAGGAAATTGATCAAATCACTCACAGCTTCCCTTTGACAAGCGTCCAATGAAAGCCCCAGACTGCATTTAGTCATGCTGCAATGGAGATTAAGTATTGGATTGCATCGCCGGATGTGGTGAAAATGATTATCTTCAGCATCTTTGTCAAACAAATCGCACAAAAGCTTACCGTTGCAAAATCACAGCTGTTTGTAAAACCAATAGAAGGAACTTCAGGAGATTAATGGCATGGCTGGTATTCACAACATTAAAGTCTGAACCTAAAAAGTTAAACACAGAGATGTTAAAGGTCATAACAGATATCAGAAAGGAAATGACTTTGCAAAATCACTGGAAAACACAGGTCTATTAGGCACAAAGCTCTTGTCTGTAGATTACATTGGGTTCCTGTGAGTGGGAGATTACTGCAGGAATATCAAATATTTTTGCTAAAAAACAAAAAGGCAAAAACAAAATGTCTAAACTGCAAACTCATGCTAAGAACTAAATATTCTTCTTACAAACCTGATAAATAATAATCTTCATCTCCACTGTGACTCAAATAAAATATAGTTTGGAAACAAGAACTAACATTATTTATAGCTTAGACGGAACAGCAATGACACTAGTATCGTCAAGGTCCTAGGTTTGATTCCCAGAAAATGCATGAAGTGACAAAAATGTGTAATCTGAATGCAGAACACAATAAGTTGTTTTGGTTAAAAGCATAAATGTAAATGCTGTTGTTAGTTGTACTACTTACAGTATAAGTGCCATGTATCATGTGAGAGCAGCAGTGAAGGTGAAGTTTTGGGGTTTGCGTGATCACTGCGGCGTAAATATATGACTTTAGAAGACTTGAAAGAGAGTCACATAGCTTTTTATGGTGGATTTTTGTATGGACTTTTATGCCCAGAACTAATGTTGTATTCTGTTCTTGTGTGTGTGTTGCACTAAGAATATCAGCACACAAGTTTAAAACTATGAGGGTGAGTAAATATGGCTTTAATTTTTGGGTGAGCAAACCCTATAAAAGGTCCATATGTCATGGGGGTGAAGAAACAGCATCTGATGCTTATTTCACATGTATGGCTCGGATTCAACCGTGAATCTCAGGATGCCTAGCAGAGAGCAGGATTGCCATAATTATATTTTCATTTCGAAGAGTCGACAAAGAGCATCTTTAAATGGGAGAGATCGAATAGGAGAGCTTTTATTAATCCGCACTTTCTGAAATAAAGAAATGGAGTCAAATAAAGAAAATAACACATAAGGCAGCACTATTAGTTCATAAAGGATGAGATTGGAATTTTAAAGCAACTGAGGCTGCTTACCTGTTGATAGAACACAGGGAGGGCTGGACTTTCAGCCCCCACAGGTAATGAGAGCGAACTAGCAGATGGTGCCCCAGATGGAGCTTCTCTGCTCTGGACTGGACATTTCAGCAGGAGGGAGAGCATTTTGTGTCACCTGATGGTGCATGTGAGAGAATATGATTCTGGAGATGTGAGGGGGGTGATACCGCAAAATTAGGCAGAGTATCTCAAAATAATGTTAGGTCCTTCTATAATGGGTAGAGGCTGTCCCCTCATACTCAAAATCATGAAAGTGTGGACATGAGAGGGTCGTGTTTTAACAGAGCATAGGGCACTGGCACACACATATGACATAGTTCTGAAGTACTACTGGTGAGTAGTGCATGATATCCCTCTGCAATATTAGATAGCATTTAGCTTTCTGTTATAGGACAGTTCCTGTCCATTTAATGTTACAGTATTTTTCATTAAAGAGGACACATACACGACTATTCAAAAGTTTGAGGTTGGTAAGATTATTTAATGTTTTAGAAAGAATCTCTCACCAATACAAAAACATTTATTTGATAAAAATACAGTAAAACAGTAATATTGTGATTGTCAAGTTTGAAATTTATTTTATTTATTTATTTATTTATTTATTTTTACATTTTTTTAAAAAGCTGTTTAAAGCAGCCATTACTCTAGATTTCACATGATCCTTTGGAAATCATTCTAATATGATGATTTGCTGCTCAAAAACATTTATTTTTATCAATGTCGAAAACAGTTATTTTTGTGAATTAATAATCTTTTTTTCAGAATTCTTTGAAAGTTCAAGAAAATGTAATTTCTTTATTGTAAAATATAAATCTTTAGTAACATTATAAATGTCTTTACTGTCACATTTGACCAACTTAATGTCTTCTTGCTGAATAAAAGTATTAATTTCTGACATAAAAGTGACCTCAATCTTTTTTTATATGGTACTATAAAATTCATTGACTTTCAGCAAAGGGGGAGGAAATGGACCACTCAGAGAAAATGAATGAGAGTAATTGATAATGCATTACGATTGATTTAACAAAGAATATTAAGCCAGATAATTCATTGCAGATTAATTACTGTAGAGGGATTGCTTTTTGCAAAGCCAAGAAACAAGGAAACTTTTGCCTCTCACTGTTAACGACATACTATCAGGTTAAAGGAGTTGTATGCTGGGCGTTTCTAATATTTTTGACTAAATAGACACTCAAAACATGAAAAACTGTGATTTTTTTCTGGTGCATCAGTATTATGATTATTATTGGAAGTGGTAGAAGTAACAAATAAAGTAAAGAAATGCATATATGTCCTTAAAGGGTTAGTTCACCCAATAATCAAAATTATGTCATTAATAACTCACCCTCATGTCGTTCCAAACCCGTAAGACCTCTGTTTATCTTCGGGACACAGTTTAAGATATTTTAGATTTAGTCCAAGAGCTCTCAGTCCCTCCATTGAAACTGTGTGCACGGTATACTGTCCATGTCCAGAAAGGAAAGAAAAACATCATCAAAGTAGTCCATGTGACATCAGAGGGTCAGTTAGAATTTTTTGAAGCATCGAAAATACATTTTGGTACAAATACAGCAAAAACTATGACTTTATTCAGAATTGTCTTTTCTTCCGTGTCTGTTGTGAGCGAGTTCAAAACACAACAGTTTGTGATATCCGGTTTGCGAACGAATCATTCGATGTAACCGGATCTTCTTGAACCAGTTCACCAAATCGAACTGAATCGTTTTAAACGGTTCGCGTCTCCAATAAGCATTAATCCACAAATGACTTAAGCTGTTAACTTTTTTAATGTGGCTGACACTCCCTCTGAGTTCAAACAAACCAATATCCCGGAGTAATGCATGCACTCAAACAGTACACTGACTGAACTGCTGTGAAGAGAGAACTGAAGATGAACACAGAACCAAACCAGATAATGAACAAAAGACTGACTCGTTCTCAAGTCTCAAGAGGGAGTGTCAGCCACATTAAAAAAGTTAATGGAGACGCGAACCGTTTTACACGATTCAGTTCGATTTGGTGAACTGGTTCAAGAAGATCAGGTTATATCAAATGATTCGTTCGCGAACCGGATATCACAGCAGAGTTTTGAACTCTCTCACAACAGACACGGAAGAAAAGACAATGATGAATAAATTGTAGTTTTTGCTATTTTTGGACCAAAATGTATTTTCGATAATTCAAATAATTCTAACTGACCCTCTGATGTCACATGGACTACTTTGATGATGTTTTTCTTACCTTTCTGGACATGGACAGTATACCGTGCACACAGCTTCAATGGAGGGACTGAGAGCTCTTGGACTAAATCTAAAATATCTTAAACTGTTTACCAAAGATAAACGGAGGTCTCACGGGTTTGGAACGACATGAGAGTGAGTTATTAATGACATAATTTTGATTATAGGGTGAACTAACCCTTTAAATAAGGTACTTTCCTATCAAGATGTCAGCTTTGAAAAAAAAAGATATTTGTGTCCCTCTGACAGATTGTTACACGTGGCTTAAACTTGTCATAAGGTTGCAGTGAGATGCTCTCTCCTACACATTTCTGCATATATAACCCAAGTCCTTGTAGACCTGGTTTGTATATTTAGAGTGATTTGGAGTCATTCTGTTGCAGCTAAATGTCTGGGGGCCAGAAATGAGGGCCATATAAGTCAGAGGTCATTGATAAGGGAGTATTATTCTTTTTCTTTTACATAATCACTGACACAGACAGCAGCCAGAGCTCCAAACTGCATATTCAAACCCTACAGGATGATGATAACACATGCTGCATTCATCTGAAGAATAGAGGCTTATGTGAATCCACAGTAAACACCAAACAACATATGAGCCTTTGATTTTTACTGCTGTCCACATGCTCTCAGAAAAATATAAATAGAATGGGGAAAAGTGGATATGTACAGTAAGATTATAGAATCAGTAATGTTATTTACTTAAATGATGGAAAGAAGGATGATGCAAGCAAACAGGAGTCTCTTGTATTCAAAAGAACAATATCTATCAAAACGATCAAAATGTAAACGTTTAACAAATAATTCAATAAATAAAATGTATTATAAATAATTAAAATCATTAAATACATTATCAATTATAATTTTACATATACAGTATTTCAGTATCAATACTTTAACTGTTTTTCGTTTTTTTTCTGTCTGCCTTAATTTAAAAGAACATTGCTTTACTCACAGTTACCATTATAATATTTAAATAGTTTAAAAAAATGGTGTCGGACATAATGCACAAAACGCAGGACTTATTCATGCACACTGTCAAGCATTCCTGCAGCACAAAACAGCTTCAGCCCTTCAACGTCTTCCTCTGCCTTGAGGTGCGAGCATTTTACTGTATTTATGGGAGCATCTGAGCAAAACGACACTTTCTCGGGTTGCCTTTCTCGGACAGCGTCGGAATATTCTCATGATTTGTTTTGAAATTATTTCTGTTTTGAAACAGAAGACCTTCTCTCGGTTCAGGGTAAGCCGTATAATTCGGTTTGGATGTTGATACGGAGGCCTCGGAGGAGAGAGGGAGCTACTAAAATGACAGAGAGAGGAAAAGAAAACATTATACACTTTTATTCACTCCACATACGGACAGCAGAGAAGAGCTTAAGTGTTACATCACCCCCGCTAATGGTTTTATTGGCTGTGTCTGACACCAAACCGCACATTAACAGGTTGATGCAGTCAGCCTCGGCGCTAATAACAATGACATCGCAAATAAAAATGACACACTCCACTGTTATTGTTATCATCTACCTAATGAGTGTATAAGCAGACCCAATGCTTGGCAGCCAGAGCCGATATTTGAACACAGGAGCTGATTAAGTGCAATTCATACACAATCACTCAGTGGAACCAGAACCTTGTTTATGAGACAGAAATCTGTTCATCTATTTGTGCCAGCAGGAAGCAGAGAGCAGAAAACGCATCTCTGGAAGAGTCACACAGATGCCACCTACTCTTGGAATAATACAGCTGCAAATGGAATACCGAGTGTCTCTCGGAGAGCTCTTGTCGCCGAGGCTTTATCTCTGAATAATCTGCTTGGATTGGAAGTGTTTCATGGCTCCCTGCAGTTTCGTGATGGTGAGAGAGTAGGGAGAGCGGAGGTTAACAATCAGCCACATGGCGCTCCCAGCAGTGGGCCGGTCTCCCGGGGGAGTCCTGGAGGGCGAGTAAATGCATACTTACTGTACATACACACACACACGTTCCATGCGTTCTCAAACAGCACAGACAGACAAGTCTCTCTCAACGGTGGTCTCCAAGTGGTCCATTTGTGAGTGCCTTTCCCAGGAGGGAGATATTTGATCAAAAGACCTGGGCTTTCAAGATCAACCAATCATCGGTGAGGTTCACAAGGCCCCTTTAAGACTTTTAAGACTATGGAGAAAATGCATTACGGTGGTGTCACGGAAGTTAAATCGGATGAAGTTTAGGGAACAAAAAGTCTGAAAGAAACAGATTATAGGGATTAAAGGAATAAAAAACAATATATATATATATATATATATTAACATTAAATATTTAAACGTTAATTAATTATATATAAAAAATTGTCATATGCTTGCAAACCCTCAAGAGTTATTTTATTGTCATCTTTTTTATCTTCTTTTTTTTTTTTTTTTTGGAATATTTCTGAGGATATCCTACTCATGAACTACACTACCATACAAATGTTTGGAGCCAGTAAGATTTGTTATTAAAGAAATTAATACTTAAACTATGGAGCCAAAAGAGTCTCAATAAAGATAAATGCACACACTACATTCACATATGCACACATAGGATTCATACATGCACACACATAATTCATAAATACACACACAGGATACACAAATGCGCACAAAATTCACAAATGCACACACAAAATTTAAAAAGCACAGAAGATTCACAAATGCATACAAAATTCAGAAATGCACACAAAATTCAGAAATACACACACAATTCAGAAATGCAAACAACATTTACAAATGCGCTCAAGATTCACAAATGCACAGGACAAGATTCAGAAATGTGTTTCTGATGCACACACACATATATCTTGATTTACAAACTGCTTGCGGTCTGTGAACTTCACTGCATTTGTGTGTGAAATTTTGAGACTCCCCTGACTTGGCTCGACACACAAATGCCTTTTTTTAATCAGGGAATGATCTGCAACCAATCAGATATCTCCCTTGTTTTAGCCAATCACAAGAATGCACCCCACGTGGGGGATTGTTTACTTATAAGCCAATCAGTGAACGACTCACTTTCCTCAGCGAACAACTCACTTTCCTCACGCAGCGAACAACTCACTTTCCTCAGCGAACGATTCACTTTCCTCACGCAGCGAACGACTCACTTACCTCACGCAGCCGGCGACCTACTATGCGCAGCCGGACACCCACTTTGCGTAGCAGGAGACTCACATTCCGCAGCCGGAGAGTCACTTTCCTCTCACAGCTAACGATTCACTTTCTTCACGCAGCGAACGATTCACTTTCCTCACGAGTCATGCAGCGAACGACTCACTTTCCTCTCGCAGCGAACGACTCATTTTCCTCACGCAGCGAACGATTCATTTTCCTCACGCAGCGAACGACTCACTTTCCTCACGCAGAGAGCAACTTACTTTCCTCAGCGAACGATTCACTTTCCTCACGCAGCGATTAACTCACTTTCCTAAGTGAACGACTCACTTTCCTCACGCAGCCGGAGACCCACTTTTCGCAGTCGGAGAGTCACTTTCCTCTAGCAGCGGACCACTGACTCTCTCTTCATGTAGGGACCGATTATTATAATTAAAGTGACTTCTATATTGCATCCAAAGGAATATTTAGATATATTTAAATATTCAAAAAGGTGTAAAAATTTTTTTTTACTTTCATTAAAATATTTCAATAAAAAGAAATAATTGCCTATTGCAAATTTATGAATCCATGGTTAACTTTTTTTCTGCAGTCACTGGGCTATATGTATTGAGACATTTTTAAATTTATATTTTGTAAAAAATTATAAAAAATAAACCTGAATTGTAATCTAAACATCTGTATTTTCATACAATTTCATAAATAAGTTGGCTATAATATGCTGCACCACAGGCATATCGCGCTGTGTGAATGTGTTCATGTGATTGGCTTATAAGTAAACAATCCCCCACGTGGAGTGCGTTCTTGTGATTGGCTAAAAGAAGGGAGATATCTGATTGGTTGCAGATCATTCCCTGTTTAAAAAAAGGCATTTGTGTGTCGAGCCAAGTCAAGGGAGTCTCAAAATTCACACACAAATGCAGTTAAGTTCACAGACCGCAAGCAGTTTGTAAATCAAGATATATGTGTGTGTGCATCAGAAAAACGGTGCAAGGTGTACGCTGGCGCGTTTGGCTGCCGCTGCCGCTGCTCACTGGGTCTAGAGCCCTCATTTGGATTATTTTATACCAATCAAAGTTTGACCAACCCCTCTGAAAGGACCTGAAAAGCCCTCTTTCATCGCTTTCACGAACTTGATTTGGAGTTATTTGGATTTGTTATACCAATCACAGTTTGACCAACCTGAAAATCCCTGTATCTCCGTTTCCACAAACTTCCATGAACTTGACTGGAGTCCACCGTGAGAGGTTTTCTTGACGGCTGCTCCATGATCTGGGCTGTCCTCCTGTATCTGACTGTTTTCCGTCTGTGGGACTTGTGCACGGCGCTGGCTCGCATAAGCGGGCTATCGGCAGACAGGCTGCCTTGTCGGCCAGCGGTTTGCGAGGCTGCGTTGCATTCGTCCTTGTTTGGCATGGCGTTCAGTTATTCCTCTTCACAATTCCGTGGACTCAACCCTGCATTCACTCCTGGACTTAACATCTCCATTGTAAATAAACTCAGAGTTCTGTGTCGCTCCCGTTATGTCCATCGGAGTACACGCAGATGCTTTGTTTACCATCAGCAGCCTGAGCAGTGCATTCCGTCGATCTGGACACGTCATCAGAGCGCTGCCACCAAGAGGCTGTTTCATTCCAAGCAGGACAGAAAACGCGGAGTGGATCACAGCCTACTCCGGCCCCTACAGAGACATTCTGTTATCACAAATCCAGCGTCCCCTGTAAAAATTGAATTTTTAAATGCACAATCCCTTAACAACAAGGCATCTTTTATTCATGACCATATAATCAACGAGCAGATACACTTCATGTGCCTAGTTGAAACCTGGCAACAACCAGAAGTTTATTCTAGTCTCAATGAAGCCTGTCCCTCTGGCTACACCTACCTCAGCAAGGCCCGCACCACTGGCCGAGGTGGTGGCCTTGCCGTTGTGCACCGGGTAGATTTTGAGTTGTCCTCCCTTTCCCTGCCTGTCCATTCCTCTTTTGAATGCCTTGCATTCAAATGTAAACCGCCACTTTCCACTACAATGCTTCTGATTTACCGGCCTCCAAAACCGAATCCAGCTTTCATTTCCGAGATGTATGATCTTCTCACCACACTTTACACAACCCCAGGGAATATCATCATACTTGGTGATTTTAATATTCATGTAAACGACTCTTCTTCCTACTCTGTAGCTGAATTTAATAATCTTCTTGACAGTCTTAATTTCACCCAACATGTCAATGTCCCAACACACTCCAGAGGCCACACTCTTGATTTGTTGATCACCAACTCTACCTCCATCACCAATCTCTCGGTGCACGATCTGGGCGTGTCAGACCATAAGGCCATCACATTGGAGTTACCCACTCTGTTCCCCATCAGTAAGCCCAGCAGAAAAATCAGTTTTAGTAACCTTAAAAATATCAACCCAGTCACCCTGACTACTGACCTCTGCCATCTCTTTGCTGCAAACCCCCTTTCAGTCACTAATTCTGTGGATCTCTACAATTCATCACTCAGCTCACTTCTGGACCGCCATGCCCCAGTCAAGTCCAGAACCGTCACCTTCACATGCTCAGCCCCCTGGTACACCAAGGAGCTGCGGCTACAAAAGAGAACAGGGCGTGTCCTCGAACGGCGTTTCAAGGACGCAGGACTCGCTGTTCACAAGCTAGCCTACCGGGAACATCAGAAGGCCTACAGCAAGTCCCTCAGTGACACACGGTCCCGGTTCTACTCCCACATAATCAACAATAGCCCTGGAAACTCCAAGCAACTTTTCTCAACTGTAAATCATCTCCTCAAACCCCAGACTCCCCTATACTTCGATAATATGCAGGAGCGGTGCAACAGCTTCATCCGATTCTTTAAAACAAAAGTAGGAAAGATACGCTCCATTCTCTCCAGCCCCCCCACTGTATCTGCTTCCCCGCCCCCCCCCCCCTTCTTCATCCTAGTTTTTCTACCCCCCCCCCCCCCCCCCCCAGTAATATCCACTGACCCTCAATCTGGGACTACCCAGCTCCTCTGCTGTTTCAAGGATATCACTCAGCATGAAATTGAAGTCCTGCTAAGGAAGATGAAGCCATCCACCTGTGACCTGGATCCATTTCCCTCAGCCCTGATAAAAAGTCACTCTTCTGCAATAAGTCCCATGATCACCAATATCATCAATCAGTCTCTTCGGTCCGGCCATGTCCCCACGTCTCTGAAAAAAGCGGTCATCAAGCCACTACTCAAAAAGCCCAGCCTTGATCCAGAAGTTCCTGCTAACTACCGCCCCATCTCCAACCTCCCTTTCCTGTCAAAGGTGTTGGAAAAGGTAGTTTCCGACCAACTCCACAACCATCTCATAACTAACAGTCTTTATGAGAAGTTCCAGTCTGGTTTTTGCTCTGGCCACAGTACAGAAACTGCCTTGGTCAGAGTCACTAATGACCTACAGATGACGGCTAATGCTGGATCTCCATCACTTCTCATCCTTCTCGATCTCACTGCAGCATTTGACACCGTGGATCACCATATCCTTCTACACCGCCTCCACTCCTCTATTGGACTCTCTAATACTACCTTGGCTTGGTTTACATCATATCTCATGGACAGAACAGAGTATGTTTCCCTGGGTGGTGCTAAATCGGACACACACTCTGTCACTTGTGGTGTCCCTCAAGGATCAGTCCTTGGCCCCACCCTCTTCGCACTGTACATGCTCCCCCTTGGTTATGTCATCAGCCGGCATGGAATATCTTTCCATTGCTACGCTGATGACACTCAACTCTACATTAAAACAAACCCAAGCCCCTCTGCAGCCCTCTCCACAATTTCCACCTGCCTGGAGGAGATAAAGGCGTGGATGACGGCTAACTTTCTGCAACTCAATAGCTCAAAAACGGAAGCCATTCTTGTTGGCACTCCACATCAGACCCGGTCATCCACCATCACCAGCATCACCTTCTCCGGCCATGACATCCATCTTTCATCCTCAGTCACAAACCTTGGTGTTAGAATGGATCCTCACTTGACCTATGAGGCCTACATAAAACAGCTATGCAAAACCTCATTCTTTCACCTCAGGAATATTGCAAAACTTCATCCCATACTCACTCTCCCTGATGCAGAAAAACTTGTCCACGCCTTTGTATCCTCCAGGCTGGACTACTGCAACGCACTCCTCATCGGGATCCCAAGTAAGAACATCCAGCAGTTGCAATACATTCAGAACTGTGCTGCGAGGATCCTGATGGGGGTGCGGAAGTACCACCACATCACACCCATCCTAAAATCCCTCCACTGGCTTCCTGTCCAGTACAGGATTGAATTCAAAGTTTCCCTTCTGACCCACCAGTGCCTCCATGGAACTGCCCCCTTATATCTCAAACAACTCATCACCCCCCTTTCCTCCTCACGCCATCTCCGCTCTGGACAGGCCTACCTCCTCCAGCCTCCAAGGACTAGGCTTCGAACTATGGGCGATCGCGCCTTCTGTTCAGCTTCACCCAGTCTGTGGAATGCTCTCCCTGTCCATCTAAGGGCCCCACAAACTGTTGACTCTTTTAAAAAAGGACTTAAAACCCATCTTTTTAGAAAAGCCTATGGCTAAAAGTGCTATTTTTATGTCTTTGTTTTCTTTTTACGCTAATTTTAAAGTTTATAGTATATAGTTTGTTGTTTTATGTGCATTGTAGCACTTTGAGGTCATTGAATTGATGTAAAGTGCGTTACAAATAAAATTTATTATTATATTATTATTATTATACATTTCTGAATCTTGTCCTGTGCATTTGTGAATCTTGAGTGCATTTGTAAATGTTGTTTGCATTTCTGAATTGTGTATGTATTTCTGAATTTTGTGTGCATTTCTGAATTTTGTATGCATTTGTGAATCTTCTGTGCTTTTTAAATTTTGTGTGTGCATTTGTCAATTTTGTGCGCATTTGTGTATCCTGTGTTTGTATTTATGAATCATGTGTGTGCATGTATGAATCCTGTGTGCGCATATGTGAATGTAGTGTGTGCATTTATCTTTATTGAGACTCTTTTGGCTCCATATAAACTGATAAAGTTTAGTGCTGGAGTAATGGCTGATGAAAATTCAGCTTTGCCATCACTTAAATAAAAAAAAAATATATCCAAATTGATAATAGTTATTTTAAATTATAATATCTTACCATATTACTGTTTTACTGTATTTTTTTATCTACTAAATGCAGTTTTGATGAGAATAAGAGACTTCAAAATGTTTGAATGGTGGTGTGGTGTCTTATGATTTAAAAAAAACTAGATTTGGCCACAAACATAGAAGTTTGCACTTTGATGAATATAAACTTTAACCATGCATAATACAACACTTGGCGAATGTCCCTGAAATCTTACTGTTAATGTTAGTTAAATAAGAACTGTATTATGTATTTCTGTCTTTGCCATTACTACACAGCCACAATAGGTCAAGAAGACAATAATGTGTGAATGTAGGGAGCAGAACGAGTCATTGTTGCAGCCAAGATTCAATAAATAGTTTTGGGTCTAAAAAAGAGGTTTTGAGTTCTGAAAGTTATATTTTCATGTAATATTGAGTGTTTTTATCTCAAAGGATCAGGGAGAATTTGATTCTTCATGACCCCCTTTAAATACAGCTGCCAAATGATATGCCATAGAAAATCAATGATGATATATGAAGTCACATAACAAGTGATTCTAAAAACCACTAAAACTCAATGCAGAGACACTAATGGCACTGACAGCACGAAATATCTTAATCCTCATGGTGCACTTAAGATGTTTGATGCACCCTCAATGTTCCTCTTTGCTTTTACTGTGCTTATGAGCATGAATTCTTAATAAGTGAAAATGCTATATTTTTCTTTGTTCAATAATATTTTCCTGCCTTTTTGGTAAAATATATATTGAGAGAGAGTATATGATTTTCTTGACGCAGTATGAGACTGCAGTTAATCAACAAATGGCTAGCGAGCAATTGCGAACGTTATCTGCTTCGCTGCATTTGCAATAATGAAGATGTCAGGAAATGTTAACAGGAAACAGCTAGTTCAGATATTAGCCATCAGGCTTTACACTCTTATGACAGTAAATGTGAGGGGGAACATTCTATGAGGTCAATTCGACATCAAATACAAGTTCACTGACAGCAAATGTGCTTCAAGGTTTTGTGTGTTACCACAAACTCTATTTACCCAACTATATAAAACTTTATGCTTTTGCCAGAATCCCTCTGATAGCACATGTAAATTGTCGAGACATCTGTTTGGTGTGTATGTGTTCATCTTGAAGATATAATTACGAAGCTGTATTGTTATTCCTCATACGTTCTCGTAAGGGTTTTTTCTAAATCCCTATCACTTAAGTATGAAACTTCTGCAATTACTTCAGCCAATCAGCTTGTAGATCAGATCTCATTTAGTTTTTTACCACTTTATACTAGTGTCAATCTAATTATATTTAGATTTTTTTTTCTGGAAACATTAATACAATTGTTACAGATCACTCGGGAGGCTGAGGAGTAACAGACAGAAGAGTTTATTAATAGACACAAGCAGAGGAGCAGGTAGTGTTGGGTAGAGTGATGAATGGATCCGTGAGAGCTGGATGAAGACGTCAGAGGAGGGAGGTGAACCACACACACTGGGGATCTTGATCTTCAGAGAATCGCTGGAGAGAGGTAAGTAGAGGAACAGTTAGTCCTTTGAGTTAGCATACAGGTAAGACATTGTCGCAAACGAGACCGGACGCTGATTGAGTGCATGTGTGGTATTTATGGTGCCGAGGTGATTGGGTAATGATGAGGGTCAGGTGGAAGTGCTCAGTACTCAGCTGAGGGCGTGCGTTGTGAATGAGTGGAGGTGGAACCTGGCGTGTTTGTAACAACAATGTTCTACATTCAAAATATGTCATTGATGACATCAATGTGATAATTTGCATTCTGTGTTCTGATTTAACTTCTAATTCTAGTCTCAAGTTATAATTTAAGCGAATTTCTCTCAAAATGTTTTTATCTGATAATTGCCAAAAACTTTTTTATTTTTTTATTTTTTTTACAGAATTTAGCACAAATTAGAATCTACTCTTTTAATTAGTGGTGCAAGTCCCATTGTAACATTTGAAGAGACACGTTCACATTGTTTCTACTGCTATATATTCATGAATATTTATTCTGGTGTTTATTTATGTGCTCTGATAAATTCAGACTCAACTGTTTATTTTATATACTGTACATTACCATTTAAAAGTCTGAGGTGAGTTTTTTGTGCTCACCAATGCTACATTTATTTGATGTCAAATACACTAAAAATTACAGCACAGAATAGAATAGAAATGTTTTGCAGTATGATAATTGTCTTGGCTGTCACTTTAGTTCAAGGTAATGCCTCATTGCTGAATAAAAGTCACTTAATATTTTTTTTTAAACTGACCCAAAACATTTTAATGGTAGTTCTCATTCTAAAAAATGTGAATTGTTTCCAATGCACTGCACTGAATGCGTCGGTTTGAATATGTCTGAACAGACGAGAGGCAAATCAGTACTTTTCTTCATATACAGTACAAAGATAGCACTTTATTTTGAAATGAGAGCATCTGCTAAATGACTTAAATGTTAATGCAAATGCAAATAGGAAAGTATAAAGTAACACAAAGACACATAATTACTAAATGTTGCACACGCATATATATATATATATATATATATATATATATATATATATATATATATATATATATATATATATATATATATATAAAAGGTTTTAGTTAATAAAAATACATCTTTGGGGTCTGTCCTGGGCGAATGTGAGAGCAGCTAAATTTAGCAGTAATGGAGCGTATCAAGGAGGTTAGATGAAACCAAGATGATGTGTAAAGCTTAGACCACTTTGCATTCTGGTATCTCATTCTCTGGGCTGCATAAGAAGAATTTTGATGTCTAAAAAGATTTGGCTATGCAAACCTAGAACAAAGCAATAGTATTTTGTCTGGGTTATTCAGGGTGAAACTCTTCATCAAATGGAACAGGCCTTTGTTTACCTCTTTAGAGCATCGGGATTTGAATAATTCATGGGCATGCATGCAAGAATCATTTGACTCATCAACCACCTAGATTTGCCAATACAGGCAACGTAAAAGTATAAACTTGAGGCCCAATCAAAAGCTGCATTGATAAGCACTCGGAGTAACTGGTTGAGATTTCTTTCACATTTGACCTGACAATCAATATGTCTGAATCAATATCATGAGTGAAGTGATCTTGTTTTAGCTGCTCTATGACATACTTCACATTTACTCTTGGATCTCAAGCTCCAAACTTTTGTAGTGTGTCAGTTTCCACAAAAATGTTAAGCAGCTGTAAAAAAAAATATATATATATATATATATTGCCCACTTCAGGTTGGTGGAGAGTTCCTGCCTCAAGTGGAGGAGTTTAAGTATCTTGGGGTCTTGTTCACGAGTGAGGGAAGGATGGAACGGGAGATTGACAGACGGATCGGTGCAGCTTCTACAGTAATGCGGTCGATGTACCGGTCTGTCGTGGTGAAGAAAGAGCTGAGCCGCAAGGCGAAGCTCTCGATTTACCGGTCAATCTACGTTCCTACTCTCACCTATGGTCATGAGCTTTGGGTCATGACCGAAAGGACAAGATCCCGGATACAGGCGGCCGAAATGAGCTTTCTCCGCAGGGTTGCTGGGTGATCCCTTAGAGATAGGGTGAGAAGCTCAGTCACCCGGGAGGAGCTCAGAGTAGAGCCGCTGCTCCTCCACATCGAGAGGGGTCAGCTGAGGTGGCTCGGGCATCTGTTCCGGATGCCTCTGGACGCCTTCCCGGGAAGGTGTTCTGGGCGCGTCCCACTGGGAGGAGACCCCGGGGAAGACCTAGGACACGCTGGAGAGACTATGTCTCCCGGCTGGCCTGGGAACGCCTCGGTGTCCCCCCAGAAGACCTGGAGGAAGTGTCTAGGGAGAGGGAAGTCTGGGGTTCTCTGCTTAGACTGCTGCCCCCGCGACCCGGCCCCGGATAAGCGGGAGAAGATAGATGGATGGATGGATGGATGGATATATATATATATATATATATATATATATATATATATATATATATATATATATATATATTTTTTTTTTTTTTTTTTTTTTTTTTTTTTACAGCTGCTTAACATTTTTGTGGAAACTGTGACACACTACAAAAGTTTGGAGTAAGTTACAAAATATTTCTATTTCAAATAAATGCTGTTCATTGAACTGTCTGTTCTTTAGAAAGTTCTGAAAAAAAATGTATCAAGGTTTCCAAAAAAAAATCATGATTTCTGAAGGGCTGTGTGACACCGAAAACTGGAGAAATGACTGCTGAAAAGTAGCAGCTTTTCCATCACAGGCATGAATTACCTTTCAATATACATTATTGATTAGAAAACCATTTTTAAACTGTAATAATCTTTCACAATATTACTTTATCATACATAGCCTTGGAGATCATAAGAGACTTATTACAAAAACGTAAAAAAATTATATTTATTCCAAACTTTTGATGCCGTATATGTAAATCTTGCCCAAAGGCTGTGACCGAATAAATTCCACACTACCGTCTTCATAACATATTTCATTGATTTATATAGGTGACAAAGAAAGCATCAACAAAACACTGTTATAATTGAACAAAAAAAGCATGCATGAACATGACAAGCTAGAATTAGAATGTGAGGGACATGGTAATTAGACACAGGCAAAGCCGCAGACACCTGCTGCTGCATCCCCAGAGGTCCCTTTTGCATCTATGTTTCTCTTTGATCAAGTGATAGTTCCCTGCATGTTGACCATTCCACAACACATAAACCACAAAATGCTACCGAGCCAAAGGGGAGAAGGTCACACACTCCAGGCACAAAATACACAAAACAAATCCACATTCAAAATAATGTTTCACCGTATTGCATGATGCATTTATTGAATAATTGAATGCGTCCCAGGAATTCAAATGTACAAGAGCAGAATTAATTATCTTTATGCATTTCTGCCGTATCATGAATTCAGAAGTAATCTTGACTAATTAGTTTGTCTTAGGCTTCTGCGTGTTAGAGGAACAAATACTCCTCTATATCGACGCATAAAGGGCTGAATAATTCAGCAGCTGTATCTGACTTGTGGCAAAAGGTAACACCACAGGCTTGAGTGAAAAAGAGTCAAAAAATATTAATTGGCTAGTCAAAAACATGAGCTGTGATTCTGGTAAAAGATAATAATAATAAAAAAAGAACTGCATATTTATTTACACTTGAGCATTACTTAGACTGCTAAAACAGTCTTTTGCCAGTGGCAACGTTCAGAAAGCATCAGATAATAATCATATCATGGAAGTGTCATATGCGCCACACATGGGAGAGCTCGGAATAGACACAATAATGTACAATATTATAATAAGGCAGAGAAATGTGTGTGAACATGGATTGAATTTCAATATTTTGGTATATTTTTATATAAAACATTTTATTTACACTCATATAGCTTTCCTGCTATAGCACATACTATCCTTTTTAAAATCACACACAAATGCAACTTTTATTCTGCTGAGCAAGCCAACATTTTCCTGTATATATATGTATGTATATATAAACTTTATGTTATCTACACATTTTGTATAGTTATTTTTTGTGTGTGTGTGTGTGTGTGTGTGTGTGTGTGTGTGTGTGTGTGTGTGTGTGTGTGTGTGTGTGTGTGTGTGTGTGTGTGTGTGTGTGTGTGTGCGTGTGTGTGTAAGAAGAAGAATAGAACAACAATCCTCTCACGGTTTTCAGCAATTGGAATTACTGGCACAGCCCTTGAATGGTTTTCCTCCTATCTGACCGGGAGGCAACAGTTTGTTATAAATCAGAAACACAGATCATCTACAAAATCCATCTGTTCTGGTGTACCTCAAGGTTCTGTTTTGGGCCCTCTCCTCTTTACCATTTATATGCTACCAATTGAACAAATAATCAAATGCTATGGGTTAAATTTCCTCTGTTACGCTATAGTGACATTCACATTTATTTTAGCGCACCTTCCACCTCAGTGTTTCCTCTGCCTGCATTAACAAATTGCATCAAGGAACTAAAGTTTTGGGTGGAGGCAAATTACCTTAAATTTAACTCTGATAAAACTGAGGTAATTCGGATTGTATCAAATGATATCAAAGCTCTCTTGTCAACTGATGGATCTGGATGGTGATCTGATTGTGCCCTCCACTAAGGTTCGCAATCTTGGTGTTCTCATTGATTCCACTCTTTCATTCAATGATCACATTTTTAAAATAGTAAAGACCTATGTAATATCTTGCATATTCAATCCTCTCTCAGTCAACAGGATGCTGAAACTGTTATACATGCCTTCGTCACATCTCAGTTAGATTACTGTAATTCACTTCTTTATGGCCTGTCAGCTAATAACATCAAACAATTACAATATGTTTAAAACTCTGCAGCTCGCTTGATTACCTACACAAGAAAGAGCGATCACATTACCCCAATCCTCTATTACATTCATTGGCTTCTGGTTTCTTTGCGCACAAACTACAAGATATTAATTATCACCTATAAAGCTCTCCATAACCTTGGTCCTACATATTTAATTGACTTACTTCTGCCATATGTTCCTGCCTGCTCGTTATGATCTTCTAGTGAGGGATTGTTAGTCATCCCTAAGTTTCATCTGTTGACTATGGGAGCTAGGGCTTTCAGTGTTGTGGCTCCCAGATTGTGGAATGCTCTTCCCCAAAACATCCAGCATTCTCCCTTCTCTCCTTCAAAATCCTTTTAAAAACACATTTATTCTCTGAGTATTACACTTCAGTTCTCAGTCTGTAATTTGTACCCTGTTGTGGATGTTTATCTCCATTCTCATGTATCTCTAACCAAGAGCTGAGAATAATACACAGAGACCACTGTCTTCTAGCTAGCTAGCTAGATAGATAGAATGATTGATTGATTTGAATGTAATATAAATAAAAAGAAAAATAAATAAAATGTATGAATATGGGGTGGGGAAATCTTAATCAAAGAATAACTTCCAGTTTCCAAGAAGCGCAAAGTTTATTTTGAGTGTAACCAAAATCCCAGCTTATGCATACGACAACATTAAGTAGATCCTCAGTTGACACAGGGGTCGCGAGGTCACCAGTAAAGCAAGACATCCTTCAGCTCGCTCTGGGCTTTGCTGCCATATGGACAGCATGTTTGATTCAGTGACCTATGGTCCCCATCAGTCTTGGCAGGAGCTAAAGATTAGAAGCTGTGCACAGCATTAATTAATAAGGCTTTATAGACAAAATCCCTGTGTAAAACCCACATCTTTGTTTAAATCCCTTGTTTAAAACTGAACCTGACAGCCCAAAGCCTCTCTGGAACAATTTAGCCTCTCGTCCCTCAGCCACAGCCAGGTGTGAAAGCCATTAGCCGGGCCTCGCAAAGTTCGGTCCTGCAGAGCGTCTTAAGATTTGGAGTGGCTGGCATGGATGTGGGACATCTTTACTCACATTTGGGTCCACAGCTGTCAGTGTAATTATCTGTGTTTGAGCACAGGACATAGAAGCTTTAGTGGCACTTCTAAGAAGGATTCTGATTAAGACTCATAATCTGCAATGGAGAAATCACCAGTGACTGGAGAGGAATTTCTAGGACAAAGCCCTCAGGGGCCGTGTGGAATCTAGGCAAGAGTTCAAGAAAGAATCCCAACAGACACCAATCACTTTTCCTCATTATCACACCATGTTTCTTTTCAGAAAATGTTTAATTTTTCAATCAGCCGACCACAGAGATGCACATACCGTGCTGAAACACAACTGAAGGGGTTTAAACAAATCGGTCCGAAGAGAGAAAGGATTCTCAGAGATGAAAATGAGTAATAAACAGAAACGAGACTATGAATTTTAATCAGGAAGGGTAAAACTTAGGCTTAGAATCTATTTGTAGTGGTAAATCAGTGCATGATTCAGGTGGAGAGTGGGTTTTACTCTTGAAGGCTTGTATTTGAGACCAAAAATGTCTGTATGAGAAACTTTAGAGTTGCTTTAGAGCATGAATTACTGACACTTTCCAAACTGAAGCTAATTTTATTAAAGCAGTAGCTGAGAAATGGTCCTGCCTGTAGCATGCCAGTAAATTGCTCAAATGGGGGAAAAAATGTGACAAGATAGATCCAGGAATATATGATGTTTACTGCTGAAGCTTTTAATGCTTATCCAGAAAATATATTAAAATGATTAGTGGAAAAGGCCATCGGTAAAGCAAGATTAAAAGCATAACACAATTTGACAGGATGATTAAACATTCACATTTATACCACAGCATTTGAGGACCTGAAAACCTGCATCTCTAATTTAAGAAACATGCTTGTGAAGAAACTCATAAGCTATTATTAGCTATATAGCAAATCGATTGCGTATTACATAAATGGCTTATTTGTTGTCATCAAATATGCTCATTTGGGTAATTAAACCAAACACAATGAGCTACCTTTCTAAACTGCATTTGTGGGCATCAATCTATGTTAACACCTTACAATTTGAAAAATAACTCTAGGTAGGTAGCACATTACATTTAGAAATACAGCCACTCATGCCAGACTGGTTAGCCATATGGTCAGTGCAGTTTGTGTTAGTGGTGAGTGTATGTGGGTTTGGGTTTTAACACACCTCAAGTGTCAAACAGGGCAAAGGCTAATCATGTAAGAGGATTACGCAGAAGATCTCCGGCTCTTCAAAATCAGGGCAAGACAGAAGGCGTCCACCACAAGTGTTAAAATCACAGATTAATGTCAGGATCAACTCTGCAAACTCTATAAGAGAAATAAACAAATGTAAAGAACACAAAAATATCCTATTTCATTAGTGCTTTCTATTATATATATATATATATATATATATATATATATATATACATATATTATTTTTTTTTTTTTATAGAATGTGTTACATTATACACTGATTAATTGGTAAACATATTAATGTTGAATCAGCAGTAGATTAAGTTGTCTTTATGTTGCCAGCAAGCGGCTACAGTAATTTCCTTCACTGCAAAAACTTCCTTAGTATTTTTGTCTTTTTATTATAATACAAATATCGCATCATTCGTAAAAAAAAAAAAAAATACATTTATTTGAGAAGCAAAATAACATAAGACATTAAGTCTCAAGTCAAATCACTTTGTGCAGTGTTCACACCAGGGTCAAAATTTTACATTGATAATCTTAACATAATTTGTTATATCATTTATATAATTTTCTATAATTAATATTAAATTGTAGTTGTAAATCATATTGCTGCCCTACATGCCAGGGGCATAACGGGCAGTAAGTAAGGAAGTAAGTAAATCATATATTATGGTACATCACCAACTCTGTATTTTATATATATTGAATTGGATCAAATGGGATCTCTGTTTCCACACCCCTGAGTCATCACACACATTCACACAGGTGTTAGGTAATTGAACAGAAACTCTTCTGTGTTGATTTTGCTCTGCAGTTCCAACACGTGCTCAACACAGCACTCTATCATTAGCCCTGAGCAATTTAACGTGGATGATGACATGGATTTTCGCACCCAAAATCCACTTGACTTTCAAGGGTTTTTGGCAGGAGTGTAGCAATGATGCAAAATCTAATGTTGTTAGAGTTCTTTCAGCAACACACACACACACACACACACACACAAAAATTAACAACCTCAAACTTTTGAATGAATACACTAGCTATCTAATTATTATATTATATTATATTATATTATATTATATTATATTATATTATATTATATTATATTATATTATATTATATATACACAAAATGTAGTAATACTATCCACATCAGTATGAAACCATGCAACCTAATGCAAGTAACTGTCTATTATACTATGCATGTTTTCTTATTTTCACATAAATTATCTTTCCCTCTAACTCTAAAGTACTGAAACTGCCCAGAAACATGAATGTTCTTACAAATTTTTAAAGGGTTCTGGTTTCTTTTGAATCTAACTGTATAATATAGACTTTTGCTAAATGTTGTTTTTCTATTTCATTTATATATTTTTTGCTATAAATAAGCAAGCTGTTAGTCTGTGGGTTAGTGCTCATCTATGATGCTCAGCATTGGCACTTATATAATAGGATGTGGCAAAAATTCAGTAGACAAATATATTGGCTGCTGATGATAAAGAAAATGTTTCAAGCATATCAGTGTCAAGCAGAAAACAAGCTTTAACCTCCCTCAAAGTTGGATCATTCAAATTCCATGCCATATTATAACAATTTGGGTTCTGGAAGACTCACTGGTATAACATTTAATCACATCAGCTCTATGATGCTGTTTTTGGGCTGAACTAAGAATGTGAAACTGACATACCCTTTGGTGCAGTTGGTAAAAATGTAACTGAGGGTCATGACAGCTGCGGGGCCATATGCTGATTCTTGAATATACAAATCATTCGAGAACAAGATATGAATCAGACAAAATCACCCTATTTAGTAGGGCCAGGGAGTATATGTCATGCACCAAAAGACATGGTTTAAACAGTAGAGATTTTAATATACTGTTTACACAGTAGCTGATATATTGGCATGACAAAGGGCAGGATTGGCATGTTTTGGTTTATGTCCATCAGGTTGCAAATAAAAGTAGAACAATTAAAAAAAAATCTGTTAAATGTTACATTTCAAAATATATATCCACTTTTAGCATTTCAAATGACAGACTGATTGTAGTTTTTGATGTTTACATTTTTTATTTATTTAGGCAAAATAGTATAGAACAAGTATCAGCTATTTATTGTCCATAACATTTACTGCCCATAACATGAAACTAATTATTGGTTGATCATTGTTGATCATTAGTTATTGGTTTTAATATTGGTACATCCCTAAATGTAATTTTGTAAATTGTGCAAAGTTAGAATAGCTAAATAAAAAGGTTTATCAACTTTTCAGATACTAAATTTAAAAACAGGTTGTCTAGTCTGGTAAATAATATTTGTTTTTTCTTATGCATTTTAAAAGTCTAAATTTTCCTATTAAGATTTTAAGCACATTTTTTGGCCTATGCAACTCAGACTAGTATACAAACATTTCAGTGTTTGGTTTTGAGGTTATTTTTTCATTTTGCCCGAATTGAATACTTACATACATGATCATCTGTTGATTTTTGCTATATTTACAGGCAGTTCACAGCCCTGAACTGAAATAATAGTGAGGTATTTTTCAGCCAAGCCAACGATGTTGTTTTTTTTTCCATCTTAGAGAGCAACCTGCCATGGGTAATTACAATAATAAAACCTCCAAGCCGCTTTACCTGTGGGATGCTGTTCCCATAAAAAGCCAACTTTAATGCAATGTCATGGGGGCCTGAGTTCACTTATGAGCTGCCTGCTAGTTCTTTATTGGATTGATAGCCCACAACTACTCCTGTGCTCCTGACGGGCTGCTGCTCAAAGCCCTCTGTCCTGGGTATGGAGCTCTGGGACCTGGCACCCCTGCATTCTGGAGCGTTTTCCGCATGTGGGAGGAAGAATATGATGGGTCTGTAAACAAACCTTCTCCTGCTCTCTTTCTCTCTGCATCTCTCTTCCTCTTCACAGACAAACAGCAAAGTCATTTGAGGATTCTCTCTGATCTTTTACATGACCCACAAAATGAGCCTTAAATCACCTAACAAAAGACCCATTACAAAAAAATAAAAAATATTCATCAAATGAAAATAAACAAAAATAACCCCTTAAAACTGAACACTGAAATGTAATAGCAGTCTGAACTACACAGGCCAGAAAAAATCCGCTTTTCTGAACACGAAAATTTACACTTTTTGTGAAACAAATGAACAATAATAAGTGTGATTTACCAGATTAGATGTTCTTAAAAGCAGTATAGGTCCTGTTTTCTTTTAACATGGCTAATGACAGACGCCTTTGATTGGCATTAATAATAAATGATATGGTAAGCATATATGAAAAGTTGACAAGCCTTATTATTTTGCATTCCTAACTCTGCATGATTATATGTTTACTTACATTTAGTGATGTATCGATATTAAAATTCTGGCAGATACCTATAAGTCGATAATTATTTTTATATTATGGACAATAACCAATGTATGTCGGATACTCAATACCTACCAAATTATTTTGCCTAAATAAAACAAAAGTGTGAAAACTATAATCAAACATTTTGTGAATTAAAGCATCACAATGATGAGATTAAATTATAGATTACTTTGACTGTGATGCCAGCAAATATAGCCTAATATAAATGCAAAAACAGGGAAAATAAGCATACACTATTAAATATGCGATCAATACATGATATGGTGATGATATATCGTGCAGCTCTAGTTGTATTTTATTTATTGCATTCCATACTGTTCCTGCTGTTCTGCTGCAAAAGTAAAGACCTGCGATGCATTTTTAGGTCTTGACCTACCAGTTGAGAGGCACGACCTTAAATAAGATATGAAATTTCTAAAAGAATCCAAAAAGTATCCAGCTGCATCACTGTGGCAAGCAGGGCAATAGTTTTTGAGAGGTCAGGACTGCAAAGTCGAGTCACTGTTGACAGATTTGGTTATAAAATCTGAATCATGCTGGACTGTTCTCTGTACAGACAGCTGAGTAAGCTACTCTGGCATCAAAATCCATTTTTTGCCCTCAAGCCTATACTATTCGTTAAACTGACAGACAACTTCTTCACAGCATAACAGCCAAAGCTGTCCTTCATAATGTATTCATCTGATTTAATAGGAAAATGTACATCTGATTGTTTAAAGACAGAGGGGGGGTTGGGGGGGGGGGGGTTGGATTTAGAGTTAGAGAGACTTAAAAAGCTTTCCGAATGCAGAAATTAAGCTCAGAAATGTCATACAGCTATTTTCTTTTATATTTGAGCTAGCTTTTCTTCCCTTATTCACAATATTGTTTGAAAAAAATCTGAATAAATTAACAAATATATAAATATACATAAAGTAAATGCAAATAAATAAGACCGGTACCAAAATAAGTGAAAAAGACCTTTTACCTTATTATGCGTTATTCTTTAGCCCTCCAAAACCTGGTGAACTGCTGACACGAAGGTGGTTCAAAAGGTAGAAAACCTAATTATGGTGCAAAAAATATTGATTGTAAACATCTAATTAATTTAACTAAATTTAAATAAAAATAAAAAGATTATATCACACACACACACGCACACACACACAAACACATACATATATATACATATATATATTATATATATATATATATATATATATATATATATAGTACATATTATTATTACAATTATATTAAAATAATTTCAATTAAATTTATAATAAAACGTATTAAAAGAACTGTTGTTCCTCTCACTTTTCCTTTATTAAAATCAATGACTTATGAAGAATGTTCCAAATCAGTCACTTGATTTGGTTCCATTTCAATTAAAAGGTTGCCTGCAGTGAGCCAACTCACTAGGGTTTATACAAGAGCTCTTGTGATTCCAGGCCTTGTGTGCTATTGTCTCTAGGTTAAAAGATTTGGGTTAATATACAATATAATTGAACTGTAATGATATGTAGCATCCGAAAGATCACAGTGGCCATTTGCCAATTGATTAAGAAGAGCCGTGCTGAGTTGGAATCAGCCATGTCTGACAAAACAGAACTCATTTGTATGAAGGGCATTATGAGATAGATAGATAGATAGAGAGAGAGAGAGAGAGAGAGAGAGAGAGAGAGAGATTTGTCACCTGCTCGCTCTCAGAGGTTGCTCCAGAAGTACTCTTTTTCATATCGGGCTAATTAGTTAATTCTGCAGATAATTGAATCCCATCCCTCCTTATGCCAGAAGCAGCCAAAGAGGTTCTTTCGAGACATTTCGAGGACTCTTTTATTAGAAAAGACTTTTCCTTCCGAAATACACTGAGGAGGAATTCACCAAGAATGAGTTGCTGATAGCATTGTTTATTTGCATGTGCTTTAAGAAATATGCTTAAGGAATTATCCACAAAACATTCCCAGTCCAGGCACTGCAGTCCTGCATTTCATTTAGGATGCTAATATAATATTATAATGGCCTGATTTCACAGACAGGGCTTAGATTAAGCCAGGATTAGGCCATAGTTCAATTAGGACATTTAAGTTACTTTTATAAACATTCCTTAAAAAAAAAAAACATTGCTGGTGTGCATCTTTAGACAAAACAAGGGGACTGACATATTTAAGATCAATTAGTGTTCTTTTAGTTGAAACAGCTCAATCCAATCTAAATATGTTCTAAATCATTTCACATCAGGCACCAAACAGAAACTGTATATATACACACACACTATACCAGTTAAAATGTTTTGAATAATAAGAGTTTTAAGGTTTTTTAAAGAATTCTCTTCTGCTCACCAAGCCTGCATTTATTTGATCCAAATTACAGCTAAAGCAGTAATATTGTGAAATATTTTTACTGTTTAAAATAACTGTTTTCTATTTGAATATATTTTCAAATGTAATTTATTTTTGCAATTTCCGAGTTTTTAGCATCATTACTCCAGTCACACAATCCTTCAGAAATCATTCAAATATTATGATTTGCTGCTCAAAAAACATTTATTTTTATTATTATGTTGAAAACAGCTGTGTAAAGTTTTTTCAGGTTTCTTTGATTAATAGAAAGCTCAGAAGAACAGTCTTTATTGTCACTTTTCATCGATTTAAAGCATCCTTGCTAAATAAAAACTTATTTATATCGATTTTATATCGTTTACCAAAATGATTTATTTTGCATATATATCATTATATACTGACTCTCAGCTTTTGAATGGTATATAATATTACAAAAGCTTTTTATTTCAGACAAATGCTGATCTTTGGATCTTTCTATTGGATCTTTCTTACTGTTCAAAAAGATTTTGACGTAGTTCACACTCATATCTTGTTTTGGATAAGAATAAAACATCAAGTCTTAACATCAAAATATGGTGTCTTTTTTATTTAAATCTAGCTTTATTCGCATTGGCCCATGGAAACCTCTATGAAGACACTTGATTTCGCCAAAATATCACGGGGGACGAATATACGTAAAGTGTTTGTTTACGTATTCTACACTCAAGGTGCATGCACACATTAGGGTAGGTTAGATGCCTGCCTCCATTGCGAGTCCCTATCAAGAACTTCCCCCGTTTCATCTACTCTCTTCTTTTCCTCCTGCCTGGCTCTTTGGATGCACCACTCAACGCAAAGCAAGCCTGTACTTGATAAAGCTGCTGTGAATACGAGGGAAAAGCCAACGAGGGAGAAGTTGGATCTTTATATAGGCAGAGCAAAATATTTAATCGCTTTGTCTATAATGCATTGTGATTAGATGTTTACACAGTCAATACAGGAGACAAACCAATAGGCCACAAACATTCTGTCGGCCCCTTAATTGCGTCGGCACACCGGGAAAATGACCGGTATGCCCGATTACCAATCCAGTCCTTCATAATACAAATGTTAAATGAATTCATCCTTGAGTAATTTTTGTAGCATTATGTGGAAATAATTGTGCTGTCTAAAAAAGTAGAGATAGCTAAAGTATCCAATTGTGAGTGACCTTTCTTTTTCATTTATCACCATTCAAACCTAATTTATCATGCAACCGTGGACAGCTACAAATAAGATCTCGAGCAGAGATCTTACCATGGTCTTGTGAAATTATATGTGTAATCTATTTAAACTCTTCTTAACAAAAACAAAACGACATTATCTTCCTTGTTTGCAAAATATATTTTATGATCAAACTCACATCTCTATAAATGTCCACCCAAGGACCCCCACCCTCCCCAAAAGCTAAATCCCTGCCATCTCTTTCCCTATTTGTTTTTCTTCTGTCTGAATTGTTTAAGTAATTGAATTGGGTTTTGCTCACAGATGGTTTAAACAGCACACCAATATTCAGGTGTATAATTCACCCGCCTCACATACATTGATTAATTGTCACCAGTGTACGTTTTGCTTTAATTTACTGAATCGCTTCTACCTCACCTCAATTACAAATCAGTCAAAATTAAATCAATAGATATATAAATGTGCGGCTGTGTTCAGTTTAATAGCTTTGTTAAATCAGACACTGTGCTCAGAAAGCTACCGAATGAAGTATTTCTTGCAACTATCTTTAGACCAGATGAGATCAGTGTTAATTCATTATTATTATTCTCTAATTACATCACAACAAACACATTGTTTTCTCATTCCTGAATCTAATCGGCAGCCCATAACTGATCCCTTAGAGGTTTTACAAGGTGCTTTCAGCAACAAAGAACCTTTGCCAATGCAACAGCATTTGGTTGAGAAATGCATTGTGCCTTGTTTCAAAATAAGTAATATAATCATGTACCATTAGGACTAGAGAGAATTATGTATTACTCCAATGTTATTACCCTATTTGGGAGTGTTTTAATAGTTTGTAACATGACTGGGTTTCCAGCCACATACTTTTATGCAAATGCTAGAAGAACATGTGTTAAAACAAGTAATCACCTGACTCCACTCCATGAATTAACTTATTGTAAAGTGAAAAGCTGTATGTTTGTTAGAAACAAATACAACACTAAGATGTTTTAACGTTAAACCATAGCTTCTGGCCAAAATACCAGTCCATAATCCATAATACTTTCTCCAGTAAAAAAGTCTATCCTTGTTGTCCTCTTACATCGAAGTTGCAAACTATGCAGATTTCTCTCCTGATTCAGATGAGATGACGTTTTCATTAGAGAAAGCAATTATTATGGATAGTAGACTGTTTTTGTTTTTTAGCGGGAACCAGTGGTTTAAAGTAAAAAAATGACTTGGACTATTTGGATTCTGATAGCACCAATTCACTGCAGAGGACCCATTTTGAGCAAGTGATGTAATGCTAAATTTCTCCAAATCTGTTCTAATGAAGAAACACCAGTTCACTGTGGCTTGGAGCAACTGGCTTGGTCACTTGAGATATGTTTGTTAATGGAACATACTGTATAATGTAGGTGTTGTAGACCTTATACCGTATGGATGAATGTCTTTTATCACAGCCTGCTGTAACTGCAGTAAGGTCTCTGAGATTGCATACCTCTGAATCCTTTCTCTACCAGTCATGAACAACTGCAAGGTTTGTTATATAACTTAGATTAAGTTATCCTTCGCTCTAGTCAGTGCCAGACGTAATCACAGGTGACACAAGGGCAGCAATGTTTGGCACAGAGTGCTGACCCTGAAACACAGCTGTCACACTCATTTCTCTCATTCAAACATTCTGTGAAAACACAAGATAAGATGCAAAATATCAGGGACAGTAAGGACATGTATAATGTTACAAAAGATTTATATTTCAAAGACTTTTCTATTCATCAAAGAATCCTGAATTTTTTTTTATCATGGTATGAAACATTCTTCTTCTTCTTCTTCTTCTTCTGCTTTATGGCAGATTGCAGACTTATAAGTGCATTACTGCCACCTATCTTTCAAATGGACCACTGACAATCTATCTACAATCTCAATTAGGAGTCTCAATGGTCTACTTGAGAGATAGGTGGCGGTGATGCACTTATAAGTCTGCGATACGCCATAATGCAAGAAGAAGAAGAAGGCCTCACGCGCCTGCTGCACAAGAGTTCTAACAGTTCGAACATTGCGTGAATCAGAGGTAAAAAAATTAAAAATAAACTATAAAAAAATACTGTTCAGTTTCTTGCACAGACCGATTGTTTTGTATCTTTACACATCAGTGTATTGTCATCTTGAATGCCCTGGGGGTAAGCAGATAAACATCGAATTTTCATTTTTGGGTGAACTATCCCTGTCACCCCCCATTTTTTAAATAGGCATTAAAGTGCACTATCCAAACTAAAATTGCTGTAATTTATGAACACTTTGGAATATAAACATAAGGTTGGTCTCTTTTTAAAGACGAAAATTAGCAGATGTTTGCAAAAGTGGAATTCTTTCAAAAAATTGAAGTATCAAAAAGTTATAGTTTAAAGTAATTTAAATGTACTATAAATAATATGCGCTATATTAATTTTATTATATTTTATTTATTATAAATATTTTACATAACAGGTTTTACTCTAAAATTGGTATAAAATTAAAGCCTTGTGTCTAAATAAGTTATGTTATAAATGTGAAGTTGACATGAAAAAAATTGAGGTTCCTGTGAGATTTTATTTAGGGCGTCATACCACACACAGCCACTGGGGGTCATCAAAACTATTTTGAATTTTGCTTAATGAATTTTACTTCTATCTCAAAATAACCACCAAATATGAAATCCTGAGACTCAGACCTTTCCAATGATATGTTTGTTGCCAAGATTATAAAAAGTTTTGGTTCTAGAAGACCGTAATGCATTATGCTTAATGACACTTGACCCTGCCCACTAAGGGGGAGGTGATGGTGATGATTTTATGATAATTACTAAAAGATTTTATAGAGAAAAAGACAACAACAAAAAAGAGTGCCAAGCGTCCCACAGGTGGGACGATGACAGTTATGGGGTTAATAAGAAATGTCTTTTGAGCACCAAATCAGCATATTAGAATGATTTGTGAAGGATCATGAGACACGGAAGAATAGCATAATGCTGCTGAAAAATCAGCTTTGCATCACGGGGATAAATTACATTTTTAAAATACATTAAATATATTTACTGTATTTTTTGATCAAATAAATGCAGGCTTGGTGAACATAAGAAACATTAAAAACTTCAAAATATATTTTGTTTATGCAGAAGGTTTGGACTGGCATGTGGGTGAATACATTATAAGAATTTTCATTTAGGGGTAAAGTACTACTTTAAGAAAGCTCAAAACCACATAAAGGTGGATTTCTCATTTCATTTTTATTAAATTAATTTTAAATGAATTATAGCATACACAGTATACATAGTACATAAAAAAGCATTCACGAAAATACAATGTCATTTGTCTTTGCTTGCTCTATGTGCATCATGTCTAGATAATGCTAGATAATACATGTCAAGATGAGATCCAAATGATCTGATACACTACTCACTTGCTCATATATAATATTCCTGGATTCATATCTTCTAGAACTCTTACTATCAGTGATCTTGATGTAGTTAGTCAGCTCTGCTCTGATATGGTTATTGGTTATTTCAGGAACCCACGGATAAATCTAAACCATAACAATCATTTGCACACAAAAATACTCATAAAAGAAAAAAAAATTACTTGCAATGTTTCAAACACAGCCCAAAATTCTGCAGCACACCTTTAAGAAACAATAGCACATAACATGTAATTGTACACTTTTCATTCTTTTCAAAGTCACGTCAGTAAATTAATCTGTACTTATTTCTTTTGGACAGACGAGATGTCTACACACACATTTCCCACTCATTCTGGCTGATTTGTTTGTACAGCCGTTCACAAAGACTGCAGTACTTCTGTTTAAATGAGCTTCTACTGTGTTGTACACCAGTCCATTATTAACATTGATTTCAGATTTACCACCCCTAAATGTCAAATAAAAAACTATTATAATTTTACATCCCAGTTACACAACCCCCTTCCTGTCTAAATGGGTGTTTTTTGGCAACAGTAAGCTTCAGGTTGCTTCAATCACAATTGCAGGTCCTGGATAAAGAGGCAGCATCCACTGCATTCAAATTTTTCAAGTAGGGGATCCTAGCTGCCGTTAACATCTGACTCAGTGGGAAAGCATCCTTTCCCTTAACACAGCTCTGTAATGAACTTTTCAACTGTATTCCACATTGTAGTCAAGACTGCACTCTTATTCATAAGGTGGCAGAGCTTGGCAGAGAAACAATTAGTGTGGAAAATGACACAAGCATTCCTAAATGGTGTAGAAATTGGATATGGGATGAAATGAAAAATAAACTATGTGAATGCTTTTTGCCCCCAAATTACTACTTGGGTGAAAAAATAAAAAATAAATAAAAACACAATGGCCCTATTTTGAGCTACAAAGGGAATTGCTGTGTATTGTACTAGATCCTTTACATACCCATTTTTTCCTATATATAAAGTTATTTGAGCTTTATCATATGCACATTCGATGAGATTTTGAAACATTAACATTTACCAAACAATTCTCAAAACTCAAGAGAACCGCTGCGACTGAGTCAGTTCTTTTCAGTGAATCAGTTGATCTAGTTTATTAACTCACTGATCATCCATGTAGAACAACTTAAAATTTAATATAAATAAAGTTATCATATGACTTTGTAACATTCTGAATATATGGAACAATTGTACAAACTATTTCTGCCATGCAGATTCATAATGAAATTAGTGAGTCAGTGCTGACAGAACATTCATTATTATCATGAACTAACCCTTTAGCACGTCTGTTTTACATTTATACTACCAGTGATAATTAGGATTATGTATGTACTTATCAACCCTTCATTATCCAGCTGTGGTTTTGGACGCCATTAAATATGGCATCCTATCATCACACTTCATCTGTTTGCTTAGACCAAAATTCCACATAATAATGATCTATTTTCACTACTTTGACGCCAGTGGAGGTGAGAGCTTCTAGCAGGACGGTCCAGAAATATTCCAATCAACAACTCGAAAACGTATTTAAATATCACACTGAATTTATTAAAAATTGTTTGTGTGAATGCAGCACTTTCAGCTATTAATAAATAAATAAAAATACAAGTATCTTATCAGTGCACTCGGCATAGCACTTACATCCTGTAGGTCAAAGGTCAACTCCATTGAAAATACCAATGAGCATTGCCTCATCTGGCAGTTCTGTGTCGGTACCAAAAGACTCTTGTAGCCTTGGCCAGTCTATGTTCTCTGCTTATGAATTCGGTGCATTTATAATGTAGCGAGGTCACTGGGGCATGGATGGGCTATGCTTGCTAAGGACATCAAACATTCTTCAGTGTGTCTCTCTCTGTGTCTCTTTGAAAGGTCTATGCATTTATTAACCAGCCATCAGATTTGCTGTGCAATCAGGCATCTGTTTGTATTGAAGTGCCTGGGAATTTAAATGAAGAGGTGGGTCATCTGTTGAACTGTTAAAGGGATAGTTCACCCAAAAATGAAATCCTGTCATCATTTACTCACACTCATGCCATTCGAAACCTGTGTTACTTTTCTGTAGAACACAGAGGAAGTTATTTATTGTAAAATCTAAGCTGCACTTTTCCATACAATGAAAATTAATGGTGACCTCAGCTGTAAAAATACTTAAATTTAAAGGTGCCATGCTCATATATCTGCGTATTGAAAGTGGGAGAGAGTACTGTACATTCACTCCCCCACCTACAATCTTAAATTGTACAATGCTGGTACAAGACTCGAAACCACAACCTTTGGATTACAAGATTGACTCTCTAACCTTTATGCCATGACTTTAACTCTATTTTGAAAAAATAAATTTAATAATCAGGCTTAATTCTGTAATGAAATACTACCAATAATAGTAATAAGATTTACCAACCAGAAATTGACAATACCATGTAAACAGAAATTGCCGTAAGAGCTCAGTAGAAAGCATTCCCATTAAGTATTCTGAAGTATATTTGTATTTGAATATTCTGAAATAATTATCTATTGTTATACTTGTATATTCAATGGCAACTAAAATAAATTTTAATAATTTATTTGCAATGTTTTATGGGATGAGTTGAGATATATTTATTGATTTAGAGTATATTTACTAATATATATATATATATATATATATATATATATATATATATATATATATATACACATATACAGGTGCTGGTCATATAATTAGAATATCATCAAAAAGTTGATTTATTTCACTCATTCCATTCAAAAAGTGAAACTTGTATATTATATCCATTCATTACACACAGACTGATATATTTCAAATGTTTATTTCTTTTAATTTTGATGATTATAACTGACAACTAAGGAAAGTCCCAAATTCTCAGAAAATTCTCAGAAAATTAGTTTATTTTATTTATTAGTATTATTTATTTTTGTAATTTTATTTTATTTTATTTTATAAGTTTCACTTTTTGAATGGAATTAGTGAAATAAATCAAATTTTTGATGATATTCTAAATATATGACCAGCACATGTATGTGTGTGTGTGTGTGTGTGTGTGTGTGTGTGTGTGTGTGTGTGTGTGTGTGTGTGCGTGTGTAAACAATTAGCATCAACAACTTAAATAACTAATATATATATTTGTCGATATAAAAAAATAATTAACAGATTTAATATTAAAAGATTATTTCTACCACAGTGACCTTTGGTAGATTCAAACTTTTAATTAACAACAACTTGTGAAAAGTATTTTTGGTCATCAAGCTATGCTTTTGTACTGCACCCCTCAGCAAATACTAATGTCAGATGTGACTTTGAAATCTTTGACTTTGACTTTTGAAATAAGTGAAAACTGAAATTTTTGAGAAATTTTGCTTCTCTTCTCAGAAATGTAATATGACCCTCTGATAGTGTTCATGTAAGTTGGATTCAACTCAGGAGAAAGCCATTCTGTGTTGACTCAAAAGCGCCTGTCAGAGCTGACCGGATGTGTTGCTTTAACAGACAGCAAGAACGTGCGTGGAATAAAAAGTGAGTTCATCCTTGAAAGCCAGAGGCTACAATTACGCGCTGGGAGAGCCCCACTCAAAAAGCCCCAAAGGAAAGCAAGCGGATGTCATGTAAAACTCAGAGTCTGGCGGAGATGAAACCGGCCAAATACCTAGTCAGTAGAATTAAGAGGTCAGAGTTATCAGAGCAGTGGAGTATGTGGCTGGGAGCAGTTTGTGAAGACCCAGTGAAGGACTTGTTTGCATCAAAGCTTGTTTACCTTTATCAGCAAGAGACATGTCCCCTGAATGCTCACTTGCACTTGTTCAAACAGCATCTCCCCTTAAGGCCAAGGCAAGGAACATATAGGATAAAGCTTTAAAGCAAAAGATGCACTTTTTGAAACAGCAATACCTACATGAACACACAGAAATAGTTTATGATAGCTACATTTTACATGAGCTTACCTGTGCAAACGTTATTGCCAGGGTGTTGTTATGTGGTTACTATGCTGTTTTTAGTGTTTTTAGGTAGCTGCTATGCAGTTGCTAATGTGTTCTGAGTTGCTAGGTCATTGCTATACGAATGCTAAAGTGTTCCAAGTCTTAAGCATGTAGCTATGCAGTTACTGTGGCATTGTTTGTGAATACTAAAGTATTTAGCACATTGCTATGCAGTTGAAAAGTTGAAAGAGAGTGTTCTAATTGTTTAACATGTTGCTGTGCAAATACATACAGCATTGGCTGTATGTCACGTCACTTTCATACTAAAGTGTTCCAGTTGTTTAGCATGTTGCTATGCAGTTACCGTATTGTTAGCACATTGCTACGCAGTGGATAAGGTAGGGGTTGCCAGGGTGTTGCAATAGGCAGATACTAAAGTGTTCTAATTGTTTAACATGCTGCTTTGTAGTTGTTGTGGTGTTGCTATATGAATGCTTAGGTGTTTAGCATGTTGCTATGCAGTCATTGTGGTGTTTTTGTGGATACTTAAGTGATTAGTACATTGCTATGTAGCTGATAAGGTGTTACCACTGATCTATAATATAGAACTGGATTGCTCATGACGTCATGAAAGTGAAGCCGCAGCGCCGCCATATTGGTAATCCCTAGTGTGCGTAAACGTTCTATTGAATTAATAGGAAACTGTATTATATTGGCTATATTTTGTGTTGGATCAGTTACCTGTGTCGTCAGTGCGCAGCAGACACACCCACCTAAATGATTTGAATATATCGCTTATACTGCCCAAAAAGACCGTAAACACTGCAGATAACATCTGAAGTAAAGATGAATTTACATACACATAACATAAAAACGAATCCCATTTGATTGATTTGCTTCAAATATAGTTATTTTAGGACAGCGGTTTGAATGTGACTCAATTGTGCTCTCCGCTGGTAGGGATTAGTAAAATGGCGGATCGAACACTTCCGGTGGCTTCACTGTCTGTTGGCAGTTTAGAACGCGATGAGCGATCCAGTTATATATAGATCAGTGGGTGTTACAAGTATTGCTATGGTGATACTTAAGTGTTCTAAGTGTTTATCATGTTACTATGTAGTTGTATGGTGTTTTCTATGCGAATACTACACTGTTAATTATTCCAGTGTAAATTTACAATAAATTGCAAGTTAATAATTGCATGACTTTCACAGAAAGTTACCGTATTATTTTTACAGTAAATAATTGTGAAATGACAGCTGTTTACTGTGACCTCACAATAACTATGCCGTCATATTACTGTGATTTAGCAGTAAGCTGCTGTATAATTACAGTATTTTACTGTGCAATTACAGTTAGTCTATCATATTACTGTAATTTAACAGTAAGCTGCTGTAGAATTACTGTATTTAACCATGTATATACTGTGATTTAGCATAAATGATGGACCAAACAAAACTGATAAAAACAATGGTTTAACTTTTATTTTTTTAGAAGAAAAATACATTTTAATAACAGGAATAAACACTGTGTAACATGAATGAACACTGGGTAACATGAATGTCTGTCAATATGTGTGTGAATGTGTTTACTGTGTTTACCATTATGTGATAATGGTACTTGAAAAATACAATTTTACAACAGGAATAAACACTGGGTAACAGGAATGTGTGTCTATGTGTGTGCACTGTGCATGTGTTTACTATGTGATAATGGTACTTCACAACGTAGGAGATGAAAAGAGAAAGAAGGAGAGAGGAAAAGGTGGGAAAAGAGAGGGTTGCAGGTGTCTCACTCCTTCCCTTGCAGCAGGCACCTGCATAGTATGGGTTCTGTCCACTATCTACAAAAGATAAGAAAGACAAAAAGTTTAAGTTACTTTGTGGTGCAAGTACCTGCAAGTATGGTACTCACATTGTAAAACTAATCCTAAAATGTGTACAATTTAAGAAATTACAATTGTAAAACTCATGATAAATCAGATAAATCATGTTAATAGTACTATATCAATTAATATTAAATCAACAAACCAGAGGACTCTGAAAGTAACATGATTGAGGTTAAGCAAAAATTACATGACATGCGTACATAGTAATGCAACTCAGTAAGCCAGTAATGTGATGTAAATTTACACTTAAAACTATTGTAAAGTACGTCTGTAAATTTGACGTTTTTATTCTAACATATCAATAACCTATAACATTGAAAAGGCATGTTTAATTCAAATAAACGTAAGAACAATGAATTTTACACATTTTGCAGCCTGTCTAAACTCGTAGAACAGATTAAAGGGATAGTTTACCCAAAAACCCACCCTCATTCCAAAGACGTTAGCCCTTCGTACATCTTTGGAACACAAATTAAGACATTTTCTGACTCCTCCATGGACAGCAATCTTATTACCACTTTCAAGGCCCGGAAAGGTAGTGAAGATTGTTAAAATAGTCCATGTGACTACAGTGGTTCAACCTTAATGTTATGAAGCGATGCAAAAATACTTAATAGTGCGGAACGCACAAAAAGTATTCTCGTCGCATCATAGCAATAAGGTTGAACCACTGTAGTCACGTGGACTATTTTAACAATGTTTTTACTACCTTTCTGGGGCTTGAAAGCGGTTATAACATTGCAGTCTATAAGCGGGATCAGAAAGCTCTCGGACTTCTTAAAATTATCTTAATTTGTGTTGAACAAAATTGTTTGGAACATTATGAGGAAGTGTAATTAATGAGACTTTACATTTTTGAGTGAACTAACCCTTTAATAGCTTAAGTAAACATCTTACTGCATAACTAATTCTAGCTTAAAACAAAGACAGTGTTTCGTTAGTCTGTTCTGAAGTTGGAACACAACTTACATTAGACTGACATCCATTCAAAGTCAATGAGCTTCCTGATCAGTGTACAGACTTGCTGGTTTATGTGTCCTCTCTGCCTCTTTGATTTTGTACCTGTCTCTGGGTTGATGCCCAAGAAGCACATATAAACAAAAAGACAGAGAAGAAAGATTTAAGTTTAATTCAAGTGGGATTAAAAAGGTTTCAGTTCCCAGTCATCACCTTCAGTGGGTCACTGCTGTTGCAGTACTGAGCAAAACTAAAGTTAGCTCAGGTTTAACAAGGTGATATTACTTGGATTCAATTAAACAGCAACCATTTAAATAACTTAACAGCAACTGAAAAACATTTACATCACAAACACACAGTCAAGAATAGTCCTGCAACAAAGTAAGTTAGATGTGTGTGATTTACCCAGGCAATGCATTTGCACACAACAATTTACATCATTTACACATACTGTTTGCAGAGGATGGAGGAAGAGCCTGTTGCCAGTCCATCTCCATGTGGCTGTTTCTGCTTGCACTCTTCCTCCTAGAATTATTACCCGTTCACAGACAAAATGGCTCCTACCATCTCCAGATGTCGACCTGTTTTACTTTAGAATAGCACAGCTAACGAAGCTCCACTAATTCAGTGATAAACACATTTATTTTCCTATATCTTTTTTATAATAAAATGCACTTTATTTTTTCTGTTGACGAGACAGACAACGGCTGCTCCGTTTCACACACACGGCAGAAAAATATGGACGACGCCCAGCTAGCTAACATTACTAATTTGAGATTAATTTATTCCACCTTTGCACAAATCCACAACACTATAATGTATCTAGTTGATCATAACTGTCATAATACACACATTAAGGCCACAGCTTACCTTATAACTTTATTTCCCGGTGGTAGAAAAATGCTGTGGGAAAAGAGAGAGCGCTGTTAGAGTAACGAACGTTAACTAAGAAAAGCATTAAGCAAAGCTAAAGTTCAATTTTGACGGTGTAGTTAACGTGAAGCCTCACAGTTAATAACTTAATACGGTACTACTAGCTATACACTTATTAACACAACCAACGTCTGATCATTCAAATTTGCGCGCTCAAACCTAGAGCTAAATTACAAAAACATGAAACAGAACTTAACTAACGCTAATTTGGTTCATACTTTTAAATAACATGAAATTTCATATTAAAAACAGTCATCAAATTGACAAAGTTTGAAATTAAACACTTACCGCACTGAATCCGTCGAGTGAGACCACGGAGGAGATCAGGCCAGGGAGCTCCGGGGGAGCTCAGATGACGCAGTTGCAGCACGAAAATGACGGAATTCACAGTAGTTTCTTGTAAAAGCCCCGCGCCTGCATTATTGTCACAGTAAAAGTCTAAATACGGTATTATATTGTGAAATATCACAGTTAAAGCCTGTGAAGTGGTAATAATGTAATTACCTGTGAAATATTACAGTTATATATTGTGAAATCCTGGAAATATTTTACAGTGTATGTTTTCCAAGCATTTAACACATTGCTATGCAGTCACAGTGTTGTTGTTATACAGATGCTAAAGTGTTCAATTCATTGTTATGCAGTTGATAAAGTGTTACAAGTCTTTCCAGTGTGTTGCTACGCAGATACTAAAACATTTCAAGGGTGCCGCTATACAGATACTGAAGTGTTCAGATGCTGCAAAAGACACAAGATGTGAGCATAACGGTCAACTGTTTACATTGAAAAACAATGGTAAACTAGTGCATTGCAATGGAAAATGTGTTCTATGTGAACGGCCCCTTACTGTGTAGCTGCTAGGTTGTTATAGGTGGTTTCCAGGGTGTTGCTATCCAAACACTTAAGTGTTCCAAGCATTTACCATGTTGCTATTCAGTTGCCAGGGTGTTGCTATACAGTTACTAAGCTGTTCAGAGTGATTTTTAGCCCATTTCTATTTTTTTTTTTTAAGCGTGATCTGGATGATTGCTTACTGGACCAAATGTAAAGAGCCTAGCCTTTTAAGATAAACTCTCCTTCAGTTTAAGTTTTATTTACTGTTTATCATCAAAATGTAAGTAAGCCTCTCATCAGAGTTACAGGGCTTGGTACTGGTACTGGGCTTGGGTGCATCAAACACCTTAAGCAAAATCTACTAATTATTAACAAGAACAATGCAAGTTTAAAAATAACCAATTAAAACCATTATCCTTAGCATTACTTAGCAGGAGTGCAACACTATGTCCTGAGCCAGACATTCCAATTCAAATACAGCCTCTAAAATGGATTACAATCTGAACACATTATTCATTCACTCTCATAACCAGGGTATAATAGATGGTTCATTTCATGCTATCAAGCAACATTTAACAGCTTTGTACCTAATATTCTTCTGTCTGTGATCTTTCCTTCTGCTTATCCTATGAGTCAGGCAATGTAAACAGTGGCAGTGAGGAAGATAAAAAACAAGAAGCTGTCAGAAGAACAATACAGAAATGATACAAGGTTTCAGCTTGTGTTTGGAGAAAGGATGCACCAAAGTGACAAGGTACAGAGTGTTGATTCAGGCAGGCATCTGAAAAAAAAAAAATATATATATATATATGTGTGTGTGTGTGTGTGTCAGAAAGAGCTTTTGATTGGTTTATTAAAGTAAAACCTTGACTCAGCTTTGAAATAGTTGAGGTTTGTTGAAGCTCCTTTGGGATTTGATTTATTTACTCCCTGATATAAATGTATGTCCTGCTAGGGTGTAGTCAGACTTTTCAACTTATTCTGGACAAAATCCTGCACTTACACAGAATGGGTCACATTCAATGACCAACCACAACAGACAAAAAGATAATAATAATAATTTCACAGCAGTGTCATCTCCAAAACAAAAAATAAATCAGAATTGCCATCCGTCTAAAAGTAATAAGTAAAAATGATCTAACATAAAGAAAAAAAGAGCAGAATGTCATTCTGCTTGCGAATATATAACAAATGCTTCTATCCAAAGTGATTTACATTCAAAACGCATACATACACATATGAAACTCTCTCTCCATCTATATATGCATCTTTCAATGTATCTATATTTATCTATATCTATTGCATAAAAATGTATGCATCCGTCTCTATCGCTCTCTATAAAAAGAGAGAAATCCACATGCCTCTTTCAGTTTAGATAGATAGATAGATAGATAGATAGATAGATAGATAGATAGATAGATAGATAGATAGATAGATAGATAGATAGATAGATAGATAGATAGATAGATAGAGAGATAGATAGATAGATAGATAGATACTGTCTATTCCTCCCTGAGATTTTGGAGCTGTGATTATCTGTTCTGCTCCTTTAATGAGCGAATGAAAGCTCAGATCGATACTTTACCTCAAGCTACTCTGACACCATGTGCTGCACGGCTTCCAAAAGACCAGTCCTGAGCTTGTGTTGACAGACAGCTCGTAACTCCTGGATCTCTGAGGAAGAAGCCTTCTTCAACACAGATACAGAGAAATATGGGAGACACATCTTGTTTTGTGTTTTCATTGGGTCCTCTCGATTGAAACCTCAAAAGGATAAAGTGTTCCCCCACAGGTCACAACAGAAATCAAACAACTTCTACATGATCTAACAGCTTTTAATGAGAAAAATTGATCCTGATTAATTGTTTTATAAAGCTATTGAGCTCACAAAAAAGAACCCATTAAAACACCTTTCCCTCAACAGCATCTCTCTCATAACCAATCGTGATAAAATTAAAGCAGTGCAATGTGAGAGATGCAATGTCACAGTTCTACTCTATTATCAGCAACAATAGCCCTGGAAACTACAAGCAACTTTTCTCTATTATGAATCCCATCCTTAAACCGTTAACACACTCTCACATAGAAGCTCCAGAGGAGAGTTGCAACAACTTTAGGCACCATTCATTCTCTTCTATCCAGTTCTTCACAGCCTGGGACATCCCAACTTCTCTGCTGTTTCTCGGACATCTCACAGTGAGAGGTTGAGAGCATAATCAGAAAATGAAATCATCCACCTGCGCCCTGGATCCCTTTCCTACAACCTTGGTAAAATCAAACCTCTGTGTCATAAGTCCCTTGATCATTAAGGTTATCAATCACTCCCTCCCGGCTGGCCATGTTCCATCTACACTGAAAACTGCTGCCATCAGACCACATCTAAAAAAAAACTACAGGCCCATCACAAACCTTCCATTTCTTTAAAGTGCGGGAAAAAGTGGTTGCTGCACAGGTTCATGTCCATTTAAAATGAAACAACCTGTTCCAAAAATTCCAGTTTGGTTCTTGCCCTGACCACAGCATGGAAACAGCTCTGGTTAGGGTCACAAATGACTTGCTGAGACTCTCCTGGACTTGACTTCAGCGCTCGACACTGTGGATTATAAAAATCTTCTTCATCATCTACACTACGCCATTAGTCTCTCTGACTCTGTCTACAACAGCTTTTCATCCTACCTTACCAGGAGAACTAGGTATGTCGCATTGGGAGAGGCTCAGTCATTAACACACAATGTCACTGTAACGCTATAGAAACGTTTGTAAGTACGGGATGAAGGAGGCGGGAACCGGCAAACATTCAAATCAAACTTTAATTACAAAATAAAAACAAAACCGCGCGACAGCCCCTCGTGGACGACTGCTGCACACAAACAAAACCAAAACCCAAAATAAAATACAGGCCTGGTCCTCTCTTGTCCTTCAATGTCGTAACTCCTCTTTTTTCCTTCCGGAGCTTCTCCGTGGGACTCGAGACTGGTGAGGGTGTCGCTCATTTCCAATTACTCCACTCGACCCCTGTTCCCACAGCTCTCTGCCCCGCCCCACTCATCACAGTCACCTCTAGGCTGTGTCCCTCAAAGCTTAGCTCTCGGCCACACCCTGTTTATTCTCTACATGCTCCAACCTGGGTGTTAGAATGGACTCTCATCTGACCTTTGAGGCTCACATCAAACATCTGTACATGACTTCCTTCTTCCATTTTAGAAATATTGCCAGACTCAAGCTTACTCTCTCAGATGCGGAAAAGCTTATCCATGCTTTTGTTTCTTCTTGGCTGGGCTACTGTAATGCACACCTCATCGGGATCCCTGGCAAAAGCCTCCAGAAGCTGCGGTACATTCAGAACAGGATCCTGATGGGGGTATGCAAATATGACCATATCACTCCTATTCTCAAATCACTTCGCTGGCTTCCTGTCTCATTCAGGATTGTATATAAAGTCTTACTCCTCACCCGTCAGTGCATCCATGATGACACCCCACCCTACCTCAAGGAACTCCTCACCCTATATCCTCCATTCTGCTTCAGCATAGTTCCATAAACAGGAATCCCCCAGAAACGAGCTCTGAACTGTTGGAGAACAGGCTTTCTGTTGAGCTGCTCCGAGCCTGTGGAATGCTCTCCCTGACCATCTGAGGACTCGGCAGACTGTGGATGCTTTTAAATGCAGAGCTTTAATTGATTTTTAACATTTCTTTGGTCTTTTTGGTTTTAATTTGTAGCACTTTTGTATTCTGTTTGAATATAAAGTGTTATAAATTAAATTTTTTATTATTATTATTATTATTATTATTTTTATTATAATTATTATTAGAATGCAAAATCCTGTAAAGAACTACTGTATGTTCGATATTTCATGTTTGCATTAAATATATATATATAATAATAGCCTATATAACTGGGTTACTTTCAATCATTCTGGATTCGAATTTCTTATACTTTTTGAGTTGACCTCTAAAACTTAATTTTTAACATTTGGCTAAGAAATATTTCGTATTTTCTTATGTTATATTATTCCACATAGGAAGCTGTAGGACATATTCAAGACAAATTTTTTTGCGAAAAACTGAAGTATGAAATATGAAATACTTAACAAGTGAATTTATTTTACATTTACACCATGCTGACCACTTTATTTGCTTTTAATAATGAGAATGCTATTTGACTCATGTTGTAGTTACATATTTAAGTTGACCAGTTAAACATAAAAATCCAAATTGTTATCTTGAATAAGCCAAACATTTATATACATACAAACGGTGTTTCCTGGAGCTTGACAACAACTGTTTTAACTTTCAACATTATTTTTTGTGTTGCACAGAATAAAGTCACAAAGGTTTGGAACAAAGATGAGTACAATTATGTCAGAATTTCACTTTTGTGTAAAAAAAAAAAAAAAAAAAAAAAAAAAATTTATATAAAACAGTGCCACAAATAATATTGAACAAAAATCCAAAATCAAGATATAAATACATAAAAACATGTGTTATATAAAACAAAACAAAAAAATAATTACTACCATGTACTTCATTGGTCTTCAACAGGTTATGTCCAAAAAGTAGTACAAAAATGTTAATTTTTATAGATATCCACAATGCATTTAGTTTATCAGATGATTCCAAGATAAAGCATACACAAACAGAATAAAGTAACAGGCACGGTTTGAATGCAAACCCACAGTCAGTATTCAAAATGCATGACAGAGCGTCAAGCAAGCAATCTGGTAGAGAGAGACAAATCCATTCTCTGCTTAATTAATTAACATGTTAAATATGGTGATTTAAATTCCACTTAAATTCATTCCTGCTGCTATGCGATCTAGAAAAAAAAAACATTAAGTGGGCCTTTAAATATTATTTTTAATTGCAGTAGTAATACTGGCATGCCATAATGATAGTTACTCTTTTGAAGTACTAGGCCTACTGGTGGTAGAGGAAGTGCTACACTTGTTTACTGACCTCAAAACATTCAAATTATCACATTAATGAGCAAGGCCTGCTTTCAATTTATGCATCTATTAGAATTATATTACTTGATCTCAGTATGCTTTTGGTGAATAAAACACGCAGATACACCTAAAAGCCACCATGAAATGTAGCTTGCAACCAATTTTCAATTTAATAATATGATAACACTGATAAATTACAGAGACAACCATTTTATTTCATTTAGAATAATGTGCACTGATGAATGGTTGACAATAAGACCAATATGTAAGTAAGCAAATAGAATCAGTTTTGATTTGCGGATCAACTTTAAATTAAAACATGCGGGGCAGGAGGTCTGAATATTGCACACTGAAAGAGCTAATTAATTGTTTATATAGATTATTTGGTTTTAGCACTTTTTTGGTTTTTGCCAAAAGAATTATGCAAAGCATGTAACAACACAATCAACAACTTAATACATGCACATTACAACACTGTTCTAGAATAACTGCTGCAATGGTCAACAATTTTTTGTTTGTGTGTAAAGCACAAATTTGCACTGAAATAATGCATGTAAATGTGGCACAATTGTTAAGTGAATACTACAATCTCTCTATAGTTGGCCTTGAATGGAGAAAATGTTTTATATTGTCACTTGAGGTTCACTTTCAGAACAGAGAGATGCTGTGGTTGACACACCGAGTTTGTGGAGTACAATTCTCTAAAAACTGGAAGGTTGATACATCTTGCTGCACTGTATCATCCTCTCTATTCTTGAAGCTTAACACTAGACATATGAAAACGTTAGATTTTTTAAAATAAAATACAGCTATTTGACTGGGAGATGTCTGCCTACTGTATGTGCCTCGTGACATTGGCAGGCCTGTTGTGTTGTATCTGTGCCAAGGTCTGGATAGACAATAAACTTAAAAAAAAAAGATAAGTACATTTTCTGATGCCACGCTGACTGAAAAAGACCAAACAGATCTCTTGGCAGAAGCAGCCTCCATATGTTTGAATAAACCATCAGAGAAGTGTTTTGTATGGCTGGGGTCAGACAGAAAGAAGACAGGGGAATCGCAGTAAACTGTTCAAACGATGCCAACAAGTATTGTTGTTTTAAAGTACTCCAAGATACATGATGCTACATCAAACACATCAGAAGTGAACAGAAAGATCTCTCTCAAAATCTGTGCCAAGGCCAATCTCCCCCAAAGAGACATAAAAATGGATGAGAAAAAGAGCAATACGGTTCTCACACAGTATATACTTTATTACATAGTTATACATACAAATATTATTTCAATATTACATACATGCACACACATTTACAGACATACATAGAGAGCATATTAAATGAAAAGGAAAAGGAAAGTGTCTACTGTAATGTTCCAAACAAAATAAAAATTTAAAATATGGGAGAAATAATGTTCCATCATCGTCCATCATAACAGTTAAGTAAATGTAAAAATGAAACATTATTGTTAACTGTACTATTAAAATATTTAAAAAAATTCAAAACTTCATAATGTCAAATGGGTAAAATCTAGTGGTTTAAAGGAAAGTGGAAAATATTGGTAAATATTTAAACTTTACGTTTTTTAATTAAGATTTCATGGATGAAAGCATGCCTTGATTGAACTTGTTTATTTAAAAAGTCATGTCAATTATAGTGACACTTTCTGTTGATATGAAAGTAACAATCATTGATTTATTTCAATTCATTTCAGAAAAGCTGCATTAAGTTGCAACCAGTACACAAATCTACAACAATGGGTTAAAAAAATATGATAACTGACAGACTAATTACAAAGTATACAAGTCACCCACTCAAATATCACCAATTTCAAAATGTACTTGTAAGAAACAAGCTGTTTTTAATAACCTCTCAGCAAAGGTGAATTAAAGCTGCGCCTCCAAACCTGCGATATCACAACATCCTCAGTGCTTAATCAGGATCTGATGACTAATGGTCTTTAAAAGTGAATAATAATCTGTTAGTAGCAACAAATTAATCTACACAAATTATTTTTTTACTATATTGTTATAATTATTTATTCAATAATTAACATTTTTTAGTAATGCATAACTTGCTGACTTATGATTTGATTTAAATTAAAAAAGTATGTGAATACATGAATACAACTGCTCCATAGGCTGTTCACAAGAAACATCAAATGTAAATATCAGCATTTATTTATATTCATGTTAATCTGTAAAGGGGACTCATACCAATAAGCAAGTTGACCACATGCAAATCTTTTCACACGTTATACTTACACGTTATTATCATATCATGATGCCAGTCTTTCTGACCTATTCAGTTGCCTGAAAACGTCTTGGTAAACTATTTCTTTTTCAGACAACAGATTGTATGACTAACTAGTTTTTGTAATTCTGGCAGCGCAAGTGAAGCATGTCTTTTTCAATTACATTTGCAGGCTGGGAAATTACAAGTGCCGGTTCTAATCAATCACAAATACTGTCCATTTAAAAATGTCCTGTTCTTCTAATCGCCTACTACTTTGCCACCTTCAAAATTAATACGATTTTATTTCAAGTGCAAAAGATGAGTGCCTGTAATTATGGCACACATATACAGTATAACAGATACAGTGGTCCAAATGACTGAGACCACGACCGCAATGCTTCCATTTGAATTCAAAATAACATTAATTATAAATTAAATCATATTATAATATATAAATATCAAACTTAAAATATATCCATATATTTGTATATATTTTAATATATATTTTACATTATCTCAGAGTTACTAATTACATTACATAATTAGCCTATCTTGACTATTATTCAGTAGAGTATTCATCTTCTCCAAAGTTCATCTCACAAAAGAGTAAGTGATGTTCTCCAGACATCTTTCTTGGAAGTAATTAAAAGTAGATTTAGACACGCATTTGTTTCTTGAACAGAAATTTCCAATAACAAAGCCTAGTGACTCACTTGCCAAACTAAATAGGTACGACAACACATGCTTAGGTTCTGCTCCTGTTATGCTCATGCATACATAATATAACTAATAAAAGACTGATTTAAAATGCAGATGAAGCCTGAAAAATCACAGTGTCTTGCTTGTCATTTTCTCAACGCAGCACTGCAGGCAAAATTTAACCGTGGCTCTCGGTTAGAAAGATACGCTGAGTAATTGCCCTGCTCCTTTCCTAATTTATGTGACTTTTTAAATCAGTTATCAGGTAATTACAATACCTCCTTATCAGCTAAATGGATTTCTAGCCCATTAGTGCTCCAACAACTGCATGTATCTTAAGTGTGTCTTGGAGGAGACCATTTATAAAATCACAACAGCTGGTAAAATGAGTCTGGCTGCCTCATAAAGCCATTTTCCATTAAAAACATCTTTCCATTCATATTCCACAGGAGGAAGCCAAAGCAAATGAGCACACACACATGTTTATCTGAGGCGTGATCTAATTGAGGGCTTACCATAAACTTCTTTTGTTTTTATAGAAGGCTAATTCATTATTGCAGACTAACTCAAACTCAGCACCTAAGAGAAAGTTCATCATAATTACCAAAGCTCTTCCAACTGATTTTGCTCCAAGACACAGATGATGATCCAACATTCTTTCCAACTATTTTTGAAAAAATAAAATAATTATTTTAAATATAATTTTTGCATTCCCATTTGTTCCCAAAGCAAAATAAAGAAAAATATATGATAGCGTTTTCAAGAACTTACAAAAGAGTGGAAAAAATATAGAGAGATTAATTACATTGGTCAGCAGTTAGTTAGCAGAACTAACTAGGTTTTTGTAATTAAAAAACAAATATTAACACTGTGCCAACAACACTTGAAATATCACTGTTCTCTGTTCCAAAACCTAGTGAGCTCCCTACAGACACAGCGTTTCAATGTCTGTTCCCGAAGGTAGGCATCTTAATTATGCCTCCTAAGATACCTCATTTTGGCAAATGTCCTTGGCAGAGAAGACAATCCTTCTCTCAACTTCAATACTTTTTAGTATTGAATAAAATCGTGAATGAAACCGAGTTGGAATGAACCCAGAACATCCTAAACTGAACCTTTTACTGCACTTAATGTAAATGAAGTTGCTTCTGTCTTAACAACTGTGGTGTGTTAATGAAGTTCTGACACCTTATTTTCTGAGATCCTCGGTTCTCGGTGTCCCACACCCATGCATTCTACAATTGATGAGTCACCATTTGTTCAGGATGTGATCATGCCAAATGCTGCAGAAACAACGTAACTGTTGACCTTCTTCTCCTCAATATTTAAGCCATTTTGGGAAATAAGAGTGGAATCAATCAAGAGACAAGTAGCATTTTTAGAGCTGCTGCTAATTCTAATGTTTGGTTGCTTAGGGAGCTGCCTACAGTATGTAGGCAATAATAATAATAATAATGCATTACATTTATATAGCGCTTTTCTAGGCACTCAAAGCACTTTAAATAGTCTGGGGGTATCTCCTCATCCACCACCAGTGTGCAGCATCCACCTGGATGATGCGACGGCAGCCATAGTGCGGCAGAACGCCCACCACACACCACACACCAGCTTACTGGTGGAGAGACAGAGTGATGAAGCCAATCAGCAGATATGGGTATTGTTACGAGGCCATGATGGTCAGAGGCCAATGGGCGAATTTAGCCAGGATGCCGAGGTCACACCTCTACTCTTTTCAGAAGACATCCTGGGATTTTTTTAATGACCACAGAGAGTCAGGACCTCGGTTTAACGTCTCATCCGAAGGACGGTGCTTGTTGACAGTATAGTGTCCCCATCACTACACTGGGGCGCTAGGACCCACACAGACCACAGGGTGAGCACCCCCTGCTGGCCTCACTAGCACCTCTTCCAGCAGCAACCTAGTTTTCTCAGGAGGTCTCCCATCCAGGTACTGTACTGACCAGGCCCAGCCCTGCTTAGCTTCAGTGGGAAACCGGTCTTGGGCTCCAGGGTGATATGGCTGCCGGCATATGAGGCAATGAGGCAGCTCACTAGATTTCTGAACAGAGCTTGTGTGTATGTTTATTTTATCGCTTTTTTAATGATTTACTCATTCAGCAAATCGTTCCTAATTTGTTAATATCCAGCAGTGGTTTTGTTTTAACACAGTCGAGCGCAACATCAACACTTAACTGGCAGGGGACGCCGGGGCCTGGGAGTTGAGTAAATTACCACCATATGAGATATATAAAAAAACTGCATTACAGAAGATCGAGGCATACCAAAGGGACCAATAAATGGTCTTGATCTCAGCTGCCGTATGCAATGAATTGTAAGGATTTCCTCAGAGATGCCGCCTCTGGCCCTCTGGAGGGTGAATTTTTTGGCAGCACATACGTAACAAGCTTCAATGCGGGGCCACAAAGCAATCCCTAAAATATATTCATATTTTTTTAACCACGTCTTCTAGAATGCTGTTAAATGACTTCTCTGCATTATAGGGTAGTAGTTATTATTATTATATATTACATTCAGGCCACTGAGTTTTTCCCACTTAACATATACTCCCCAACAACATCTGTTCTAATTCTTTTTACATGTGCTAAAAATGCTTCAGTTAAGGCTTAAAACAAAGTAAGTGTAAGTGTAGCATCTAAAATTGCATTAATGTGTACCACCTATAAAAAGTGCTAAAAAAAGGACTAAATACAGTACACAGCAACCCAAGATCAAGTCCAATATACTGATATTATAGATTACAAATTAATGGTAACACTTATGGTAATTGTTGAAAATCCACATGTAACTGAACATTTTCTGGTGTTTTGCATTTGCATTTACACAGCTTTAACCAGCAGATGTAGTCAGCATGCAAAATAGAGACTCATTTTGCAAAGCAATTGGTCCGATTGATTCAAAGCTTCAAAAAGCCTTGATTCTATTGTCAGTATTATTTTTATACATCAGTTTCACAATAATCAGTAACAAACAGAATTTTCCCCCTCAGTTTAGTTCAATACTTTATACTGTTAAGTGACTGTAGATAAATGTATAGGTTTGGAATAATTAAGAATGTTAAATGTTTCTGTCTCTTCTGCTCATCAAGTCTGCATTTATTTGATCAAAAATACAGTAAAAACAGTGATATTATGAAATAGTATTACAATTTAAAAGATTTAAAGCTTTCTATTTGAAAATATTTTAAAGCATAACTTATTCCTGTGATATCAAAGCTTAATTTTTAGCAGCTTATACAGTGTCATATGATTCTTAAGAAATCATTCTAATAATGCTTGGATTTCTTTAAAAGCTTTAAAAAAAGTTAATTATTTTAAATATTTGACTGGTGCTGTAAGCAGAACACAAAGTCGCATCTTGACATGATGTGTTTCTTCATTTTCACATTTTGTGTCTGTATTATATTATTAGGCTTTACCAACTAACTAACCAGTGGATCAAAACTGCACTCTTTACCGTGCACGATGGTAATCCAAACTTAACACAAAAAAACGGTTTAAATTCCACCATAATTGGACATTAAAAACAATTCCTGAAAAGCATGCTGGGAATTACAAATCCCCCTGGCCAGTAAATGCCAACAAAAATGACTCAAATATTTTTAACACAAATGGATTAAGTTAATCATTTTACAAATGTAAGTATTGAAAACACTGAAATTAGGTTGTATAAAAAGTTAATGAATTGCATTGCACTGGCTAATTTTAATCAGATTGAACAAGGAACAGAAATATTTGTTTTTCAGTGCTTACACTCACATTGGCTACTTTGTGCCATGAAAACAAAAATGAATTTTGGATTATTGTAAAGGCCACACAGGGGGGAAAGAATAAATGTGGAAAAAGCTTGAGGCCAGGCTTATCCTTATTGTCTTTCTTCAAGCCCGACTCCTCAGATACCACTATACCCTTGTGCACTATTCTGTAAATGGCAACTATAACAGTAGGCAGCTTTGGTGTCCATCACATAAGGTGCGTACAGGCAGCACTCCACCTCAGGCTTAAGTTGGTCGAACAAGGCATAACTGGTCTGAAAAGGTGGGGCGGTGGTAACATTCAAGATCTGGCGGACACTAATGGAGCGAGCCAGCTGAGGCAGTGACAAGTGCACCAGCACCTGCGGCAATGACACATCACATCACATCAGCACGGGTGACTGACACGTCACCTTCACCGAATCCAGAGGATCTAGATAGGAAAGAGACAAGCGCAAATTCTGCAGGGCACAGACACGCGAATGCCCCTCTCGCCATTTCCCTCTTTTTTGTATTTTTATCTCTCCATCTTGCTTCCTTTGACTCACTGTCTCTTTTGCAGCTAAACGTGTCACGGCCTTTTGGAATTCACAGTGACCCAATGTTGCAGCAGCACGTGGAAACCACAGCAGTTTCAGTTCTACTTTTTCATGTTTACCTTAATTAAAATTGCTTCACAATGTTGAGCATTAGCAGTGCTGAATGCACCTCTTCTGAATCTTGAAAGAAACATTAAAAGCCCCCAATTTAAGCAGCCTTTTATATTTACTTTGAGGATTTCTATGTGCAAGTGTACTCAAAGTTATAAAAGTAATTTTTAGCATATATAAACACACATTTAGCATTAACAGGAAGGGTAACATGATCTTGTTCACAAATGCATTAATCCAGTCAAATGCTTTCTAAATAACTTGTAAATCCCACCTGCCTTTGACAACAACCAGTAGATCAATGAAGAAGATGAGGAGGAATTAATGCAAGAAAGTGTATGCAGTCTTTAATATTTTGATGCAACATTTAAACAAAACAATGATTTCAGAGCAAGGAAAGGATTTTTACAAAATCTAAAAATATATTTTGTATACTGTCATTAAAATTACTGCTTTATCATTAAAATGTGTAATATATGCTAAAGTCATGAAACTTTGCTTCAGTATATTCTAATATTTGAAATGTAGTTTCCATAAACTACTGATTTGTTAATCATTTCAATATCTGTAATGACTGCAAAGTTATTGTAGAGTGTCACCAAATAAATCCGATAAATCTGCATACTAAGTTAGCTAACGGTCACTAATAAAAGTTAATATCCCAAAAGCAACTTTCATTAAATATTAAATTAATGAATAACTAATGACAGCATCCAACACACAAAAGCATGGGGTTATACAGGCCAAAAACAAAAAACAAGGACTAAAACTCTCCAAATGATTCATGACAGTGACAACGCACAGTACTAAACTAAACACTAAAACACTAAAAATAATAAAGTTATACAAAAGTCCTGACAGTGATCTGTTGTACTTCTTCACTGTACCGAAATCACACTTTGAAATGTTATATTAACAGTGAGCTGTCAAACCTCTGGCTCCCTTCTGATGAACCCCAACTTTGCGCGGCTACATTTTTCACGGTAAATGTCACATTCCATTATTCTTCAGCCTTTACTGATGTCCGTATGCCACACGCTAACAGAGGTTTGACTGCAGACAGCTGTGCACTGCAGACTAATCAATGCCTGCCAAATACACTGACAGGGCTCTTGCAGGGGGCAAGCAACTCAAAGTTTAAATACAACTTTAAGCGGCAGTATGAATCGTTAAGAGACCACATAATGACCTCCAGTCATGCTCTGTGATCCATTCAGGAGACTTTCTCTTTATAATTCATATCGGTTATGCATATTTCATAAGGTTTGTAATGGGTATTGCATCCATACTTAATATTCTCTGACTAATCCCTGGGTGCAGAGGACCAGCATGCATTTTAGCATGACACAGATGCAGTCTGCATTCTGGATGAACTTTTGATTGAGTTTGGATGACAAGAGCTGGAAATATGTTGCTGGCTGGACATCTAGGATGCTGAAAATACAAAAAAAAAATATAAACAGGAAGAATGTCTTAGTTTATACCGTCCTTTATTTTTTTGGCACTCTTAGACGATCATGCAGTTTGCAAAGATGGTTGGGAGTATCTTATGTGGCAAGCCTTCGAACTGCACCAGACATTCACACTACTGGAAGTGGCTGCTGTCCAGAAGAGCAGCAGAGGCGCATTAGTAACCTACACACCGAGTGTGACGGAGCTCAAGTGAGCGAGAGATTAATACAGACCTCTACTGTGACCGATTCCCCAGGAAATCTGTTCGACCCTGGTTTCTGTCATGTTTCCAAATCAAAGGTTATTTGTCTTGGTGAGTGGTCAAGGAGAGGAATAAGTGTGGGTGAAAACATATGTTACTCACTGATGGATTTTTATTAAGCTGTGGATTAGAAAGTTCTGAAAAAAAGAGAGTAAACAGTCAGATAATGACTGTGGCCAATGTTTTTGGCTAAAAACCTACCAAGAATGTCAATATTTCACCACAAAAATTAAGAGATCATTTCAAAAGCTATAAAAACGAATATATAAAAAAGAATTAAGACTATTTTTTAGAATCATGAATAATTTTTGCAACTGTCACCCCCAATTGTTGATCAAATTGCTAAAATGAAAACCTAATTTGTCAATACTGCAACTAGGATGTATTATTTTAATTAGAAGTGTATATATGTCATGGTAGCATTTGTTGTACTACTAATTTGGGCTGATAAAAAAAATCTTTGCATTTAAAGTATCATTTATAAAATAAAATAAAATAAAATAACAGTATAATTACAAAAGCTAATTAGAACAATATGAATTACCAATTTAGTTTTTTTTTTTAGAATGATATTATATTATGGCCAAAAAGTGTGTGTGTGTGTGTGTGTGTGTGTGTGTGTGTGTGTGTGTGTGTGTGTGTGTGTGTGTGTGTGTGTGTGTGTGTGTGTGTGTGTGTGTGTGTGTGTGTGTGTGTGTGTGTGTGGTTTTATTTCATGTATTACTGTAATGAGAATGTGATGGGTAAATGTGTTTGCTAATGTCAAAATGCAAACAAACGAACAAAAACATGCACATAATTAATTAATTAATTAAATAAGCACATAAATAAACAAATACCCACATAAATAAATACATACAGACATACAGTACATACACCTTTTCATGCTACCTTTTTCATGGTGAAAAGTTTAATTTCTTTCATTTTTGTTTTTTTATTTAAGGATGAAATATCACCTGGACATGGTTTCAGGAGATTCAATTCTTTGTGGTTCTGTTTAGTACAAATTAGCCGCCAAATAGTATAAAGATATCAATTGCAACAGGCAACACCATCTGCACAGGATGATACAAATTAGTGCATCTGGGCCAAAGGAGTGCAACAAATGTGTTTTTTTACATGCAGGTTATCCATATAAAATGCAGTTTCAATCATTTTGAAATAGTTACTGATGCAGGCTAATGAGCTTAAATGACCCATTCAGTGACATCAATAAACATTAAACACTTATTGCACAAAAAAGTCAATATCCTTTCTGTTGTGGTGCCTGAAACGAATGGCCCAAAGAGTACAAATGTTGGTTTCAAATAAAACAAGGTCTTGGTCATGCAGTGAGCTCTCTCGGTAACCAAGCAACCGGTGAAATACATCTTTGAATTATAATAAGCTAAATTAGCAGTCCTGCTTCCAGAGCTCTGTAGGGCAGCCATGCTGCTAACAGTGCAGTTTAATGTGATTCCTCTGAGGGAACGTCTACAGCCTGCCTACAGGAGGAGCCCGACTCTATTTAAAACCCACACAGAACCGCTTTCAACCTGCGGCTAATAATCAGTACGGTTTAAGGGACCTCTGTAATACCACTACAATCAAGTTCTCATTCCCCCACTGCTAATCTTAGCAGGCCTTGTTATTCTTCTGTAATGAGGTGATCAGTTAGGAACACTTTTTGTTGTTTGTCTGCCATATAATCTGTTAACTGGTGTTCAGCTTACAAAAAAAGTGCCTCCCTTCTGCTGACACTGGGAAAACACCCGGCAGCCGCATGAAATCCCATAACACACTGGGGCTTTCAAGAGCCAACAAAGCCTAATGATTGTTAAAGGCTAATCTGTAGGCATTGTTTTGGACACGGCCAGTGATTGTGGCTATTGGTTTTGCTGCATTTGCAACTATTTAAAAATAAGAAGCTTGCTTGTTGGATTGCTTCTTATCGTAAAACTCTTTGCACAGTTGTATACACATGAAGTAAATACATTCATGAAACATGAGGAGAATTAATTTAACTTGTAAATGCATTCTTCATAGTGTCACAGTGAATTAAATGCAACAATTTACCTAAGAACAGTTTTTGACTGATTTAAACAAAGTGAAAAAAATTGTATGTGTAGAAATTTTAAAAAAATATATAAGGCTTAAAAAAAGAATTAAAAATGTAAAGGTAAAGTTAAATTTGCCTGTAGGTTTAACTAAACTAATTGATATTCTAGTAGTAAAATGTTATTATGACTGAACTTAAAAAGTGAAGTTGCCATCACAAAATATATTTGCTAAAAAAAAAAAAAAATTCTAAGAATATTTTAATATTTTAAACATCTCTGTGCTAACTACTCTTTTTTTATGGCATTATTTTATTTACTTTATTAAAAATATACATATCATGGAGAGCAAACCAATCGCAAAAAAATGAAGAACTGGTGATGGCTTCAGCCACAAATTAAAATTCTCATCCTAATGTCATTGCAAAACTTACTTTCTTCTGTGGGACACAAAATACGATTATATTCAAAAACTGTTGTTTAACATTCTTCAAAATATCTTCTTTTGTGTTTTTTAGAAGAAAGAAAGTCATACAGATCTGGAATGACATTATAATGAGTAAATAATGACAGAATTTTCATTTATTGATTTACTATACCATAAATAAACATCACAATACTGTATTATAACCAATCATGAGACAAAATGACTCTTGTAAAATCTTAAAATGCCACACAAAGAACTCAACACTAACAGATCAAGAGTAACAATTGACTAAATTATAAATTTAAGTAGAGAAACAAACTCATTCTGACATCAAAAGACTATATACATTAAGAAACATGACAGTAAAACAATGAGGATACATGAGATACAGATAGGATACATGAGGTGAACACTATAATGGATGTTATCAAGAAAAGCACATCTTGACTCAGGAGTCTTCTTTCACAGACCAAAAAAAAAAAGAAAGAATGACAACTAATTTCTTATCTCTAGTAAAACTATCACCAATTCTCTTCCTTTCCCAAGTAGAATTTTTTTGTTATTATTATTATTATTTGGGGGGGGGGGGGGGGGGGGTGAAAGATAAACTTTTCCACTAGAGGAAGAGTTATTATTAATTACAGTATGGACTCATATTTTGATCAGAAGTGATGGTTTAAAGTTAAAACATCTTGATTGGTTTGGTTTCTCACAAACATGCAGCTTTTCACTTCCAAGGCATTAACTGATGGACTGAAATAACATGTAGATTATCCTGATGTTTTTATCAGCTGTTCCTTGGACTCTCATTCTGACGGCACCCATTCACTGCAGATCTATTGGTGAGCAAGTGATGTAATGCTAAATTTCTCCTAATCTGTTCTCCTAACAAACTCATCTGGATGGCTTGAGGGTGAGGAAATTTTCAGAAAATTTTAATGATGACCTAATAATCCATTTTGGAACAGATTTTAGTTGTCTAGCAGCACACTAGGTTTTGGAAACAGGGCTTATTAATTATGAAATATGAAGTCAAACGATTAGGGTGAATAGTCTATTAAAAAAACATTTCCCACTCTTAGTGTCGAAAGCTGTACTGACATAAGGTCAACAAACAACTAATAGGCCGACTGTGCATTTCTTATTGAATTTCTTTTGCACCACTAACTGTAATTTTACAAGAAAGTTGCTTAATCAGATTCATGTGTCACTGGACATCCACAGTTGTAATAAAATGGTGTGCACAAATTCATCCAACTGAAAGGACATAAATGGATGGGCAGAGTGCAAATCACCAGAGATCAATTAGAAGCTGCTAACTTTTATAAAAAATCCACCTTGTTGTGAGCAACCAATTTGTTTGCACATTGACATTTGATTTTCCATTCATTTTGTCATGTCTCACAGTTTCAAAGAACCAGGAAGGTTGCCATTTTAAAGAGCAATTCCCTGAAGAATGACGGGCCAATTTTGAATCGTTTTCCTACCTCCTGAGTCAGAAAATGACCAGTGGAGGGACAAAATAACATCCTGAAAAACTGCTTGGGACAAAGCTGAGATAGCATTGTGAATTGTGAGCATAAACAAAAATTCATTCACCGAATTCAAATGTGTGACAAAAAAACTCTGTCTTGACACTCAATTAGAACAAACACAGCAACATGAATTTTTTTCTTGTAAACACTGGTTGTTACAAACAAGACTGTGACCCTTTTTCTGTGCCAAGAATGTACATACAGTATTAATGTTTTATGTTCTTTGACACTTATAAATGCTGTGATATATTCAGTTAACTTCACAGGCAGCATTAAAAGAACAGCAATACCAACACAAATCTATTCATAACACTTTTTTATAATAATTTCGATTAGTGTTTGTTTATAATATATAAAATTGCATATTTAACAGATCAGTTTTATGAGTTCAATTATAAACCTGTGTGTGTAAAATCAATCATACATTACATTCATAAATGTCTGAATGTATTTGTTTTAATGCTATTTAAAATATTTTGAAACAATAACCGAACAAGCATTTAATAATATTTCTTAATGTTGATAAATTATGAAATTGTTATCAGTTTAACTTCTATGAAAACCACATCGCCTCACATTTACAACTGAAGGCTTTGCTCATGAATATTAATTAAGTGACGCAGCCTTCACCTAATTTACTGGCTGAAAGGAGGCGTTACTAATATTACAAGGGCGTGGTCCAGTAATTAATTTTTTTTGTATAAATAAACGTTAACTAGTTCACTTTAGGGAAAGGTTTGAAAAACCGGGGCTGCAAATTTTCACAACTGAGACCTTGATATCGCACATGCAGAAAATGTTTTTGATTCAATGACAGTTAAATGGAGCGCGACAGAATGTTACAAATATACTGGTTTCGGGAGGAGTTTTGAAATATTCTCAACTTGACACTAAAGAAATGTCTCATGGCGAAAGACACGTCAATAAACGGACAAAACGTTCTTAATGCTCTCAGAGGGAAAACAAGAAACGTTAAACTTCCATTGCCAATGCCTCACCGTGTAAAACAACGAAAAACAGCTAATCGCATTGCAAATGTTATTTGCGTATATAAAGCTGATAAAAATGTCTTGCCTTATAAAAGTAGGTTCTTGCTATGGTCGTTCACTTTAATCCACGTTCAACTGCCAATGCCAAAACTAGCGTGAACAATAAAGTTAGTCCCAGGGGCCCGTTCTTCGTACGTCGCTAACTCAGTTAGCTGGATTTGAATGTTGACGATTTGGCATGATCTTGGATCATTTGGTTCTTCGAAGCTCATCCCGGAGCTGCTGTCATAGCAACAGGTCCGTAACCTTAAACCTGCTCGGGAGCAGGCTTATTTCATGTAAACAGGATTAGATCGCTTCTTTTCAACCAGAACTGATACTCAAAATATGTCTGCTACCACCGCTACTTTATTACAAGAGTATCGTACTGATCCAGGGACAATAATTTTAAATAATAATCATTAAAAAAATTATTTAAAAATGATATAAAAATGCTGTGTAATCCATAACAGCCTACTATAGAAATATAAATAATTGGGAATCATGAAAAAAATTCTAATAAAATAAAAACATGCATCTATTATCTGTTTCATGTATCTATTATAACATTTATGTAGTTTTGTTTGCTTGGCTGTTTCCTTATAAAAGTCCAGAAATTTGTCAAGTTTTTCGTCGGGTGTCATTTTAAATTATATGACGTCATTACATTGCCGTCTTGCCACCAGCACGAGTATCGATACATATCCCCTTTTAAGCCAACACATGAACGCGCAATTATCTCAGATAACTCAATCCAGCGATACTACACGATCATACACAACAGGTTATCCGGATCATGATTAGCACGATGATATCATCTTGGATGTGTCATTTGATCTCGGATGTAATAAGCGACGTACGAAGAACAGGCCCCAGGGGATTGAGTTATCTGAGATAATTGCGCGTTCATGTGTTGGCTTAAAAGGGGATATGTATCGATACTCGAAACCATGATCAGCAGTGCAGCGATTGGCTGGTGGCAAGACGGCAATGTAATGACGTCATATAATTTAAAATGACACCCGACGAAAAACTTGACAAATTTCTGGACTTTTATAAGGAAACAGCCAAGCAAACAAAACTACATAAATGTTATAATAGATACATGAAACAGATAATAGATGCATGTTTTTATTTTATTAGAATTTTTTTCATGATTCCCAATTATTTATATTCGCAATTTATAATAGTTGTACAGTCTTTACATTTTTATTTCAACGTAGAAATTATCTATTCATTTCATTTTATATTTGGACAGATTTGTTACGTGACAGTATTAATAAAAGTTTCTTAAGGGTCAATATCATGTAATCTGCATCTCCTGGGCTCCATCAAGCCACTATTATAATAGCAGTCATCACTCAAAATAATGCACGACTCTATTATCTGTATAGCATGTGTGTAAGACTCTAATACAATTATGAAGTAATAATTTTATGACAAATAAATATTTCAGGGAGTAAAACTGGCTGTCTATAGTAGGCTGTTATGGACTACACAGAATTTTTAGATTATTTTTAAATAATTTTTTTAATGATTATTATTTTAAATTATTGTCCCTGGATCAGTACGATACTCTTGTAATAAAGTAGCGGTGGTAGCAGATATATTTTGAGTATTAGTTCTGGTTGAAAAGAAGCGATCTAATCCTGTTTACATGAAATAAGCCTGCTCCCGAGCAGGTTTAAGGTTACGGACCTGTTGCTATGACAGCAGCTCCGGGATGAGCTTCGAAGAACCAAATGATCCAAGATCATGCCAAATCGTCAACATTCAAATCCAGCTAACTGAGTTAGCGACGTACGAAGAACGGGCCCCAGATGGCGAAATATGTTATTGTTTATCGACCAGCGCCCTCTATTGACCAACAGGAACAACACATTGAGATACTGTACTTTTTATTTACATTTTTGGCTTATCCAGACGTTTGTGGATAAACTCGGTTGAACAAAAAGTAGTCAATTAGAAATAAAAACATTGTACTGTATATCTCTTTCTTTATGAATCTTTCCCTTTCTAATCTCAGCAGTTACAGTGAAGACTTTTCTCTGATTGAGATTGGACTCTACAGCCAAAGTCATTTTGTTGTTCTCATAGAGAGGTTTAGCTTTGGCTGTGCACTACGGCAACACTGTCCAAACAGACAGCTTGTGCTCGAGTCCTTGTTCCATTCCTGCGTACATAATAAAACATTACAGATTTATTGAAGAACATCAAAAAAAACGTGTCAAATCAAAACGGAGATGCTTCAGGCATCACAGCGTTATTAAAACTTTGGGGTCGTGACCTGAAAATTACTATGAGCTGTGTCATGTGTGGTAGTTTTTCAAGCATAAATTTTATAGCTAGGTGAGACCTATGCATAAAATATGCAGCTTCTTTAGTGCTTAAAAATATTATGTGAAATGTGATGGATGGCCCGCTGAAAGGATCAAATCCTTGAAGGAATTTTGGTTTGTGTAGGTGATTTAAGCTAAATTAAGTGTAAAATGGGTTGAGCACTCTGTCTTAAAGGGTTACATATAAATCAGGCAGGAAATTAGAGCTGTGGTTCAAAGATAGATTTATGAGAACACACTGCCCTTTGGTGAAAATGTGACATGAGATTAGTTAATGTGGCCTGCTTTTGTGGGGGCTCGATCATTAATGCAGTATATAACATAAACTACAACATTATTTAAAGATTTGAATATATATTAATATAAATATTTGTAAATTAAGATATGTATGTATGTATATATATATATATATATATATATATATATATATATATATATATATACAGTATATATATATATATATATATATATATATATATATATATATATATATATATATATATATATATATATATATATATATATATATATAGAATATTTGTGAAAATACACAATAAATGTAATAATATTAACTTTGGTGGTCAGGATTTTTTTTTTCTGAATAAACATATATTCTATAGAATATATGTTAGAGTAAATCATTTTAAATTATACAGTTATAAGTGTTTCCTGTTTTTCTTTCTATCGACATCACATTTTGGTCCATTTTTTATTGTATGGCTTCAGAAGGATTAAATAACTTGTATGTACTACTTTTATGATATTTTTAAGGTACTTTTGTGCACTTTGAAGCTTGAAAGCTTCAGTTGTCATTCATTGTAAGTGCATGGAAAAGAGAAACCAGTACACTTCTTTAAGAGTTATGTTGTTGTTGTTCTATAGATATGACTTTTGAACAAAAAAAAAAAAAAATGGAACATAATTTTCATTTTTTGCAAACTAATCCTTTATGAGAATGTATGAGAAATATAGGAACTATATGAAACAATCATGTCGAACCAAGCCATCTACTGCTTAATATTCCAAGATAAAGAGCATATTAGGATCATTATGCTACATCAAATAGTAGTTTCGGTTCTGATTATCCAGCTGTAATTTACAAATGGCATTTCAATAACAGTTCATGGTAAATTTAGCAGCACTGTTGTCAGCTTGATGTTTAGGAGGTTTAGGAGGATCAGAGGCTGTAATCTCTGTGTATACAGCGCCATCAAGTGGCCATATTCAAAACAAATTGTGCTGTAACTGAGCTGTTGAAGCCGATTCCTCCAAGGCTCTGGCCTGGGCACAGTTTATTAGAGGTGTTACAGATCTCAGCTGCATAGTAAAGCTGTTTATTTGGTTTTGCAGGGTCTTGTAAAGTTGGACAACAACATGGCCTTTGCAGGAGGAATAAAGTTCAATTAAGGTCAATCTTAATGCTCGCACAGTTCTCGCCAAAGAAACCAAACAGCTGCCAAACACTTATAAAGCTGCCAGTGACAATCAACTCAAGAATGAGATCATAGAAGATGGAGCCTTTTGGCAAGAGGTAAGACAAAGAAAGAAAGGAACACATGTTCTCATGGGAACCAGAATCTGGCAACACAATTTTGATTGAAGAACATTCTGAGGGGAACGGAGTTCAGATGTTTTCAGTTTTGTTTGTGGGAACATCAAATGTTGCATCCAAAGGTGCAAAACCAAATGGTTCAGTGCATATTGCAGGTGAATGACTCGACACCTGAAAGTGTGAAAGGAGGCCGTTTATGGACAGCTGAAAAAGCTCTGTTTACTTTTACTTTAATTTTACTTTTACTATGTTCACGTCACCAGACAACTTTATCTTTATTTGCATATCTGCATTGCATATTGAAAGTGATATTTTCAAATTGTTTACAAAAGAAAAGAAATACATATATTCAATATTCATAAAACAACTATTTTATAGTAAAAATTGTTTATCAAAAAGCTTCAAAATGCACACAGTGATGTCATAATATATATGCATATAAACAAAATATCTATATCTACATAAAGTCTTCTGTCTTTTCTCTGTACAGCACGCCAATATATATCGTTCACTGACTCTGTCCTTGCGTCGATGGAGGTGCCAGCCCAGAAACTGACCCCTACTAGGCCCAAACAGAGATGTGGGGGATTTTCCATCCCGATGTGGTGGTGTGGACCATTAAGATGACAACTGTCCAAGTTCCCTAAATAGATAGATACATGATTTTCAAACTGCTTGAAATACTAGTTAAGCTATTAATTTCTTCTTGGAATTTTGTGAATACTTCTCATTTACAGTCATGAATGTGCATGCAAAGTTTCAACACATAGATGTGTTTTGGAAAAGCTGTATAAAATTGTTACAGCCCAGCTTTCAGTTAAGACGGCTTCAGCATGCGTTTTAGTCAGGGACTAGGCTTAAGCCTTGTCTGTGAAACCCGGGCAAGAGTTTCTTTATCTGTTTGAGTTCCACTGTAAAAAAAAAAAAGCTTTCAAAGGTTGCTTTAGGTTGTTAGTTTTTCGGGATCTCAGTTACTAGACTGTTATAGCACTGAGGAAAAGTGTAAGAAACCCATTTTTTCCACAGAAGAGTTTGAGAACCAGACAATAAAAAGGAAGAGAATCTACAAATAGCAATACATTAAGTACAAATGATATTTATTATTTGCACTTCAGTGTGCAAACCGTCACTACATGTTGTCATGACCAATAAATAAATGCAGTATTTATTTTAACTTTTTAATTTTGTGTGTATGCAACTAGCTTAAGAAATATGTGGGTCAAATTGAACCATAACACTATAGAAATAAAACCATAAAAAAAGAAGAGACTTATTTTATATTTTTTACTCTCTGACAAGCTACAATAGAGGTTTTGTGTTTTTACATGAATCTTTGGTATTTTCCATATAGCCGATATTTGGTGAATTGAATGGAAACAAATGTAGGACATTTTGACCCCCAAAACAGAAGTTTTACCCAGTTTTTTTGAACACATATAAATTGTTAATGTGAAATCATCTTGGAGCAAAATCTGTGTTAACAAGTTGTAATATGTTCTGGCGATATGACGTACCATAGCCCGGCTACTGAAGACAGATACCTCACTGGTTCCCATTTGCTTCTGAGTAGTAAAAGAAACAAAGCTTTCTCCGACCATCATTTCTCCAAATGCATGGGTGAAATAAATATGATCCTCGGATCTGTTAATCTACAATGGATGAATGAATACACAATGGATTAATGGATAATGCCACCTAGAAGCACAGCTTCCTAACAACATGACCATTAAGGGCCTTTGTGCTATACTTAATACTTTGCGATTGTTCACAACAGTTGCAATTAAGTTACGTTTTTTCCTGTGACCCAAGAAGCTATCTTGGAAAAACCAACCACATGAGGCCACAAATGTACAGTATTTGGCAAAAAAAAAAAAAAACATTTGAAGGAAGAACCTCTGGGGCTTAGTGAGCAGTTCAGATCGTTTCAAAGAGCCTTTCAACTGATTGTGATCCAAGATCAAAGAATCAAACTGCTTAGAAAAAAGAACAAGATCACATCCACATCCACCATGGGAAGCTGGAGAGAAAAAGTCAAGATTTATGGATTTAACCGGCATGTAACCAATATTTTATGTTTTACAGCATTAAAATTGAGAGGACTGCATTTTACTTTTGTTTACATGATTTTTAAACCAAATTGACTAAAATGCACACATCATGTTACAGTACTCTCTTCCTTGAATGTGTGCCTCTCTGCAGACTGAAAGGAAGGCCTGTATAGAAAGACATTTAAAACAATTGATTTAATTTATATTTTAAAATGCGGTTAAAAGGTATCAATAAATATTAAATTGATGCAACATTTAAAGTTTGAAGTCTTTTATGCTCACCAAGTCTGCATTCATTTCCATATTTTATCATTTATTTATTTATCACTACCGATAAAAACAGTAATATTATTACAACAATATTATTGTAATTATTATAATATTATTATAATGAAATATTATGCAGCTAAAATAAGGTTTTTCTGTTTTCATATATTTTAAAATAAAATGTATTCCTGTGTTAGCAAAGCTGAATTTCTTGTAATTGCTCTTTAACTCTTCATTGTCACGTGATCCTTCAGAAATCTCTTTTGGTTAATATAAAAAAATGTGTCAGTTAGCTTAAAATGTGCTTCATGATTTTTACAAATTATTTATATCTACAAATATATATATATATATATATATATATATATATATATATATATATATATATATATATATATATATATATATATATATATATTTAATTTTTTTTTTTTTTACATAATAGAACTGTATCAATCTGACTGCATTAAATTACACAAATTCATTTAAGTGTCATATAAGTTACAAATATTTTTAACTGAATGTATCCACTTTTTTGTAGTTAGTTTTTGCAGTAAAAAATACATTTGTTGGTAATCTAATATAGTAATTATATATAGCGCTTTTCTAGGCACTCAAAACGCTTTACATTGTCAGGGGTATCTCCTCATCCACCACCAGTGTGCAGCATCCACCTATATGATTTTACGGCAGCCATAGTGCGCCAGAACACCCACCACACACCAGCTTACTGGTGGAGAGGAGACAGAGTGATGAAGCCAATCAGCAGATATGGGGATTGTTAGGAGGCCATGATGGTCAGAGGCCAATGGGCGAATTTAGCCAGGATGCCGAGGTCACACCTCTACTCTTTTCAGAAGACATCCTGGGATTTTTTAATGACCACAGAGAGTCAGGACCTCAGTTTAACATCTCATCCGAAGGATGGTGCTTGTTGACAGTATAGTGTCCCCATCACTACACTGGGGCACTAGGACCTACACAGACCACAGGGTGAGCACCCCCTGCTGGCCTCACTAGCACCTCTTCCAGCAGCAACCTAGTTTTCTCAGGAGGTCTCCCATCCAGGTACTGTACTGACCAGGCTCAGCCCTGCTTAGCTTCAGTGGGAAACCGGTCTTGGGCTCCAGGGTGATATGGCTGCCGGCCATATCACCCTGTGATTAGAGAGTATGACTCCTAACCCTAGGGTTGTGGGTTTGAGTCTTGGGCAGGCAATACCACGACTGAGGTGCCCTTGAGCAAGGCACTGAACCCCAAACTGCTCCCTGGGCACCACAGCATAAATGGCTGCCCACTGCTGTGTGTGCATGCTTTGGATGGGTTAAATGCAGAGCACGAATTCTGCGTCACCATACTTGGCTGTATGTCACATCACTATTTGCCGTTTAACTAGTACATATTATAGTAAACTTCGGTTGTGCAGCACTTTGAATGTACAAAATTAAAAGGATGAAATATAAATAAAAAAATTTGCCTTTAAAAAAATGTAAATACACAACACAGAATAAAATAAAATAAAAAAGTAAATTAAAAATGTAATTTCATAGGTCCTTAATATTGTATATAATGTAATAAATTGAGTTGTTTTTTATGAATTCAATTAATTAGAGTTGTTTTTTATTAAACCATTAAAATGGAGTACAGAAACATTGAAATGGAAAGCACCGATTTTGGGCCCTAAGAATGTAATTTTTGCCTATTAAAGTTGCCTATTAAAGCTTCATGATTTTAATTAATTAGACATGCTTTTTGATAAAATGTAATATAATCATCCAGGAAATCTAAAAAAAAAAAAAAAAAAAAGATTTTGGGAAAAATAAAATGGATTTGTTAGGGCCCTACAAATATCATGTATTTGAAGATATAATTGAATACTATTACATTTGAATACATATTATATAGGGCCTATATTAATATTTTTTAAATGGCACTCACTCGTTTTTGTGAAGGACCCAAGAAGGTCCATGTCACTTTCAAGGCAGACACATTTCATGTTTGGATGAAATACTCCTTGTTAAAACGTGTTAAATGTATAATTTCCTTCAGTTTAAATTAAATGTGTAATTAAAATAAATAAATAAAAAATTTATATTTAAAGTTTAGAATTAGACAGCCTTGCCTTGTGTACAGTCGTGGCCAAAAGTTTTGAGAATTACATAAATATTAGTTTTCAAAAAGTTTGCTGCTAAACTGCTTTTAGATCTTTGTTTCAGTTGTTTCTGTGATGTACTGAAATATAATTACAAGCACTTCATACGTTTCAAAGGCTTTTATCGACAATTACATGACATTTATGCAAAGAGTCAGTATTTGCAGTGTTGGCCCTTCTTTTTCAGGACCTCTGCAATTCGACTGGGCATGCTCTCAATCAACTTCTTGGCCAAATCCTGACAGATAGCAACCCATTCTTTCATAATCACTTCTTGGAGTTTGTCAGAATTCGTGGGTTTTTGTTTGTCCACCCGCCTCTTGAGGATTGACCACAAGTTCTCAATGGGATTAAGATCTGGGAGTTTCCAGGCCATGGACCCAAAATTTCAACATTCTGGTCCCCGAGCCACTTAGTTATCACTTTTGCCTTATGGCACGGTGCTCCATCGTGCTGGAAAATGCATTGTGCTTCACTAAAACTGTTGTTGGATTGTTGGAAGAAGTTGCTGTTGGAGGGTGTTTTGGTACCATTCTTTATTCATGGCTGTGTTTTTGGGCAGAATTGTGAGTGAGCCCACTCCCTTGGATGAGAAGCAACCCCACACATGAATGGTGTCAGGATGCTTTACTGTTGGCATGACACAGGACTGATGGTAGCGCTCACCTTTTCTTCTCCGGACAAGCCTTTTTCCAGATGCCCCAAACAAACGGAAAGGGGCTTCATCTGAGAATATGACTTTGCCCCAGTCCTCAGCAGTCCATTCACTATACTTTCTGCAGAAGATCAATCTGTCCCTGATATTTTTTTTTGGAGAGAAGTGGCTTCTTTGCTGCCCTTCTTGACACCAGGCCAACTTCCAAAAGTCTTGGCCTCACTGTACGTGCAGATGCGCTCACATCTGCCTGCTGCCATTCCTGAGCAAGCTCTGCACTGGTGGCACTCCGAACCCGCAGCTGAATCCTCTTTAGGAGACGATCCTGGCGCTTGCTGGACTTTCTTGGATGCCCTGAAGCCTTCTTTACAAGAATTGAACCTCTTTCCTTGAAGTTCTTGATGATCCTATAAATTGTTGATTTAGGTGCAATCTTAGTAGCCACAATATCCTTGCCTGTGAAGCCATTTTTATGCAACGCAATGATGGCTGCACGCGTTTCTTTGCAGGTCACCATGGTAAACAATGGAAGAACAATGATTTCAAGCATCACCCTCCTTTTAACATGTCAAGTCTGCCATTCTAACCCAATCAGCCTGACATAATGATCTCCAGCCTTGTGCTCGTCAACATTCTCACCTGAATTAACAAGACGATTACTGAAATTATCTCAGCAGGTCCTTTAATGACAGCAATGAAATGCAGTGGAAAGGTTTTTTTGGGATTAAGTTCATTTTCATGGCAAAGAAGGACTATGCAATTCATCTGATCACTCTTCATAACATTCTGGGTCATATGCAAATTGCTATTATAAAAACTTAAGGAGCAACTTTTCCAATTTCCAATATTTATGTAATTCTCAAAACTTTTGGCCACGACTGTAGAATTGCATAGTGAAAATTACCCCAAAGCACCACCTAGTGTCCAACCTACTCTAATACTATTATAACCTGATTAAATGTGAACAAGGGATCTACATCATGAAATAAATTCTTTATTTAGAACTTGTACATGAAAAATCTAAAAGATTGGACAGAACTATGGGACACGGTTGTGCAGCAGTGAGCACAACAGTGACAGGAGCCTCAAGGTTGTAAATGTGTGAAGCCAGGACGTGGCATCATACAGTATGAAAGCAGAAAGAGGAATCTTCTCAAAGCTGTCAATAACACAAAACATTGTTCTCTTTTAAACAGCAAACTTTTGTTAGAAAAAAATTGCTTACTGATAAAAAAGCAAATGCAATTAATTGGGTAAGAAGGTTGGATAATTATTTGATTGTTTGAAAAAAAAAAGGGAAAAAAAAACAGAATGTATTATTAAGAAACTGATCATTATTTTTGTGCATAGATATGGCATTAGGGACAGTGATAAACAATGATAAATCAAAAATCTTTTGCTGAAGTCTTGCTCAATTCTAGCTGTGGTCCACACCCATGGGAACTTTTCATTGTACGTATACTCCTGGACAAACACATTTTGTGCAATATAGGTTTAGTTTGGTCACACTGATGGAAACAATTGCAGAACAGTGAAAGAGAAGTGAAGTGCCAAACCAGCATGAGCATGATAGAGAACTTATATATACAGTATATATACACATTTATTGATGTCCTTTAGATGAGTGTACAGTCATGGCCAGAAGTTTTGAGAATTACATAAATATTGGAAATTGGAAAAGTTGCTCCTTAAGTTTTTATAATAGCAATTTGCATATGATCCAGAATGTTATGAAGAGTGATCAGATGAATTGCATAGTCCTTCTTTGCCATGAAAATGAACTTAATCCCAAAAAAACCTTTCCACTGCATTTCATTGCTGTCATTAAAGGACCTGCTGAGATCATTTCAGTAATCGTCTTGTTAACTCAGGTGAGAATGTTGACGAGCACAAGGCTGGAGATCATTATGTCAGGCTGATTGGGTTAGAATGGCAGACTTGACATGTTAAAAGGAGGGTGATGCTTGAAATCATTTTTCTTCCATTGTTTACCATGGTGACCTGCAAAGAAACGCGTGCAGCCATCATTGCGTTGCATAAAAATGGCTTCACAGGCAAGGATATTGTGGCTACTAAGATTGCACCTAAATCAACAATTTATAGGATCATCAAGAACTTCAAGGAAAGAGGTTCAATTCTTGTAAAGAAAGCTTCAGTGCGTCCAAGGATCATCTCCTAAGGAGGATTCAGCTGCGGGATCGGAGTGCCACCAGTGCAGAGCTTGCTCAGGAATGGCAGCAGGCAGGTGTGAGCGCATCTGCACGTACAGTGAGGCCAAGACTTTTGGAAGATGGCCTGGTGTCAAGAAGGGCAGCAAAGAAGCCACTTCTCTCCAAAAAAACATCAGGGACAGATTGATTTTCTGCAGAAAGTATAGTGAATGGACTGCTGAGGACTGGGGCAAAGTCATATTCTCCGATGAAGCCCATTTCCGATTGTTTGGGGCATCTGGAAAAAGGCTTGTCCGGAGAAGAAAAGGTGAGCGCTACCATCAGTCCTGTGTCATGCCAACAGTAAAGCATCCTGACACCATTCATGTGTGGGGTTGCTTCTCATCCAAGGGAGTGGGCTCACTCACAATTCTGCCCAAAAACACAGCCATGGATAAAGAATGGTACCAAAACACCCTCCAACAGCAACTTCTTCCAACAATCCAACAACAGTTTTAGTGAAGCACAATGCATTTTCCAGCACGATGGAGCACCGTGCCATAAGGCAAAAGTGATAACTAAGTGGCTCGGGGACCAGAATGTTGAAATTTTGGGTCCATGGCCTGAAAACTCCCCAGATCTTAATCCCATTGAGAACTTGTGGTCAATCCTCAAGAGGCGGGTGGACAAACAAAAACCCACGAATTCTGACAAACTCCAAGAAGTGATTATGAAAGAATGGGTTGCTATCAGTCAGGATTTGGCCCAGAAGTTGATTGAGAGCATGCCCAGTCAAATTGCAGAGGTCCTGAAAAAGAAGAGCCAACACTGCAAATACTGACTCTTTGCATAAATGTCATGTAATTGTCGATAAAAGCCTTTGAAACGTATGAAGTGCTTGTAATTATATTTCAGTACATCACAGAAACAACTGAAACAAAGATCTAAAAGCAGTTTAGCAGCAAACTTTTTGAAAACTAATATTTATGTAATTCTCAAAACTTTTGGCCACGACTGTACACTCACATGACTCTATACAGTACATACTTCAAATAAATGTACATTGGAAAGATTTTACAAATTAATATATTTACATCAGAGTAACATTCATTAAGCAATTAAGTAGCTCATATATCTAAATATACAGTATATAAAGACTATTATTTGGCATACCCCAGTCATTTTATCTTACCACATTCAACTCGGATGGCAAACTCACAATTTGGGTAAAACATAATTTCTATTGTTGTGGCTCTGTAGATTAAATAGTGCCACAGCATCACTGCAAAACAGACATATTATGAATCAAGAATAGTGAAGGTTCGGCCAGTCCTGAAATAGTTCTCAATTTCTTCCAGAGTCCGGCCTTTAGTTTCTGGAACACATTTAGCTGTGAAAATTATATTCACTACAGAGACGACACAGAAGAACAGGAAAGTTGCAAAGAGTCCATATGCCTCCTATATGAAAAGAAATATGTTATCAAGTTTGTCTTTTATAGCTATACTTATTAAAAACTCACACAACTATGTATATGAAAAAATACTACAAATTGAAACAATAAGAAAAGAAAAAAATCAGAAGAAATATAATCATGCATAACATGAGTATATTATTAAGCGCAGGTTATATTATATTTTAATGTTTCGAACAAGTATCATGTTGTTGAATGTGCTGTTAGGTTATTTAAAAACCACCAGCTCACCACCACATGCATGAAGAGTTGTGTCAGAATGAAGGCTGTGTTCCAGCTAACACCAACACACAAACCAGATGCTACACCACGTGCACCCAAGGGTAAAATCTCTGACATTAGCAGCCATGTGACTGGACCGCAACCCATAGCATAACCTGCATAGGAGAGTAATCAGCAATGTTATGCTGCATCGTATTCTACATTAAGAAACAGTACTAGAACTAATTCTAAAAATCAAGTAATTCAGTCCTGTTGACATAATAATCAACAAGTTCCTTATCTGCCATTTATGAGATCCACAAAAAGCTTCTACAGTTCAGTAAGTCAAAGTGAACAGGTCACACTGTAAATCAACAAACTTCCTAAAAACTCACCAAATATGATGACCATAGAGCTAATTAGAGGAATTTGAGTTATTGGATCGAAGGCAGGGACCATTGAGCCTCCATAAGTGCTCTTCAAGCCCTCGGTTACGGTAAGATTGCCATGGCTGCAAGTTGTTTTGTGGGTGTACATGGTCATTGAAAGCATGGCTATATACATCAAAAATGTTTTTTTAGTTATATTTTTTCCAATGAATTACATTTACCAAATATAATACTTTGTTTTTTTAATTCTACACAAACCTGAACTGAACAGTTGAGCCTTTCGACCTACTTTGTCCATCAAACTGGCTGCGATAACAATAGACATCATTCTAACAACTACCACTAATGCTGCATCATATTTTAGTTCCTGAATGGCAATACAACGTCATTTTTTTCAGGTGGATTAATGTGCTTTCAGGTATTTCACAGTGTGAATGAATAAACTCTTTATGACATACTAGTGATACATCTGTCATGTGGAAGATGGGCTCCAGATATATAAGAATTGGGGTTATACCAGTCATCTGCTGCAGGAATCTCATGAAGACAGAGATTAGAATTGGTTTATAGTATAAAGGTTTTTTAAGATCACTCCATTTAGCGCCATTGGAGAGAACATGCAAGTCATTTAATATTCTATTTTTATATAATGCATATTTGATTTCTTTTTTAATCGGCAGCAAACACCCTTCTGTAAAATGTGCATTTTAAATTTTAACCAACAACCTTGGTTGTATATGTCATTTTATAATATTATGCAATAAAAAATTAAATGCATAAAAACTTTAAATAGCTTTTTTTATCTAAAGCTTTTTAAATATTGACGTTTGTGCTAAATACTGACCCCATTCTCACTTATTGAATTCTACTCGCATGACTTACATTTTATGGCAAACCAACCATGATAACAGGCTGTAATCCACCGCTATGTGCCTTTTACCTGAGAATTTATACTGCGAAAAAATTTTTTTTTACTTGGTCAAGTAATCAGAACTGGTGCCTCTGAGCCATTCTAGCGATTTAACTGCTCTTGCTCTCTTTCCTTTCATTACATGGTAACGTGGGGAGGTCGGCATGAAGCAAAACAAAATTATCATGATAACAACAGGGATCTCCCCAGCCACAGCCAGCCACCTCCACAGCAAAACCAAGCCTAGTTTTAAACAAACTCACTCAATTTTGTTACATTATTTCAGAAAACAAGACTTTAAATCTTAGTTTTGAATCTCATGTACATCTATTTTGATTTGAGGATGTTAAGATATTTGTATTACTGGGGAAAATACTAAGGAATACATTGATTTTTAGCAATGCGTGCAACATTTAATGCCATGACTTTATCAATTTAAGACTTTGTACTCTGATTTAAGGCTTTAATTCATGGAAGACCTGCAGAAACCTTGCAATAACTCACATTTTTGTTTCTGAAACCAATTCATTCATCAATTGCTCAGAAAGCAATGGTTACACTATAGTTGTTTTAGAAATGGCCACTGTCATTTTTATCAAACTTACTAAAAAACTAAATAATAATGCAAATGCAATTAGCAGTGGCACTGTAGTATTTACAGTGGCATATTTGTAATTCTAAAAACAAGATGGACTAACAGATAATTTACAGGAATAGAGCCAGCCGTGAAGCCACCAGCGATTCCAGAAAGACATCGACCCTATAATAACATCCAAAAGTTTTGTGCAGACCCCATCACAAGAAACCTACAGCAGATGGTACTCCTGACAACATGATGCTTCTTTTTCTCCCTACTCTGTCATTCAGCACCATGGCACTAATACCCCCTAAGGCTGCTCCAAGGGTGAAAACTGAGTTTAATTTCATTTATGTATTTAGCAGACACTTTTATCCAAAGCGACTTAAAGTGCACTCAGGCTATACATTTTTTTTTACCAGTATGTGTGTTCCCTGGGAATTGAACCCTCAACCTTTTGGGCTGTTAGCACAATGCTCTAGCATTGAGCCACAGGAACACACCTAACAAACAAAAGAGAAACTAGTTATAAAAATGTGAAAAATTATAAAAAAAAATGTTTTACTATTTGTATATGTAAACTTATTCCGTGTCTTTAGACACATTAATGATCTTACACCAAACCATGATATTTGATGGATGTCCATTTGCAGCCGAGGGTCATCGCCCTTTTGAAGTTGGGGAATGACAGGGGAGGGGATCAATAAGGCAAACCCAAAAGTAAAATTGCCCAAAACAGCTGAAAACACCGCAAGGAATAGCCAGCCATGTCTAGGAAGTATAAACATAAATAAATAAATGCACGAAAAACATGACATTTCATTTAGAAAGTTATAAATCAAGAACAAAGAAAGACAAAGGAACGATGACGTCACCTGATTCGGGCTAGTTGGTGTTTTCATCTGGACCGTCTTCCATCTCTCCTCAGCTTCTAAGGGCTGTAAAATGAATCAAATATCGATATGGACTAGTGTACATTAATATACGGAACTACTTTAATGCTCGAATGGGTATAAGCAAAGTCCTTTTATAAATTGTCTCTGGTATAACTGACAGCACGTGAAAGTAAAAGCCCATTTTTACAATACTGGGGTTTCTAGATGGGGGACAAAAAGTGTAAGCAAGCAAACGTCAGAACTTCCTCAACTCATATTAGAGTAAGTTAGTGTGTTTAGTAACCTAAAGAGCGGCTTCCTCCGCTTACTGCGGTTGCTATGGTTGCTTAACTGCAGTGTCAGATCCAGACATCAGACCGACCGCGGACCTCGAGGCTCGAGCTGCTTCTAGCCAATCCTGACGCAGGAGGCGGGACTTGTGGAGGGAAAAAAACACGCAAGTCAAACGTCCCCTGCGCACGCGCCCTGACCTCTTCAGAACGTTTTTATGAGCCGCGCTGTGGCCGCCTCCCGGTTTTAAGCAACACGGAACAACAAATGTGAAATTCAAACACAAACACTGTTTTTAGTTCCCACCCGCCTGTCTGTTTGAGTATTTCCTCCGTCCCATAAATGAGCCATGGCGGTGAACTTCGGCAAGATTGTCGTGGGGATTTATGTGGAGATAAAGCGCAGCGATGGTGAGTTCATATTTGGGTCGCCTGTAACCGTCCGTTAAAGTCGTTGCCCCGGTTCGGCTATCGGATGCTAACGTTACCACACAAAAAAAAAACTGACAGAAACGGAAGGTTTAGGAGGTTGGGCCTGTTATAAATCGATATATAGTGTTAAATTAGGTCTGTTGGTACTGGTTGCCGCGGTAGTTGAAGAGCTTGTGTCAATTAACAGTGCAACTGATGGCTTGGGTTAGCCACCTGCTAAACCCGGGTGGAGTTTGTTTAGATATTCTTAATGTGTGCGGTCATGTTTGATATGAGCCCATTAACTGGTTTACTTGATGCAGATTAGCGTGGAATTATTTGTGTCTTGTATTGGTAGGGAATATCAGTGAGTCTTGTAGATTATGGATTTATGTGGGTTAGCCATCTTAAGTCACTTTGCAAATGAATGTTTTGTTTTACAGATTGGTTGTGAACAGAGGGAGGTTGCTGGTTTGTTTAGCTTGGTATTTTTGAAACATAAACCCAACATAAATTTGGATGCCACTTGCTTCACATCAGTCACTCATTTAAGGTTAACGAAATCTGAGAGTTTCCATATAGGCCTAGTCATAATAATCTGACTGTATTGTAAGTGTAATGATTTGAAGATGACAAGCAAGTTCCTTGAAGTTATGTGATGTCATTCTTTGGGTTCAAAGGTTAAACTCCATCCTAGTCTCCATAGAAATGACTGACAGTTTGGGATTACTTGCATTATTATAAACAGTTGTAAAAATAAATAAATGACCAATATTCACACTTAATTCACTCGAAAATAGAACCAAACAATGGCTTTCACATGTAAAGTAACCTGTTTGATGTGTGTTACTTTTTGGACAGCTACTTAATTTATTCATTTATTTTTAGGTTAGAAAAGTTGATCCAAGGCAAAGATGAAAACTTTTTTCCATTTAGGAAGCTAACAACCACCACAACTTTAAATAAGAACAGTAGTGATTCTACTGCTATTACTACTACTAATATGTATTATATTGGAAATAAAAATAATATATGTAGGATGTTTAATGAAGATGAAGAATAGTTGTGCAATTACAAGTAATTATCAAGTATCAATTTCTATTAATGATGTCACAGTAGAGATGCTGTCTTGTGAGCATTTAGTGGTGTATCATTGGTATTCGCATCAATAGAATTTGGAAAACTGTCAGAAGAGATCTTTCAGAAGGCTGGGTTATATTTAACTTCAGCTTTAGCAAAGAAATAAGTGAGCCCGGGTCTGATGTGATGTGAGACAAACCACTCCTGTCTATTTGGGAAGTTTCATGTTTTGCCTAATAGAGATGACACTTGACATGCTCTCTGAAGATAAACAGTGCTTGTAACATTTTTAAACAGGGGAGGTCTCTAGCGCCATAAAGATGTGCCTTTACTTCAAGCAGGGTTTGAACTTTTCTTTTGGCTTGATTTTGCATACAGGGGTTTTAAATAGCTTGTTTTATGGCAGGATAAAATGTGCTTTTTATTTCTGATGCCACTGTTGAATAATTGCAGGGATGTTGACGTGTGAGTAGGAATAGCTCTGAATAATAGATACAGAACATGGCTGTTTGTTTTCAGTGATACTTTTCAGTAGGTAATATTAGCACAACTTCTGAAGTGTCCTGAGAAGCCGATTGCTGTTGACATGCCATCATGTACATAAACACTTTTTCAAGTTACCATTAGATGTGTAAAATTTCTCAATGGATACATGAATGTTTTTTTAATTTATCTTTCACACTTAGAGGTGTTGGGTTACTTACAGGGCGAATACACCAGGCCATGGTGACCTCTTTAAATGAAGATAATGAAAGTGTTACTGTGGAATGGATAGAAAATGGAGACACTAAAGGAAAAGAGGTAAGTCTATTGCAGCCTCTCAGCTGCCTGTGTTATTAATAATGGATAGAACAACATTCTGGTGTTGTTAGGGTTCAGTATAAAACTCTCAGTCAGTGGAAACATGCTGTGTTTCTTTCAAATATAAATTGTTATCATGTACATTGAACCATTTTTCTCCTTAAGATTAGAGCTTTCTGCATGATTTGGCAAAAAAGTGCCTAGATTTCTTCTTGTAATGTTCACAGCTTGTTCTTTTTTTTTCATAACAGATTGATTTGGAGTGCATATTCTCACTAAATCCAGATGTTGCTCCAGAGGAGGAGATTTCCTTGAGCCCTGTTACACCACCGCCTCCTACACCCAGCTCCGTGAAGGTCAACAAAATCCCTAAGGTTTGTATGAGGCCAGAGTTAAATGCTTAAATGTCATTCTAATTGTTCGCATATTTTTAACCTTTTTGTAAACTTGTTTGTGTGCAGAATCGTAGAACTATTGCACCGGGAAGGAGTGAAATCCCATCCAGAGACAACAGAGGTATATTTGTTGTTATATGACTCAGGAATAGGGCTGCACAATAAATTGAAATAAGTTATGAATTGGAGTATGGCCATGTGCAGTTATTAATCCACAAAAGTGATATAGGTAGTAATAAAAAAAAAAAAAAAATATATATATATATATATTGTGCAAGTGCAGGGTGCTTTAGAGTGAAGGAGCAGCACATGCATGTGTCGGGCTCATGATGCAGTTTTTTCAGAGTCCACACTCCACAAGCACTTCGTTGTGACCGTACACTGAATTCGTTACAACATACACTGGGAACTACTTTTTTCCTCATTTGCGTAATTTAAAAAAAATTTTGTGCTAAAAGTTAACATACAAATTTAATGTACTGTAATAACACTAGGAGAAAAAATTGGCTATATGTGAGTCTTCCTTTACTGTAAAGCATATTTGAATATTAGGCAAAGTTTTATTCAAACATTTAATTAATGGACATTAAAAAAAAGCTCCTTGGAAAATGAGTATGTATAGAAAATATCAAATATTATATTGATTTTATATAACTTTTTTGTTATTGTTTGTTTGTTTTTGTGACTATTGTATATAATTTACTGAAGTATTATTTTTATGACTATTTTTATTTTAATGTATTACTCATTATTATTGCTTGAGTTTGCCATGAATTTAGCTTTTGATGCCGATATGGTGTTAAATGAAAAATATATAAATAATAACAGCAGGGTTTTTTAGACAATGGAGCAAGTTCACCAGAACTGAAAGAGAGTGCATATAAAAAAATACACCAACTTAAAGGCTGTCAAAATTAAGACTTGAGTTTATTGCCGCATGAAAGATTACGACAGGTGTATATTGCTATTTTTAAACAAAATTCTATTTTTCAAAATACAATTTATTAATTTAAGAATTTTTAGTTCGGCTACAAAAGATTAACATAATGAAATGGAAATTCACCCTACACCAATTCATCTTTTTAAAATGCATGTTATTGATCTTATTGTGAATGATATATTTATGCACACATTTTATTATTATAATTTTTTTTTGCTATAGTAAAAATTACTACTACACATGACTTATAGTTGTCTTAGCATACTAAGCTGGCTGTGTTTCAAAACTTGTAAGTGGCATTTTTGTGCATCTAAAGCCCCTTTCACACTGCACGTCGGACCCGGAAAATTGCCAGAACATTGCCGGGTCGCCTTCTGTTTGAAAGCAAAACATCCGGTAACATTGCCGGGTTCAATCCCGGGACGAGCGCTGTGTGAAGAAAAGCCAGAACTAATGCCGTAAAGGGTGTGTCGTAGTGATGACGCACGTTATTGCGGGACTCTTTTACCAAGTGTTAAGAAGGCAGAACAACGTTCGCGACGTTAGTTCCTCACTTTCCGCGCTGACGCTGAGATCGTTCACCAGCTTAAGTGAACGTTAACGTGCCTAGCGTTTTCGACTCGTACATTACATGTCACATCCTGATGTCGCGTGTCTTTACAGGACCTTTACGGGTTGTGTGTGAACGCACCCACATATTCCGGGCAATCACTGGCAGCGTGAAAGTGCAAAATGTAGTGACCCGGGAACAATTGCTGAGACACATTACCTGTGTATTTTCTGGGATCGCAGTGTGAAAGGGACTATAGGAATGTTTGAGTGCTCCTGTGATGCCTCAGTTTTTGATGTGTGATTCGCTGACACTTATGTGTTCTGTTTTAAAGTTATCTCGACTCGTGGACGGCCGGCCCAGCAGCAACAGCCAGAATCAGCACCCCCTCCACCAGTACAACAGCCCTCTCAGCCAACACAGAGCCAGACCCAAAGTCAGCTAACTCAGCAGCAACAAAACGGTAATATGACACTCCTCAGTCTTTTCAGTCTGTTATTGTCAACCCCCTTTTCCCTACGGGAAAACGCTGAAAGCAGCACCGAGGCCTCCTGCGCAGGATACATATCATACATAAAGAGAAAGCATCCTTTTAGAGTCTAAATTTTACAGTAAACCCTTAACCTTGCTCATCTGTTGGTACCTTGGCTCAAATCTTGTAGGGTGTGGTTTGGCTACCCCTCTGAATGTCAGTGACTGTTTGTGACTGGCCAGGCTTGACCTGACTCTGAACCACCCTGATTAATCCTCTTGCTTTGAATTTATGAAGCTTACTAGAGTCTGTCTGCTGAATTAATCTGGAATCAAAATGCTCAGACTGTTTTCTATCTGCTGCGTGATGCAGCACATCCTTTGGGCAGGACTACAGTTGTTCCAGACTAGTTTGATTTGTTTGTTTAGTGCAGGTATAGGACAAAATTGAATCACAGATATGCTGTGGTTCTTTCTCAGAATTGTAATTAAAGGAATAGTTCAACCTTTAGAACATCCAAGATGTTGGATGAGTTTGTTTCTTCATCAGAACAGATTTAGGATAATATTAAAATTGCATCACTTGCACACCAATGGATCCTCTGCAGTGAATGGGTGCCATCAATTCCAAACAACTGTTAAAAACATAATCCACAAGTGCACATTTCTCTCCTGATTCAGATGAGAGCACATTTTTCACTAGAAAAATCAATATTATGGATGAAGATCTTCATTAATTGCTTATTACAAACACGTAGCTTTTTGCTTCACAAGACGTTAATTGATGGACTGGGGTCATGTGGGTTATTTGTGGATTATTGTGATATTTATCAGCTGTTTTGAACTATTCCTTTAATATCGAATCGTGAGGTTTCTAGTTTGGTGTGACGAGAGGAGTCAGTGTTTAGACTACACACTGTTTTTGGGTGGATTAAATTAGATAAGTATTAATGCCTCCATTTTGTGGCCTAATCTTTTATTGCTTGTTCTGCTGATACTATTGTTTGCAAGTAATAGCAATAATGTTGGGTAAGTTGAAGACAGCAAAAGAGCATAGATAAATGACTTTGGAAAAGGTCTGCTCAGAGAACAGAGGTCTTTAAGATGGAGAGGGCTGTTGGTGCTACCATGTGCCAGCTGCCAGAGGCTGTGGCTTGCCTCTAAAGCCACTCTGTCTACACACATACACTCTTGTATTAGCGAGAGATACAGAGTGGGAGGGGATGGGCTAAGAGAGAAGAAATGGTTGTTTGCCTTTGATAAAATGGAATAGTGTGTGTACCATTCTGCCCTCTAGCGGCGAGGAGGAAGTCAAACTGTGTGAAGGAAGTGGAAAAATTGCAGGAGAAGAGGGAGAGACGAAGGATACAGCAACAGGAACTGAGAGAAAAGCGAGCACAGGTAAGACTTCTCATTTTTCTGTCATTATATTTTTCTTCCTTGTTTCTCAGCTTGTATTTGTAATGGGTTGTCAAATAGATTATTTCACCTGGTGGTGTTCCTATTGTGAATTTGCTTGTTTTGTTTTAAAGGAAATTGATACAACAGTTCCAAACTATGAAATACTGCAGATGATCCGAGACTTCAGAGCAAGTTTGGACTATCGACCGCTAACCACGACAGATTTGGTAGGTATTGATGTATTAATGTCTGTGTCATAAAATAAAATAAAATAAAATGTAAAAAATTTAATGAATTTAATTTCACAAACACAACCATCATGTATCATTATTTTTTTCCACAGTATTTTAATATTATTATTTTTAGTTAATTTTTTATTCATTATTTGTGACCCTGGAGCACGAAACCAGTCTTAAGACGCTGGGGTATATTTTTAGCAATAGCCAAAAAAACATTGTGATATTAAGTAAAGATCATGTTCCATGAAGATATTTTGTACATTTCCTACCGTAAATAATAATAATAAATAATAATAATTCCTTAAATTTATATTTTTCTGCCTTTTTCTAGGCACTCAAAGCGCTTTACATTGTCAGGGGCCATCTCCTCATCCACCAAATACATCAAATTAATTTTTGATCAGTAATATGCATTGCTAAGAATTCATTTGGACAACTGTAAAGGCGATTTTCTCAGTATTTAGATTTTTGGGCACCCTCAGATTCCAGATTTTCAAATACTTAAATCTCAACCGAATGTTGTCCGATCCTAACAGACCATACATCAATGGAAGCTTATTTATTCCGCTTTCAGATGTTTTAATCTCAATTTTGAAAAATTCACATTTAAGACTGGTTTTGTGGTCCAGGGTCACATTTTATTTTTATTATAATATATATATTATAATTATTTATTCAGAATATTTTCTCCATCTGAACTTTGAAGGGGAATATGACCTAGACATGTTCATGTATTTGAGATCCACCTTTTAATGATTAAAATAATAGGTCAAATATCATTATATCAATATCATATATTATTAGTAAGAAAAAAAGTATAACTAGCAACATTCTTGGATGTAAAAAAGTAAAACTTGATTCTTTTTTTTTTTGTCAGATTGAGGAGCATAGAATATGTGTTTGTGTTAGGAAACGACCCCTCAATAAAAAAGGTAATGTCTCCAAAATTTAGTTTTTTTTAAATGACCGTACATGTGTTGTAATTTATTTTTCATTTGTGTTGTAGAGTTGACGGTAAAAGACTTAGATGTGATCACTATTCCAAGTAAAGATGTTGTCATGGTTCATGAACCAAAACAGAAGGTCGATCTGACTCGATTCCTAGAGAACCAAACATTCCGCTTCGATTATGCCTTTGATGACAGCACAACAAATGAAATGGTTTACAGGTAAGGCTGATTTCGTTTGTTGTTCATTAAAAATAAATCTTGCTCTTAAAAGGATGTTGGGAATTAGTCACTGTTGGAGGATAAAATTTTATAACTGTTTTCTCCACAGGTTTACTGCAAGACCCCTTGTGGAAACAATCTTTGATAGAGGAATGGCCACATGCTTTGCTTATGGCCAAACAGGAAGTGGAAAAACGCATGTAAGAAGTATTTCTTTTACATAATTGAGTTTTTTTTTTTATATACTGTTTGTACGGTTTTCTAGGTTTTGTACTGATTATGGCCACAACTTTATTTCTTATTTTTAATTTATCAGTGTAATAAGACATAAAGCTCATTGATTGGTTTGTGTTTTAGACCATGGGTGGAGATTTTTCAGGAAAGAACCAGGATTGTTCAAAAGGAATCTATGCATTAGCTGGTAATCAATGTTTATTTGGTCCTATAATTTCTTTAATCTTGTTCTTTCAAGCAAACTCATTCAAATACATGTTGTACACACACACACAGCTCGAGATGTTTTTCTCATGCTGAAGAAACCAAATTATAAGAAGCTGGATCTTCAGGTTTACGCAACTTTCTTTGAAATTTACAGTGGAAAGGTAAGTGGCTCTGAATTCTGTTCACTTTTAATAAATTCAAAACATGTGAATACCATTTGAAGATTTGTGCTCATTTGCTTAGTGACTGGATCATTTTCATTTTTGATTGATTTATTTTTGATTGTCAGAAAATTGAGGACTAATTGATAGCTAAAGGCTATTGGGACAAGTCTTTCAGAGTCTTTTTCTTCTTTAGGTATTTGATCTGTTGAATCGTAAGGCTAAGCTACGTGTGCTAGAAGATGGGAAGCAGCAGGTGCAGGTGGTTGGGCTTCAGGAGCGGGAGGTCAAATGCACCGAGGATGTCCTTAAACTTATTGAAATGGGGAACAGCTGCAGGTAATACCCAATGGGTTAAACAAGTTCACTGAATATTGCTCTAGTTATTAGCATTTGTTTATTTCATAATCTTGTTTTTAACGATTCATGATCTTTGATCTAAAATTGGTCCACACAGTGTCTTAGTACATACAAATTTCGCCTTATTATCTTCTTTTTTTAGGACCTCAGGTCAGACCTCAGCCAATGCCCACTCATCCCGTAGCCACGCCGTCTTCCAAATCATTCTTCGAAGGAAGGGCAAGATGCACGGCAAATTCTCACTTATTGATCTGGCGGGTAACGAACGTGGAGCAGACACATCCAGCGCTGATCGGCAGACTCGTTTAGAGGGAGCAGAAATCAACAAGAGTCTGTTGGCTCTGAAGGTCAGCACCTTAAAAATACCACCCAAGAGCAGGTGTCAGCAACCATTTGGTCATGAAGTGCCATTTAGAATTTTCCTAGTTAATCACTGTGATCCTGCATGTTCCATTCATTAGGAATGTATCAGGGCTCTGGGCCGTAATAAGCCTCACACTCCATTCAGAGCGAGCAAGCTCACACAGGTCCTCAGAGACTCATTCATCGGTGAGAACTCCAGGACATGCATGGTAAGTCTGAATAAGCTCTTTTTCTCCAATACTGGGATTTGCCTTAGTTTACCTTTGCCTGTTTGCAAAGCTGTAATTGTGTCTGTTGTCTTCATAGATCGCCACCATTTCTCCTGGCATGGCCTCCTGTGAGAACACGCTGAACACTCTGAGATATGCAAATAGGTGAGGACATGGCACTGCGTTGTGTTTTTATGAAAACAGAAGTGGAATAGAACACTTGCTTCTAGCTGTTTTTTCCCTTTGAAGAGATTTTAAATACCTCTCTCAGATTTTTGCCTCCAGTGCTTTTTAAAAATAATCTCAGTAAAGTTGTTGTATTTACCAATGCAAGTGCCAATGGGGAAAGTGTTGTGACTGTACATCTCTCCTGACTGGCTGTGCTCTTCTTTCTCTGACTTGCTGTTTTTCTCTGTTCTGTCTTGACTGTCTTCAGAGTAAAGGAATTTGGGATTAGCCCCTCTGACATCCCCTTCTCTCAGGGGGGAGGAAGTCGCTCTGAACCCTCTCCTACCTATGAGTATGAGCACATGTCTATGCAGCTTCCCACCTTATTCTTAGACTGATAGACTGCAGCAGTGTTGGGGACTAACTAAAACTAGTGATAGAAGTCACTAACATTTTTCAGTAGCGTTATAGTAGCCAAGC